>NC_030381.2:45133713-45758713 GCF_001625215.2 Daucus carota subsp. sativus | reverse complement strand
ATACATGGATATAAAATTCATTTTGTTTTATCTAAATGAGCTTAAATTCCATATAATTCAAATGTATCTACATCTAGGCGAGGAATTCAAATGAAAGAAGGAACTATTTAACAACCTTAACTACAATCCAATTTGATAAACATGGAAATAATTTACTCAAACTTTCTAAATTTGAAATCCACTACAGTCTACCACAAGTATTAGATATAGTGTGCCTTAAACAATAAGCAGTTACACAAACCTCTTCAACAAGACGTCTTCTCTTTCCCCCAACTCGACTGGACCTGCTAGAGGTGTACTGGGAAGGCAACATACCAGAGAATGAACTGGCCACTAACTTGCAGCAACAAAGAGCAGCATCTTTCCTAGTAAGCCCATCCTCATCTTCCAAATATATGACAACAGATTCTCTTGCAAACTCGAGTAGATCGTGACCCTAAAAATAAAAAACTTAAAAGTCAATGGAAGGGGAAAAACATTTATCAATCAAGTGCGAAGCTTACCTTGAAATTAAACCGTGCAAGAGTTTGCAAAGCCAACTGCACTAGAGCAGAATCACTAAGTTCTGATATTTGCTGAGTGGTAATCGTGACATTAGTTCGAGTTGGCGTCATAGAAGGCTTTGCTTGGGTATTACGGGATCGTGAAAGAACTGCTGAAATGCTTTCCAGCAATCGATCTTGAATAGTAGGCAACAACGATGGGATGCTGAATAATATAACCACATATTAAAGTCATGACCTTCAGTTAAGTCCATAGCAGGGCAGTAATTAATGTTCTACTTCTGCGAAATACCTGACAGCTATCTGCTCAAGGGCTTCTACTAGTGTAAAGGATAGACCAGCAGCAAACATAGAATCCAAAAGACTGAGCACATGGGGTTCCATAGCAAGCCCCATTGCTTTTGCTATGTTTCCAACACAAGCTAAAGCCTCAAGTGAGGGCCTGCCTCTACGAGGAGCAATCTACAAACAAAATCCTATTAGAAACATTGCACAAGTAAATGAAGCTATTTAAAATTTCATAGACAACAAAAGCCCCAGAACATTGCAGAAACATACTGCATCACGAATGTGAGAAGTTATTGTCGGCAAATAATTGTGAAGTTCGCCATCCAAAGCACCGGCCATTTCCCCAAGAGCAATAAATCCACTAGCACGTTCAGCAGGTATTTTAAGGACAGCAAGAATGTGATTCATGCATATCTGTAAGAAATGAAAAACCTCGTATATATACCAACGAAACAATCACTTGATATTCCATGATTTCTATCCTAGCACCCTTCCAAAAAGCTACACATTTAATAATCTAATAGAATTAAAAAGAGTAATACAGACTAACCGTAAGATAATTTGTCACAAAACGATCACGCAAGAAATGTGCAATACGAGGAAGCAGAGATGTTATGCTAAGACGGACGAGGCGATCTCGGTGTTCTAAGTATCTCAGAACGATTTCTGCTACTTCTCTGTACCTTGACATCATGAACTCACCGGTATTCCTGTCGCATTTACATCAAGACCATCACACACTTGGTATCACTAAAAGAGAGAGTAATCATATACTTGACATGTTATCTAAGGGGCCATAACATCGCACCAAAAAAATTAATAGTCTGCTTGGTTAACAATTGCAAACAGTATTGATTTTCCATAGATGTGCATTCTTGAATTTACAGTGTCAATACGTGTACTTTATTTCGCAAAAGCATAGTAAAAATATATTGTAAATGCATACACATTGCGTAGAATGTGTTACCGACTTGCAAGATAGTGGAGCCTACTCATATCCCTTTTTTCAGTATATCAAGCTTGTAACTGTGTTGAGGTGCTTCAACACGAAACGATTTTGGGTTGAGTGTTTACTGACAGCAATCATAAATACATCTTTAGCAAACCACCATAACTTCTCTATTATATGAATGTTTTGCGATTTTCAGTGGTTTACTCTGTCAGATATATCAGAAAAAAATCACCAAAAGATTATATAACTCGGGAAATTAATCTTGGGAAAGTAATTGGTGCCCTTTGGATCATGTGATTCAATCGTAAAGAAAGGATATCAGATTCAAATACATATTTGTACTGAATTATCATTCCCATTATCCAGGTGAAAGTCCCATGTTCCAGATATCCCCTTCCACTCACAAGCACGAATAACACACTTCATTACAGTGCATGACAAATATTTCCATTGAAAACAAAACAAAAAAACCAACCTTAGCAGCTCACCCACTGCAAGTAAAGAACCATGTATGCTGTGAACAGGAGCATTTCTACCCAATCCATCTTGAGTAGCTTCAAACATACGATAATACCTGCGAGGAGAGATGAACTCAAATGAGAACGCTTAAACATAACCACGCATCAGAAGTATAATTCTTTGAAGCACATAATTAACCTTCAGAGACAAAGCAAATCAGTAACAAACTTGTACCAAACATCTAATACTCGAAACTTCTGAGCTAAAACATATTAGGACGGAAGCATCTAAATTTGATAGCCAATTTTGTGAAATTTATAACAAGTCCACAATAAAAAGAAATTAATCAGTCTTCTTCACATCTCCGATTACGTCCCTAGTGATGAGGGTTACCGACTCACACCCCTAACTTTTTTCTCTCACACGTAAACTATCAATAAGAATATATTTGCATAAACATTTTCAATTGATGCCTTTAACCTATTATCACGAGGATTTTTTTTTAAAAAAAAAAAGACATATCCGTTCGGTGCAATATGGAACCCGTCGACAGTTTTTCTGGGTCTGCTACAAGACTATTGTGTTAAACCTCTCTTGTACATCAGTAAAAGTCAAGACAACGCATGGATATATCTTCCTTGAAAAAAATATACCACTAAATTTTATATAATCAATGTTTTTCCATTTTTTACTAGGATATGTGATACAATTTCATCCGTGCTCAGCTAAACATGGCAGTTCAATCGAAACTATCATAGTTATATAAGGTCCAATACAGACACCACCGGAAAGTCTTATCTGTACAGAACCCCAATGGAAATTCAGACAGCTACCCGAAAAATTGCAGGGGCTAAAAAGCCTCCGTTCAATTTCTAGGTATGTAAGTCCTTACCACTGTACACGCCAACGTGTCTCTCGCTTTTCGATAACACGTAAACAAGCACGCAAGGCCTCCACAGCCC
This sequence comes from Daucus carota subsp. sativus, assembly GCF_001625215.2. Taxonomy (NCBI): domain Eukaryota; kingdom Viridiplantae; phylum Streptophyta; class Magnoliopsida; order Apiales; family Apiaceae; genus Daucus; species Daucus carota. The sequence goes on along the minus strand of NC_030381.2, from coordinate 45,755,549 downwards.
GCTCTCTAACAGCCAGTGTTGGGTCCCTCAGCGCAACCCATATAGCGTCCACAAACTCAGGGACATGAACATTAAATACTGTTGAAGCATTCTCTGCCATTTCCTATACCATAGATAAAGACAGGCTTTAATGTAAGATCAACATTAACATTTTATGCTAATATGAACTTCACAAGCAAAAAAACAAGTTCTCCAGAAAAGCAACATATAGTAATAAATATAGTTTTTAGCTGAAACAGAGTTATGCAGATACACGAGATAGACAAAAAATGCAACACAGTAGCCATCATTCATCTGCCTTGTAATACACTTAATCTGGTAAAGTTGTTTAGAAGTGAATTTAGAAGTGCTAAGATGGCACAAACTGAAATTGAGTAAAGGCGATCATTATTAAATAACCAATAATTGTACTTACTTTCAAGATTAAGACAGCAGCAAAACGACGATATTCAACTCGTTCACCACGAAGCCACTCTAGTGCATTTCTTACCTGCAAGAGAGATATCAAAACTTAAGACACCGAATGACCATAAATTGTGCACAAACTTTGAATTAGGGGAAGGAGAGGGAGACGGGGGGAGGGGGGGAGAGGGAGAGAGAGGGAGGGAGAGAGGGAGGGAGGGAGGGAGGGGGAGAGAGAGAGGGAGGGAGAGAGAGCAGACCTGACACTCCACCTCATCTGCTGTCATTGCGCCACCAGCTCTGGCTAAATGACCAAGAACTCTACTAGCAAGGATTAATATTTCAGGATCCCGCTTTGACTCGAACACAGTTCTCATGTAGTTGGAAAACTTTGAAACCTTTGAGGCATTCTCGCCAAATTTTAAATCGATTAATTCATCAATAGCTCTTAGAGCTCCCAAATTTTCAGCAACATCATTGCTTTCTAATAGACTAGTTATTCTCTCGTACAACTGATCCATAAAACGGAAGAAAGCCTCCCCACTAAGATCACGAGATTCTTCCTCCACATGTTTTCTTAAAGCCAACGTAGCACCGTCCTGGAGATTGAGAAGAATATACATCATAGTTCCACATGTGTAAAACATATACTTGTGAAAGAATACAGCGATAATAAATCCCAAGATATTTTATTTTTATCTATTCTGCTAATGCTAGTAAAAAAACATCAGTTTTTTCCTTTTGTTTCTGATGAAATTGGGCAAACATTAATCCAGGAATATATACATATTTACCTTTAACAAGGATCAAACCTGCAACGTGTTAGACTTACATTAAGCAAAGAAAAGAGTAGACATTGCGCTACAAGCCTTTGGTTAAAAAAAAAAAGCATATATGTTATAAGATGCTTCCCATTTGAGTACAATGAAGCTGACCGGATAGTGGACAGTACGCAAACCAACATAATGAAGTAGAAGGTTTCAAGAGGCAACGAGCAATATACTTTGGTCTCTCCTAGTTTCTTATTTGGCAACACAGTTACCACCCTAAACAGGTTTAGATTGGGAAAACGATAAAAGTGAGCATTGTGACAACTATACACATAACTTTAATATGTTATTTCACTGGGAACATATTAATTTATAAGGCCTATTTAAATATTTAGCCACTTGTTATGAGTTTGGTTGTCTGCAATTGTGCATCTCTGAAAAATAAACTATTAAGATCTTAAAAATTGGAATATTACTTGCGAGCAACAATCGAAATAAGTATCAATCGCCTGGAAGCATCCAATAAAGCATGAAAGCACCCGACAAAAACAATTCTGTCCATGAAAGAGGGAAAAGAAAATTACACAGCAGAATGCAGCGCGAAGCGTGAATTTAGTGACCTAGATGGGTGGTTGGTAGGGGTTAACTTAAGAGAAGAAAGACACAATATGTATGTATGTATGTATGTATATTACTAATAACTGAATAGACACTCGAATTACAACACTTAATTATTAACCCAAATTCTTGACTCAAGGGAAATTAGTATTAAGATATACAGGCCCAAAAATACACGTAAACAAAGTCCAGCACCTTCGGGGAGAGAGAGAGAGAGAGAGAGAGAGAGAGAGTTGGTAATTACTTTAGGAGTGCCTCTGGTGCAGAGATCAGCCAATACTCTGTTAAGTGCATCTTGGTTTCCGGCGGCGGTAGCGGCGGCCGGAGCACAGAAACGGTGCGATTGAACGGCGGTGCTCATACCCAAAAACCCTAGTTGAATCCCCGGTACATCGAATCAACTAAATAAATAATTAGGTACATACATACATACAGATGCGATACAAACAATTTAGTAACACTCCGACTACACTTTACTACAGACTAGAGAGAGCTGTAACTTGTGAGATGAAATTGGGCTTCTTTTCTTCTCGAATAATCCGTTTCTCATCAACCTTTTTTTCATGGACTACTTAAGTAAGGTTCATTAAATATGTAATAAATTAATTAAATTTAGAAAAATAGGAACCCAAATTGAAAGACAGTTTCAAATATAATCTTTGTTTGTGTTTTTTATTATTGTTATTATTATAGTATTAAATTTAAAATCTATAAACAAAAAATAATATAAAAAATATGAAAAAGAGGGTACAACTGGTGGAATCTTAATATTAAATTATTAAAAATGATTATTTTTACTGGATTCTCAAGATTTTGATTCGGTGATAAAGTAATCGGGATGAATCAATGACGAGTTAGGCCACTATAGCTATATTCGATATCTACGTCTATTTACATTTGATAGGTTAAGAATCGTGTAAACTGACCTCACGATAATGATATGAGTTCAAAGTCTTTTGTCTTGGTATTTTTAAATTTATCTTGGGTATGTATAATATATTATATACTTATATATAATAAACGCAAGAGAGATAATTTGGTCGCATGGTCACATGGTCCAAAAGCTTATCATCCGTTGGATCGTATATTGAACAAATAAGCACCGTTAGATTATAACAAAATTAACTTCTAAGTCTATAAGGCAACTGATATCCACTTGCATGTTTATAATTCCTTTTCTGAATCCAAAACAAATTCAGTCTTTCACATGTTTATGATTTTTTTAATCCAAAATAAATATTTTCTACCAGCTTTAATCGTAGAATCATATAAATCGCACCGTCATAAATTTATTTTTATCTAATATATTTTAAAATTAATAAGCCGGATATTTTAATCCAAAATAAATATTTCCTACCAGTTTTAATTGTAGAATCATATAAATCGCAGTGTCACAAAATTATTTTTATTTAATATATTTTAAAATTAGTAAGCCAGATTTATATCATATTATAATAATTCTAATATAAAATAAATTTATAAATATAATCTAATGGAAGTTGAAGTCACATATTCTACTCAATATATATTAAAATTTTATAGAAAAAATTTAATACTTTGACATGATACATAAGAGAAAAGGAATGGCTTGATTACAATTGTCTATTTGAAGCCATTAATAACTGTGACGGTGTATTTTATGCTACATCGCCACTGTCGGATGATACAGCATGTGTTACCAGCTTTTTTTTTTTTACATAAACATGTCTGAAAAGTAGAACCTATACTAATAATATTTTTACAATAGTTTGACTTACTAACAAACCAAAATTTTATTTAATTGAAAATTTTAATTTATTATTTATAAATTAAATTCTTTCACACCATTTACAATATATTTAAAAAATTTATAAATAATTAAAAAACTCCCGTGCATTGCACGGGCTATAGGCTAGTATTTATTGTTATTGGTTACATATTTCGTCATTTGATTTTTGTGATTTATTTATAACCAGATATATAAGGCTTTATATTGTTAATTATGTTAAAGTTTTCTGTATCATCTGTTTAAATTATTATGTTCTTTCGAAGGAGTGCCTAATTGACAGCTTTTTAATCGTATACTCTTTGTTTGTATTGTATCTGTTTAAATACAATACAAACAAAGAGTATAAATACAATACAAACAAAGAGTATAATAAGTTCACACAAACAATAAAATGATAAAACTATCTAAAAACAGTAGAAGAAAAGAGTCAACAAACTCATAATAAAATATTAATATAATTTACAGAATAATGAAAGTAAAATCAAAATTTTATGTAAAAGATCAATGAAAAATCTACATGAGGTCTCTTTGGGTAGATACCTAATAAAACAATAAGTCTTTGTACTTAATACCTTTTTCCCTTCCTCCTTTTTCTCTCCCTCCCTTTCGCGGATCTTGTTTCTTTTATCCGGGTTTTCTTTCTAGCCATTAAAATTTTATCGACTAAATTTTTGGGACAATCTTTGCACGACCTTTGCTCAGTTAGTAGATTTTTTTTAATGAAGGTTCTCCTTTCTTCTTTGGTACGCAAATTTTACTTTTCTTTCGAGTGTTGTTTCAAACATCAATATTTTTTTTCTTAATTTTCGTGGTTGGATGAAAGATTTTTATGAATCAAAGAAACTCTTCCTTTCGGTATTGTATTTCGATATAATTCATTCACGTAAAAGTCTTATGACAAATAAAAAGTGTAATGTAATTTATATTTAAGAGAATTAGTTATTCATCTTTCTCATGTGTAAAATTGATAAAACTTTGTTGAATTTGCAAGAATTGAATGAGTGTAGAATGAAATGATGGTGAAATGAAATAATGACCTCATAATCATTTCATTCTTATGTTTACCTGTTCATAACATTTCTTCTAGGGGAATTGTATTTCAATACAATTCATTCACGTGAAAGTGTTATGACAAATAAAAGTGTAATGTAATTTATATTTGAGAGAATTAGTTATTCATCTTTCTCATGTGTAAAAAGTAAAAAAGTTTCACATAATTATTGTTAATATATATTATTATATCTAGATGCATCAATCCCGAAAAATCACACACACGAAAACATCATATATAGTAGTCGTTCTTTACATGTCATATGACTATACAAGACATTATCTAATTTTAAAATTGTGCTTGTTAAATTTATGACAAAAATGTATTGAAGCGGAAAGTAGCGAAGAGGAAATCAACAACGGTTGGGAAGTCAAATTCAGATGAAGCTGATTCAGATTTTGATGCATTCGAGGTACGTGAAAATTGTTTACTCTTTAAAATGAATGCTCGACTCTAATTTGTGTCGATGTATTTCATTTTGGTTCAATGATGTTTTAGTTTTGTAGGATCGTGATTTGGTGGCTAGTGATTCAGATTCTGATGAAGCTGATTTAGATTCTGATGCATTCGAGGTACGTGAACATTGTTCACTCTTTAAAATGACTGCTTGATTTTGATTCTGTCTCTTGGTATTCTAATTTTGGTTTAATATTGTTTAAATTTTATAGCTACCTGATTTGGTGGCTGCACTGACAGCAAGTCTGGCAACACTCCATTCAAGAAGAACAACTAGAACCACATAAAGGAAAGAGAAACCCAATATAATGAACCTGCATAACCATTGCATCCCAATATAATGAATCAGAACCAATCAAGGAAATGACAAGTTTGCAAGAGGAGATTCTATGTCGTGCTAAAATGACCTCTGATATTGTTGCGGTAAAAAGAATAGTAAAAGAATTTATCTTGATTCAGATTCTGAACCTGGTTTAGATTTGATGCATTCATGGCACGTGAACGTTGTTTACTCTTCAAAATGAATGTTTTGACTCTGATTTTGTCTTGAGGTATTTAATTTTGGTTCAATGATGTTTAACCTTGCAGGCTTATGATTTGGTGGAAAGACCGGAAGCGAGACTAGTATATAAGATGTCTTATGGAAATGTCAGTGTTGGAGATGATATCTGTCATTTTTCTAAAGTTGTGGATGATAATAAAATGGGCTTCTTTTTAATTCTTATTCAAATTTTGTGACACTACTAATTTAGGTCCAGATAAATTCAAGGAAGCATATCATAAGAAAATAATGAAGCAGCTCCTTATATATGAAAGCACTCAACCCCTTCGCCCTTCGATCCTTAAGGCCACATCAATGTGGATGAGAAAAGGGAGAAACATCAAAGAGTTACTTCTTTAGACTTTTGATGACAAGAAGCTCAAAATGATGATAATAACCAATAATGATGACGGTATCTTTATTGGAAATCTAATTATATTTACAGAATAATTTATGAAATTACCGTTTATACATAATTAAAATAACTCATCTAACACAAGCATCTAGCACAATCACCAGTTAATATCAAATATAAAATTATCTCAAATTCATACTCAAATTAGGTTGGCTCTATTTATAGGAACTTTAAAAACTTTTTTTATAATCTTATACCATATACTATTTATAATCAACAGAAGAAGAATGATGAACTACTTAGTTGCTATAAATTTCTGCATGTGTTTAGCTAAATCATACTTCAATATTATATAAAAATATATGGGATAATTTAAATATAAATATTATGATATTAGATTTTATTATGTATTTTAGATATTTATAACTCATGTTTAATACAACTTCTAGCATAATCATCATAAGTTTATATCATTTTCAAGTTAACTATATTTTGAACTGTTTTTATAATGAGTATCTTGGACAAATGAATTTTTTAAACAAGTTTTCTTAGTTATTTTATGATGAATTACATCATTATGAATAAATAAAGGATAAGTTTGAATTTCAAGGTTCAGAGGATATTGTCATATCATTAGTTTTTTTAATTTTATTTTTTTGAAGAAATTAGTTTATATCTCATGCAAATACGTAAATCCTAATATTTAATATTTGATCTTAAAATTCAACTTTAATGATAATTATTAACAATTTATTTTATATTAAAAATATACGTGTATTGAGATATTTGGACAATGTATGGCTCCTGACTAAAATATATTTTTAATTAATTAATATTTTAATTTGAATTGAAATATGTAAGATCGAAGATGTATTTGCATTGATTATGTTACATGTTGAATTAAAATTTTAACAATTAGATTCGTGAAAATATATTGAAAAATAAAAAAGATAGATAAAACAGAGCACTCGTTAAAAACTATTTTAATTAAGAGTTATATATATTGGTTCAAATAATGATCAAAGAATATTGTATTAATTTGATTTTATAGTAAAAATATATTCTTCAGCGTTATTTCAAAACTATAACTTTTAATCAAATTATTTAGAAAATGCCAAAGATAACTCCTTTTCATGATCAAAGTGTCCAAAATATTCATATGCGGAAAAGATACCCGTTTTACCTGTTCAAATAAGCATCCCACAGGCCACAGACACTGTAGTTTTTGAAAAATATACAAAGCACACGCAGACACATAATGTGCAGACTGGTGGCATACACATTCATCATATGGGGTTTTTTAATTCACTATATACACATACGACGGATGCTTGGTTGAGTGTTCATTTAGATACTTTTCCTGTACATGATCATTTTATCTGTAAAAAATAGTTATAAAAGACAATCACCCGAAATATAATTATATTCATTTTTAAACATATATTACCATCTTTATATTCTTAAAGACGTCAAACTAAAAAAACCCAATAAAATCATAGCGAAATACGAGTATAGTGAAAAAAAAATTATATTTGAAAGTAATATCGAAAAAAATATTGCTAAAATTTTAACTTATCTTATATATTTATAGGTCTAAAATTATGTATTCTAAAAATATGTATTATTTTAAATAAATGTATTATTTTATACTTATGCAATTAACATAAATCATGATAAATAAAATTATACTAATAATGCACATAGCACTATCAAATTCTTTATAGATAACGGGTATGTGTAGTCTTTATGATAAAGACCTATTTTAAGATTATTTTTAATATTTATATGATAATCTTTAATATTAAATATATTTGAAGTGTTTAAGAGATACGATTTTTTTGAAACCAAAATAAGAAGAAAGCTTTAACAAAAGGCTTTAGTCCTTGGTAAGTTTGGAATAGAAGTGATGTAATTAACTACGCGTTGTTTTGAGTTTAAAAAAAAAAAAAATGCAAGTCTTTGCCTCCTTCCAAAGACATTCTTGCTTAAGAAATCTTTCTTCCAATGTTCTCTTCACACATCACCACCATCCCATGCAAAATCTATATATTCAAATTTTAAACCCATCTCACAATTTACTTCCGACTGAAATCCTAAAGAAGCAATGGACAATTTCATTATTCTTGCCTTGCCCTTGATTTTTATTTTACATTCAGTTCATATTTCATCAGCCTCAGTTGTTTCAACCGGAAATTTCAATAAGGACTTCTTTGTAACATGGTCCCCTAATCATGTAAACACTTCTGCTGATGGCCGCGAACGAAGTTTGGAGCTCGATCAAGAATCAGGTCAGCTGTTTTATTAGTTTCTTACCAAGTAATAAATCATTAGACCCTTGTCTTAACTTTGCTATTTTTGTACATTTTAGGTACTGGTTTTGCGTCCAATGATATGTTCTTGTTTGGACAAATTGACATGCCAATTAAGTTGGTACCAGGTTACTCTGCAGGAACAGTTGTAGCGTTTTATGTGAGTGATAAACAAAACATTATCACTAGATACTGATCCTGGACTATGTTACTTATTTGGTAACTCATTCATATATGAAAATAATGTCTTGTTCTGTGTAATTGCAGCTTACATCTGATCAGCCTAATCACGATGAAATAGATTTCGAGTTCCTTGGAAATGTGTCAGGGCAGCCTTACATACTTCAAACCAATGTTTTCGCTGATGGCTTTGACAATAGAGAAGAAAGGATATATTTGTGGTTTGACCCGACCAAGGATTTTCATACATACTCCATCCTCTGGAATCTTCACCAAATTGTGTAAGTGAATTTCCAAACTATGAATTTGTTTGTAATTATATCTATAATCTCCGAAAATGATGCACAAGAAGCAATTTATTTATTTGTACTCGGTGTAGGTTCATGGTGGATTTTGTTCCCATAAGGACATACAGGAACTATGCTGACAAGGGAGTTGCATATCCAAGGTGGCAGCCAATGAGCATCAAAGTGAGCCTATGGGATGGCAGCACGTGGGCAACACGAGGCGGGAAAGACAAGGTTGATTGGTCTAAGGGTCCCTTCAGGACCTCATTAAGGAACTACCAGATTGATGCTTGTGTGTGGAAAGGGAATGCAAGGTTTTGCAGGGGAGAAAGCTTGACGAATTGGTGGCATAAGGAGAGGTTTAGGTCATTAAGCCAGACACAAAGAAGGTGGTTCAAGTGGGTGAGGAAATATCATCTGATATATGATTATTGCCAAGATAATAAGAGATTCGAAAACAACCTTCCCAAGGAATGCTCCCTTGCCAAGTATTGAACAGAACTTGACGAATGAAGTGGCCTTCATGACTCTGTTTTGTGAGTTAAGTGGTAGTTGATCTGCATGCAGCATTGAGAGACCTCTGATTAAAGTTAGTTATGTGAGGCCACAAGGGAACGATGAGATGAAATATTTGATGTTTTTAGCTTGTGATCGTACGATAGATATCTACTTATTACAATAAGTTACAAGGTTAAAGAAAAACTATAGCACAAGATTTGTTTGGACCTTCCTTTAATACATTAAAGATGGACTAATTCTCAATATATTATAACCACCACAAGCAGCATCTATATTTACTTTAATCAATCCTTCTGGTGGTCTACACCAGCGTCTAACATTAATTTGTTGCCTTGGTTGTTCACTATCATCTGTAACATTCCTGACCTGGTCTCCAATCTTGTAACATTTGCAGAATCATGTAATGCACTCCAAACACTGACATAGAATGCTTGTCCCACACCCACACAGTGCATCTAAACCAGATGCTCCAACAAAATAAACCAATGGCAACACGTTTTTCTCAATTATTACCCCTGAAGGCTAGATTGTATAACAGGTTAAGTTGGAAACCTAACTCAAAATTTGGTTTTGTATAGAAAAATTTGATATTGTACTTGAGCTGTAAACACAACTTAAAATAATATTTTCAATTTTTTAATAAAAATGTACAATATTTTATTAAAAAAATAAATGTGCGTGTACGTTTTTAATATCAGTATGATATTCCATCATTCTTTTCTTTGGTAATATTTAAATTATATGTGGAATTAGTGCTTTCTACCACTAATCAATGAATTCACGGAACAAAAATTAATAAGAAATTAATTAAATCAATATAAAATTAATATGATGATTAATAGAATATTCAGATATTTAATCAATTCGGTAAGCCCGGAACATGGATCAATCAACTGAGGTAGAAAGGTAAAGAAACAGCCACGTCGGAAAGGGGGTTTAACGGGACAAAGATAGGGTTAGTAAAGGGAAACGAAAGAGAGATGGGGGAAAGGATCAAGGAAGAGGCCATGGAGATTATTACCGCTTTCTCCTCCTCTTCCCTTCCCCGTTTAGTCGTCTTTGATCTCGATTACACTCTCTGGCCTTTCTACTGGTATTTTCCCTTTCTGAACCCTCTTCTTTTTCTTTCTTACAATTATTTCAACCCTAATCACAACATTTTTTTAAACTAAATTGTAAACGAATTTAAGATAGCACAACTTGTAAATTGGAGATCGGTTCATCACTGTCTAAATATTAACAATTGATGAATTATTTCGAGGCCCGTGTTTGTATTTATTGTTTATATCAGTTATATCAGTTGTAAATTGATGAATCCTTAGAATTGATTTGCATATAGAATAGTGTTTGCTTCGGTTGAGATCTGATATCTCACTTAATGTCTCTTTACCTGATATTCAGCGAATGTCGGTCCAAGCGTGAAATGCCCAAGTTGTATCCGCAGGCTAAAGGTGTATTGCTTGCACTCAAGGAGAAGGGAATTGATATGGCTATAGCGTCTAGATCGCCAACGGCAGATATAGCAAATACGTTTCTGGACAAATTGGACATCAAGTCTATGTTTGTAGCTCAGGTGAGCTATAGAGATCCATTTTGCTGTTTTCTTGGTTGGTTATCTTTTTTGGAACTTCATTCTGTAGGGTGAAAGGGGTAGTGAATTTTGTTGTGCTTCATTATAATTTACATGTTTACTTTAGATCACTTGACTGACTTCATCATAATTTACATTCCAAGGCTTTTGGGCTACCCTTTTAATCTTTTTATTGCTTCATATCACTTGGTATATTTGTAATGTATCCCTTTCGATATATGAACATTAGTTAAGGATGATAAGATGTCCGTAAAATAATATCTCGACTTTTTGTGACTTCAATATTTTCCAAAAAAAATTCGTCTATATACTTTTGACTTGCACAAAATGTTCCTTCGACTAATTTTACCAGGCAAACATAAGATAATGTTTTCCTATATACTTCCTCCATCCCATTTTAAGTGTCCTGTTTGACTTTTGAATGGTCAAATTGACCAAATTTTGAATGAGATTTACACATATAATATAATTTTAAAAGTAAAAAAAATTATGTCACTATAAAGTACATACAATATACTATAAAATGTAATTTTTAGTTTTTTAAAATAATAACCAATTTGTTCTTTATGCTTGGTCAAAAGTTGGTCAATTTGACCGTTGAAATTCAAAACTGGACACTTAAAATGGGACGGAGGGATTATATTATACCCCAAAAAAGTAGGACCCTAGTTTCTGTTTAATAATTATATCATATCCTTGTATATATTAAGCGTAAGGAGGATAATTTGGCTGTTTGGTACAGTAATGTAGAAGAGATATGAACCGACAGAACCGTTAAATCTTACTGTTTGATAAACTGTAATAATATATATATATATATATATATATATATATATATATATATATATATATAGGGTCTTGTTCCACTACAAACCATCTTATTCTACAAACTACAAACTGCAGCCCAACCCAAACAAATTACAGCCCAGCCCACTGATTTTTGAACAGCCGCACCTTTTCAAATGTCACAGCCTAATATACACATTCCATACATACAAAACAAACACGTGTTGTAGATCATCTTCTTCATCTTCAAGGTGCGATGACATCCTATACATCATCACTTTCCATTCATCTCACATTACGATCAGATTATTAATATATCCGATCTATCTCCAGTCATCAATAACCCTAGATACAAATCACTAACTTAACAGAAGGAAGCACTAATTTTTGTAACACAAATCACTATTTTCCAAACCAAATATCACTAATTTTTACAACATATATCACTATTTTCTAAAGCAGATATCACTAATTTGTACGAAAGAAATCATCGATTTTTATAAATATATTAACAGCTATATCATAATTTTAACAACGTTAAAATCCATGAATGCGCTCTAATCATTCTTGAGAGAAAGATTGTTCGAAAAAAATCGAGGAATGTGAACATAGATGAGAGAGATAGTCATGACGGGAAAAGGGAAAAGAAGGTGATGACAGAGGAAGGATGAAGATGGTGATGGTGAAGAAAGGATGAAGATGGTGATGGTGATGGTGGGGAGAGGTTGGGCAGAGGTAATAATGGTGATGGTGAAGTCAGGAGCAGCGAGGTTGTGGATATTGATGGTGGATGTGGAGTTGGAAGAAGAGAGAGAGAGAGAGAGAAAATGGGGTTGGTGAGGGACATGTGGGTAAAGTAGTGGCGATGTGGAATGAGGGTAAAGATCTGGGCAGATTTTGGGGGAGGATTGCTATGCTGGGTTGAAGTAGTGTAGGTGAGTGCCTTTAGTAATTTAAGGAGTTTTAATAGTGGTTTTTAGTTTTTATTTTAAGATTGGTTTGTATTTGATCATGAGCTTATATATATATATATATAATATTTAAATACAAAGAGAAATTTATACTTTTAATGTTCTAAATCAAATAGAAGTAGATTTTGTGAATAAAATACGTTTCATATTCTTTTTATGTTCTAAACAAAAAGAGAAAAAGGTTTTGTTAAAATCGAATAGAAGTAGTTCTTGCAATTAAAATACGACTTTTATTCTTTAAATATTTTATGTTTTAAACATAATAGAAGAGGTTTTGTATATAGAAATAGCTTTGGTAATCATAATACGATTTTTAATTTTTATATGTTCTAAATACCGCATAATTTCTAAAGTAAATCAAATAATAATATATTATATTAAATTAATACAAATATATTTTCTAAAAATATATGTGCATCACACGAATTATTAAAATAAATATACATTTTCATAAAATATCTGTGCATGGCACAGGTTATAAGCTAGTAAGTTGTAATAGTACTAACAGTGAACAAAGTTCCGTGTTTCTGTATAATGTAATCCCTTTATGTCCTAGTACTGTTTGTTGGGTTTGTATCTCATCCTTCTTAAATGTTAGTAGTTAAGTTTGTTTGAACGAACGACAAGGCAGTGAGTAGTTTTCAGCCCTTCCAGTAAGATCCAGCTGAATAATGATTATCATCTATAATTTTCCTTCTGGATTTCTAGGAAATTTACTCAAGCTGGACACACAAAACAGAGCATTTTCAAAAGATCAACAGGCTAACTGGGGTGCCATTCAAGTCTATGCTCTTTTTCGATGACGAGCATCGCAACATAGAAGCGGTAAACCCTTTCCTCTTTCTTTTGCCTACAAAGTTGCAGTTACTGATTAATTTTTTACAGGATATTTGTTGATTGCTATTTCATTTGTGAATTATGCACTATCACATTTGGTGATTATGTAGTAACTCTGAAATATTGTGCTACATCATATCCAGGTGTCGAAGATGGGAGTGACAAGCATTTTAGTTGACAATGGAGTTGATCTTAGAGCTTTTAGACAAGGGCTTGCAGAATTTTCTCAAAATTCTGGTTCATCTGCAAGGGACAAGCAGAAGTAGTTGACTAGTACGGGGAGTGGGTCATACGTCGTGATTGTGCTTTTGTTACTTACTACCTTTATATTGTTGTGGCGGCTTCCACCATATTGATGGCTGAAACCATTGCTCAAATATGGTTGATGACCAGTGTTTATTGTAATACAATATGTTACAAATATCTACATAAAATATATACCCATGCAGTGTTAGAGGTGATTAATTTTTTTTACAAGAGGTTATTCTAAATCCTCAGTGTTGGTAATCAGCAATCTTGTGCAAGAATATATGCAGCCTGTTTCCTGACAATTCCATGGACCGCCCCCGCCCAAAAAAAAAAATTTATCATGGGTTTGGAGTCCTCAATCTTGTTCCCTTGGTGTTCGAAAATTTTAAACCATATTTTACTCGTAGAACATATATAGACTTGAAGACTCCAATGAGATGTGGACTTCATTGAATTTAACTCTATTATTATATGTCTATTACTACTCACTATTATTTTATTTACACTTTTGTTTATATCTTTTAGTAGTTGTAACTCTCAAATGATAAATATCATATAAAATTTATTGTAGTTTTTTTTTTCATTCTCATATATATAATTTTTTTTTCATAATTTCAACTAAACATATTTATTCTTGAATGTGCAAACCGTATAAACCGCACTATACCGCACCGCATTTTTGTGGTGTGGTTTACGCGGTTTTTATCCTAGCGCGGTGCGGTTGCGGTTTGAATTTTCAACCAAACCGCATATGCGGTTTGGTTTGCGGTTTTAGATAAAAACCGCACCGCCCGCACCGCGATCACCCCTAAGTCTAACCTAAGTAGAAAAAGAACATTAAATCTAACAATGCCTCCCACTGTGCATTGTAATTGAGAATTCACTAGTCTTAGACTTGGAAGTTAGACATTGTGATTTGAAAATATCATTCATGACAGGTGATGTAACAGGATTTAAGAACTTCCAAGTGAAATCCTGCCCTAGACTAATAATCATCAGAGTTTAGTATATGGACCACACGCTGGTCAATCTTTGCTCAGAAGAGTCTATATATAATTGCACACTACACAATGTTGTGTTTAGACGAAGGTTCAGCACAACTTATACATAACATAAATGTAATATATTGAATTCCTGACAAGGCTTGAAACAAGAATTACAGTTTATAACACTTCCATCATTTTGCGACCTTAAGCTGCTGCAACTGTTGTAGTGGGTTTAAGAATAATTTCAACATTATCATGAACACCTTGCAATAGTAATTCACCATCATATGTCAAAACTTTGCGTCTTTTGGCAGCCCGTAGGGTCCCGACTAGTGCTTCAAAAATATTTGCGCACCTATCATCATTGAATAGTACACCAAACGTAACCTTCAAAAGTAGCAAAACAAATGTTCGTTATGACGATTCTATAGGGAGAAATACAGTAAACACACAAAAGATTTGGGAAATGGGAAGTATTAGCTTTGCACAGGAAGTTGAGATTTTTTATGTTCATCAGACAAGATTACATGGTTGAACTACTATGCACAGAGCAGAAGAGTACAATCAATTTCCCGCTCTCTCACCCCCCATCTTCCATATATATAATAAGTTCTTAGCACAGCTAAATGGATATGAGAGAAGTAGATAAACTTTCAACGTTACCTCAAGTCCTCAACCAAAAAAATACATGTTATGATATAATGATAAAACAAATTGCTTGATCCGTGAAGAACTCTGAATAACATGAGGTTAGCTACCTCCTCCTATCTATTTGGTGAGAAATGAGTTGTGATTTTCTTGCAACTTGGAGGCTATAATATTGTTGGATGGTGTTTGTGGGTTTAACAAAGAAATATATTTTTGCAATTTATATGAGTCGTCCGAGCTCCTCATACAGTTTACCAACTTACCAACAAGGAGGTTTTCTTAATATAGATGTATGCACTAACAGTGGCGAAGCTAAAATTACAGTAAGGGGACTCCAAGATATTTAATACATACTTAAAGAGTCGTCAGAAAACAGCAACAACATGATAGTTACAATACCAAACATTATAGTAATAAAAAGAGCAATTCCTGCATCTACAGGACCACAGAAAAATACAAACACAAATTTATAAAAGATAGAGATTTTGTGCTGGTAAATTTGCATATATCGAAGTATACATTGCTTGTCTCAATAAGAAAAAGAAAATGCTAAAAAATAATTGAAAATAGTATGGAAGAAACCAGGGGTAGTATGTAAGTAGAACAAGTAAAAGCGCAGTAGTGTTTTACACATTTTATCAAACAGCTAGAATGCTGGATGGCTAAACTAAAATGTTTAGCAATTACTTCAATAAAAATTGATACAACACTCACTCCTTAATCCTTGTCAATCAAAATGAAGCTACCTGTTTCCTAAATGCCAGATAGACTTATGTACATGACTATGCGCCTATTCCTACATAGCTAAATTTTTATTAATTACAAAAAAAAAACATTCAGAACTCAGGGTACTCGAAAGAACCCCTCAGATTCTTATGTAGTGTTTGGTGAGGGAGAATGGAATGGAATCGAATGAAATGACTAAAAATAAATGAAAATAATAGCGCTAGGAGGGAAGTTTTGAAAAAAATTGAGTAAGTGCAAAATTGTTACAATGAGTTTTGGAAAGAAATTGAGTATGTTGTGTTTGGTTGGGATGAATGGAATGGAATGGAATGAAATGAGTATAAATAAAAGAAAATAATAGAGTGTAGGAGGGAGAACTTTTAAAAAAATGAGTGAGGGCAACTTTTATATGATAAGATTTGGGTAGAAAATAGGTATGATAAGGAATGAAGCATTCCTTCACAAAATGGAGGGCTTGAGATCTAGTTAAGGGTGGTAGGAATTGAATGGTGGAAGGAATGAAATTATTATACATTCAACTAAATTATAGTTCAAATCTCATTCCATTCCCTCCATTTTCATTCACCCCAACCAAACACAACATATAAGGGAATGGAGCATTCCTTCCCATATTGGAGGTGTGATCTCTAACATAGGGTATAAAGAATGGAATGGCGGAACAAATAAAATTTATAAACAATTGCCCATGACATAGTTCAAATTTCATTTCGTTCCTTCCAAGTTTATTAACCCCAACCAAACACAACATTAGTGGATCAGCCACTATGTACTAATCATATAATGGATCCATGAAATGAAGTGAAAACTAGACAAAGGAAGCATAATTGTGTATTAACAGCAACGTAATATAAATAAAATTCATGATAAGTCAGAACACAAGAATAGGAAAAAAAATATGAAAAAGAAACACAAAAACGATACTCAAGTGATGCACTCAGATTTGCAAAATATATAGCGGTATTAATTCAGATCCACAAATGCAAATCACAGCTCATACGGCTACACTCATTCACAAGCAAGAGTGATAAAGATCACAAAACACTGGCTATGCAAGAGTGAAGATCTCTATATATCATAAATATATATAAAAAAAAAAAAGTGAATTGAATTAGGATTAATGTTGACCTTGTAAGAACCATCAGCTTGGATTTTGCCCAGACGCTGAATTTCTTCTCTGAGTCGATCAATCTCTTCCTCTACGTTCATCTCTTGGGATATAATGTACAAAGTTCACCACAGATCTCTTCTCTTTTCTTCTCCTTCTTGTGGTGTTTATTACTTGTACATACTATAACATACACATTCCTATCGCTGTCCCCTCCATTATTATTCTCTTTTTCGATTATTACACCCATCTTTTTGACAAATATCCTTATCACTTTTAATTAGTTTTAAATAAAAATTATGTTAGATAGCAGGATTTCGTTTCAATTTTTCTGATTTTAATCGGATGATTTTGTGCATGTAAGGTTATGTTATTATTGACGTGAGTGAAATCAATTGACAATTAGTATTTGATAAAAAAAAATTAGATACCTAGTACCTTCTCCGTTTCAGATCACATGTCCACTTTCTAAAAATCACATAACTTTAGAAAAATAGATTTAAAAAAAAAAGAGTCGCACTAAGTCATTAATTGAACATAATATTCGGCATATGGTTGATCTTGAAAATAAAAATTTATATTGAAAATTGAAGTGAAAAAGTATTTCGAAACAAACTTTATTTTTTTTCTAAAATGGACATGTATTTTAAAATAGGGAGATTATTTTTTTTATTGTTGGAAATGCTAAGTACTCCTTTCTAAATTCTTTTCTCAAAATTTAGTCAATAATATATGATTGGTTCACCTACACTAATCATCATATGAACATAATAACGCAATCAAAACCATCGATATGGTACAAAATTTGAGAAATTATTTATTGCAATTCTTGACAAGAAAATAATTTTTATCCAGACTGTTATAATATATTTTCTGAATCGTCAATTATTTTTAATTTTTATGTATTAAATATATGACAGACTTTTGTTCATAACTTTTTATAGTTGTTCAGATATTATGTAGGTTTCAAATAAAAAGATATACTGTGCATGTTTAGAGTGCCATAACTTAATTTGTGATTATAAGAATTCACATTTTTGAGAATGTTAATTATTAAAGATTTTAATTTGAAGAGATCTAAAAATAATTGATAAAGAAATAATACATTAGTATGATATAAGTGACTGACAAAGAAGTTATGCACGTATTTTGAAAATATTTAAGTTGAGCTATGAGTGTATTTCATAAATACTTAAGTATTAAGAGCATCTTCTACGGGATTGACTATAATTAATTGGTTAAATTGAATTTGTAAGGCATTTTGTAAACGTTGTTTAACCTTATGACATCGTGCTTCGATGGTAATAACTATATTGGTTGGCTACATTTTAAAAATAAATCGAATCAACCCAAATAGTTAATATATAAAAAACAATAAAATAAGTTGTAGGTCCGTGCAAGGCACGAACTTACAGGATCGATAGTTAAAATTATAATCATGAACTTAGATTGTTGTAGAATTGTATCAATATGAATTTTTTTTAAAAAAAATTATATTAATATTAACAAGTAGATTAGTACTATAACTAATGTATGTCATATGAGTAGGTCGAATAGATATCGATTAGAAATGACTTTACAAGCCCAATATATGGAAGATTGGGCAAGTCCAATATATTGAAGATTCGAGATGTCATTGTATAATATACAATTAAATCTATTAAATAATTTGATATTATTTTATGATTAAGCAATTAATACAGAAAATTCTAGAGATGCCATAACATTATATTTAAACGGTAATCATCCATGTGATTAGTGCACAAATATATGCGATTTGATATTTTCGATGATAGAGCTTTAACCAAGTTTCTCCGTTCTTATGAACTTTTGTCTAGTCAGGATAAACTGGTAAGATTAATTAATTTATTTTACAAATTTGGTTAGTATATGTAAATTTTATGCGTTTATATATGATGAATTGTGAACGGATATAAATACTTTAAAAGAAAGTTTTCAATCCCCAAATAACATATATTATCAACACTTACAAATACGGAACGATAAAATCGATCTAATCAAATGAAAAATGGTCATATAAGATTTCGATCATATAAATATATGTTTTTTTTTGTCAGGATATGTTGATATTTGATAAAGTTAAAACATTTTGATATGCTTTATCATGAATGTTAATTCCGGAATGATATTCATCATATTGATTTGGGCTTTTCTGCACCATATTTTGATAAGTTGCTTATTCGATCTGGAATTCCCACCAAATCTTTGACTCCTTGAATACAATGAGATTTCATCAAATGTATTCAAAATTTACATTTTCTTTTATTACAAGTTACGTAATTTATTTTTATTTTGATTCATACATTGATGAAAAATTTGCAGTAAACAATGAAGATGATACCCCAAAAAGAATTCAGATCGGTATCCAAGACTACGAAGGTAATCTGATAATATAATCATGGTGATATTTTTGTGTGTATAATTTATGCTTTTCTTTAATAAGTTCATGATATTTACTTATTTACAATAATTTATTTTATATGAAACATACCTATGAAATAATTTAGTATTTTCGTACTGAATATATATTTAATTATATTTTTATGTCCCATTTATTACTTTCCATTTGCAGATACGTGATTAGTGATTTTTTTTTTTTTTGCAGAGAATGAACCAGAGGAGTCCGGTGTAAGTTCTCCTGCTTTGGAATCTCAGAGGTCTACTATGGCTTCGTTTAGAAGAAGCGTTATTATAAATAAATATGCTTCTATATCAAATATCCATGACCGAGACAAATCCAAGAACATCACGAAGCTCCGAACTTCTAATCAAGGGGTAAAGGATCGATAGACAGGAGGCGGTGATTTTTAGCAAATCTCAGGAATTTCAAAACACAAGAAAACCAGAAGTCCATGTCATATGTAAATAAAATACAATCTCTTGTTTTCTCATTTGTCAAATATATATTTGGTAACATGTATTTGTTAGAATTGTTATTTTTTAGTTTTAAGTTTTATGAAACTTATGATGACAAATTAATGAATTTGTTTATGCTAATATGACATTTTATTACATTCTTAAAGCATATATAAATTTGGTAACCATATTTGAGACCAAAATTGCACATTTATATAGACTTTTATGAACTTCATTTTTACATAAAATTAGAATATAAAATACTAGCGAATAACTTCTTATATATAAAATTATATATATATAGTGGTTAGTGGGTGTTTGGGTAAGGTGCTTATGGAGGAGAAGCCCACTTCCTCTTATTTCAGGTCCGTTTAGCAACTTCTACGAAACACTTAATTAAAGTTAAAAAGCCTAAGAAAGAAAGCTTCGCATCCTGGCTTTTTTGGGGATTTAGCTTCTTTCGACCTCTTTCAATTGTTAAGGCTGCTTCCTGAGCGTTACATTGTGCCGAGGATAATTAAATAACTTTGTTATGGTATGATCACAAACTGCTCACATCTCACCATCTCATATTGCACACTCTTCTATTCTTGTTTGGTGAACAATTGTGAATCTTATAGCTGCTAGAGAAGAATACTTGACTAGTATTAAATAAATAATTTACGTTTTTACTTGTATGATCTGCATTTATTAATTTTTTTCCTTTTATTGTAGAGTTTAAAATTTGTATCTGCAAAATATTTCATGTATTAATAATAAAAGATAATATATTATTATAATTTATTTTTTAAAAGAAACAAATTATTATATTACAAATTTACAAAATTATACTAAGTTATAAGTTAAGTTATCCAAACACTTAAATAACTTATAAGTCATGGTATCCAAACACTTATAATAACTTATAAGTCCAAACCAACTTCTCCATTCTAATCCACTTCTCTATTTTAAGCAATAAATCACTTCTTTTAAGTACAGCCAAACGACCCTATAATTTGTCAGTTTAATATTTGGGCAAGAGTACTCCAACTTTGTAAGGACTGACTAACCAGGCCAAAGAGGATCAAGGTGTTCCAACTTTGTAAGGACCGACTAACCAGGCCAATGAGGATCAAAGACTATCTCCGGCACAAATATCCGAATTTGAATATCAATTGACCCGAATCTAATTCAAAAATTTAATCCAAATTACTATTTATATATTATATTTTATAATATTATATTCAATTATTTAATCTTAAAATAAATATTTAATATTTATTTAATTAGTTATTATATTATATTTAATAAATCAATCAAGTTAAAGACATAAATTTTATAATAAACATATATAACACTAAAATTGAATGCTTAATTAACAACAAACACATAAATAATATCCCGTATTGCCCCTACGACACTACGATTACACACGCGCACAAACACTTCATCGATCGTAAACTACATGTTCATCTGCATCCCTTTTGGAATTGTTATGCAAACTCATCAGTAGTAGTAGTCATATATTTTATAGGATTTTTAAAAATAAATATTTAATGATACGTTAATATCTAGATATAGTGTAGTTTCTATGTAACATATATAACTGAGTCTAGGTACGGATTTTATTACATGTCCAACTTTTCGGATTTTGAATAAAATGTGAACTGATCCAAAATCCATAAGATCATATTAGGTCTCAATTTTCGGGGTCCAAATGAATCATGTCAAAAGATATAAATTTGAATATAAATATTGAAAAATTCAATCCGATCCTTTCCCCAAATCATAGAAGTCAAATGATGATATATACAAATTGATCAACTACCGAGAACTCAGATCACATTTGTGATTTTGCATTTGAACATACATATATTTAGATTAAAAAATGGGATTCGGAAAAATTCGAAAAACTTAAATATCACAAGGCCCCAGTAACACACTCAAATGTGGTTTCAAAAACTCTCCCAAGTCCCGCGTAAAGGAGTCTGCAATATCACTCTCGGAAACAAATAATCTCTCTAATTCCTCTACTACACATATCACACACACGGACAGAGAAACTACATTAATCAACACGCACTACATGTTCATTTACATATATTTTCGAACTTGTTTATATTTTTTCGATTGTAAAGATAACGTAAGTTATTAATCAAACTTTGATTAATTTAACTATAAAAAATCAATCAAGACAGATAAATTAGGACGGAGGGAGTATACACTTTTGAGAAAATATATGTGATTTCACTATACGAGAAAGTTGCCAACTTGTTGGCAACCATATAACTCTAATAAGTGGGCAGCCAAAAATATTTATAAATTAATACATAAAACATCATATTTTTTAGTTAATACATGTCGAGATAATATATTTTTAATTGATACATGTCAAGATAATATAGAGCTCTAGAATAGTATTAAAGTATAGACATCCATGCACCACACACGAAAATGTAGCTCTGTAACAATATTACAAGCTCCAAATCTCACACACTGACACACACACACATTTTGGTGTGGTTACATATAGACTGATAAAAGGGCGGCAGTCTCCCACACTAAGAAGTTGGCATTCTCACTCTCCTACACAAATAATAATCTCTCTACTACACATTACACACACGCGAACAAACACTACACTGATCATAAACTACATCTTCATTCACACACATTTTTGAACTCGTAATGGAACACATAACTTCTCCACACCCCTATATATATTATTCACAACGACAACTCAAAAGGCACAGCTGCATTTAGCAAAACAAAAGCCTTCAAAATATATTTGCCTAGAGAAATAATTTTTTTAGTAGCCGAGGGAGAAGAATATACAAGCACAGATATGGCCGATAAAGATGCTTTCGGGGATGGAGCGAGTGAGAGCTGGGAAGGGCTCAAAGCCAAGACCGGAAGCGTGTTTCCTAAAAAGAAGAAATCTGTGAAGAAAATGATGGCCGAGAAAATAGTTGGCTCTTTTTCTTCAAGCAAGAACAAGAACAATGACGAAACTAAAAAGGACGGTCAGGATGATTCATGATATTTCTATAATTAGCAAACTACAACCTGCTTATGTGTGTATTATACTATAATTAACATATCATTCCTCTTTATCATTGCATGTAATTTTTTTTTTTGGTCATAAAACGGTTGTATTATACCAAGATTGGAAGATACAATATCCGGATGGACAGAGTTTCCTTCATCCAAGAAGGTATATCATCTAACCGAAAGTATGTAAATACTCCGGAAGCTTAGACAACATAACTCACAAAAAAAGGGCCTCGTTAAAACCCCTCAAGAGTAAAAACCCTATGGGAAAAAAACTCAAAGGGGAAAAAGAGTGCCCTACAAAATTACATCGATTACAAGACAGACTAAAAACTGATGTCTTCTTTATTCCTTTCATTGCATGTACTTAAGTTGTTGTCGCATACATATATATACAATTAAACATATTTGTAGTTAAGCACTGTTGATTGCTTGTATTTGTATGATACTACTTCTGTATCCTAATTATTGTTATCAATAAATTTACATGTTTCTGTACTTTTTCTTAAACCTATACTATCGTCTATCATACAAATTCAGCTGCAAGTTAGATCGAAATGAGCATTTTCCTCCTCTTCCCTGTACAAACACTTTAGTCGACCACTTGCTCCCATAGTTTAACCGTTAATTACAGTTTGTCATCCCTTAATTTTGACTCAAATAAATATTGAGTATCTATATATATTTTTTGACAGTTTGCAAATCTAATTACTATAATCCTTACATTATTTTGTAACATCAACCCATTTTTTAAAAATTGCCATTAATATTTAGTTATATTTTTATAATCCGGTTTCTCTTACCTTATTTTTTTAAGAAATGAGTCATTTATTTATTAAAAGAACATGAAAATACGTATTTATTTCAAATTTACCCAAACATAATTCAGATATTATTTAATTTCGGAAAAGATATTTAACAACTAGATTGAATATGTCTACACCTCTTCCCCAAAAAAATTATCCAATTGTCATCCTCATTTAGCGCGACAAATTGTCTACATTTACAGGAAAATGGCTATTCTTTGTCGGCCAAGTAACGCTGAGTGGCACTTTACAGAATCCCCCATGTTTGAATGACCACTCCGAATACAAAGTGCAACGATGTTCAAGACAACTCTGAAAATCTTAAAAATGTCATCGAGATGGACAAAATATCTTAATAACATATGGGAGAATACTATACATCTACTAGTTAGAAATTCGAAACAAACTTATTATAGAGTCTATAATTTAAACAAATTTTATATTTATTGATCTGGTTAGTTAGTCGACTAATCTGTCTCCGATAAGGAAAAGGACTCGTCAATTCGGAAGAAATTACTAGTTGCGACTAGTCCCATGATAAAAAGATATATGAGGCATATTCAATAGAAATGTGTCAAAAAAAACTGTTTATAATATACCATTTTATCAAATTTATTTAATTTAGACTAAATTTAACATCCACCGATCCGGTTACCGCTAAACTACTCGACTGATCTGATTCCCAAGCCAGTTTCTCCAATCAAATCCACCAAGAAACACCCAATCGTTTAGCAGCAGACTAGTTGCGACCAGTCCCATGCCTTAAAATAACAAGGGTAGCTAGATTCAATAGGAATGTGTTGAAAAACTGTGCATACTTATAATAGAAGCAAAACGCTAGACGACAGTGAAGTGGGTATTGTACACGTCACAGGTGACGTATAGCATGTGACGTAATTATATATAAGATTGGATGGTTGGATTACATGGTTTAAACTTAAGTTAGCGTGCGAGATGTGGGCTTCCACACAACACTAGTGGGCACACATCTGCATGTGATAGATTCCCTACACAATTGAAAACCCTACCACCCCATTAGAAAACTGAAATAATGCACGCCCATTGAATTCTTCACCTATAATTCAATCCTTGTTCTTATCCTATAAATAAGCCTTAGAAAACCCCACTAACCAGAGTACTGTATAATCATGGATGATCAAGCAGGTGGCAATGGAGGGGGGAGCAACAACAATAACAATGGATCATCTGCTGGGGAGAATTCGGGTGGCGGCAGGCAGAATGGATCTGGCCAGACGGCAGGCCGGTCCAGGTTGCTTGATAAGCCAGTGCAGCTTCCGAGGAGAGGAACTGTGCTCAAGACTATTTTGTGTAAGCCCGTGAATTAATTGTCGACTGTCTGTCATGGGTACTGGTATTCACGTAATTTGAACTATTTATGTACTTATATTAAACGTACGTATCTTGACGGAGCTACAGAATACTGAATAAATCTGGGCCTATATATATCCGCTGGTTCCTATGTACTGTAGTTCCGTTACTGTATTTCATCACGATATGACTGTTTATATTGCTGGTGAGTTGGGCTTCCATGGATATGGGAATAATGATGGACACAAGTACATGATGATGTGGTGCAAGAGGGTGAGTGGAAGATTGCTAGATGATGTTTGTGTTGAATCTCCAGGGCCAGGGTCACAGATCCTTTTGCTTCACAGTAATCTGGTAGTATAGTTTGGGTTTTGTTGTTTTCTAGCTAGCTACTGTATGTTTTGTTTCTAATGCATATTCTAGATGTCTTTGTGTGGGGTGGGGGCCTTGTAGGGCTGGATTCTCATGTAATCTCTCAAGGGCTCCTCTTCTGGAGGACTATTATGTGCAAGTGGCATTATCTATAATCAAACTTATAATTTTACCAGAAAAAGTGAAATTGTTTAGTTCTCGGTGTTCAGAAAACTGTTTGAGGATGCTGGGGATAGCTCAAATGTTCAATCACGTATTTGTATGGATATGGATCATTAAAACTTAATCAGAGAAAATATCTTAATATTATATCTAGCTCGATTGTTTTCGATACTTTTTTCATGGAAGTCCGACTTTTTCTTGCCTAATTCCGGTCGGGACTGCAAATATATTCATAATATCAAAGCATGCTTTTTGCGATCTATATGATTGCTTAGTTGGTCTTAATCTCGCATGATCAACTAATTAATTCCTCTTCTTTTTAATAGTTAAGCACATGTACAGAGTGAACACCCATCTTCTCTTAACAAATTTCAAACTCTTAAAAGAGCTGGTGAGATAATAATGAACCAAGAATTGGCATGATGATCAACTAAATTTTGAACTAAGATAACGAAACATCTCATGGTACCATGTAGCTCGAATCATATACAAGAAGATGATTTCAAATGAATTAATTATGGACTATGATAGCGGAACATCTCATGATATACCATGCAGTTGGAATATTATATACAAGTTCTCCCATTTCTGTGACCAAAATCACTTTTGACTTGTTCGACTAGAGTCTTCTCCGCTGGGATAGAAAGTAGATGATCACGTAGGGCGAATGAATCAAAGAAAGGAAGAATATATGAAATCACTAATTTTTTTAAAAGAAAGTATTCGTTTCGATCTCCATCAAAACCTGTAGTTTAACTCGTTCTGTTCTATTATAGTACATGCTAGCATTATAAATTATTAACATTATTATTGTACCGCTCCCTTCTATTATATATAGTATACTATTCTTAAACCTGTGCTCGTATGGAGGAGTTTATATTTCAATATTTAATATTTATTATTATAATTTAAATATTAATGTTATTTTACTAGTGATTAGGTATGCCCACATTTATTTTACATGACAAATTCTATGATAATATATTCAAATTTGATTAAATATTATTAACCGATTGATTATACTTGATATTAGAGATTTAGCTTTAAAATATTATTTTATATTATAAAGGGCTAGTATAAACAATAATTTTTTTATAATTTATGTGTAAATATTTACATTGTATTAATATATCTTAATGTAATTTTGATTAATTTTAAAACATATTTTTTCATTTGTAAGAAAAAAATTATTATTTATATAATATTGGCATTGACATTATTGGAGTAAAACACGTTAAAGTCGGTAAGAGTGAAATGATGGTTCGTGTTTGTATTGAAATAAAACATATTATAACATATTATAGTTAACAAGAGTTATATGATGGTTCATATTTTTCATAAAACATAACACGTAAGAAGAAACATGTTGTTCTGTCTTTCATTATTTATATAATTTTTTTAATTTTTTTTAGAAAATGATTAAAAATATAATTTAAAAATATTCAAAAATATCGAACCAACAAATTATCCATAATTAAATTATTATAGTTTAGCATAGATATACCAAGATTTGAAAGAAAACCCTTTATTTACCTAGTACCGTGACATCCTATCACAAATAATTAATTTTTTCATATAACAAAATTAAATACACATAAAATGTGATTATATATATATATATATTCAATTTAATTTTAAAATTTGAATAAAAAAGTTTGATTTTCAGATTCTTTGTAGAATAATTTTATTTTCTAAATATTATAATGATTCTAGTGTAGAAAATAATGTCGCAATATTACATAATTTTCAATGATTCTTGGATTAGAAAAAATAGTTTAATTTCATTTTTTAATTTACTAATTAAAAAACGTAATTATATTTCGTAAAAAGAATTTTACATATATACATATATATTATTTTTATTATCATATGTTAGGAAATCTTTATAGAAGGATATGCTATGTAACACCACTGCATATATATAGACAAATGCTGAAATCATTTGGAATATAACTAGATATAAAATTCATTCATGGAAATTACCCAGATTAAATTACATTTATCGCATATCATTCTGACATTCTCTACTATGGATCATCTCGACTCACTCAATCGATACCGAGTCTATTCAAGCCACACTGAGGCCCTGACCATCATCATTCAGCCGCCGGAACCACCCCGATCTTACACAATTTATCTCGGTCTATTCGAGTCACATCAAAGTCTCGACATGTTCTCGAAAATCCAAAAAATGTAAACTTGGCTCCAACTTTGATCCCAATAGACCTTATTCCGATTGTATTATGCCTACCGAAATTATTCTCGGATTGATCTCCAAGCCCACGATCCTTTCTATTCTCTTTTGTTATATTATATTTAGTTATATTTTAAAAAATATTAGAGTAGAAACTTGTATATATATTCCCATATTCCATTCTTATCGACCAAAGCACCAAAAGGAATATTAAACGAAGAAACACATCGATAATATTTTATTTTTTTTTTTTTTTTTTTTTTTTTTTAAGGTCTACATAATCGTAGATGAATTGTATCGAAATACAATAAACCGCATCCGTGATTTCTTTCTTTCAAGAAAGTTTATCATCTAACCGAAAGTCATGCAAGCATAACTCCGGACGCTTAGACAATAAAGCTAAAATGAATAAGAAAGGAAAACCCATAAGTCCCGTGGCTAGGGCTGAGCAAAAAACCGAATCCAAACCGAAACCGAACCGAAACCGGATAAAACCGGAGAAAACCGATCCGGATATAACCGATCCGAAACCGAAACCGAAAAATTAAAAACCGATCCGATTTAAATGGTTCGGTTACGGTTATACCTCCCAACCGAACCGATAAAAACCGAACCGAACCGATTATTAAAATAATAATTAAATAATAAATGTTATATATATAAAATATATATCATGGATGGTTAGTCTAGCCCTGGATTTCTTCAAAATTGGTGGAAACTTCAACTACTGCTATCACAGGAGAGGTCACAAGCTTTTTGACTCTATCATACAACTTTTTATGGATACCATTGTCTCAATGATGGCGAGTTAGTAATATAAATAAGTAAATGTTTTGGTTTTAATTATAAGAATTAGCAGAAAGAGAAAGTGAACTGTCTTTTATGCTGTGTTTTCTGTGTTTAGAGATGGAATAAGAGCAGGAACTTGTTTTCATTTATCTACTAATAGATGGTGAACAAGTTCAATATTGATATATACTTATATCTTCTGCTTCACTGTTTGTCAAGTTCATAATACATTGATTGATTATTGTTTCCGGATTGCGCGCACTTCAATTTGTCTCCGTATTATTTTTCAATTTTATAATTGTCGGTTTTGTAACCGAAACCGAACCGTTTATAACCGAACCGAGCTTTTCAAACCGAAATCGAAACCGAATCCGAACCGGCGGTTGCGGTTTTCGATTTTAAAAACCGAGGATATATGGTTGCGGTTCCGGTTTTATCCCGAAACCGAACCGAACCGACCCATGCTCTCCCCTACCCGTGGCACCAGAGTATCCTGAAAAGACAAAACAACCAAAACATAAATCAACATACAACAATTACACACATATAAATTTAATTAAAGTAAAAATAGAAAATCTAATAAAACAAAACAAAACAAAAAAATATATATATCAAAAATAGATAGACAATAAAATAATATAGAAATATAAGTTAATTTCTAACCAAAGGAAAATCCTTTGGTTAGACACATAAAATTAAAATTTTAGTGAGGAATAAAAACAAAGGTTTGAACAATAATTAAATATATTAAATCTAATGATCATCAAATTGGTCAATTAGCCATAAAAGTGGCATCCATAACCGGAACAAAAAGCCATCAAAGGCACAATAGAGCCATCAAAGGCACAATAGAGTCATCATTAATGACTACTTTGAATATTTGGAACTTAATAAAAGTAATCAAAATTCAAATTAAGAAGGTAACTGATTATACATCGATAATATTTAACTCTTTATAAAGCCACTAAATGTAAAAATACGGTATTTATCAAACCTACGATATATCCGTTAGAAATGAAACCTTTTAGCAAGCCCACCAAATTATGGTGTGGGGAGAAAAACTAAAGGCAATCATCACTCAAGAGATTTTTTCCCTCTGAGAAATCCATAAAATTTTCTTCATGTAATCAACCGTTACATAACGGACATACACTCCCCCGGCAACTAAATTCAAATATCCGAAAAAAAGAGTATGAACAAAAGCAAAAGCCACCAGACCACTGACCACACCTTTCCCTTTCTGCCTTTATACACAAACCAACAACTAGTTTCCATCATTCACTTGCAAGAAATGCCTATGGATCATTAGCTAAAACTCAAAAACCTCTCGTTTCTTTATCTTTTCTTCATAAACAGACATGGGCTCATGCATTAGCAAATTCAATTCCAACAAAAAATCCCATCAACAACAAACCGAAAGTATTGTTCAAGATAAGCTTGTCATCTCACAAGCTCCCTGTTCTCTTTGTACTCCCCCGCCTCTCCCCGAGACTCCGAAACCTCCTTATCATTCTCCATTGTCTCCAACGTCTTCCACTTCAGCTTCGTCGTTTTCCTCGTTTTATTGTGCCACTAGTACTAATAGTACTAGCAGCAGCAATGCATCATTGTCGTCATCATCGTCTTTTTCTTCTTCAATTATTTGTCCTAAGGAGAGGCCGATTTTTTCGAATGACTACTTAAGGTCATGCGTCAAGGAAAATCCACAAGTGATTAAAGGCAAGACTGATAGGCTTTTTGATCAAAATCCAAAGCCTAACAAAACAAAATTGAGGAATAATTTTACGATACAAGGTAAACCAATTGTGGCAACTCCAAGGCAATCAAGCAACAAGGCAAAGAAGAGGTCACGCGCAAATTCTCCAAATCTTACACGACAGAAGAGTTTCAGAAAAGAGCCGCCTGAGAGAGGGAGTACGCCAAGTAGAATTATTAGATCCCCGTCCCCAACACGAAGATTTAATGGTGAAAATTACAACTACAAGGCCACTTTGCTCAATCAAACGCCTATATACAAGCGACAGCCCTGTGATTTAAAGGAAAATTTGCGCTTTAATTATAATGCAGGTGGGAAGGAAAGTATTTCCCGAATTACAAGTAGTCCAAAAAATGTATCGAGTAAATATGTTGGCGTAAATCGAATGAATGAAGAGTACAGTTCTCATCAGGTTGGAGAAGAGCTGCCTGCTGATCATGAGGATATAAATAATCCTCACATTGCTTTGGATTGTTTTATTTTTCTTTGAAGATGAGCTATGCATACTTGAGAGTAGATGATGCATGTTTACTGAATGTGCTTGCTTTTAAATGAGTGTAATATGAGTGTATACTTAGAGATAGCTAGGCTTGAATATGTAGATGAAGTGTATTTAGTATTGGAAAATTGATGATTTTTTTTGTATTTGTTTATTTGCAAGGGTGGATTGTTTGTTGTGAAATTTGATTGTTGGGTTTGATTGCTTATTATTAATGAGAAGTGATCTCATTAGAGTTTGACATGATCTAGATAACTTAGAACAGTGTGTTGATGCTGATCCTTCACTATGTACATTTTATTTAACATAATCACCAGTTTCTTCCCTCAGTTCTTTGAGCATTATTGTAACATCTTTCATTGTGGGTCGTTCTTCCGGGCATGGATTAACACATAAAAGTGCCACTCCAAGTACTTGAAGCATCTCCTGGATCTGTGTGCCAGACTGCAAAAGTAATTCTTGATCAAGAATTGAGTTGAATTCCCTCTGCTTCAGTCTCAGCTCTTGGTTTACCCAACTAACAATGTGGCCACCTTCTGGAATCCGTCGATCCATAGGTTCCATCCCTGTTAGGACTTCTAGTAGCACAACTCCATAACTGTAGACATCACTCTTTTCTGAAATTCTCATACTGTACCCATATTCTGCAATTTTAGGGAAACTTCAGTGCATACATAATATTATAGGTCACCACTTATGATTTTGTTCTAGACAATGACAAAACAACTAGTGAACTATAAGATAAATCTATGAAGGATCCTGATTGCATATGAATATTTAACATATACAAAAAGTTAGTTATGTAAAAAGTACTTACCTGGAGCTATGTACCCATATGAGCCTGCAATGGCATTGGAAGCTAATGAGCAGTCTGTAGAAGATACAAGCTTTGCTAGTCCAAAATCAGCAAGAAAAGCTTCAAACTGTGGTCCTACCAAGATGTTATTGGTCTTGATATCACGATGGATAATAGGCGGAAAACAATCATGGTGAAGGTAAGCTAAACCTGAAGCAGCTCCTAGTATGATTTGATACCTTGCATCCCAGTCTAAGTGTATTCTGCTCTCATGGAGTAACCCGGCCAAACTTCCATTACTTATGTAATCGAATAATAACAAATTAGTTTTTCCATTGCTGCAACTTCCCAGAAGCCTTACTATATTCTTATGCCTAATTGATCCCAGTGTTGTAACTTCTGCAGAAAACAAGTCTCTCTGGCTATGTTCACCGTTCTTTTCTGGCCTTAATTTTTTTACTGCAATAGACTGTTGCATTGGAGTATCAACTCGATAAACTATTCCTGAACCCCCCTTTCCCACAATATTAGACTCTGAGAGCTTTCCTATGATATCATTCAGACTGAAGCTTAGCTTTTGGTATGGGGTAAGATTCCACTCTATCCCACTTTCTTTATCAATCATCTTGGCTCCATGAGCTCTAATGAATAAAATTACTACAGTAGTGAAGATGGTCATCGCGATAAGTACACCAAGTAAAATAATGAGGATCTGAATTTTTGTAGAATTTCTTGTGTGGTGTCTTTCGCTTGTAAAACAACTGTTTCTGTTGGTGCAGAGCCTTTGGTTGTTGAGGAAAACAGTGTCAGGAAGACCCTGGAAGAACTTGGTGTCAGGAATGGAGCCTGAGAAATCGTTGAATGAAACATTCAGAGATACAAGAGTGTCGAGGTTCCCTAGTGCTCTCAAGCTTCCTGTTAACATGTTGTGAGAGAGATCCAAGTTTGCAAGCTTGGATAAATTTGAGAAGCTGTCAGGGACTTGTCCTGTTAGAGAATTCCAACTCAGATTACACAAGATATCTAAGGCTTGCAAGTGACCAATCTCATCAGGTATTGAGCCAGTCAGCCTATTGCAGCTCATATCCAACAGCTGCAAATCCTTGCAGAGTCCAAGTGACTTGGGAATCACACCAGTAATGCGGTTTCCACTTAATACAAGTTTGTTCAACGAGGCGAGCTTTCCCAGATTATTTGGAGTTCTGCCTGATAATCTGTTCATCGAAAGATCTAAAACATTAAGCATTGCAAGAGAGCCCAGGGAATCAGGAATCTCACCTTCTAGCTTATTCTCATGTAAATCAACCATTTCTAGCTGCAAGCAGTTACCAATTTGTGGCGGAATATATCCTGTAAACTGATTTTGTGACAATTCAAGATAACGTAAATTCTGCAAAAGCCCAATTTCAGTGGGAATTTGACCATCTAACATGTTTGATCCCAGACGCAAACGGGCCAAGCTGGTGCAGTTGCCAATATCAGCTGGAAGCCTGCCAGAAAGCTTGTTGGATATCAACAACAATTTCGTTAAGTTATTGATATTGAAGAGAGATTTTGGAATGGACCCGGTCAGGAAATTGTGCGAAAGATCCAATGCTTGAAGTTTTACACAATTTCCCAACTCGGTAGGTATGATTCCATTGAGCTGATTCTTCCAGGCAAAGAACGTAATAATATCCTTTAAATTACCAATTTCAGGTGGAATCTCGCCCGAAATGTTATTGTTATCCAACTCTATATGCTTCAATCCAGAGAAGTTGCCAAAAGCAGGTGGAATGTGGCCAGAAATTTGGTTCTCGGACAAAAGAAGCTCCTCCAGTGCATATAAACTTGCATGGAACTGAGGAAGCTCGCCAGTTAGAGAATTAATGGAGAAATCAATTACTGTTAGTTCTGAGCAGTTTCCAAGAGTTGCTGGAATGGGTCCACTTAAATTGTTCTTCCACAATAATACCCTTCTGAGATTTTTGAGTAATCCTAGCTCAGTTGGAATTTCCCCTGAAATCTGGTTTTGATAAAGAAACAAATTTTCCAGAGCAGAGCAATTAGCAATTTCTGGTGGGATCTTGCCAGTGAGATTTGCTGTATAAAGTGATATAGTCCTGAGATTCTTTAGTTCTCCCAAAGTGTAAGGAATCTCTCCAGAGATTCCAGTATCAGCAAGCCCGAGGAACGTTAACTGTCTGCAGTTTGAAATCTCCAGAGGGATCTCTCCATTTATTCCTGAGTTTCCACCAGCTCGAAAAATTTCCAAATAGGACAATTGAGCTACTGATTTAGGGATTTCCCCAGAAAGCTGATTATCAAACAATTCCAGTTGTCGAAGCTCTGAGCAGTTCCCAATATTTTTAGGTATTTCACCTATAAGGGAATTTGAATTCAATATCAGATGTTGCAGCTCCTTCAAGCTTCCAATTTCAGGTGGTATTCTACCGGTTAGAGCATTAAAACTGAGGTCCAGGAACATCAGGGAAGACAACTTTCCGATGGATGAGGGTATTTCTCCAGTGAGGTTTCCATTTGAAAGGACAAGGCTGGTAAGAAACTTGAACGATAAGAATTGAGTGGGGAAGTTGGTGGAAAGATTAACAGAAGTAATTTCGATTTCTGAAACAAGGCCACTGCTAGAACATAAGATGAAATCCCATTTACATGGATTTTGACTTGTTGAATCCCATGAAGAGAAGAAACTTGCAGAAGGTGAAGTGTTAAAAGTGGAAAACCAAGACAGTAGAGAAAGTCCTTCTTGGTTCAAAGAAGAACTGACTGGAAACCAGGAAATATTGAGAAGCAAAAAGATCAAGGTAATTGTTGTGCTTGACATTATGAGATTCTGTACCATGTTATCATTTCCTTGCATCCGATCATCGATGTTGGACAGACTCACATGCATATACTAGTATCCAGAAAATTAATTCGAGGCATATCAGTATGCATTAGAAACCCCGAATGAATATCATAATTATATAATGCAATTCGAAACCCTTCCTCACAAGTCAGGCCTAAGAAAGTTTCCAGGTTATTTGAAATAGGTGGGATTTTTATTGACTAGAAAGTCAGAGCAAGGAGTTTAAGCAGTATCTGGTATGGACTTGGGGATGGTTTGCAATATTTGTGTAAATGTGTGAACATAAAGCCTTTTGCCAAAAATTTTTTGCCTCGTAGCAGTAAATTCGTCATAGTAAGTTTCCAAATAATTACTCTATATAGCTGTGAGTTCAATTTTACGTTTTTCTGCACCTAAATTTAAGTAGACCAATAAAACGAGCATATGATCACTCTTGTCATCTGAAAATGCGGTTTGCTTGTTTTCTTTTGATTAATCTTGAAGTATCTGTGTCATTGTAGCTTATTTTACGAGTAATGTATTATCTGAATTCATGTTTCTCATCCACCTCTCTTCCCTTCTTCTTACAATTTTATCAGTAGGGTACTCTATCAATTAAGTGCTCGACAAACTGAATTATCTGAATGTATCCGAGTGATCAGTTACTGAAAATGACAGATCACAGCAAAAATAAAGGTCGACAACTGAACCTCTTCTGCTTCATAATTGATATGGGGAGGTCTTGGATCACTTTCCCATGGATGTAGTGTACTTGTCTTTATCATACAAAAGTTATCCATCTTATCTTCCAGAGGGGATTTAGTACATCCATTCCTTACAACCAGAAGCTAATGCATGAACCTGACATATACATTTCAACGATAAAAGTAATTTATAAAGTTTTCCCTTTATCAAGTCCAGTTAAGGCCTTCTCTCTGTCTCTGATACACTTGTTCCACTTAAGACCGCATATCACAGAGAAGTCTCAAATGAATTTTCACCAAAATTATCATATAAATTATTGAAAGTGAAAATATGGGCAGCCATGATGGCTTGAATTTCAAGTTCATGACAAGTATAAGTTGTGCATCTAACTGTTCTACTAATGTCACATATTATACAAAAATCCTTCAGGCTTCAACTGCGATGCACAAAAATGATCACAAAATTATTATATAAAAAATCAAAAATGAGATTCTAGGCCGTCGTATGGCCTTATTCGTAGTAGATGAGCCTATCCGGATCATAAGACTAGAAGGCAAACTAGAAACTTGAAATAAAGTCGAGCACCCGTGAAACAAACATGGCCACAGTGTCGTACTATTTCACCAGCACCAACTTAAAGCATACTTTTTCAGGTCACATTCGCATCGGCTTTTTACTTATGAGTTATGTTTGCATGGCTGCATGGGACCTCTTGACACTTTGCTAGGCCTCTCCATGTGAAAGTCCATTATAAGTATAAACAGTACAAATTCAGCAGGTCAGCAGTAGCAAGGATCTGAGTGAAAGAGGTAGACATTTCGAAATGAGAGGAGCAAGAAAGAAGAAGATCACACCATCTGTCCCTGTACAATGACCATTGTCTTAAAAGTTCCTCTGTAATTGTTTTACAGAATTGATATGAGAATATAAGAATATAAGAATATTAGAATGTCAAGCTTTAGAAAAATGAAGGATTTTTTAAGACAATGGTCATGTATATTCTTATAAGAATATAAGAATGTCAAGCTTTAAAAAAATGCCAGAGGCAGCATTACTCTTTAGAAGAATATAAGAATATATTAATATAAGAACATAAGGAGAGCTTCCTAGCATTTTCCGCTGTTCCTGGAAACAAATTAAGGAATTATTCTTGCAAGTTATGCATTTCGCATGTTGTGCCCCATAGTTTATATAGCCCGGATTATGTTTCATAAACTCGTTTTTCATGTTAATGAAATTCAAGGCCTCCAGGTGGAAAAAGGATTGCTATATGGAGTTTGTTCGGGGAGTATTTGCTCGGAAGCTTGCTGGAAAATCTAATTAGACCTAAAATATAAACCTAAAATGTTAATTTCAAAAACTTCATCTTCTAGTTTTTTGCACTTCAAAGTCCAGTACTTGGTCATTAGTCTTGACATATGTCAGCTCAACTTCTTTAATTTTCCGCACACTCTCTTATGTAGTCATACTTGGTATCTATATGCTTAGTAAGACCATGAAACACTGGATTCTTAGCAAAGCAATATCATACTTATTGTTAACATGTATGGTTGGAGTGATTTACATGTTTGATAAACAAAGTATTGTATGGCTATAGCAATGAGTTATATTGTATTTCAGATTCTGACAAGGAATTCGTCTCTGGTGCATCAACTTTGGGAGTCATGATAAGGCTTCATGCAGGTTATTATGATGATCCATGACAGATAGTTCTTGCTAAGACTGGATAAGGTATAGTCAATAGTGTGCATGATTCGTTCATTTCTACTCCAGATTCTCATCGGGATCTAATCATCTAATGGTTAATCACAGGTCTATCTTCCTCATCCGCAACCTGAACAATTTATGTTGAAGAGCCCAATGAGAATGTGGCCCAAGTTAGAAGCTGATTCAGGATCCAGTCCAGTTAGAAGTTTAATTATTTAAGTATTTGTATTATGTTAAAATAGTGCACCTGATCCCAGAGGGATTCAGGGGACAGTAGCAGCTGTCACTGCTGTCTCTGCTAGGAGGTTAGTTAGCATATTTTGTCTCCACCTAGTACTAGTCGAAAAGGACATGTGGTCCATATCAGTAAGTGGTCCATATCTGTATTCAGCTCTACAAAAGAGACGTTAAGGTCTATTATGATTCACAATGAAATGAAATGAACAAGGAGAGTAACTTCACTCATCTCTTAGAATGTTAGATTTACAAAAGTCTTCATGGTATCAGAGCGAGGTTACCACCTGGTGTCTCTATAATTAGTATTAGCCTTACTTTGTGTGCGTTTTTTTTCACTTCTTAAAGCTGTATCTATAGCTCCTGAGAAGTGAGATGGCAGCTGTAGGTGGGTCAGGTTCCCAGGCAACAACAATAGATGTATTGAGCCCTCTTTATCTTCATCCCTCTGATGGGAATAACTTCATGACCATCGAAAAACTCCAAGGATCTTCGAATTACAGATCTTGGAAGAGGTCAATGGAGATTGCTCTCTCATCTAAGAGGAAACTGGGGTTTGTAAAGGGTACTTTAACTAAGGATGTAACAGATGTAGTTAAGAGTGAAGCTTGGGACACTTGTAACAACATGATCATATCATGGATATTAGGGTCTGTTTCTGAGTCCATTAAAAAATCAATCATGTTTGTAAACAGTGCCTACCACATCTGGAACCATCTTGAACAAAGATTTGCCCTTACAAATGGTTCCAGAAAATACAAGCTTAACAAGGAGCTGTATGAAACAAAGCAAAGTGGTAGACCTGTTAGTGAGTTCTACACTCAAATGAGGGCATTATGGGAGGAACTGGAGTCTTTAGTCACACTCCCAGATGTCACAGCTGTTACCACAGACATCACAAGGCTTATTACAGTCTTAAATCAACAAAGAGAGGAGCAGAAGCTTTTTCAGTTCCTTAATGGTTTGGATGAAATATATGGAGCTCAGAGAAGCCAAATACTCATGATGAGTACTCTGCCGTCTGTTGAAGTGGCTTGTAGCTATTTAGAACAAGAAGAAGCACAGAGGGAGGTTCTTGGGCAGTCTAAAGAAGAGTCAGATGGACTTGCAATGTACAGCAAGTCAAGAGCACCAACAAATGTCCAAACAGCCTTGTCTGTCCAATGTGGTGCTTGTGGCAAGGCAGGTCACAACACTGAGAAATGCTGGACTGTGGTGGGATACCCAGCATGGCATGCTAAAGCTAAACCAACAAGTGAGCCTCCTCAAAGACAGAAGGGAAGGGGGACTGGTAACAACAACCAACAAAGGTGGAACAAAGGCAGGCAAAACAATGGACAAAGGATTGCAGCCAATGTTCAAGGCCAAATCCACCATGATAACAGATCTGTAACCAGTACTGGTACAACCATCACTTCTCAACAACTGGAGCAGCTGCTGAAACTGCTCCCAACCACTTCAAGAGGAGGGGATACAGATGAGGAAATTGATGGTCTGTATGCAGGTATGGTCTCCTGTCATTTTGTTGATTCAATAAAAAATAAGGAGTGGATTATAGATTCAGGAGCCTCTGATCATATGACAGGGATGTATGAAATTTTAAGAGATGTAGGTGAGAGTCAAAACACACCTAAAATTAATTTACCTACGGGGGAAACATCTCTGATAACACACAGTGGAAATGTGAAGCTGAATAATAACATGGAGCTAAAAAAGGTTTTATGTGTTCCATCATTTAAACATAACTTGCTATCAGTCAACAAGTTATGCTGTGATGAGAACTGTAATGTAGTATTCCATGCTGATTATTGCATTATTCAGGATAAGAATTCTAATGAAGTTAAGGGTATAGGCAGAGGTGAGAATGGCTTATACTATTTGATCAATGAACCAATTCAGAAAACCCTGAGGGAAATTAAAGCTCAGACTCTTAGTAATAATTATGAGTCTAAGAAAAATCTATCTGGTAAGGTGGCCATGTCTGTGAATACTGGAGAAAAGATACCAATGGTGATTAAGGATGTGCCAAAAGTCAGTAAAGAGACCTTATGGCACCAAAGGCTAGGTCATGCACCTATGAGAAAATTAAGGATGATTAAGAAAATTGGAGTCAAAGAAGATAGTCAAGATGTTTGTTTGGCTTGCCCTCTGGCAAAATTTACTAAACTCCCTTTTAGTAAAAGTGAATCAAGAGCTGGTGACTTGTTTGAGTTGGTGCATATTGACACATGGGGGCCTTATAAGGTGAAGTATAGGGGGAAATTCAGATATTTCCTCACATTTGTGGATGACTACTCAAGAGTTACATGGGTACATCTACTTAAACTCAAATCTGATGCTCTAAATGCCATTCAAAGTTTTGTAAAAATGGCAGGCAATCGATTTGACAAACAAGTTAAAGTCATAAGGTCTGATAATGCTTTGGAGTTTGATGACTACAAATGCAGGGCTTTCTTTGGTGCTTTGGGTATCTTGCATCAGACCTCCTGTGTTGATAGGCCACAGCAAAATGGAAGGGTAGAAAGAAAGCACAGGAACATCTTGGAAATGGCAAGGGCCTTGAGATTTCAGGCTGGTCTTCCACTTCAGTTCTGGGGAGACTGCATTCTTGCTGCTACACATATTATTAACAGACTTCCCAGCATGGTAATAAAGGGCAAGACACCATATGAATTGATGTACAAGAAACAACCTGAATATGGACACTTGAAAGCATTTGGGTGCCTTGCTTTTGCCTACAATCCAAGCAGAAGTAAAGATAAATTCCAGCCAAGGGGGGTGCCTTGTGTGTTCACTGGATACTCCTCCTCACAGAAAGGGTATAGAATGCACAATTTGCTCACAGGTGTAACCTTTGTAACAAGGGATGTGAAATTCTATGAAACAATCTACCCTTATCAAGTGTTCAAAACAACTTCTGAGGGGGAATCTGGAATCATACATCAGGGAGAAGGAAGCAACAGGAATACATGGATGGAGTGTGAAGACACAAATCCAACAAACAACAATGATGTGGAAGTAAATACAACAGAAGAAGAGGGTGAGCAGGAACAGAATCCACCAGAACAACCCCCTGTTAGAAGGTCAACCAGAGAACATAAAAAACCATCTTGGCACAATGACTATCAGATGAGTTCAAATTATGTTAGAAAATCAACTGAAACTGAAGTAAGCCCTCAGTTTTCTTGCTTCATGAACAGTGTTTCAAGAATGCCAGATCCAAAGAATTTCAAAGAAGCAGCTCAGCATAGTCATTGGCTGCAAGCAATGAATGAAGAGTTGGAAGCCCTTGAAAGCAACCATACTTGGGAAATAACTGACTTACCAGCAGGAAAGGTAGCCATTGGGTGCAAATGGTTATATACAACCAAGTATGACCCTCAGAGAGAAAGTCTCAGATACAAGTCAAGACTTGTGATACTTGGGAACAGGCAAAAATATGGCATTGATTATGACCAGACCTTTGCCCCTGTAGCAAAGCTAACAACAGTCAGATCATTGTTGGCTGTTGCCTCTAGCCAAGGATGGTATACCCACCAGATGGATGTAAAGAATGCGTTCTTACATGGAGAACTACAAGATGTGGTTTATATGAAATTTCCACCAGGCTATGAAGGTGCAGGATTCAGATTCAGAACTGCAGGCCAGGGGGAGTATATGGATAATTCTAAATTACAGACCAAGGTGTGTAGGCTTCTAAAAACTCTATATGGCCTCAAACAATCACCCAGGCTCTGGTTTGACAAGCTGAGTGCAGCTTTGAAGAAAGATGGATTCACTCAATCAAAGGCTGACTCTACATTATTCACTAAGCAGTTTAATGGCAAGTTCATAGCAGTCTTAGCTTATGTGGATGATCTTTTGCTCACTGGTAACAACATGGGGATAATCAATGATACAAAGAAGTTTCTCAGCTCACAGTTCAAGATGAAAGACTTGGGAGAGCTCAGGTATTTTTTGGGAATTGAGTTTGACAGAAGTGATCAAGGGATCTTTATGTCACAAAAGAAATATGTCAATGATATTCTGGAAGAGTATAAAATGGCAAACTGTAAGCCTCTAAAACTTCCTATGGATACCCATGTGAAGTTAACCACTACAGCAGGGGACCTTCTTCCTAATCCTGACATCTATCAGAAGCTCATAGGTAAATTGATCTACCTTACTATAACTAGACCAGATATTGCCTTTACTGTCCATGTTCTTAGCCAGTTTATGCATTCACCAACCTCTGTGCATTTTCAAGCAGCAAAAAGAGTGCTCAGGTACTTAGCTGGATCAAGAAACCAAGGAATTCTATTGGCATCTGGTCCTGCAGCAGAATTAAAGGCCTATTGTGACAGTGATTGGGCAGGCTGCCCCAACACAAGGAGATCAACTTCTGGCTTTTGCATTTTGTTGGGAAAATCTCCTATAGCATGGAAGTCTAAAAAACAATCTGTGGTTGCAAGATCCACAGCTGAGGCAGAATATAGATCTTTGGCAATGACTGTCTGTGAAGTGCTATGGGTGAAGCAGCTTCTCAAAGATTTAGGCCTCAGTCATCTTGGTTCTACAACCATCTTCTGTGATAACAAGGCAGCTCTGGCTATTGCAGCTAACCCTGTCCACCATGAGAAAACAAAACATGTGGAGATTGACTGCAATTTCATTAGAGAGAAGGCTGTTGCAGATGAAATCACTCCAACATACATTTCTACTAAAGAGCAACTTGCTGATGTTTTTACTAAGGTCCTCACAGTAGGACAACATCACATTCTACTTGACAAGCTGGGCGTTTGTGTTCCAACACACACAGCTTGAGGGGGAGTGTTGAAGAGCCCAATGAGAATGTGGCCCAAGTTAGAAGCTGATTCAGGATCCAGTCCAGTTAGAAGTTTAATTATTTAAGTATTTGTATTATGTTAAAATAGTGCACCTGATCCCAGAGGGATTCAGGGGACAGTAGCAGCTGTCACTGCTGTCTCTGCTAGGAGGTTAGTTAGCATATTTTGTCTCCACCTAGTACTAGTCGAAAAGGACATGTGGTCCATATCAGTAAGTGGTCCATATCTGTATTCAGCTCTACAAAAGAGACGTTAAGGTCTATTATGATTCACAATGAAATGAAATGAACAAGGAGAGTAACTTCACTCATCTCTTAGAATGTTAGATTTACAAAAGTCTTCAATTTACAACATTCTGTATTTGATGTAGCGACATCTGTACTTTTTAAAGAAAACAAATGTTTTGGCTGAAATCACTGACTTCAACAGAATTTCATAGCTTTTGATCCAGACAATACACGCAGTACGCAAAAATATTGGAGCATTGAGTCCTAATTCTTTTTTAATTTAATCAAAAATAATATCTTCGATTCTTCAAATTTATATATAATGTATCATTTATAAGTTATCTTAAACGTAATTATCTATTAATCAATAATATTCTTCAACTTTAACACGTATTAAGATTCTTGTTCTACATATTAGTTATATTGCACAACATATATAGTGTCATGTGATTTATAAGAATAATTCTTGTACGTTTTGATTACAATATTTATGTTGGAGAACATAATTTGCAGGTTGCAGAATGTTTACAAATATTGTGGAACAATAAAATTTAAAATTTAGATGACTAAATTATATTTTATCCGGTTTTGTACTTCAATACTCTTTTTTAATTAACGTAGGAACCCGCCGCCACACTCCAAGAGGCATAATAACAAATTCTCTTATGACCAAGAGGATACAAATCCCCTCTTTTCTTTAACCTGAGCCAACGGGTACTCCACAGAACGTAACCTTATATATATATATAATAAAGATATATCATAAATTATTAAATAAATTAATATCTTACATAATTTTATATCAATAATACATGATTTATATACATCAAATGATTGAATGTAATGATTATAACTAATAAGTTAAATAACTCTGATAATTAAATTTGATATATTTGACACTAATATTGAACTACATAAATATATAGAATATTATGTTTTTTTTGTTTTTTTTTTTACTTAGCAAAAAAAATACTGTGTTTTTTTTAGTTAAACACACGTACGATATGAGTTGCATGCTTGACCTACATTTAGGAAAGTCAAATCTATGCAACCCTTGTTAGAGCATCTCCAACACTAAAAATCCTTAGCTAAAATTATCTAGGTGGCGTCCATTTAGCATGTGTCACTTTTAAAGTTTATGTAAAAAGATCGGAACTCCAACCCTCTTTCCCCTTGCCAAAAAATATAAGCAATCATGTTTGGTTAGCTATATTTGTCAATCCAATAAAGCGTTTCGGTATAAAGATAATTCCATTCGAGTAATGATTGGTTCCCTTAGCAAAAAATTTACATAATCAATTTAGTTAACGAAAATAGCCAGCCATTATATATATTATCTTGGAGATATTTTTAGCCACTATTTTTGTATTCTTAATATTAAAAAAAACGTGTAACCTATCATATTGTTGCAATAATATAAATTTATTTATTTTTAATTAATTATTATTACAAGATCCGTATTAAACCCGAACCCGAACCGAATTCCAAAAAAAATCTGACAGATTGGATTTGAATATTCATTTTCAATATTTGAACTCGAACCGAAACATAAAAAAAATAAGTTTGAGTTTTACAAAATCTGAACCGATCCGACTTAAAATAGGTACTTGTTCGAACACTAATCACATATGATATCTTCCCAATACACACCCTCCTCGGTCTACAAGTTTAAGCTAAGAAGTTACTATCCGAGGAAACAGAACAGAACAAAATCGTCTCCTTTGCTAGAAAAATGTTAGCAGATGTACTATGAAAAAAAAAAAATTGTTTAACATTTGTCCAATGAAAAAAAATCGTTTTTCCAGTGAAATCCAACTTTTCTGCACAAAAACATGTTTACTGACAGTCTAAGAAAAATGTACAATTATTTTTCATGTACTCAGGGATATATAAACTATGGGGCACAACATATGAAATGCATAACTTGCAAGAACAGTTCTTTAATTTGTTTCAGGGGGAATGTTAGGGAGCTCTCGTTGTGTTCCGTCAGTTCAGGAACTTGTCAAGGACAGAAAGTCTACCATTCCAGCTTGATATGTATTCGAAAACCTGTAGTTTCCAGTTTAATAAAATCACTTCAAGTCGCTGGTATTGTTATGAAGATGTTACTTGACGCCCACTTCAAGTCCCTGTTATTGAGTCCGCGTCAAGTAACGTGTTCATATCTAGAACAGGGACTCGAAGTGATTTTACTGAACTGGAAACTACAGGTTCGAGATCTTTATGT
Organism: Daucus carota subsp. sativus; assembly: GCF_001625215.2. NCBI lineage: Eukaryota > Viridiplantae > Streptophyta > Magnoliopsida > Apiales > Apiaceae > Daucus > Daucus carota. The sequence goes on along the minus strand of NC_030381.2, from coordinate 45,711,010 downwards.
ACATATCGAGCTGGGATGGCAGACTTACTGTCCTTGACGAGTTCCTGGACTGACAGAACATAACGAGAGCTCCCTAGCATTTTCCGCTCTTCTTGGAAACAAATTAAAGAATTATGCTTGCAAGTTATGCATTTCATATGTTGTGCCCCATAGTTTATATAGCCCGAATTATGTTTCATTAACTCGTTTTTCAGGTTAATTGAGTTCAAGGCCTCCAGGTGAAAAAAGGATTGCACAGATATTTCTTGCTAAGACTGGATACGGTATAGTGTGCATGATTTCTACTCCAGATTCTCATCAGATCTAATGGTCAATCAGGTCTATCTTCCTCATCCGCAACCTGAACAATTTACAACATTCTGTATTTGATGTAGCGACTTCTGTATTTTTTTAAGAAAACAATGTTTTGGCTGAAATCACGACTTCCAGAGAATTTCATAGCTTAAATACAATCATATATCCTTGTTTACGGACAATAGTACAATTTAGAAGTAACCATATATAATGCAACCGCTGAGGTAGCACAGTGATAAAACTATATTACAGGCTAGATAGAGATCCTAAAGCAGCAGCCTTACGTAAATCCTTTCTCAGTATTTTTCCAGATGCAGTTTTGGGGATTGAACTAACGAACCATACCCGCCTAATTTTCTTGTATGGTGCAACCTACAATTCAGAAGGTAACTGTATAAATGTACAAGCCCGAGATATCATTAGTACATACAGAGGGTGCAAAACGACGAGAGGTGTCTCTGGACAATCCTTAGAAGTACTGCTGCCTTTCCAGGTTCTGTGTAAACACCTTACTAATCTGCTGTCACTCTAATTTATATATATGACTAGATATTTTGTGTGGATAAACCTGCACCTAGTTTTAGTAATAGCCGAAAACAAATCAAAAACCTGTTTTGCAGTGAAATCCATCACCTCCGTCTCATCAATCCTACTAGAACGCTTTACCACGCAAGCCATAGGCACTTCCCCAGCCACTTCATCAGGGTATCTACAAAAATTATCTTTAGAACTTACTACTGATACATGTTGAATTCAAAGATTCAAGTCCAATCCATGTCAAAATTCCCTAAGTTTTAGCATAATGCATCAGTTATAGGGAGCGAAATAATATAGCTAAAAATGCTTCTCTTTAGTGCTAACAGCTGATATGAGTAATGTTGCTATAATATTGCAGAATGAAATATAACTGGAAATACTACATTTTTCACAAGGAAGGCTTAAACGATGCTTGTATGACTGCTAATGCATACCAAACCAATTTCCAAGTGTTATTTTTAGTTGAGTAAATTGAAACGTACGGTATGACTGCAGCATCTAAAATTTCTGGATGCGACTGAAGCAACTGTTCTAGCTCTGCAGGGGGAACCTGGAAAATAATAGTATTATTAGGAATAAAAAATGCAAGCAAACTAATGAAACAGAGAAACATAAACATATAGTGGTAATAGTACCTGGTATCCCTTGTACTTGATTAATTCCTTTAGTCTGTCAACAACGAAAAGAAAACCATCATCGTCAATATAACAAAGATCACCTGTTCTTAACCACCCATCACCAACCAGCATTTCAGAAGTTGCTTGTGCATTACCAATATAACCTGCACAATCACCATTGAACAATTTAAGCCACCATATATAACTTTGTCAAGACAACCAGCAAAACTGGCACAATCTTAAAGAGCGACTCCAACAAGTCAAAATAATATATTGCAAACAAGGAAATGAAAATCAAGATAAAGCAAGACATCGCTAGACCAATTTTTTAATCAAGCACCGAGAAGCCAAGATAATTTTATTAAGAGTAAAATGTAAAGTGGTGGCTGAACTTTATCCATTTTTGCATTTTGATGGCCAAAATTTGAAAATTACAAATAGGTGGTCAGACATCATTTTATTGTTTTAAAGAAATGGTTAAGAACCACTTTTCTGAGAAAAAACTGATCTTTTTTCTCAAAAAATTGGCCCTTAGCAACCTTTTTGATGAATTAAGACAATATATGGTCATTCTATTACAAATTTGAAATTTCAGCCTCCAAAATGAAAAAATAGTTTAAATTCGGTCACCAATTTATACTTTACTTTTTTTAGTACCCTACCTTTCATCACTTGGGGTCCTCTAATCCATAGCTCCCCTTGCTTGCCAGGAGGCAGAGCATTACCCGACTCTGGATCCACAATTCTTGCTTCACAGTGAGCTGTTAGCTTCCCCGCCGAACCCCAATGCAGACTCTCTTCAGGGCTTATAGATCGAAAGATGGCTCCAGTTGTCTCAGTCATTCCATAACGCTTGAAAAACAATCAAGAATTAGCTTCACAATGGATAAACCGATCAAATCACCAAGATAGACATGTTATGTAGCCCGCAACATTAGTTGAAATTATCACTATGGTCGCCACCCTATGAAACTTAGTTGATCAAAAATGACATGAAATGGGTAAAATATTAAAATTTATTCTTTTGATAAAAATTTAGTAGTTTGAGGAAACAAAGTTAATCTGAAATTGCCACCCTCATGCAATATATTTACACATGGACACGGATGCAGATCCAAGAGTCACATTTTTATTTTGAAAAATTCTTAATCTAAAATTTTTAAAACACAATAGAAAAGTCATCCATAGACTTTATTTTCTTCACAGAACTTGCGAGAAGGCCTTATTCAAAAAAACAAAACTCACGAGAAGGCCTTTAATTTCGTTTTGTTGGGATATTGCAAGGTGAAGTATATTATTTTAATGAGAAATTTCTGAACTGTCATGTCTGATAGGACATGGATACGAGGACAAAAATGAAGAGTGACATATAGTATATCTAGAAGTAGTAAACACCTGAAACAATTCTATATCTGGAAATTTCGCTTTAAAAGCAGCAATCACATCTTTTCCCAAAGGAGCACCACCTGATACCACAGCCTCCAACGACTTGAAATCAAATTTCTCGGTCACACTATCCTTTGACATCGCCACCACCACAGGCGGCGCTCCCAGAATCTGCGTAGCCTTGTACTCCTGCACACCTCTGCACATCTTCTGCAACTCAAATCGCTTCATCACCACCAGCGTCTCACTCAAACTCACTGACTTTACACAGTTAAATAATCCAATCACATGAAAAAATGGAACACTATAGATCACAACTGACGGAGTGTCCCTCACTGTATCCACCTGATAACTTGAAGTAATGGCAATTAGATTGCGGTGAGTCAGCACCACGCCTTTTATTGGTCCAGTTGTTCCGGATGAGTACATAATTGCAGCAGCATCCGACTGCCTAACTTCAACTCGAACATCACTAAAACCAGAACTACTACTACTACTACTACTCGTACTAATATCCCGCATCATCAAGTCAAATTCAGGAGAGTCGAGGAGAATGGTTCGGTACTTGAGAGTTGGGAGCTTATGAAATGTTTCTGACGTGGCGAATGCAATGACAGGTTGGCACAACTGAATTTGGCGGGAAATCTCTGAAACTGTGCTGATTGGATTAGCGGGAGATATGATAACACCTATAGAGAGGAGCGAGAAATATAGGATTGGAATCAAATTTGAGCTCGGAGATAAGATGAATGCACTTTGGCCTTTATTGAGTTTAAGCTGATTTGTTAAATACAAGGCCAAGTTTTTAGTGAGCTTGGTGAACTCCAAGTAAGACACACGGTGGCCTGTCTCCGAGTCGATGATGGCAGTCAGGTGGTGCCAGGGGGTGGCGAGCTGAAGGGAGAGAGCGTATGTTGCGGCAGAGAGTGGCATATTTTCCGGTGGTAATGGGACCACAGGCCGCAGACTGTGAAATGTTTTTGTTGCCGGGGAGTAGCCATTTTTGGGATTAATCATATCTGAATCTGATTTACATTTTTAGTGGCTCAAATTGTCTATATAAATTCTATGATCTTACATGTTAATCACATTTGATATTGGAGGTCAATATTAATGACTATTCAAGATTGAATTATGTTTGTAAAAGAATGACACTGACACTGTCATATAATTTTGACATTGACGGAGAGGGTGCTGGAAAAGATAATTATTGTACGCCAAATTTAATTTTTGAATTGACCTGAGTGAGTCATAGAAATGTGATAACGAATCGGAATGAGTTTAGTTTAAATTCAAATCAGATTTTTTTTGTACTTAAATCGGAACTGTAATTCATCGATTACAACGGAAACAATGAAAACTGCAGTCACAACAGCAGAAAGGTTGTGACGATGAGAATGTAATGAGGTTACAACCCCTCAGAGTACTCGTTTCTTGTTATATAATCATTCTACATGGTTTACCTTGTTGTGGCTGCACTCACAACTTGAAGGAAATATTCTACCTTTATTAGAATCATATGCATGACCCTTCTTGAGAGGAAACACAAATGTGAAATTAACACATGTATTGCAAAATAATAAGAAATGGATTAGAAGTAAAAAGTTGATTTGGATTTATAAACTATTATTATAAGTTATATAAGTGTTCAAATAACCTAACTTATAAACTAGTATAGATTCATAATTTTGTAATATAATTGTTTGTTATTTTTAAAAAATAAATTATAATAATATAAGATTTTTTCTTATTAATATATAAAATATTTTATAGATACAAAATTTTAAACTATGCGGTAAAAGAAAAAATTAACGAATGCAAGAAAGTTACTAAAGATGACTGCCTTATTCTGGATTAAACCTAACAGAAGAGCAGCACCCAAAATAAGAGAAGCTGAGCCCAAAAAAAGGTAGGTTTTGTAGTTTCTGAGCTTGTTTTTTTTAACAACAGCGTTGATTATAATCGTTGGCTAAATTGAACCTGTAAGACATTCTGTAAAATTTGCTGAACATGTAAGACATTGTACTTCAATGGTATTGGCTATATTGGTTGGCTATAATTTAAAAATTGAATGTTATTAATATTTTAGTTTGTTAAAATAGAATATATCAATTTAATATTGTAATAAATGATGTGCAATTATCCTACAGATTTCTTACAGACATGTAGAGGTTCGACATATATAACCATCCATAAGAGGTTGGCTAAAATTATAGACAACAGGTTCACGTGGTTGGAGTATGAATTTTTTCAACGGGTTGGCTAAATTTTTTATATTTGGAATGCCAACTCACATTTTAGCTAAGGGGTTTGTATGGTTGGAGATGCTCTAAAGTGCTTCTCATATTTTACCAAAATTAAGTGCTTCTCATATTTTGCCAAACGGGCATGAAATAAGAGGAAGTGAGCTTTTATCACTTTTAAGGACAGAAGTGCCTTACCCAAACATTCACAATGGTTTTTATGTGATATGGTCAATTGTGATGTTACTATTTCTAGAGATGTTGCTACAATTTGGATCGCTTGGATGACTTTAATTTTATTTTTAACTTGAAATATTTCTTAAATTCTGCTACCTCCACCCCAAATTAGATGACCTCGTTGACTTTGGGCACGTAATTTAAGGTGCATTGACCGTCTACTTCTAAAATTAATTTTTTTTAAATAAAAATTTCATATATTAATTTTTATTTACAAAAATAAAATTTTAAAAATAAGCAATGTAGCTACGCGGTCAATAGACTTCAAATTATGTGCCCAAAATCAACGAGCTCATCTAATTTGGAATGGAGGGAGTATGTGTTAAACAATCAAGAAACAAATTATGTAATTGTTTTTAGTATGTTATTTGTTTTAGGGTTTAGGGTTTTATTTGTTTTACAGTTGTATCGACAGTTGGGGGTTTGTCCCGCCTACATTATATCAGGTTAATAAAATCTTATTGCATTTGTTAAAAAAAAAGTTAATTCAATCAGCTGCTTAAGAGCATCTCCAGCAGCTTCCCTATATGATGTCCTAAGCTATTAATATAAGGAATATGACATAAAACACAACTCCAGCAGAGTCTTTAGTATGTTATTTGAAATAGGGAATGTTGTTGGAGTTCCCATTCAATAAAATGTAGTAATCCCTTAAAAGATGAATATTTTATTATATATATAGGGAACATGTTAAGACTCTGCCGGAGATGCTCTAAGTTTTTGTTAAAAATATGCAAAAATAATTTGAAAATTAATATATTTCCTCGAAGGGGTATTTCGTACTTTCACCTGGACCTTGCATAGTTGCATTCTTACAAGTCACGGATGACTTATACCTGACCCGAAACAAAAACAATTAAAAACCGAATCAATCGCAATCATCCAAACAAAGCACGCACAGTGATGAGGCGCCACCGTCACCAACTGCCCCCACAAGTCACCGATGACGACGACGACGACGATGATTCCGACGACTCCGACGACGACCCCACGATGAAATGCGTCTCCTGCAAAGAAGACTACACTCGCTGCGACGCCGGCACTTGTCGCGAATGCTACGAAGAAGCCAGCGAGACTGAAGAAGAACTCAAACGTGAGATCGATGAGCTCAAATCCAAGGTCTCCTTTTTGAGATTCTGGGCCCCACTTCATCAGCTGAGCAATCGGTTCGCTACTCCGTGTTTTACCGATGTTGTTTTGATGGCTTCTGGAGATGGGTGTGGTGAGGCTGTGCCTGTTCCTGCTCACAAGGCTGTTTTGGTATGTGGGCTCTCGTATTTTTTCGTTTTTATGTGAATTTATTTTGACCCAGATGAGTTTTTGTGTGATTGTATGTTTTTGTTGAGTTGTTTTAATCTGTGTTTTTATTGGTTTTGGTGAAAATATTTTTGTTGTTATGTTGGTTTGGTGGACTGATTGGTGATAGTTTTGTCGAGATAAGTGATTTAGTGGTTTAGGGTTTGGGTAAGGAGATTTAGGGATGGATGTGGATGAGTCAAGCTAATTGAGTCCGGCTTTTAAAATATTCTGATTCGTCTCGACAATAATCGGTCCAGCCAAGGTTCTGTCTATGTAAAACCGTGTTTAGTATTAGTGATTACTTGCTTTATTAATTTGTTTATGTATATAGTCTGGCTTGGATTACAATCTCATGGTTTGATATTTTTGATGAACTGATTGCTGATACTCTTTGTAGAATTCAGAAAGATCAGGAGTTTACGTTTTGAGGATAGATCAGGGGTAGAGGGGTGTTAAGTCCTGAGAATCTGTTTGATACTTTTTAGTTTGTACTCTCTTCATACTATATTTCATTGTATATCTGCAGGTGGTTGTTCTAAATGCGCTATCTGTTTGTCGTCTTTTATGTGATGCTCTCATACATGTTTACTAAGTGTTGGGAATCTTACTATATTATAAATTTTAACTTGTGTATATCTTCGTCCTTATATGATGATTTTATGCAAAGGTAATTAGTGTACAATGCTTGCTATTTTGATGTTGTATTTGCATTGTCAAAGTCGGGGTGGCAGAACACATGTATATATATACATGTAAGGCCTGGAATTTGAATACTTTTTAGCTTCTCAGGATCCTGTTCTAGGAGCTATTTGTCACGTATGAGGGCTGTGTTTAATTTTGCCTCCATTTGCCGGAATTTTATCATTCAGATTTTTAGGCAATTTTGTGCTTGGAGTCCTGTTGAACTTTGAACACAATAATATTCAATAGCATATTATAGTATTATGTGGTGAATTTTGATGGATCTGTTAAGTGTCTTGAGTGACTACCTAATGAAACAGCAATCTATTTTGAAATTATTCTAACGCAATTTTGTACAATGCCTTCTACCATAGCTTTAAAGATCTAAGCATGAAGTGGTTAATCTTGCTGTATACAGGTTTTTTGTGATGCAATCTTTCTGAGGTAGGCTTATAATTTTTTGAATTTCTGGAAGCTATATAAATACTCTGTTAAGTGTTGCTGTATCGCTAATCAACCATAATACTGTTTTTACAATATGAATTTGTCCTTTGAGGAATTCTTGTCAGACCTGGTTCAAATGGTTGGATAAGCTGAATGTAGCTAAAGTATTTTGATACACTCTCACAGTCTAATGTATGTGATGATAGTGTATTGTAAGCATATTAAGGTTTAGAGTTATGTGTTCATTATCAGTAACGAATACATTTGATTTGTTATTCTTGGTTAGTAATATTTGTTCTCCTTGTATCTCAGTATGCACTTTATTCACGTTATGTAATGTATTATTAATTAAGTGGCAGATCAGTTTAGAAGTTCACTTTTAGGTGCTCAGTTACCAAATTGACTTAATGTAATAAGTTTGACACGGTATTAGAATAAGGCTATTAATTACGTATTAGGCTGACAACTATTTCACAGTTTCCTTTGATGTGCAGTTGTATAGTTGTGTCACTGTAATTTGAATTATCTAACTGTTGACAAAGGCATTACTGAGTACCAAATGACGAATAAAATAATTGAATTTTATAAAATGACAGAAATTGCAAAATTCAGATCACAGTGAGCCTAGTGTTTTAGCTTGAAATTTAGTTTCAAGATACTAGATGCTATACAACTGCACATCAAAGATATATGTGTGTTGTAGGACACAATATAAAACAAGATGTATCACAAGAGTTATATATTATTCCCAAGAAAAGTAGATAATCAAGCGTAACCAACATAATACATCCATCAGCCATCAGGTATATGTATACCTGTAATAAACCCTAAAACTAAAGGCCCAAAACATATGTGCTAACAATAAAACCCAATAATAACATAAGTCCAACAATATATAAAAACATGTAATAATATATAATATTATATAATAATAATAAATAATATGGAAGATCCCTATCAATGTGTAAATTTGTTGTATACCTAAGAGTCCAGTTGTGCTAAAATAGATGGCGCTATTGCTATAACTTAGCATCAAAAAGTCATTTTTGGTGCTATGTCTCTAGTGGTTGGTTTCAAATCTCTTTTCGAATTTAAACTTCCAAATACATCCCACCTTGAATATAATTTTAACTAACTTTCAGAGACCCCACAGTTTCAAGTACTTTTCTATTCAATTCTCCTACTCTTTCTACTTTAGCAATTATAGCTCCATCTATCTTTTGTTCTTGAATATAGAACCCTATAGCATTGTTCTATATTAGCACGAGATATTGAATACCATTGGAGTGGGGAGTTTAGTTTTTGTTCTATAATATAAATATAGAACAAGATATAGCACACTATTGGACCTTTCCTAATTAGTAAGTAGCTCCATCTGTGATACTTGTGATTATAACTGCCATCGAAGAAAAGAACTTTAACATAAAGGGAAATCTTAAAATGTGAATCTAATTGAAATTTCAACATTTAGGGGTCGTTTGGTTGGGTGGTATCAGGAATCGGGTATGGATATGAAATCAACCAAACTCATACCTGGTGTTTGGTTGAACTTTTTTTATTCTCATACCATTTTGAGTTTTTGAAACCCAAGGGGAGAGGTGAGTAGAAGATAGTGGTATCATTATTAATTTTATTTTTTGAAAAAATATTAGTAATAACAAAAAAAAAAATTATGTCTAATAAATGTCACTAATAATAATTATAAAATTATAAAATTTTATCTGATAAAATAATATAATTTAATCAATGATATAATATTATTTTAAATTAAACAGATTCATTCCAACATTCGACCAAACATATGATGTTAGAAATGATACCATAACTCGTTACTACCCTAACCTGATTCCTCATTCCAACCCCATACTGCTACACGAATCAAACAAGCGCTTAGTAGTTCCACTGCAAAATTGGGACAAGAGTCACTTGGTTACATCATTTTGGATCAAATGTCAGGCCAAGCAATTCAAATTTTAATGTATGCAAGAAACATACCAACCTAACCCACAAACAACTACGACTTATAAAAGAGTAAGAGACAAAGGCCATGAAATGATTTGTTAATTCTTCACAGATGAACATAACCCCCAATTAACAAAGTAGGGTGAATAATTTAGGACCAAAAACTGAAGCACACCTTGAATTCACAGTTTACACTAGACAACTCAATGATGGAGAACAAAACAACTGAATAGTGAGCTGAGCTACCGACACAGTGGCCGAATCAATGGAAGGAAATTTAGAGTGATTGGGTTTAAAATTTTGACAAATACAGAGTATAGTATGAGTAATACTTGTAGTTCTATAATTAGTGAGTTTAGTATTAACATGATATTAGTTTATGGTTAATAAAGCATATCTTGATATTCATGTTCTTTAGTTTAACTAGAGAACTATTTTTTTTAAAAAAATACAACCAAAGGCCAAAGAAATCAGTTTGTTTTTAATAAACTAACCACGATAATGGCCTATCGATGGACTTAGCAATGGATAATGTCTTGAGTTGGAGCATGCATATTAAGATCAATATATAATGTCTTTCAGAGATGTTTTTAGGAGTAGTACCCTATTCTGCAGAAAGAAGCTGAGTTGCGGATACTATGAAACAAACATTTATTTTTTGATGTATTAGACTTCCCCTAGATGAAGTAATTTTGCAGTTTGCCTTCAGTTTTAGTATGTCTTATCTGAATTGTGCTCTGACCTGAAAAAATAATAGTAATTCTCACATCTTTTGAATGTTTGTTGTCAACAGGCCAGCCGATCTCCAGTGTTTAGGGCTATGCTTGAAAATGAAATGGTGGAGAGTCTAAGTGGTACCATCAAGATCAGTGATGTATCATATGATGCGCTTCGTGCCTTTGTGAACTATATGTACACTGCGGAAGCATGTCTGGATGAGCAGATGGCCTGTGACCTTCTGGTGCTGGCTGAAAAGTACCAAGTGAAGCACCTCAAAACATATTGTGAGAAATACATGATTTCCAAACTGAATTGGGAAAATTCGCTTGTGAACTTCGCTTTCTCACACCAGCATAATGCTAAAAGTTTGCTCGATGCATCCCAATCACTGATAATGGATAACATGGACAAGTTGAGCAAGAGCGAGGAGTACAAGGAGCTAGTTGAAAAAGATCCACGGCTTGTAGTACAGATCTATGAAGCTTACCTGTCCAAGCAAGTTAATACAGCTTCACTAAAAGATTGCTCTACCAAGGCTTAGTAAATACAGCAAGCCAAAAAATTCTAATTTAAACTAAGCTCGGGTATACTCCATCGAATTCAGCATGTTCACGGGGGCAATTACTGTGTTTTAGATCCATTCTTGCTTAGCAAAACATGACATGCAAATTATTGACTGTTGTTTTCGGTTAAAATATCACTAAAAACTCTGGAGTTCCAGAACTACTTGCCTGTGGATCACTAGAGGTTTTATCGTATTAAGTTTTGCATGTTGGATGCGAAGCTTTGGTGTTTAGCCCCAGTCCTTGTTTTTGTCTGAGTTGAAAGCAACAATGCCTTCAGTTCCTTGTTTGGAGAGGCTGATATTTTACCTTGCTAGAGTTGAAATGCAAATAGTTTGTGTTAATTATTATATAAAAATACTAGAAAATACAAAAAATCTCAAGAACAATCCTTTAAACATTAATTTTCAAATTCAAAATCATATCAGGCAGATGAGGCAAATCTTATATGTAATTGCAAGAAATTCCAGGTGTTTTTGGCGGGTGTAAAAGCTGTTGAGCTATTGTTTAAAAAGTTTACAAGTTAATTTGTGATTTTTAAAATAGAAATAGGGAAGATGAAAAGTCTGATTTTTTTCAATTATTTATTTTTGTTTTTAGAATTAGATTTTACAAAAAATGTATTTAACCATTTTAAACAATAATTTATTATGATTAATTATTATTATTATTATTATTATTTTTATATTCAACGAGTTGTAATCATTAAAAAAATTATCCAAATAAATAATGAAAAATTAAATTTTACTCGTAAATAACTCCTCGCTCATAAATATTTCTTTTGAAAATTAAATTAAACGGTAATCTAATTTACGATTATACTAATGTGATTAGATGCTTGGATCACACTAATCACAGTGAAATTGGTTCCAATCCAGGAATAAAAGGACAAAAGCGTTTCACCTAATGGTATACTTTACAACTTTCACATCACTGAAAAGTCTATCACACAACAATCAATATACTTATATAAAGGAGAAGCGAGGGGCGTGTAGGTGGCGCCTCTTACATCGCTCCGTTCTATTTTTCTAATTTTCTAGAATTTTTGGATGAACAATATCAAAAATTAGAACTACCTTTTTTAGTTTCGGATATATTAGAAGCAATGTTCAGAATCTGATTTTGTTTCAGATTATTTATGGAATACTACCTTTTTTATTTTCAGATATATTAGAAGCAAGTTTCAGAATCTGATTTTGTTTCATATTATTTATGGAAATTAGTAGCTTTAAAGTTTTAATTTGATTTTGTTTCAGATTATTTAATTATGGGACAATATACTTATATAAAGGAGAAGCGAGGGGCGTGTAGGTGGCGCCTCTCACATCGGTCCGTTCTATTTTTCTAATTTTCTGGTATTTTTGGATGAAAAATATCAAAAATTAGAACTACCTTTTTTAGTTTCGGATATATTAGAAGCAATGTTCAGAATCTGATTTTGTTTCAGATTATTTATGAAATACTACCTTTTTTATTTTCTGATATATTAGAAGCAAGTTTCAGAATCTGATTTTTTTTCAAATTATTTATGGAAATTAGTAGCTTTAAAGTTTTAATCTGATTTTGTTTCAGATTATTTAATTATGAGAAAGAGTAGCACACAAGTCTCTCTGCATCTATAAATAGTCCTATAAGTTGTAGGGTTTTAGATCATCTAAACACAACCTCTTCTCTCTCAATACCACAACTTTACCTCTCACTGGTGACAGTTTTCTTGCTCGATTTCTAATTCGGTGGTGCCGTTCTTAGTGAAGGCTGTTTATACAGTATTAAAAAAAAAAAATAAAGATTGTTGCAAGCAAAGGTAGTTATAGACCGCTATGTGAGAGTCGACAAATCCAAATACGGGAGAAGAATATAGTCTTAACATGATATTGATGGATGATATCAATAATTAATTATTAGCCATGTATGTTTGTTGGTTATTCTTTTATAATATATGTTTTGTTTATTGGACATGTTTGTTGTTGTTAATTTTTATATGATTTAATTTGTATACAAGAAAATATTATTCATGCATTATAGACCGCTATACAAGGAAAATCAATATCAATATACTTATATAAAGGAGAAGCGAGGGGCGTGGAGGTGGCGCCTCTCACATCGCTCCGTTCTATTTTTCTAATTTTTCGGAATTTTTCGATGGAAAATATCAAAATTGCTCCGCTATATAGTATAGGTTGTTACAAGTAAGGGTAGTTATAAACCGCTATCTCACGGATTTAAATTAGATGTTTTTGTGCACAATCAATCCAAAAAAATTGGAAGAGGGTGACAATGTAAGAACATGATTACTTTCAAAAAAATAAACACAAATAAAATTAAGATCCGTCGTTCTTTAAATTGTTAATTACGTGTAAAAATTTATTTTCATTTTTTCACCATGAATTATACTCCAATTTTGCAATTTTATATATTAGTATGGTATTACATTAAGATTTTTATAATATAAAATTTATTTTATCTTACAAATATTAATTTTGAATCATTAATATACTTTTTATAGACAGCTATAAAATTATTGCATTTTACAAATATTAATATTGAATCATTAATATAATTTTTATAAGCCGCCGCAACGCGCGGTTTCTCAACTAGTTCATCTAAAAGCAAGCTCATCATAAAAGTAATCACCAACAGAAAAACACGTCAATAAAGTGTTCCTTAAAATTCTTCTTCGCACGATAATGTAAACATTAAATTAAATACTTGAATATACGAAAATGTTAGATACGGCCTACGGGTATCTTTCGCTCTATAAACAGCGATATATTCTAAAAAAACGATTTCTTTTATATATTAAAATATCTACAAATATGACATCTGTCAATAATAATACAGATTTCATCTTGCACGTTTCGAAAACAATATTTATACCCACATTTATTATATAAAAATAAAAATGTTTAATGAAACTGGGAGAGTAACAGAATACCAGTAACGTATTAAAATCGAGCGTAACGCAACCCAACGAAACTGTTTTTGAAATAACCACCCCAACCGATAGGGGTGTTCATCAAACCGCCCACACCGCATAAACCGCCCGCACCGCTCCGCACCACACCGCAAAATGCGGTTTTTCTTTTTCGTGGTGCGGTTGCGGGTTGAAATTTTAACAAACCGCGCGGTGCGGTGTGGGTTGCGGTTTGACATTATACACGCGCGGTTCAAACCGCACCGCACCGCTATTTTCTAATATATATAAATATATCACATATAATTACAAATATTTATATTATATAGGTAGATTATTTATTATGATGTTATCTTCTATATGTGTGTATATATGTTCAAGTTACTCAACTTAATTCTAATAATTTTACAATACAAATTAATGTTAGTTTTAAGGCGACAAATTAAATATTATAATTATATTTTTTTTTCTATAAAATGACTTGTAAGTGTTGAAATCTTTTGATCTTCATCATTATAATACTCATATTTTAGTTTATATTACTTTTCATGAGTATCGTAACTCTATATTTGTGTGTGTGCGCGCATATATATATATATATATATATATATATTAAAAATTATTTTTAAATACATATAGTTTAAAATTATATTTATATTGTCATTCAAAAGTATAATTCTTTTGAATGTATAAACCACGCAAACCGCATGAACCGCACCACACCGCACCGCAATTTTGTGGTGTGGTTTACGCGGTTTTTATATTACGCGGTGCGGTTGCGGTTTACGAATTTCCTCAAACCGCATGCGCGGGTTGGTTCGCGGTTTTAGGAAAAAACCGCACCGCCCGCACCGCGAACACCCCTACCAACCGACTCTGATCAGCATATCCCAATTTGTAATTCTGTATCTCTTTAAATTATACACGACTACACTAATTCATTTTATCTTCTTCAACCCTCATGGCTTCTACGGCAGTTGAATCCAAGCTCTCTAATCTCAGCATCAATGACGATTTGCTCGCCTCCGCTCCTAATCTCCGCAATAACCTCTCTCTCCTCTCTTCTAAACAGGTCTCTCTCTCTCTCTCTCTCCCTCCCCCTCCCCCTCCCTCTCCCTCCCTCCCTCCCTCTCTCCCTCTCTCTCTCTCTCCCTCCCCCTCCCCCTCCCTCTCCCTCCCTCCCTCCCTCTCTCCCTCTCTCTTCCCTTCCCCCTTTCGTATGTGATTTAATTCGTGTGGTTAGTCTGCGCGCGCGATACTGAGTTTGAATCGAGTGTTGTGGCATACCAGATCGATTTGGCGAAGATGTTGCTGGAGATGAATCAAAGTCATTTGTTTAAGCATTGGCCTGATCCAGGTGTCGACGATGATAAAAAACTCGCTTTCTTTGAACAGGTATTATAAACTTTGTTCGATTTAGTTTTTCCGAGAAATGGATTATATGCATACTTACTCACCGGTGGATCTTTGAGATACTAGGTTGAGTTTTTTAGACTTATTAGGTGTGTTGAATGCAATACTACTCTGATTCTCGAGACAGCAACTAAGTGAATGATACTTTCTTTCATTGGCAGAATTTTCGAGACCTGAGTAATAAGGTTGAATGAAATTCTACATTCATATATACATATATGGAATACACTTAAATTTGGCTGGCACTAGTATCTGGTGTAAATTAGTTTTTGTTGCATTGTAATAACTAATACCTTATAAGCTTGAGCTCGATAGAAAACTTGGTATGACTCGGGCAATCCATAAGTATTTCTTTGGGTTTATAGATGTAATGAAGTCTAGGATAGTGGTATTCGTAGATTTTGCATCTATAGTTGCTGTTCAAATAGTACTACCTGTAACAAGTTCTGTTGTTTTGATATATTGCTCTTTAAATTTTATTTATGTGGTAGCATGTGAATTACTCCTTATTAACTGTTGTAGGACTTATGGAACGTAATTTTAAAATTTTCCTCATAAATCTTAACTATATGTAGCGATTTTGTTTAGGTGAATCGACTTGATGGGAGTTATCCTGGTGGTCTAGCATCATATATTCAAACTGCTAAAGGACTTTTAGCTGATTCAAAGGCTGGGAAGAATCCATTTGATGGTTTTACACCTTCTGTAAGTGGCTGGCCTATGTGTTGCATATTGAAATCTTACAAGCATTTATTTTGTTAAACTTCAACAGTCCTTTATCCCCAATGTAGGCGGGCTTGATAATTTGTTTCTTTTTTTTTACTTAAATTTGAAAATTAAATTAGAATTAGAATACCTACTGATAATAATCAGGTGTCCTGCAATTGTCAATGCTCCCCCCCCCCCCCCCCCCGCTCTCCCTCCCTCAATGCTTAGGGAATCAACAAGTAAATACTCTCATTTCCGTATCTTAAATATATTCGATTTCTTGAAATGTTTAAGACTTGACGATCATTCTTACTCTTCGTAAGAAGCTTGGGATTGAACTGTGTTCCAGGTCATAGGTAAACCTTCAGTTGTACTTTCTTTCTGTTCAATTCTAGTTTTTAAACTGATTACTTTTTATATAGATAATTTGTGTAATGTGTTCACCAAGTAGGTATGCTGATGTTTAAATGGCATATAGAAATCTGACAATTTCAGTTCCTATCTAACTCCTCTTCATATCTGTTACTCCCTCCGTCTCAAAATAGTTGTCACATTTGGTTTTGTGCCGGTCAAATTGACTAAAGTTTGATTGAAATTTATTAATATTTTATCAATTGACAGAAAAAACTTTTAATCTACTTTAAGATGTAATTTTCAGTTTTTAAAAATAATGAGTGATTGACTTATAATCTTTGGTCAAAACTTAGTCAATTTGACCAACAAAAATAAAAATGTGACAACTATTTTGGGACATAGGGAGTATGTTGTTTCTGTTCACCATGAAACCATGTAATTTGTAGTGGTGGTTATGTAGTCATGTATGATAGAACACCTCCGTAATTTGTATATTCTATACCTCTCTTATATTAGGCATTATTTCCATAATACCATGTCTTGTAGACTATAATTATGTCAAAATTTATAGGGGCACCACTAATTGGTGACAGAGATATTTTTGTTTTGTTTTGTTGAAACCCTGATTATTAAACAAACTTTCAAACCTAGTGTTGAATGTAAGTCCTAAGGTATTATCGTATATTTATATATTTATATTGTTATCTCTACTTTAAGAAGGAAGAGTCTTAACTTTTCAATTCAACACATTTGTCCAACATAATTAATTCATTTAACTATATCTGCATTATTACTCTTCTCTCCCTGCAGTTGTTTTTTTTAGCTATCAGGTTTATAAAAATGAGAGGATAATAAGAGAATTTGTTTTAATTTGAACTTTGAATTTATCATTTTTTTACATGTCTGCAGGTTCCCTCAGGAGAGGTATTGACTTTTGGCGAGGACAACTTTATTCAATTCGAGGAAGCTGGTGTCAAAGAAGCACAAAATGCTGCATTTGTTCTTGTTGCAGGAGGCCTTGGGGAACGTCTTGGTTACAATGGTATAAAGGTAAAAATATTTATTTGTGAAAAGCTTCACTTTTCAAATTGTATATAAACAGCCAATAACCAAAGCTGAGTTTGATTAATTAACAGAACTCGTATATTGACTCCAAGCGATACTGTCTCAGTATCAGTGAATATAAAATTTGAAGGAATAAGCTTCAAACTTAGCACTAATTCACTAGCAAAATTAGAAGAATAAAAAATATTCAGTTGCCTGAAATATTGCAAGTGACAAAAAGATTCTGTCAAAATCCATCCAAGTCATTACATTGTTAATATAATTATTTCGATCTCTTTAATTAATACTTTGTTATGCGTATAACGGTTCCCAGTGTGTTCTCCTAAATCTATCATTGTGGTGGTAACTAATGACAAGGCTGTCGCGTGCCTATCAAATAATAAAATATCTAACCAAACCTCCTAACTATGTAGTAGGGTAAGTCAGAGTCGATCCCACAGAGACAAACGTATCAAACACTAGTTATTCTTGATTCAATCCAACTAACAAGTAACACAATAAAAATATGGAGATTATTAAACTAATATTATACTAATACAAATAAAATCTAGAAAACAATTAAATAAAAATATCTAGAATCAAGTATCTCCACTAGCATGAATTAATGCAATTACGATTTTCTCCCCCAATTAATCAGATAAATCACCCAAGAGGAAAGATGCGCCCTATAAAATACCAATAACCTCTTCCGAGTATTAGTGGCTTCTCTAAAAATACAATCAAGCCTATTTCCATGGTATCATGCAATTTAGAGACATTAAACACAGCATCCTAACTTCCAAACAATTCCTTCTACCTATTTCCATGGAGAAGTTCATATCCTTATTGGATAAATCACAACCATCTAAATCCAACTTCCGATGGTAAATAGATATCGGTTCAAACAATATACATAATCACGTCTGACCTGTTATTGTTAATTCACACAACTCAATAAGCAAGAGCAAATAACCTTATCAAGTAAAGATCATCGAAAATCATGCATCAATCACAACTAGGGTTCAACTTAACTCTAGAATAAAATCTACTCTAGCATAATAAAAATATAAAAGAAAATAAAGATGTACAATGGATTCTTCAATCCCGAAGTCTTGAAGAAGAGACAAAGTGTTTTTAACCTAACCTAATTATCTATTCCTCTTCTCTAATGTCTATTCACCTAATATATATATATATGATTTTAATGCTTACAAGGAATTATAAATCAGTTTCCCAAACAGAATTGGATTCTCAAAGGAAAATTCGTAGCTGACTTTTCTGTCCTGTTTCTGGGCTGATTCTGTTGGATTTTGGATATTGGACCATTTCTGAATTAAAGAAAATTATCCAAGCTTCGCGTGGGCTGTAAGATCATCCAATTCTGATGTCTAGAACTCAAGATATGGCCCAAACAGTGATTCAGGTGCAAGCAACCCAACAAATCCGAATTTCCTTCGAATTAATCTCCAAATTAAGCTTTTTATTCCAATTTCTTCCAACTTTAGGAACTCCTTGCTTCCTGCAATAAAACATTAAAATCTATTAAATAAATATCCAATTCAATGCAAAATACAATTAAATATGAGAATAAAATCATCTAGAATATATGTAAATATATACCCTATCAAACATCCCCACACTTAACTTTTGCACGTCCTCGGGCAAATAAAAGAAATAAATATATCCTAACTAACTAACTAACACCACTTTCGTAGATGACACGATTGCATTGAGCGCATGCAACAAGCCGTTAAACCCCTAGGCAGCCCTAGTAGGACGAGTTTTGTCTCGTGAGGGTTTATAGAAGATATACCCACAAAATCAAATATTTTTCTGCCAAGTCTCAAACATGCAACTAATATGAATGCAATCTAAATGAATATGCCTATAACTCAATCATGAAAGCATTAACCTCGTCAATATATAATCTTCTGAATATGCAACAATCAAGGATTTCATCAATCTCACATATTAGTCACGCAACTCTTCCACTGCAAGTACGGAGTGCATCGTGTGTGCTTAACATGCTCTCTAATGAAACAAAACAAAGACCAACAAACTTCAACAGAGTCTTAACCATGAGCCGTTAATCAGAATAAGGCTTAAACACTTCGTTCCATTAGAGTCAACTATAGCTCAGGGTCACAAAGGAACTTCTATGCCTCTCTTATATTTTTCTTATCCATCTCTTTTTTTCTTTTCTTTTTTTCTCTCGCATACTCGGTCTAAGGTTGGGACGCTTCTCAGGGTAAGTGAGTTACGACCACCATAAGACTTCGCAAGCTCATTATTTCTCCTTTTTTTTTTAAGTCAAGTAATTCTCCAGTAACCAAGGGTTGTGAAAAGTCACCAAGAAATTTTTTTTTTTTTCTAGTACATCACTTAATACCAGCACATGTACATGGATCGTCCCTTTCACATGACATTATATTATCACCCATTGATCTCAAAGGAGTACTCGATACTTTATTTCAATATTCCATTTTTTTTCCAGAAAGGCATATACATCCCACAGCTTCCCCAAACTTAAGATTTACATACTCTAAGCTCAAAAGGGAATAGTCAAAATTCTACGCCCGACTCATAGCAAAGACTCAAGAATTAAGCTAGCCTAAGTCTCGTATCTAGAGCATTTACAGTGTAATTAGAATTTTCCGCACAAGCAATTTCTAAGCATACAAGACATCACATATGATCAAGATTACTAGCCAAGAAATTGTGCAAATAAACTCATCACAAGAAATTAACTTGGTTATTACATTTTCATGAATTATGCAAATGCAAACTAATAAGAAAACAAAATAAACAAATAACTACTAAAAAAAAACTACATGCTCTAATCTAATGCAACTACATGAATTTCCTAAATTTAAGACAAGGCAATTTTTTTCTAATTTTCCTATTTTTTTTAATTTTAATCATATATAATATTTTTTTTGATTTTTTTCATTCATTAAGAACTCATCCCCACACTTAAATGGTTCATTGTCCTCAATGAATAATTTAATAATAATATATTCCTAAAATTACAAAAAAATAAAATAAAAAAAATATACAAAGAAAGTTAGAAATACTCCCCAAGTGCATAAGAACGAAGTGCCGCTCTAAAAAGAAATAAAGTGTGGCCTCATTTATTAAGCTTCTGCCTCCACTTTATATAAAATATTTGACATCTCCAGCACAACATATGCTTTGTCCAAGTGGTGGAGTGTTTGTCCTTGTAAGTAGCAAGTCAGGGGTTCAAATCCCAGCTCCATTAAA
Source organism: Daucus carota subsp. sativus (assembly GCF_001625215.2). NCBI lineage: Eukaryota > Viridiplantae > Streptophyta > Magnoliopsida > Apiales > Apiaceae > Daucus > Daucus carota. The sequence continues at coordinate 45,690,333 of NC_030381.2, read as the reverse complement.
TATTTTTACCATCCCATCGGACTGGATTTGGAGACTTGGGCTTGAAGGTGGACTACCAGCGCACAGAGTCTGGTACATGCATGTTGACGGGCTGAAACGAGTGGGCCCAATGACATGTAAATTGGATAGCCAAATTCCAGGTGAAATCAAGGATGGACTGCTCTAGACTTGGGCTGGAAATCTTGTTGTGGGCCGGACAGAAGACTAATGGGCTGGAATGGACTGGGCCGAACATCAAAGAGCAATATTCCAGACATAAACAGGTGGGCGACAGTAGCTATTGCACTGCCAGCACATTAACCAGCACGACCGTGCTATAATCCGTCACAATTGCATTGAACAGAGCACTGTGTGTAAACAACGCGCAAATAATCCAGAGACAGGGGAACTAAACGGCAGGTCTTGAATTGGAGAACCACCGTATTAGAATACTGTTAAATCTGTTCTGTTTTCGCATCATTTCGCAATATTTTCTTCTTTTTTTTTTTTCACTTCAATTGTCTTCTTCCACACCGATTTATCAATTTTTTTCTGTACCTGCAAAATTCCTTTTTCTTTTTTTTTTTCTGAAACACTTCACACATTCTTTTATCAAGGCACCTTGAGGGAGTAAAAATAAAACTAATCTAAAAAAATTACAAAAATAAAAATAAAAATTACTAACCTTAAAAATCATGGGTTGCCTCCCAAGAAGCGCTTGTTTATTGTCATTAGCTCGACTTATTTAGGTAACTAATATTTATCAATGAGGTGAAAAAGCAAATAAATGTACATATCTCCTAATTTCAATTAATCTGATCATTTGAGCACCAATCAAATTATGAAGGAGATATATAAATTGACACATGAAACATATATGATGCTCAAGAAAATTGGGTATGTGAAAGTATTTATAAAAATCATCACCAACACGTTTATAGCTACTTTTCACAAAATCCTCCCAAATCGGATCGACAAAAGGCATATACAAATTCTCAATTCTAACATCAATTGAGTCAATCTCATTCAAACTTGGTTCTATCTCATCTACCACAATTGAATTCACAATATCCTTACTCAAATCAATTTTCACCACAGACATATTATCACCCTCATCAAATAGGATGCATAAAGAGTCATCTAAGAAATCAACATCATTGTTATCACAAGATTTTTCACATAAGTTAATTTCTTGAGAAGCATATGGGTCAGCAAAGATAATATTTTCAAAATCATCATCATCTTCATCATCAAAGTAATCAAAAATTATCTTACTTTTACTAACCTCGTTTGTAGACTCTTTGACCTCTCCACCATTCCACAAAGTTGCATCATTAATTTGACTCGTAGGTTCTCTATCCGTTTGAGTGCGCATCTCTACGAGTTGAGTTACCTGTTGAGTCATTTGCGCCATATGAGCTTGCATCTTATTGAGATGTGTCTTAAACTCTTCATTCTTTTTCTCTTGTGATGAAATAAATTCTTGCAAAAGAATTTCCAAGTTGGAGTTTTGTGGTGGTTGAGGGTAAATGATTTCAGGTAATTGAGCTTGGCATGGACTAACTTGTATCTCGTCAAACTGAGGATTAAATGGTTGACTTTGAGAAAATTCGGAGATAAAAGTTTCCAAGGCAGTTTCCAAGCTAGATTTTTGTGGTGGATGTGAGTGGTTTTGGTAGGAAAAATTAGGATAATATTCCCCACCAGAGTTGTATGTGCTAGGATATGGATTGTACTGTGGTATTTGGTTAGAGTTGTAATTGGTAGTGTAATCGAAATTACCATCCCAATAAGGTGCTTGGTTTGGATAATAAGGGGTGTTGAATTGGCAAAAATTTCGATGGTGTCCCCGCATACCACAAACTTCACAAGTAGTAACCAAATATGAAGGTATAGACTTGATTTCATCGATTGTCCGAGATAATGAATGCATAGCCTTAGTCAGTGCTTCCATGCTTTCTTCTTCCTCCTCCATTCACTCGCTTATTTTCTTATCGTAGAAACCTGAAACACAAATATTGCAAACACAAGAAAAACCACAAGTGAAGGATTAAACGGAACAAGAATAATAGCCGAAGCAATAATTAAAAAAAAAAAAAAAAAAATTAGTCGGATCTTATCAAAAACAAACTAATCTAATACCGCTTTGTCCCCGGCAGCGGCGCCAAAAATTTGACAAGGCTGTCGCGTGCCTATCAAATAATAAAATATCTAACCAAACCTCCTAACTATGTAGTAGGGTAAGTCAGAGTCGATCCCACAGAGACAAACGTATCAAACACTAGTTATTCTTGATTCAATCCAACTAACAAGTAACACAATAAAAATATGGAGATTATTAAACTAATATTATACTAATACAAATAAAATCTAGAAAACAATTAAATAAAAATATCTAGAATCAAGTATCTCCACTAGCATGAATTAATGCAATTACGATTTTCTCCCCCAATTAATCAGATAAATCACCCAAGAGGAAAGATGCGCCCTATAAAATACCAATAACCTCTTCCGAGTATTAGTGGCTTCTCTAAAAATACAATCAAGCCTATTTCCATGGTATCATGCAATTTAGAGACATTAAACACAGCATCCTAACTTCCAAACAATTCCTTCTACCTATTTCCATGGAGAAGTTCATATCCTTATTGGATAAATCACAACCATCTAAATCCAACTTCCGATGGTAAATAGATATCGGTTCAAACAATATACATAATCACGTCTGACCTGTTATTGTTAATTCACACAACTCAATAAGCAAGAGCAAATAACCTTATCAAGTAAAGATCATCGAAAATCATGCATCAATCACAACTAGGGTTCAACTTAACTCTAGAATAAAATCTACTCTAGCATAATAAAAATATAAAAGAAAATAAAGATGTACAATGGATTCTTCAATCCCGAAGTCTTGAAGAAGAGACAAAGTGTTTTTAACCTAACCTAATTATCTATTCCTCTTCTCTAATGTCTATTCACCTAATATATATATATATGATTTTAATGCTTACAAGGAATTATAAATCAGTTTCCCAAACAGAATTGGATTCTCAAAGGAAAATTCGTAGCTGACTTTTCTGTCCTGTTTCTGGGCTGATTCTGTTGGATTTTGGATATTGGACCATTTCTGAATTAAAGAAAATTATCCAAGCTTCGCGTGGGCTGTAAGATCATCCAATTCTGATGTCTAGAACTCAAGATATGGCCCAAACAGTGATTCAGGTGCAAGCAACCCAACAAATCCGAATTTCCTTCGAATTAATCTCCAAATTAAGCTTTTTATTCCAATTTCTTCCAACTTTAGGAACTCCTTGCTTCCTGCAATAAAACATTAAAATCTATTAAATAAATATCCAATTCAATGCAAAATACAATTAAATATGAGAATAAAATCATCTAGAATATATGTAAATATATACCCTATCAACTAATAACCAGATTTTAAGATGACCATAATAAGGAGCCAGTTGCGTACTTGGGTCAGTTTATAGTACTTGGCAGGGAGTTCTTCCAATATAGGAATCTCTAAAAGGTGTATACATTACCTTCTAATTTATACATTCCTATATCATTCCTTGACTTTAAGGATCACGTACTTCACAAAGTCTTAGCACCAGATGGTTTCATTGATGTCATATATTACAGCTATTCAGTTATACCATGTTCTTATGATAAGGAAATAGATGAAGCAAACTATGAAACTTGTCAACTTCTTTCTAATTCGATATCTTTAGCACATAGTTTGCATTCGTAAAATTGTGTCCAAACATGTCCTCCCAGATCTATTTGTTAGAAACAGTGACTTTGGTTTCCAGCTTATATATACATATAGGCAATTGCTCAAATACAAACTAGTTGAGTGCAAACTACAAACTTAATCTAAACCCTTTGATGAATCTAATCTAATGGCTATTAGAAGTCACAACACATGATTGAAATATACACCCTCCACACATGATTCCACATAATCCCCTCCGTTTCTAAGAGTTTTCCCGTCAATAGGTGAGTTGTTTTTGGAAATCTGACTTCACTGTATTTCTTCGTCTCCATCAATTTGCATACCATATGTGCTATATTTCGATGTGATTTAGATTTTTTTTATATTTTAATTTGTAGTATTTATTTTGAGGTTTCTAGTGGAGTAGGACCCTATATGTGTGTGTGTGTGTTAGAGAGAGAGAGAGAGATTACTATCAATAGGTATTTTAGCAATTCTATTTAATTTTTAATATTGAGAAAAATAAAGCAAAAATTATAAAGCTGCCTATATTGGGGATAAAGAAGTGTCAACGTGTGACAAAAGAAATGCTTTTGATATTTCAATATCCAACGCGTAAGTCAGCCACTTACAGAAGGTGTGGAACCAAATGGATCAATTTTCAGTTTATATGGGAAAGATTTATGTTCTGATATTTTATATGTAACTTTGACCCATATTTTATGTGCTTGTGCATTGAATTGTGGCCGTTGCAATAATTTTTATCACGTCTTATTCTTCTAGGTGGCCCTTCCTTCAGAATCGACTACAGATACATGTTTCTTGCAGCGGTACATCGAATCTATCCTAGCATTACAAGAGGCTAGTTATAGATCAACACAAGGTTTAATTTATATAGAATTTATATGCTCTTTTACTTGCAAATTATTTATACCAGCTTCATCTTTTATAGTAGCTCAATTTAAAATAAAGTTGCTTCAAGGAGATGATAATAGTCATTAGCCAAGAAGTTCTAAGTTTACCTTTTACAGCGAGTATTCCTTACTTTATGTCTCTGTTTTTGCGGCTTCCCTATTTCATAATTTTATGTCTTAGCGGTTAAGAGTTAGTGGTGTTAACACTGAAAGAAGAATGATTTGTGTTATTTGAACAAAGATTGCATTGTCCGTTGACCACTTAACTTTAGAAGCTGAAATTATCACAACGATTTGAGAAGATATTTTGTAAAGTAAAGTTATAGATAATATATGGTTAAAAAATTTCCAATAATTATTGTCCTTTTTGAAATTATTACAACGATTTTAAAAAGATATTTTTAATGTAGTGTTATAAATAAAAATATGGTTATAAAACTGATGGCACTTGATTTGGTCAGAAATATATCTACAATCATTTGCCACAGCGATTTATCCAAATAACAATTTTATCTGTTAAAGATGTTTAGCTGACCTGAGAGTAGTACTTTCTGGCCATGCTCAATTGCTTAACATGCTGTGGATTATGGTATATTGGTGCAAAATGCATAAAAGATGCCCGTATATGGTTGTATTTAATTGCATCTGCACTGAATAATGCTTGTTAAAATATTCCTCAGTGTTATATGGCTTATTTTGCAGATGAATTAAGTTGTGTGTCAATTTCAGTCTTTTTTCTTATTTGCAAACTTGCAGGGATTAAATACCACTAATTCCTTGCATCTTATATGTGTGTGTGTGTGTGTGTAAAAGTATGGGACTAATTACTAATTAGTTTCAGCTACATGACAATTTGGTATGCAGAGAGTGGCAGAAGCCACTTGTAGTTGGAAATTGAATTAGCAGTGGTAGAAATCCGTTTAGAACCCCTCTCTGTGTGCATTTGCATTAATTGTAGATATGATCTCATTGCTGGTTCAACAATCTTGATGCATTTGAAATTGCAGGAGAATCCAAAAGAGACATCCCATTTGTTATAATGACATCTGATGATACACACTCGCGTACCTTGGAGCTTTTAGAAACAAACAATTATTTTGGAATGAAGAGTAAGCAAGTACACCTTTTGAAGCAGGTACTTCTCACACTAGATGGTATCAAATATGTCTTAAATTATAATATTATGGTATATTAAGAGTATGTACCCCTCAGGAAAAAGTGGCTTGCTTAGATGATAATGATGCCCGGCTTGCTGTGGACTCACAAAATGCATTTACAATTCAGGTGTCTATCGACCTGTTTTAATTGCAGTTATAAGATTCATAAGTTTGTTTGTACAAGTCTGATCAAAACTTAAGTACAGAGGACGCTTTCTTTTCATTCATACTTTTCCCCATGTCCGTTTCAGACTAAGCCTCATGGACATGGTGACGTTCATGCGCTTCTTTATTCAAGCGGCCTCCTTAAAGAATGGTATGTGTTAGGCTCCCTCTTGTGATATGCCTTAAAACTTCTGTTCTCATTTTCCATGAAAAGATCTTTCTTGAAATAAATTGTGCCCCTGTCTTATCAAATTTGGTAAGACACAACTTGATGCAAAATATCATAATACTTACGTTATGCGAAAATTATGATTCTGCATGTTTCACATCTCATAGAGTGATAGTAGGGATACCATGATTAATATATGGACTGTACACTTTTGACTCTTGCTGAAGTTATGTAACAGACATGCTAACATGTGCATGTGGAGAAAGAACCTAATCTAGTAAAATGGGGAGATATCACTTTCAGAATGTATTGTACTGTTGTTGCAGAAAGAGTTTTATATGAATTAAATGTAGTGTGATTGAGTAGGTTTAACTTTTAAAATAGGAATTCTTTTTTGTTATAAAGACCATGCTCAACTGCTTTACTTGTTCCTTGTATATAATTGCAAATAATTTTGTTCCAGTATTAAGTATGTCTCATCATTTCAGGCATGATGCAGGTTTAAGATGGGTTCTGTTTTTCCAAGACACAAATGGACTTCTTTTCAAGGTTCATTATAATTTTATCCAGTAACGTCATTTCTTGGAACAGCACCAAGAAGTAGGGATGGCAAATTTTATTAATCCGGACGGATACTTGATCCGTACCCAACCCAATTGGATTTTACCAAACCCAAAAATTTGGATTCGAATTTGGTATTTTTTTTCAAGCCCCGGAATATTTTCGGGTTGGGTTTGGATTTAGGCCACACCGTTTCGAACCCTATCTGAAAATCTGAAACCATTTCGAATCCGACCCGAAACCTGAATTTCGTAGTATATTATATTATATATGTATATATAATTATTCAATATACATATTATTTTTCTCTTTCATATTATATACTAAATTATTAATTATACATATTCTAATATTATCTAGTTAGTAACATTAAAGTGATGCCATTACAGTTTTTTCTGAAACTACGAGTTATAATCTAGACGACGTAATCATAAATTGTATTATTCTTGTTACACGAAACATGAATTTTTATCATTGGATGATTTTATACTTAATTTCATAAAAGTGTTCTATTTTAACCGATAGACATGTCTACTGATAAACTTGAGAACGAACTAAAACATGAATGATTCTTTAAATTTAAAACTGAATTTACAAGTCCAAAATTTATAAGTTATTTCATTGATTTATATATCTTTATGAGTTACTTTATTTAACTTTTTGATAAATATTTTAAAAAATTTAAAACCTTAAAAATTTTCGGGTTTTGGTAAACCTGAACCCGACTGAAACTCGACGGGTTTGGGTTTAATATTTCGAGTTTTTTCAGGTTCGGATTCAGCCAAACCTGTTTTGATAGATCCATTTGCCATCCCTACCAAGAAGTGCCAGCCATGGATTTCTCTTAAACTTGTTTCTGAAGTTTTTGAGCCATCCTGTTTACTTTATGTAGATAATATATTTGTCACTGTTACGTGGGTAAACTTTTCTCTTACTTTCATCGTTCAGGCAATTCCGGCATCTTTAGGGGTTAGTGCCACCAAGAAATATCATGTAAATTCTCTTGCTGTTCCTCGCAAAGCTAAAGAAGCCATTGGAGGCATTACAAAGCTCACTCATTCAGATGGTATATATATTCAGTAGCAAAGAGAAAAAAAGTTTTTCTCGTGATATCTATTATATGTGTGTCTTTATGTAATCAGTTATGCTACATGGCTTGTCATAGATACTATGGTAGATAAAGAATCTATTTTCAAAAGCTAACCTGACGAAGGGATCTTAATATTTGAAGTTCCAGATGTCCTGAGCTTTGCACATGTTGGTGCTGAGTTCTTGTACTTAACTCTTCTTGTAAATGAACATGTTGATGCTGAGTTCTTGTACTTTATACAACATCACTGATATAATGGAACTCATCTTTAGGGAGAACGATGGTAATTAATGTGGAATACAATCAGCTTGATCCGCTGCTTCGGGCTAGTGGGTACCCTGATGGTGATGTCAATGACGAAACAGGCTTTTCTCCTTTTCCAGGAAACATAAATCAGGTACTATATTTTCATGACTTATAAGCAATTCTTATTCACTTGAAATCCATTTATATATATATATATATAGGCCAACATTCCAGGGAGGGACTCTTTATATGGAGTTACATAGTACACCATTGTAAATCATCAATTTTATTATAAATTCTATTATAGAATACATATAAAACATGATTCTAATATAGAATACTATAAAATATATCTATTTTAAGTAATTTAACACTTAAAATTTGATGAAAAAAGTATATTTTCGAAACTACAACAGAATAATCCTGGATGATTATTATTCTGTTATAGAATCATGTTGAGATATTGCATAATTTTAGATGATATTTGGAATAAAAAAATTGTATAACTTCGTTTTCGGTTAAATAATCAAAATTTGCAATTATATTCCATAGAAAATATAATAGAATATATATTATGTATATATATATAATGGTGTGCTACGTAACTCCATATAAGAGGGTATGCTATGGAGTGCTACCCTATATATATATATATATATATATATATATATATATATATATATATATATATATATATATTATATAATTGGTTATACTTCTTATTCACATGTATTTAAGATAGTTTTGCTATTCTTGTTCTTTCTCCTGATGCATTCTAATGGAACTTCATGCGAGAATATATGACTTCTGCTCCTTCAGTCTGATATTAGGTTCTCGTTGGTGGTCCTGGCCCTTGTATTTAGTACATCTATATTCATAAGAGAGAACGGCACAATGCTACAAGTGGAAGATTAGTTTTAAAGCTAAAGACAATATATAACATTTTGAAAATGAAATTAAAATATCAGGCTAGGGGAAAATAAAGGTAGCTATTAGTGGATTACCTCTGCAGATTATGTAGGTCTCTCACTGGACGGAGATCGTCCACACCCACATCCGAAAATCCTACTACTCTGTTTTGTCTATTTTTACAACAAATCGCATCATATCATTTACTATCAGCTTACCTACTTCCGGACGTGAAGTCCTAGGAGAAACTAGAAACTTGCTAACCCAGATAGGTAAGATAAGGCGATATCGAGTTTCTGAATTATTTCAGGTCTTTTTTCCGTTGTAAGCCTCTGAGCTATCTACTTCTATCTCTAACGATATCACGACTTCCTGTATTTTGAACATCGAACCAGATTAATTAGCATTAATACCCGTCATGTTGACTTAATAGACATCTAATAGTATTTGGCTGGCTTAAAGTCTAAGATGAAACGGCTCTATGGACCTACAAAACCATGCTTTTGGAGACTGATCGACTTACCATGACAAGCTGAAATGAACAATGGCCTTTGTGACATGACAAATCTTATAGATATGTTAGAATTGTCTTGGGGTTTGAGCTGTTTTTAGGGTGGGTCTTAACTCAGTTACATTTATTTTACAGTTAATTCTTGAACTTGGCCCGTATATTGAAGAGCTTACAAAAACAAAAGGTGCTATAAAGGAGTTTGTTAACCCCAAGTAAGTATTTTTTTTTTATTTTTTTTCATGCATGCATATAAAAGAGCTAATCAGCTTCTCTAGTAACCCTCTTGCAGATATTCAATCAATATTGTTGACATTTTATAAAAAAAATGGTGATAAGTAAACTAAAAGTAATATAAGAGTAGAATAAAATTTAAACAGAAGTGTTCTAATTTTCTAATATATAGACATAAACTACTTCGGTAAGACTTTATGTAGGCTGTACGTGAACAAAAAAAACAGAAAAATAGCTAACCCCATCCCCCTAAATCTCACCTTAAACTTTAATAACTGCATTTTCTACTTATTATTCATAACTAGCAGCCAACAACCTAATCAACAGGAATTCAAAAACAATTCAAATAATTTTGAATCAATTTAAACAAATATAATATTTAATGTGTAGTAATTAAATTTATCGCACATCAATGAATATCATGATAATTTTTGTGTTCCAGCTACAGTTGATCTTTGACTATTAGTAATTTGCCCACATTGTTTGTTGCTCATGTTAATTGAAATCCTTATATACTGTGTTATTTGCACTACAGATACAAAGATTCTACGAAAACTGCATTTAAGTCCTCAACTCGACTGGAGTGTATGATGCAAGATTATCCAAAGACATTGCCTCCTTCAGCAAGAGTTGGATTCACTGTAAGTCGGAGCAATAAGTACTAGGTCCATTGATCTTAATTTCGCTGTTTCTTATTTTGTTCTCAGGAGACCTAGTATAGTAAAGCATGTGTTTTTGACTTTCTTTTTTGGATATACTCGGATCACAAAATTTATAATGTCACAGGTGATGGATGCATGGCTTGCTTATGCACCTGTGAAGAATAACCCTGAAGATGCTGCGAAGGTATATGTTCCTCTCATTGAAGAGTTGAAACATATGATTCCTACAATTAAATTAAACTTTGACTACAACTTTTGAAAGAAGTTAAAAGAAATGGGATCCCATAATTGATAAATTACCCAATTTTTCATCACTTCACATGCTAGAGAGTGAGAGTAGGAAGTGTACAGTAAAAACCAGAAATTTTCTGAAACAACTACAAAGAGCATCGTCATATACATATGTTTCGTGCACCAACTTATCTTTCTAAGTGGTTATAGAGAGACATTTTAGTTTCCGCAGTTACTCACTTGCTCCTAAATTTTGGTTCAGCGACTCTAAGCAATGTACTAATACAGAACTCGCTTCCAACTCTCAAGTTCTGTTCTATGTTGGTAACACTTTTTTTTCGAAGTTACATCCCTGGATGTTCCAATTTAATTCTTTCAACTTAGAAGTCAATGTATATGTACACTGCTGTCCATTAAGAGGAGATTTGGAATCACATTTAAAGCATACAAGTATAAGACCCAAAATGGGGCTGAGTAAGAGCTTCTGCATTGATAACTTTCAGGGTAACTAATTTCGAAACATGAACCTTTAGGGAAAACTAATTTTGAATCATACACTTGTCACGTTAAGTTCGTGTGTAAATGATAATTATATAGTCTATTGGTTTGTTTTTGGATATTATACTTTTTACTTGTTCATTTTTACATCATTTCTTTCTCTGTACTTTGAAGACCAATGATAAGTTTTGAGAGGGAAAATTTCTCTGTGCTTAATTTCCTGAAATTAACTCAAGGTACCGAAGGGAAATCCATACCACAGTGCTACTTCAGGAGAGATGGCCATCTATAAGGCGAATAGCCTCGTATTGAGAAAGGTACTTCTGTCTTGATTTTTTTTTACATAATCTTAAGATGTTGTTTGTTTGCTAATTTTGTTTCAAGGTGTATGCTTAATCTAATAGCGTACCTATTTTTCCTTCACGGATTATATTAATAAAATTGATCATATTTAGCTAGTCTCTCATGGCTCACTATACCTTCATTCCGGTTTCTCTCCCTAATATTTGTGTTTTCTTAGCTGTATTTTGCTACTCTCTTCCAGTGATCTAACAAAATTATTGCAAGGAAATGTCTCTCTCTTTCTCTTCACTCCCAGACCCGAAAAGTTTGATTGGAGTTCTGTAAAGAATCTAGTCAGCCCCCTATATTTGTTATATTAAAGAAAGAGAGGGGTTGAAGTGAGGAAAGTTATGTTTTCTCAAGCATTTAAGAAGCCATTTCAATGTTTGAGTTCATGGTATTCCTGCCTTTGATTATTTTAAATTTTGTCATATGCATTTTTTTCCGATGTAGCAGAGACAAAATTAGAAAAATGCTTTTCAAGGTGTACGCTGTTTGAGCATGCGAATTGTGGGGATGTGTATCAACTGTCATAGAATCGGCTACAAGTGTTGGATCATTTTTGTTTTTGGAATGTGTTTAAAATAGTGGGAACCAACTTCTTCATGGCCTTCACTCTTGTTCTTGCTCAGTTATTTCAAAAACTTGTCAATGCACATTTTGCGACTCCTTTTTGCGTGTATTCATAATTCTACTATTAATGCCTTATTTATTCTATTCCTTCTCTATTAATAACTTTACAAATCAATGCTACTAAGGAGAATGGGAAGGGTTGTAGGGGCCGGGGATGGACCCCGAGATGGGCCTGGGTGGGGCTTAGTAGGGACAGTTGGGGCCTATTGGGACTGAGGTGAGGCCAAGTTTGGGCTCTTGGGCTGTCCGGAGCCTTGGTGAGGCTCTAACGGGCCCGGGGTGGAGCGAGTGGGGGCTGGGGTGGGTCCTAGGTGGGTGATGTCATATAGGGGTGGTTTTTCTAACTTTGTATTTTGGTTTTTATTGTAGTAGTTTGTATTTGAGCAATTGCCAATGTAGAATTATATATTAAACTTTACTCTGAAGAAAAAGGGTGAGTTTAGTGATAGTTCTGACAAGCTTCTTGTATGACAATAATTACTTGCTGTTGATGCTAATTGGCTGTGTTTCTTTGTCTAGCAGAAGATAAGTTTTGGTTAAACACTCTTTTACCTTTCATACCTATGGTATAAAATTTAAAGTCTCAATATTAAATACTATGTTTAGACTTTCCGTGTTGAACCAGATCTAAGTCAATTTCTAAGCTCTGTCGTTCTGGTTTCTTCTAAAAAAACTTTTGTAACAAACTCATGTTAAGTTGTTTAGTTAAGATCTAAATGTTCTCCTTCATCCCACAATAGTTATGAATACTAATTGTACTCTTAGAGCATGTCCAATGGGCTCTTTAAATTTAAATATAAAGAGTAAGTCAAGAATTAGTGCTCCAATGGGCTCCTAGAAGCTCTTTAAATTTAAGAGCCTACTCTCTCTCCTCTCTTTTAAAGAGCATCTAGTATCAATATCATACTCCTTCCGTTTCAAAATACATGTCCACTTCAGAAAAAAAATTGTTTCAAAATACTTGTCCAATTCAACTTTCAATGTAAATTTATATTTTCAAAATCAACTCTCCTTCACATATTACTAATTTATATTTCCAAGATCAACCATACACCACATATTATGTTCAATTAATGGCTTAATACACCTCTTTTTTCTCACAATCCACTTTTCTTAAACTATGTGATTTTTTTAAAGTGGACATGTAATTTGAAACGGAGAGAGTATTAATTTCCCTCCAATCTTCCCTCTCTGTTAGTTAACCTCTCATTTATATAAAATAAATATAAATTGTGAAGAAAGAGCTATTATAAAGAGTAGCATTGGAGTTCTCATGTTTTTCAATGTATTAACTCACTAGGAGCCACATTTTATATTATTGTTTAAGGAATGATCTATGAGCACCATTGCCCATTGGAGATGCTCTTATATAATAAACAATTCGACATCTCAGTTGTAAACCATGTTCCAGTAAAACAGTTGCATATCAGATAACTTGACGTGTAGGAGAATATAGCATGCCTGTGAAATGCGAAGATAACTCTGAGCCGGACTATGATGTTGAATTCTTTATCTAGCTGATTGCTTTATTATTCACTTTATTTTGTTTTTTTAATTTTTTTTGAGCTTTTACCAGGCTGGTGTTAAGGTAGATGATCCTGTAAGTCAGGTGTTCAATGGGCAGGAGGTAGAAGTATGGCCTCGTGTTACATGGAAGCCAGATTGGGCACTCACATTTGCTGAGATAAAAAACAAAGTGAGTGGAAAGTGCTCGATTTCTCAGAAGTCCACTATGGTTATCAATGGTAGAAATATCTTTGTTGAGGATCTATCTTTGGATGGAGCTCTTGTTATAGGCTGCATTGACGATGCAGAGGTATAATTTCGGTCTCACCTTTGTTTCTAAAATCATACCTTTTATTAAACATTATTGCCCCCAAATTGTTGGTTGTAATTAATTAACTTGGAGATATTTACGTCATATCAGAATAAGAGATGGTTTTCTCATCATTTTTCATCTTACTGGATACAAATCTGACTATTTCTTCACCTAATATAATATCAGTCCGTAATTTTTCCTTCAGTTCTACATCACCTTTTAGAGTTTTTGCATGCTGCGTAACTGTCTAATTCAAAGAATATGATGCAAGCAATGTTTGCTTATATATATGTGCTGTTTACAGGTAAAAGTAGGAGGTTCCGTGCAAAACAAGGGCTGGGCAATTGAAAACGTTGATTTCAAAGATGCTTTGGAGCCTGAAAAAGTAAGGATCAGAGGTTTTAAAATAAAAAAGATTGAACAGCTGGAGAAAAATTTCAATGAACCTGGGAAGTTTTCCTTGAAGCCCTGAGGTTACATTTCCAAAAAGTAGCTTATACTCTTTTTCTAAGATGATTTGCTTGTTCTTCAATCTTGAGCTGTACATTATTATATTCATTTTAAACTTCAGTAGAGAATAAGTTTTTTTGTTTTGTCAGAAGTTCCATTTGTTTGTAATAGGGTGGTTGGTTTTTATTGAGCAAGAGTATCAGTATGGTTGGTGGAAATGCCGGTTTTCTTTCTTTTTCAAGCTTCATTGTGCGGGAAAATTAGTACAGGGTTCTGCTATGTGTTTGAGACTTTGTGCAAATAGAAGTGAATTACGTTTATTCTCAGAGGTGATTACTAATTACTCTGCTCAAATAGCAATTTTGGAATTCTATTTAAATATAGAGAGGGATTAAGAAGTGAACTAATGAGAGGAATCGTTATTTGCGAATATAAATTACATTTTCCTCGATTTTTCTAATTATAAAAGGAAAATTATTTATTTATTTTAATTTCTCGAAGACGAAAATTTGTGCACACATTCTGTACACACAAATATGTTCCAGCTTCCATTGACTAACCGGAAATTTATTCAGACCATATTTTGGTCCCAAGATCCCAGAGACGAGGGGCGGGTTGTTTTCTAGTGAAGACTATGACCGATTTGACAGTCAGAAGAGTTACTAATTCGGAAAAAATAATCTTTAATATATTTGTTTGAATATTTAAAATTTATTGGATATAGATCCAGTAATATGAGAATTGGTGGTAATAATTATAGATTCCAAGAATACGTGGACTTAATAAAACTCAACTCATTATATGTTGTTGATAAAAAGTTTAATACATTAAAATTTCAAAATAAACATACTGAGGAAAAATGATAAAAATTAAATAGACACTTTAATTTCTGTCTAATATATGTCATCAAGATACAATGAGTTACACTTGAAAGAGCATGGGTCTTAAATCTATTCACGCATTCTTTCTGCCTGGTACATATTATGTACTCTGAAAATTTTAAAATCAAAACTTTTCACATATTCTTTGTGCATAACATGAAATTTTAATCTGTTTACTTAATTTTTGTATCAAATTATAGAGCGCGGAAAATTGCTTGGATGAATAATAGAAATAAGATACATCAACAAGTTGGTTTCAAAAAAAAAAAAAGATACATCAACAAGAATGAAAAGAACAATTGTGACAGTAGTAATAATTCGAAATGTAAGGGAGAGTTTTACAAAATATATAAACTGGTAAAAAGAAATGAATTATCATGCCAGTGGTAAAATTTTCTATAAAAATAACAAAGACCTATGCCGGGTTCCGAAAAAATATGTAAATAAAGGGGAAAAAATGAAAGGAAAAAAAAGGTTTACACTGGTTTCTTTTTTAAATGCTTTTAAGTTGAGTACGTGCATGTACATATGTAAGTTACCCCATACTTAATACAAATTAATAACAATTTTTAAATCATTTTGCTCAAAAAAAAACAATTTTTGAATCATTTGATTAAATCTTCTAAATTACATAATTGTCTTGCTAACCTATACTAGCATCAAACCATGTCTTTTGTTAAATATATGTCAAACACAGACGTCTAAAACAATACATTCGACTCAAAATGATATATTTCGAATCCAAATCCTCAAATAGAATTGTCTTATAAATATATAATTGTCAAATTTTTGTCAACAAGGATGTTTTGATGCAAAACAAATACAAATACATATTTTGCAAAATAAATTAAAAGCCTGATTTGAGGCCAAAAACAGATCAGATGTCCTAAAAAGTGCCTAAATTTTGATTTGTAGAACAGGTTTATATATCACAAGTAAACAATACTTGTGAAACCTAATGTACATTGATTTTGTACAAAACGTTTCATTGTACACTTTGTATTCTTTCTGTTAGATTGACCTACAACATAAAGAAAAGCGCCTGAAACACAACAGAAAGATCTGCAACAGACAGACATGTATTTACCTAAACTTCTCAACTCACAAAAGACTAATCTAACTCTCACCTAAGCTATCAATGATCGGAGAAGGTTCTGTGGTGGGAAGGTTGTACAAGACAGATGGGTTTGATCTGCTCATTGAGATCAGTAGCTTCTACATCTGATGCGCAAACAGTTATTTCCTCCATCATAGGGTCAACAGTCTCTCCAGCTTCCTCATCACTAATATCTAAGCTAATGTAATCAGTGAACTTTCCTTCTAGGTTAAAGATATCATCACTATTCTTTAAATGAAGCTTTTCCGAAACTGCTGTTGTTTCCACAGATCTAGAGCCAAAATACCTGCCATTGGCATTCTTTTGTCCCCTCGACGATTTCCTTTTAATTCCCTTGCTTCGTTTTTTAGGATGATGAAGCTTGCATTGTGAACCTTGGGGGCAGATTCCTGTTTCTTCATATTTGGGGCAAACATAGGTGTGCTTCTTTCGACACTGCAAGTTTAGAAATATAATATGTTTCACCAGTTTCAGGTTAGTGAGTGGTGCCAATGTGATTTTTACAGAGACATATATATAAGGAACATAAAAAACATATAGCTGATGAATTGAATATGATTCAAGCAAAGAGAACAGGTCTAATAAACTTTAAAACAATCAACTGCGTCAAGGCATGGCATGGGAACAAAAGTCAATATCAGATCAACAAAATATGTACTGGATATGGCACAAGAAAACCGACAAGGTGCTAACAGAGGTATTGTAAAAAATTACTTTAGAAGGGAGGGGGATATGCATACAGGTAATGTGTAAATGGAATTGAAATAGATAAATTTGGAGCAATAACATGAATAGCTAACTTAAAGATACATAAAGCATGCAAGAGAAAATGTATCGTTCCAAACGGCCAGCTACTAATGGCAATTAAAATTAATGTATATATTAAATCAGATAAAAACCTCAAGCGGATTAGCAGAGATGTACTAGACATCAAGGGATATAAAACACTAGTAAAGACAGGGGGGCAGTATATGCATAACATTTGGCAAGTAACTTCTTTCGAGTAGGCAGCAGAAAGGGAATACGAAAGCAAGTTATGACACATTGCAAATCCAGCTTTTAGTTATAAATTACTGCTTCCTTGGCTACAAGGGGGCGATATGAGTGACAGCTACCAGAAAAAAAGAGGTCCCTAACTGTAGGAAAATAAAGGGTAGAGAAGGGCCACTTGACATGAACAGTGCAGGGAAGGTATATCAGTCTAATCATTTTGTACTTATTGTTATTAAGGAGGTCTAAACTTTTTTGTGGGAATTTGGATCTAAATGTTAATTTTGAACAAAATAAAAAAATGAGAACATATGCATATTAGTAAAGACTTCGATGTAGAGTTGTTTTCTCCCACTATCTGTCCACTTCAGGAGTAAAAAGTTACGTCAGCCAGGACACAGAGGGACCGGCTCCACTTTAACTTCTTACCCTTCCCTTCTCCTGCTTATCAAATGCAATGTAGACAAAGTTAGATATAAGAGGACTTCCAAACCAGGTTCCACTAGTACCTCATTGCCATCATCACAATATCCCTTCAGAAAACCTTCACAAATAGAAGCGTTTGCATTTACATTGACGTGTCTGTAAGGACAAGAGCGGTTGGAACATAAACCTGACAAGTAAAAACATGAGTCTGAAATCTATGCTTATTTAATCAAGTGCAAAACACTTATATCACAAAACCCACCCTGCTGATAATAAGAACAATCCTGCATCCTTTCAGGTATGACCTGCATGAGAAACACAGTTCAATATAATACACCGTCACAATGCATATTGGCAGACAGACTAACAATCTCTCAAGAAAAAACCAATACACCTTATGGGTCAATTTGCAGTTGACACTGGTGCATGATCCACTTAAATATTTTGTGCAGACTGCAATTTTAGAGTGGTCGTGGATATATGGACATTTTCCATCATCCTTGTTACATTTCCCAAACCTAGTAAAAAACTGACAATATTTGCTCTTTCTTGCCAGTCTCAATCTAGCAGTATGCAAACTCCAACGAACTTTCTCACTTGCCAAGGCTCGAGTTCGTTTCTTTGGATCCCTTATCAGTTGGTTACCATTTCCAATACGCACATATCTGCATAATAGTGAAAACATATTAAAAATTATTAATGCCAAATAAAAGTCTGTAAGCAAGACTTGGTCTTTTACATATCAATATTTCACACTTATGAAAGCACCTAATTACAGAAGTGATGATTTTATATCAGAAAAAAATACAAGGTTTCAGTATTACTTACTCATCATTGCCAATTACTAATCTTCGAGGGACATAAGACTTCTTAACATTATTTTCAGAGTTAGAAGTGGGCGAGCATGATGGCTCCACGTCTGCAAATTACATAGAAGAAAGTAACAGCCAATTGCAGATTAAAAATATTAAAAAAAAAAAGATGCTCCACCCGTAAAATAAGGGAAATCACTTATTAAATAAACTGTATGGAGTAAAGAGCAAGTATGGGAAAAATGAAAAGCCCATCTTTTTGAGCATTTCCTGACAAATGTGAAACCATTGAGTTTAGTAATTTTCATGACTGCACACGTCTGAACAGACAAGCTTGAACAATTTCTTTGAGCTTCCTTAAAAATTATATAGAACGTACAATTAAAGATAAAAAAAAAAAGGTAACTGACCAACCATTAAACAATCCGGAAACTTCTACTACGACAATCTAACATCCACATGAAAGATATATCAGTGCTAAGTTGCCTCTCTGACACTCTGTTGGACTTCTTGTATAGTATCTTTGATTAATTCATCAAAGTTTACATCATATAAGCTATATCTCATGTGTCTTATGTATTTAGCACATAGGTATACATAATAATGAACATACTTATTACGCCAATATAATTTTTGCAGTAGTCAGAAAAAGGTAAGGAGACAAACATAACTAGTCAAAGAGTAGGTTTTAAGAAATCAACTCTGTTCATAGTAACATATTGCAATACTGAGCAATCAATTATACAGTAGTTCCCTGGAGGAAATTTTACATAAGCTAGATTTATTAAATAGAAAATACCAACATAATAAATATATACATATTGACTAGTATATACAGTGAAATTAACAAAAATATTCTTTTTTTAGAAACTTATCTGCAGCCCTACTACTCCCCTAAAAATATCTACATTCTACAATAAATAGACTGCAACAAACATCAACCCAATTACCCAATTACGTTTTCCTATTAAAGAGTTGCACTTGCATTTCATTAATGCCGTTATACTGTTTGCAAGAAAATCATGTTTGTGTGGCATGGGGAAACGCGTATTTTTGCAAAAACTTTTCAAAAAATCGTATTTCTGCAATAAAATTGAAGAACGTAAGTATATTTACAAATATCGTTTTGTTTTTTCTTTAGAACAGAAAATATGAACTGATAAAATCTCATAAAACTAATAGTGCAAGTGTTAAAATCTGCTAGTATGTTTCAAATTTGCAGATTCATGAAATTCCAATAAGTTATAAATCTCTTTAAATCGGCTACTTCACAAAAACATGCAAAAACTATTTAATATATTGCATATAGACCACAACGTTATATAGGAGGAGAAAGCCACCTGAAATTCTTTGAAGAGTTCTTCTTGTAGGATCCATTTTATAACGAACAGAGCCAATCCTAAATATTCTCTCTCCTGTAAAATTAGAAGGTTGACATGATCAGGACTATATACGACAGTATCTTTAAATTAAAACCAATAGGAGATATATTGAAATAAATAGTAAATTTTCTTTTCTTGTAGAAACAAAAACTATTTTCCTGCCACACCAGGATAACCTACCCTGGTGAAGCTTCATACTATGAATCAACTTACGGGAAAAATTACCCCTGCTCTTTGTCCCCGTAACAACACAAGGAGCATTCTTCTGATCTCTCTTCTTCTTCTGCACTGCTGCAACTGCCAGTGTAGCTTCCTGCAAAAGTAACTGAATGTTAATTGACAAAAAAGCCAAATTCTTCCAACTTGCGCTTAACAGTCACAAACCAATGACCAAGAAAAAAAACATGTTAGTATATCTGCTGCCAAACCTCATTAGCTCTTTTTGAGTTTTTCTCAATCGACTTCGACCACTTCAGGCTGGACCCACCAACACTCAATAACTTTGACATCCTAAGTGAAAACCCACGTCTTGACCTAGTGTAAATAGTGTCTCTCTTTCTTGAGAACAGGAGTTTTCGACTGGAAAAATGAGGGAACAAAAGCAAGCTCACCCTCAAATATATTGTAAAGCGAACAAATATGTCATTATCCATTAGCTATGCACAAACTTCATTTTTTAAACAAGGAAAAAAAAAAGGATGTATCAAGAAGACATGCCTGATTAAAGATAAAGAATTGTTGGTGGATGTATAAGGTGGATTGTGCATTGAATTTTGCCAACACACTGCTCTCTTCCATGGGAACAAGCCTGGCTTCTGGCGCAGCAAACTACCAACTTTTTTTAATGAATGTGTATTACCTAATCTCCACACTGGAGAGAATTTAATCAGTCCATACATAAGCAATAAAACTGTAAAAATTACATTGCCTAGCATGGGGAAGGGAAGCAGTAAGAATAAATCAGTGGTAAAAAAAATCCCAACATTGTAATATTAAAAACCCAGTAACCACCTTTATTAAAGTGTTGCTTGCTCAAACTTCCACCTGTTCTCCCCTTTGCGTTGCTATGGGGAACTTCTCTTGGCATAGCTTGATTGTCGGTTGAAGCTCTGATTAGTTGGTTACGTCTCCTTTTATAATAGCTATCAGATGGTAAGACTTGTATCTTATCTGCAGCCTGATTAGACATCTCGTTAACATTTCTAGTAGCAATCAACTGATTCGATTTTCGTTTTACATATGTAATTTTCCCCCCTGCTTTCCCTTTATCTAGTAACATTTCGTTTCCGAAATTACTTTCCACGCCAGCACGATATTCAGATGTTCCAGAAAGCTTTGGGTCATCCTCCAAGATATTTGTTATGTCAACATTTGAGGTTTGTTGTAGAGGAGTCGAAGAGGCTTCAGAACTATCCGATGGGATATTTCCCAGCAGCGAAGGTGTACAATCTCCTGCATGGATAGCTATGCTGTCTTTTGATCTGTTTATTTGAGGCAGTGGTGGTGTTTTAGGCCCCTCAGAAGTAGCAACCAAGCCTCCAGTGCTCTCTTTTGATTTGTTAATTTGAGGCAGTGGTAGTGTTTTAGGCCCCTCAGAAAGGCCTCCAGTTATCAATTGACTTGCTGAACCGGCAATAACCCCTATGCTTTCGGACCTTGAACTCTTATGGTTTTCATCTCCGTCCCTTGTTCTCAACCAACTAGCTGAACCATTAGTGCCAATCTTATTTCCAGACCCTGAACTCTTCCGTATGTCATCTTTACCAGATGAATTCAAACGATACACAGTAGAGGCGTAGGAACTGTAAGGAATTGCTGAGACTGTACTAGGTTTTCTTACAAGACTATTACCTTTACGAATATAAGAAGATCCCTGAACTTTCCCAGCTTTTCTTGGTGATTTTTTTGATGCGGAAACGGGGGGTGAAAAGGTCTTGCTCGCTGGCGCAGATGCAATCACTGTGGCAGGTCGATGCCACGATAGGGACTTTGCATTGTGGTTTGAAGGGGTCGCCCTCTTTGAGTTGCTTAAATGTAAAGACAATGGACTTGTGAAAACCCTAGGGACTGCTGAAGTCGGTTTCTTTCTTGTCAGTGCCAAATCCCCCTTAATGGGCTTCAAAGCTTCAATTGTGGTATTGGTATCTTGAGATGGAATCGATGCATCATTGGTGTTAATAAATTTATCATGTACCAATTCTTTCCTTTCTTCTTCCAAGTTATTCAAAGATTTGTTGGGTGTCAGTGCAGCACCATCTCCATCTCCAGACACAATTTTTTCATCATTATGTAGAACTTTTATTTTCTTGATAGGAGAAGCTCCTTCTAGATCAACATCAGTTCCAGTTCTTACTATCCCGACCTCAAGGAATATTTCATTTGGTACACTCCCTTGGGCACTGATGCCCCTGTCTTTCACATTTTGATGGGCAGCATGTAAATTTTCAGCACCAGAACCGTCCTTTACAGAGCAACTTATTACATTGTCTTCATCAAGTGATTGGGTAACTACCTTCACCTGTTTGTCACACGTCTTTGTACTAGACAAATATGATTGATTTTGTCTGGTGAACCTTTTTCTCTTCATCCCGTTAGAAGTATAGTCCATTCCAGAACAAACTTCCACATTTCCTACTGTGGGAACCTCAGCCTTCAGACAATCTCCGACTAACGTATTCACATGTATAGTGGTCTCAGTGTGAGATATCTGGTTGCCCGTATCATCGACAGGACATGAAACAATGTTCTCCCCTCCGATGGTGATAGCAAAATTGGAACTTGAAGGGGAACTAGGACTACAATTGAAGCTGTGTTCATTTACTGTGCCATCATTAACTTTGTCTGCATCTGCCTTGGACAACTCAATATTAATATTAGCAGCATCCAGGCATGCTTCCTCAATGTCAGCTTGTAGCAGATTACTATTCTCAATTGCTGCAGATTGCTTCGCGCCTGCATCTATCAAGTCAATATTGGAAACTGTAGTGCTTCTAAAACCAAAATCAATAGATGAAACCATGATACCCTCTGAAGACCTGTTACATAACCCATCCTCCAGCGATGGACAGTTTCCACTCTTAGGAGGCTCTTTAGTATCATCGTTCTCCCTAGAAATGCCAGAAAGAGTAAAGTCATTTTCAGATTCTGTACCAACATTGTCCAGAACTGAAACATACATTTTAGCTATGCTGGTATCCTTCTCAAGTTCACTTTCCTGAGGGAGAAGTGGATCCAAAAGATGTAATGAACTGTTTGTGGTTGAATTAGGTAAAGTTGACCTCCCAGAATAATCTGTAACATTGTTCATATCTGAGGCAATAGTTTGGGGAACTGCATCCAAATTGTTGACATCCAGCCCAACTGGAGAAGGTAATGAGACAATATCATCATTTTTAATAAAAACAGAACTGATTTTTTTATCCATATGCATTAAACCCTGGATGGGTGAATGGGGTATGTGCGTTGAATCATTTAAAGTGACATCCTCACTCTCTTTCTTCAACTCTAAATCTGATGCATGTAAAATAACAGAAGCAACTTTCTTCTTTTTCCTAGTCCTGTATGATGGAGATTCACAAAAGCCACTCCTTTTTGGACTCCTATCTGAAACTGTATCCTGTACACATCTCTTCATTTCCCTACTACCCGCACTTTTTGTTTCACTTGCACCACCAGAAACCAAACCATATTCCACTTTTTCCGGTGTCTCTCCTGAACTAGTGTCAGCTGAACTTCTAACCATGCGGACAGTACCAGAATCTGTATTATTTTCAACTTTCATGGGGGTCTTCTCACATGAAGATGGACTGTCTCTTAAATGTGATGAACCACCTAACCAAACAGAAGGCTCGACAACTTTTGTTAGAGGTGAATAGAATGCATTTTTTCTCCTCCCCTTCCTACTTCTGGGTGTATAACGCTTACCCGGGCTCCCATTTTCTGTCACTATAGTCTTAGCTACTAATCCGTTAGACCTAAAAGAAACATCAAGATCAACCGGACTACGTTCTCTCTCGTCCTCTAACCTAAACTTAGGAAACACAACACGGTCTCTCTCTTTCTCTTTAGCTTTAGCTTTATCCTTACCCCTCGAACCACTCAAATTCTTTTCATAACTCCGACTATTCCTCACCTCATTCGGTTTGCCTATCCTCAGCAAAACACTCTTTTTCTGCGGAGTGCAAAAATTCTCCTCCTCTTCCCTCTCCCTAAAACTAATCCTCTCCCGCTCTCGCTCCCTCTCCCTCTCCCTCTCACGCTCCTTCACACACCTAACCAAGTCAATATCATTACGATTACGTTCCATATCCACAGACCTCCAATTTTTACTTCTTTCATCCAATAACCTCTCATTTCTCAACACATTCACATACCGAGACTCGTAATTCGAATTCTCCCTATTATCTACACGAAAACCCGAATTACGAGACTCGCTGTAACCATAACCTTCATAATTAACCACATCATCATTTTTACCATTCCATAAACTCCGTTGACTTTGACTCCGATTTCGATTAACATTAACATTACAATTACCATCTCTATACCCATCAATAGATTCATATCCACCAGAATTATAATCAGACTCACAATTATAACCACCCGAACCCCTCGCCAAATCGGGCCGAGTCACCGGGTACGGCTCGGGCAGCCGACCCGACGAAACCCTAGGCGACGAGTTCACAAAAGTGAAATCCGAATGACGCGGAGGCGGTGGAGGCGGCGGAGGCGGCGGCAGAGAAGGATACAACGGCGGCGGCGGAGGAGGCAAATGAAACGGCGGCGGCGGCGGGAGGTGGTGACGGTGAGCGTCGCGGTGGTGATGAGGAGGATGAGAAACGTACCTGTTGTGATCGAATTGATTGAATTCCATGGCGGTTGAGCTTGAATTATCTGTATGTATAGGTGTATGTATATGTATGTATAGGTGGTTTTGTTTATGATGTATGTATGTATGGTTTGGGGTGATGGGAGGTTATTTGAGTTTTGTCAGGTTGCCTATGCTGACTTTCTTCAATTGGGAATTCCTATGTCTTTCTATGCGCTTTCGGAGACTTGTATTTCTTCTAATAATATGTTCAATGTTCCTCATGTTATTTGAAAATATTGCACTTTAACTGTTTATTTATTTTGATATCAAGTGAGAAATTTCATTTTTTATTGTTCATTTTAGACTATACAAGTGTAATGATTATTTTTTTTTCAGGGTGTAATGATTATATTTGGATCACGGTTTTTTAATATTTTGATGCTAATCATATTATTAAATCATCATTTATATGATTATAAATAATTTAAATATTAATTTATATCATCATCCTGATTAAATCTACGAAATTACCATTATAAATATATACATGGTAGTCAGACAATATAAATATTGATTTATTATTGTGATGCTGACCGAATCTATTAAGTTGTATTTATTACTATAAACGATCAAATATGTTAAATTAACTTTAAAAAAATCATAATTCTAAAAATCAAATTGTTTAATCTGATATGCATATAATTCTAAAAATTGTGGAATATTATATTATAACATCCCACATCCGATTAAATAAAGAATATCTACGACCTTTATAAGCACAATCAAACAATTAATGTATACTAAGAGCAAGTCCAACACTATGCTAAGAGGTTCCCTAAAAATATTATAAAATAATATGTCTTAGTGATTTAGCACAAGATTTAGCACATGAGCTCCAATACTACTCCCTATATCCATTCTCTATTATTATAATAATATTAAATAGTGGAGGAGAGAGGGAAAAAAGAGAGAGAAATGATGTGGAGGAGAGAGGGAAATGAATATTTTAATGATAAAAATAGTTTAGAAGTGGCTAGCATATTCTAAAAATAGGGAAGGGGAGGCTTGTGCTAGTGATTTAGCACATCACTAGCATAGTGTTGGAGTGCAATTTTATCCCATATTCCCTATTTTTGGATTTAAGACTTGATTTAGCACACCTATTGGACTTGCTCTAAATTACTAGTATTTTTGGACTAACCTGTCACAAGTTGTTGAATCCGATATGCATCTAGTTATCATTGATGTGGATTGTCATAAAAATTCTCGATATAAAAAATCATTATCCAATAGATTGAGTAAGAGTTCACGATTTCATCACATTTGAACATGACTTTCGCCTAGATA
The DNA here is from genome assembly GCF_001625215.2 of Daucus carota subsp. sativus. Lineage (NCBI taxonomy): Eukaryota > Viridiplantae > Streptophyta > Magnoliopsida > Apiales > Apiaceae > Daucus > Daucus carota. The sequence continues at coordinate 45,664,280 of NC_030381.2, read as the reverse complement.
TATTAAAACCACAATTGATCCTCGATTTATCGCGTTAAACTATAGATTTGAGGAAAAAATTTGTGAAATTACTTGTATGAAGTTTAGACCCGAGAAACTGTTTTCATATATTTTACGTAGAAACCATTGATAAGTTAGCTTATTTTATCCGGTAGGTTTTTCCAAACAAAATAAACTACAGTTACATCATTTTATATACTTGATGTTCGTCATCAGTTTATACTTGATATTGTTTTTTAAACTATCATTATATACTTCATGTTCGTCAATACTGAAATGAAGGACTAGCACACTTTCGTAATTATGTCCGGTTTCACTACAGACAAGAAAATCTGTCATATATTTATCGAGACAAGAAAATCTGTCATATATTTATTAGTAGAGTATTTTAAATCTTTTCTAAACCTTATTTATTAGTTTATTAGTAATGAAATATGTAAAAAATAGACTACGTAATAAGAAAGACGATTTCCTACATAATTACTTGAATTACATATATTGAATTTTATTAAGATTTAATCATCAATGTATTTTATATGTAATAAGCAACATATTCTTCATGCCTACAGTAAATCCTTGCATTTCCACTCATAAATCTCTTTGGCTTGAACTCCATTGGATCTTTCCACACTTACTCATCCCTTCCTATTTCCACCGTCATAAAAATCACCACAGCATTCTTCGAAATCAGATGTTCATCCAACTCTGCTGCCTCAATCAGTGAATCTGGCACCACAAAATGAGCAGACATAGCCTCAAACCCTCCAGCACAACGACTTTTAAGTACGACATTCGCTGCAGATCCTCCTTTTTCACCACATTGTTTTCGGCTGATGATGATCCTACACCGGATATGATTTCTTTATTCAGCTTGTCTTCAACTTGAGGATGCTTGACTAAATTAGTCATGATCCATTTTAAGCTAATTGAAGTTGTATATGTCGATGCATTGAGAAACTCCCTTCACAAACTCACCATCTCTTTGTCACTCAATTTTCTATTTCTCTCCTCGGACAGCTTCAATTCAATGTTGATTTCTTGATTATTAATAAGATTTTATTTGGATGTGTACAACCTTGAAAGACTTGACATAATGACATTCTTTGTCTTGTGACAACAAAACACAGCATATGCATATTTTTGCTTGTGACCAATCACAGCCTTTTCTCCTAATTTTTTTGATCAAAAAATTCTGTGCTTCTGTATTTCGCTCTCTTTTTTAACATCTGTTGACAGTGCCTTCACTTTTTCCCCCAATTTAGAAGTGGTGAAATCGATCATTTTTTGCGATGATGTTGCGCAGTACTTTTCCTCGCCTTTGATTCTTGGTGCTTCACATACAGTGATCGTGTTCTTCGTTGCTTTGGATTTCAACGTATTTTCCTCTATAAAGAATTTGATTAGTATTTTCAGTAGTTTTTTGGATGAGAATGGAATGGAGTCTGCAACATTTCGAGCTACTTTACTAAGTATCTTCGTTATGGAGTCAATTATGTATCGTGCATTGTGTATTACAGTTGAATGTTTCATAATTATTGGCCTTAAAACCCGTGCAACGCACGTGCGACTATATATTTCAAAATTTTATTATTTGTGATTTTATTTTTAATATTAACTAGTTGAGAAGCCGCGCCTTGCGGCGGCCTATAAAAATTATATTAATGATTCAATATTAATATTTGTAGAGTACGATAATTTTGTGTCTGCCTATGAAAAATTATATTAATGATTAAAAATTAATATTTGTAGGATAAAATAAATTTTATATATTATAAAAATCTTGATGTAATACCAATACTAATATATAAAATTGCAAAACTTGGACTATAATTCATGGTGAAAAAATGTAAATAATTTCTAGACGTAATTAACAATTTGATATACGACAAATCTTAATTTTATTTGTGTTTTTTTTTTTTTTTGAAAAGTGATCATGTTCTTGCATTGTCAGGTTCCTCCAATTTTTTTGGATTGATTGTGCACAAAAACATCTAACTTAAATCCGTGATATAGCGGTCTATAACTACCCTTGCGTGTAACAACCTTTATTTTTTAATACTGTATAAACAGCCTTCACTTAAAAGTTGCTTGAACGGAGCAAACAGATAATGTATGAATAATATTATCGTGTATACAAAGTAAATCATAAAAAAAATTAACAACAACAGACATGTCCGATGAACAAAACAAATATTATAAAAGAATAACCAACAAACATACTTCACTAATAGTTAATTTATTGATATCATCCATCAATATCATGTCAAAACTATATTCTTATCCCGTGTTTGGATTTATCGACTCCAACAGAGCGAACTATCACCAGAGAGTGGTAGGATTGTGGTATTGAGAGAGAGAGAGAGAGAGAGAGAGAGAGTTGGAAGCACCATCTACACGCCCTTTTTTAACACCGTATAAAAAGCCTTCACTTATCGTTGCAGAAGAACGGCACCACCGAGTTAAAAATCGAGTAAGAAAACTATCACCATAGAGAGGTATGATTGTGGTATTGAGAGAGAGAGTAGGTTGTGTGTAGATGATCCAAAACCCTACAACCTATAGGAGTATTTACAGATGTAGAGAGACTTGTGTGCTACTCTTTCTCATAATTAAATAATCTGAAACAAAATCAGATTAAAACTTCCAAGCTGCTATATTCTATAAATAATCTGAAACAAAATCAGATTCTGAAACTTGCTTCTAATATATTCGAAACTAAAAAAGGTAGTTCTAATTTTTGATATTTTTCATCCGAAAATTCCAGAAAATTAGAAAAATAGAACGGAGTGATGTGAGAGACGCCACCTACACGCCCCTCGCTTCTCCTTTATATAAGTATATTGATGATTTATAAGGTTTTTAAAACTTTCTTCCAATATATCTGAACTTAAAAAAGGTAACTTTTATTTTTCTGAAACTTGCTTCCAATATATCCGAAACTTAAAAAAGTAGTTTTTATTTCTGATATTTTTATCCAAAAATTTCAGAAAATTAGAAAAATAGAACGGAGCTATCTGACACACCTACACGCCCCTCGCTTCTCCTTTATATAAGTATATTTACTAATATAAGTATATTTACTGATTTTTGATATATTGAAAAATGTAGTCTAAAAACTTTTTTTCAATATTCCGAAATTAAAAAAAGGTAATTTTCATTTTTCTCAAACTTGCTTCCAATATATCCAAAACTAAAAAAGGTCATTTTTATTTTTGATATTTTTCATCCAAAATTTTTAGAAAATTAGAAAAATAGAACTGAGCGATCTGAGAGGTGCTACATATACGCCTCTCGCTTCTCTTTTATATAAGTATATTAATTTTTGATATATTGAAAATTGTAGTTTTAAATTTTTTTTTCAATATATCCGAAATTAAAAAAAAAAAGTAATTTTTATTTTTCTGAAACTTGCTTCCAATATATTCGAACTAAAAAAGGTAGTTTTTATTTTTGATATTTTTCATTCAAAAATTTTAGAAGATTAGGAAAATAGAACGGAGCGATCTGAGAGGCGCCACGCCACCTACACTCCACTCGCTTCTCCTTTATATAAGTATATTGATGATTGATTGATTTTTGATATATTCAAAAAATGTAGTTTTAAAATTTTCTTCAATATATCCGAAATTAAAAAAGTAATTTTCATTTTTCAGAGACTTGCTTTCATTATATCCGAAACTAAGAAAGATATTTTTTATTTTTGATATTTTTCATCCAAAAATTCTAAAAAAAAATTATAGAACGGAGCGATCTGAGAGACCACACCTACACGCCCCTCGATTCTCCTTTTATATAAGTATATTGATTGATGATTTATGAGATGAAAAATGGTCCTTTGACATGGTCTTTTGTGATATATCAGTGTATGAAACCATCCAATAATCTACTTAAATGTGTATATTTGTTAAATATAGGTCTGCACATGTCATTTTTTCTTTTTTCGCAGAGTTCATTTCCTACTGTTAAAACATACAAGATGTAGGGATGGGCATCGGGTCACTTCGGGTCGGGGATCGCTATAACCGGCCCCGATCCCCGAATCCTAACCCAATCCCCATCCCCGGCCCGATCCCCATTGGGGATTATTTTTCGATCCCCATCTCCGGCCCGATCGGGATTCGGGGATACCCGCGGAGATTTGGGGATTTTTAATTTAAACCAAAATTTCTAATTAAATACTTAAATTCATAATTATGATTAGTTTTTAATATGTCTTACCTCATTATTTTAATTTTTCTTCAACGATTTAATTATGACCTTTTTAATTTTAAGACTTATTTTAATAGAATTAAATATTAACATTTATTTCAATAAATTTAATTATATTAAATATATAATTATAATATATATAATATATAAACAAGTGAGTACTAAAGTTGCACCTAAAGAGGTATATAAACATATTAATAAATAATTATGATATATATATGTATATAATATAATATAATATAATAATCGGGTCGGGGATCGGGCCGACAATCGGAGAAAATCAGGTCGGGGATCGGGGATCGGGCCGGGGGAATGTGAAAAACCGTACCCGACCCGATCCCCGATATTTTTTTAAAGTCGTCCCCGTTCCCCGGCCCGTAGCCGAAAAAAATCCCCGAATCCCCGCACCATTCGGTGCGGGGATCGGGTCGGGATCGGGCGGGTCGGATTAATGCCCATCCCAAGTCAAGATGCTTCTAGCCTGCGTACAAGTAAAATTCTAGTATGATCGATGATAAGTTAGCAAAATTATCCAGAGCAACAGTACACCAAGCTGTAATAACGATCAAAAAGCATAATCACTATTATTTACCTTAAACAAAAGTATACATGTAGGTGCTCGTTTCATACACTGTTACACCACTTCATCAGTAACTTCCTAATCATCGCAGCAAGTACAAATTTATAGTTCCAAACTTCCAATTTAGGAGAGAGCTGAACTAACATTTTTATAACTACAGGAAACAAGGCGCGGGGGAGGAGGGCAAACCAGCAAACAACCTCTCATCTAAAACCCATAAAAAAGCATTCGGAAGTTGCAAAGCCAAGTTAAAGGGAACAAGGGAATATACAAAAGAATTGTTGACCCGTTATGATTGATAGTCAGTCAAAGCTTGATGAGCGGCTCCATCTGTTCCCCAGATAATCTTCTAGTGAGATAGTTTGCTCAATGCTGCTCGTGGAAAGAGACTCTTCCTCAACATCAAGTAATGCGAGGTTTAGATGGTTTTTAAGATTTAAATGTGATAATCCTTCATCATCAAATGTATCACTCTCTTCTGAAGCACTATTTTGTAACATAGCATCACACGGTTCTGAAGTATCCACTTGGAGTCTTGCCCACTTGACCATCTCAGCATCACCTTGGAGAAGCTTTAAAATCTGTAATGTCAAATAAAAGGAGTTATAAAGTTTTCCAGGTGATCTGACACTGGTAAAATTATGTTGACACTACCGATGTCAGTAAAGACTAAAGAGAAAGCGGGTTTCTCAAGTTAATAAAACACTAATGAGCCAGAAAATTGTGGGTAGGATTTGCGGTCAGAGACATTGTGTAACAATCTATGATAATCCACAACGATATAAATTAGGATCTAGTCGTCTATTTTTTTGTTTAGAGAATATTGTTTGATTAGGGGAGAAAAAAAGAAATTTTTTACAAAAGCTCTACAGTACTTACAGGGGTGATATGTGGCCTAGCCCGTGGTGAACGTCTGATACAGAGGGTTGCAGCTAACACCATCCTTTCTATCAGGTCATGGTCATAGTTGCTGTCCAAGCTAGGGTCCAAATTTTGGACAAATTTTCCTCCATTCAAAATTGGTCTTGCCTGTGTACAAAGATTTTAGGTGTTCAGTAAAACTCAAACTTAAACACACCTCAAGAAGGCAATTATATTAGTAAGCGAAAGACATACCCACATAACCAAGCTCTCTTGCCCTTTAGGATATTCACTGCTTATAGGCTTTCGTCCTGAAAGAAGTTCAAGTAGTACAACACCAAATGCAAATACATCGATCTTGTCATTCACTTTTCCGTACATGAAGTATTCAGGAGCCAAGTAACTGCAGGGAATTTGTTTAGTTCAAAATTAGTCAATGATCAGTTTGAATCGTGAAGTACTAAAAAGATATACCATGTTATGCCAAATTATTAGCAGATTCTAGAACTGTTTTTATTGCTAGTTATATTTCCAAAGGTGTACATCTCCATAATCATCGAATAGACGAGAAAGTGACCAACCCAAATGTTCCTGATACATCAGTGCATGTCAAGTATGATGAGGTGGTTGATGCCCATTTAGCTAGTCCAAAGTCAGAGAGCTGCAAACAATAAACAACAGACATGATCATCACCATTTTCTTTTCTTACTGCTGAGAGTTAGAGAAATTAAAGGGGAACAAACACAATACCTGTGGCTCGAAATCATCAGAAAGGAGAATATTTGAGGATTTTACATCCCTATGGATCACGGGTTGGGAACTATTATTGTGCAGATATGCAAGAGCCTCAGCTGTACCCACAGCCACCTTATATCTCTCACTCCATCCGAATGCAAGAGGATCTTTCTTGTCACCTGCACTTAGAGGGTACGCAACCAATGGCTTCAGAGAGAGTGTTATAAAACATGACATATAATTCAGTAATCATGATAACTAACCATGAAGATTGTCCTCAAGACTTCCTCTCGACAAGAAATCATAAACTAAGATGAGGTTGTTGTCCTCAAAACAGAATCCAAAAAGAGAGATGATGTTTTTGTGACATAAAGCAGTAATAATCTCAATCTCCAAAACAAACTCTTTCAGAATATCTTCAGATTGCTTGAGGATCTTCACAGCAAGTTCTTTGCCATCAGGTAGACAACATCTGTAAACCTCACTGTTCCCTCCTTTTCCAATCAGGTTGTCTGAAATTATAAAAAAATATATACAATTTTTAGTACCTGTGCATAAACTTACGGACAAGGTTTGTTCAAGTACTAGCATGAGACATTGTTAGAAGCAAACCAGGACTGAATTTGGATGATGCTGAAAGAAGCTCATTGTATTGAAATAATCTGCAAGTTGCGGAGTACTTTTCATGAAGACCCACCAGTTCTTCTGGTAAATTCTTTGTACTACTACTTGGAGAAGATGGTGAAATGAAAGCTCCGTTGCCAACTGGAACAATTGCACCAGTTTCGCCATTTAATTTCGAAAACTGACCTTCATCACACTGAAAATAGCTTTGTTTGTCACTAGAATCAAAGCTTGAATGACAACTTCTACTAGGCAACCGCATTGCCCACTGAACAACAGAGATCTGCCTCACGTAGGGGAACATAGCTCTGCTAGTTTCCCAATTTGTTGAAATAGCTCGGCAGAGAAGTGGCCATCCAGGTTTCAGTTCAGGTGGCTCTTTTGTAGACAGAGACCGTGAACTGGATGAAACTTCTGGCTTCTGTAGAGGCACTATAGCCATAGAATTGCATTCATCACCGTCAGCAGAAGACTCTTCTTTTGGTGAGGCACATGTATTATCCACAGAACGACAATCAGGTGAGCAGATTGAACATATATTGACACTCTCATTCCGGTCAGAGCCTATTTTTGATGAATTCTGGCTTGAATTTGTAGAAGTATTATGTTCACATTTCAACATGGAATTTGCCAAACTTCTGTCAAGCAATATCTCGTGTTCCTTACTTACTGAGCTCTGAAGTGCAGACAATATACCGTTCCTGTGATGCTCTTCAGCTCCTGCAGACAATACATAGTTACAAACACTTCTATAATCATATTGCATTTGGTTCAAGGAAAACATAAAAACTAATTAGACACCTTTAGCAGCACCGACATTAGATCTTGAAGAAGTTTCCTTATGAAATGCAATTTTTCCATTATTAACAGCAAGTACAGAGCAATTTTTTGATAGTTTCTTAGCACAGTATTTTGCCACGGAGACAGATGAGCGAAGTGAATGATGAGTTCGAGCAGTTCCCACTATAAGCTCAGTTGCAAAGTAAGCTTTTGCTTCACGAACTAGTATCTTTCGAACTGATGACCCTCTGCAGATCTTGAGTTTGAGGTCCACCTGGAAAAGATTCCAACATAAGTCTTTGAGGCTCCACTAAGTACATTCACTCCATGTTTTTCAGATTAGGAAAAAGTTAATGACTAAACTACATATCTAGAAGAATAATTGACCTAAGTAACAAGACAAATTGCTTTTTGCAACTGTTGACATCCACCGACAGGCAAACAACATCTCTTCTAACTCTGAAAGATCATTTACATTCTGACTTGTTTCAAAGGTAAAACAATAACACTGAGGAAACATAAATGCTAACCAAGAATTCATGTCACTGATCAGGAACGAAAAAGTTATGTTCGTAAATTAAAACATACACAATGTATCCCACTCGAAAGGTAGGAGCATAAGAATTTCACATCTTTGGTAGTTGAGGCAAAATACAAATTCAAAACCAAACAGACTGGGAAAAACCCAAAAAATGAAAGCAGAAGAAGCGAATAATACTTGAATTTAAATATAATGAAGAACCTGTTTCAAGTTGCAGAACCCTTCATAAACAGCAAGAACAGAGTCGAAAGCTTTCACCAGCGACAGCAGAGATGATTTCCCATCTTGATCCACAATTTCTACAATTCGCAAATTCAACAAATCACAAATCTTTGAATAAACCCAAATTCCTATAAATACAAACTAATCTAGCCTACAAACTGATAAATGACGAATATAATGTCGTCGTCATCGACAAAATAATTTGCAATCTTTTTGCAGTCGAATACAATCCTATGTAATAAAATCAAACACATACATGACACAAAACATGCAGAACACGAATGATCAGTGAATCAGTGATCACTAATCACTGCCCAGTGCATGTAAATTTCATACACATGTAAAAAAATTAAACAATAAATCAAAAAGTATAAAATCATTTCATAAAATCAAAAAATCGACGAAATAATCATGAAAAGAAATTCCCATCGATGAAATTATTTTGGGCTCACCATGATCACCGAGAACATGAAGAGCAATGACACGATCACCGGTTTCGGCAACCTTAACGAGAGCCCACGTGAGTAATTCTTTACTGTGTGGGTCCATCTTCACTCCTACCACCACTGTCCTCTCCGAACAACATTCCGGCTGAGCTCCGACGACCCCATCATGGATCATCTTCGATTCCTGATATTCCGGCCAAATAATGTATTTTTCCGGCAACTTCACCAACATTTCGTGTGTAGAAATTGAGTAGTGAACAAGAGTTCCGTTTGCATTATAAAGTGGTTCAGTCTCTCTCTTAAAACTAAAACACCACGAGAATAGGGGAGAGAGAGATGTAGATACAAGATATGATTTGGTAGTGTATTTCTCTCCTCCCTGTTAGTACAATTATGAATGTATCTACCTTCATGGCCCCACTTTAATAGCAAATTTGTTTTCCTTCTTTTGAATCTTTTGTTTATAAAAATTCATATTGTCGGGTAAATATTTTATTTATTTTCGGATTTTTTCAAAATATTCAAGTTGCATAAATTATTTTCAGAAATACAGTACAATCTCGTTGCAATTCCAGTAATCTTAAAATCAATTGTGTTGCAATTTCAAATACAAATTTAACTATATTTTCAAATATTCTTTTCCCCAAAACTAAATAAGTTATTATTTAACCAATTTTAAGAAAAAACGCATATTTCATCCATGTCAAATTGCCCATGTATTAAATCTTGCATTTCTATTAATTAGTTTCTTCAAATATTATATCTCGAGAAGACTCCTTAAATTATGCCAATATTTTAATCAGATGGAATATTATTTATTGTTCAATCGATTATCATCACTATATGTTCCACTATGTCGGATATTTCAATTAAAATATACTAAATGCGCAAACCATCTTTGCGCTTAGTCACATGCTCACGAAATACTCTCTCCGTGCCACCATGCACCACAAATTAAATACGACAGAAAAGTTTATAACAGATCTATTTGTAATTTTGTTGTTTAATATAGAACGAAAGATCCGAAACTTCCAAAATTAACTTTATAGTTAGGTAAAATGGTAGTTTATGCACACGAAAAGCACCAAGATAATTAGTGTATTGGAAATGATTTATGTTACACCGTACACGAATGTGCAAAATACCAAAAGTAGAACAGACGACTCCTCTACTGCTACTGGTACATATCTTGTGGCTGCATGCCTTGTGATTTACACAAATTCTTGTATATCCTGGCAAATAATCAATGAATCTTACCAGACGTGTTCTTCTCCTCTTTCCGACGAATCAAGCTACAGGTGCTACAATTCTGTACATTTTCATATCACAACCGATGCAAAGTATACGCATAATATATATATATATGTGTGTGTGTTGGAAAAAAATTCAAAAATTTTAAGATGAAATAATTTTTGTTGAATGATTACACAACTGTATATGCAAAGTATACGAATGATATATATATGATTGGAAAAAATTTCGAAAAACTTAAGATGAAATAATTTTTGTTGAATAATTACACCACTATATATCTACCAAAATTAAGTTAAAATCTTCGCGACTTATGTATTAACATACTTATGTCATGACCTGCACCCATATTACATTATCCTCAGTAACATCCATCATATTCCCTCCGGGTGGCTAATCCAAGATTTAATAAGACTACTATTTATACTTTGAAGAATTACAAATGAAGAAAATACTTTAGGTTAACTTTATTCGAATTCATTACATATTAATATAAAAACAAATCAAATCTACTTATATATATTCTACTTATATATATATATATAATAGCCCAACACGTTCGTGTCAAGCCTCCATCCTGAGCAAATAAATTACCTAACTCCGAACCCGAGCCTAACTCCGAACCTAACTCCTCCTCATACATATAAAAAAAATATTATTCATGGGACTCGAACCCAAACCCTCTTCATTACAATTACACCACTCAAACCACTTGAGCTACAGAGACAATTAATTTTTTTACTCAAAAGCATTAAACTCATACATTAAAACTGTTGTATTTATATTCTTTTCAATATCTTATTTATTTGAGATAAGTTTTTGAGAAACATTTATTTGACATAAGTTATTATTTCAGGTAAGTCTCATATGTTTTTTACATGATAGATTAATATTCATAAATTAATTACTTATGTAATAAATTTAAATTTGAAAAAGAATTTGAACAATTGGGCTAGAGGCATGTTTCAGACTTCAAAAAATGGATATAATTCATATTTGATTAAAACTGGACGAATTCAAATCTAACTTAATACTTTAAACGAGTACCAATACAATATTAGAGAAATTTAAGTCATGAATGTGAGAAATAAGTACAAAAACTAAGATTTCAATGAGCATCTGAAAGGAAAAATTGATGGACTTTCAACATGGACTATGTCATATTATTTTTCTTTAATTATAAAAGGTGAATTATCAAGAGATTACAATATTTTGAAGAACATGAAATAAGATAACTTAAAGAATATTTTTATTTAGATTACTTTTTATTTTAAACTTATGAATTCAGAATTCGACGTGTAACCAAATCTTTTCAAAAAATAATTATAGATATAAGAATAGTGACAAAGACATCAAATTTGGTGTTAGAAAATATGTCTAAATGATGTGATTTTGGTATTTGATATATTATAACTTGTGATACAAAGGTGAATTTAGGGAAATTTTATGTTGTTAATCAAAAGTCAACCAAATAATAATAAAACGTGTTTACGAGACCTACTAAAAAGAATTGAGTTATAAATTTTACTTGCTTAAAATAAAATTACACAGAGAAATAAGTTATATAAATATTAAAGTCTTAAAACTATAATTTTAATATGTCATCCATCAATGTACAACATAAGAGTTAAATAAAATGATTCAAACTATAATTAAATTAATTAATCATTTACAAATTAAACTAATAAAATATAATTAATTCTAAAATGGATAATCCGACGCGATAAGGTGAAAACTAATATCTGATTAAACGGGATTAGAACAAGAATAGTTTTCCAGAATCCAGAATATCGAACACCTGATTTGATCTTTAACAATTGAACATGATATGCTACATTGCTCACCCCTAAGAAATAAGAGTATCATAATATTTAAAAATGTGAGTTTGCACAAAGCTAAAAAAGTAACTATACGACTAATTAAACTAAATATTTCTTATTTTCATGATTTTCATGGTGCCTAACTGACATCTACTCTATTTTTGCTATTTGAGATCTGGTTTATAACAATTACATTAAAAATCATTAAAAGTCTTAATCAACAAGCTCAGAAAACTAATGATAAAAAATTAATATTTTATAACAAGACAATCTTATAACACGCGGTATCAAAGTAATAATCATCTAATATTTTAAATTAACAAAAAAAAATATAAGACATTGAAGTACTATATAATTGATATGAAAATTAAAAGGATAAGCCACATCAAACGTGTAGGAATTTTTCGGGTACAATTATAAGGTTAGTAGTTCAATTGATGCTTTTATAATAAATTAAGGTAGGGTCTTTTACATACAATATATGTTTCAATTATTATTTATACAAAGTGTGTGCAATATATGCTAAACAATAATGTGTTGATGGTCTGTCCATCATATATCACTTAACTATTACACAAACGTACACTCAAAAAAAGAGAAATATATATAAAACAACGCGGACCACACATCTTCATCTATCATGATTTAGGATATCGTAATTCACATATCAAGAACAAGTTTTCATATTGGGATGAAATAATTTAATAATTTTCAACAATAAATTACAGATCTTTTTAATGAGGTATAATATATTTAAATTCTAAAAGTTTCAGTATCAATTTCAAATATAATTTTGAACATGTAGATAATATGGTAGTGGCCTTTATATCCTAACGAATTTGAATATAGAAAAATCAGTTCAAATGTTGTTTTTGATCCATAATTTTTTTTTAATATAGTACATATTATTACTATCAATGCTATTAGATGGCAAATGTTACATTTCATATTTACATATTCTGTTAAAAAATAAGACATAATAGTTATGCTCGGAATAATATGATGACACACGAATATTATTTAAAACCCAACAAAAACTAGAGTCCCGTGCCTCGCACGGGCTTTTATGCTAGTTACTATAATATATCAACATGTTTTTCTAGGGACTAAATTTTTTTAAGGGAGCTAAATTAATAGTTAATTTTGTTAAAAGTTAACTAAAAATTCGTTCGAAGAGTTAAATATTTCTCAATTATAATAATAAAAATAATTTTAACTATATTATAAAATAGGAAGATTCGAAATACAACTGACCAAATTTTCTAACATTTCAATTTTAATATATGTATACATGTATTAACATTATCAACCTTTTCAACTCGTAAGTTTCATACCACGTCGATCAACGATTAAATTACTGTACAACAACGATGTTCTCACAATAAAAAATACTATACAATGATGTAATCCGTTGATAATTTTGTCCCAACATTTCAACACACCTACATGGCCGCTTATAGTACTTTTCTTTTCCCTTTTCTTGACGAATAGTGAAGCTAACAATATATTGGCCGGTCCGACGCTCCAAACTTTACTAACTTCACGTGCAATTATCCTACGCCATTGATTTTTGCCTCTTTCGTTTGGTTCATAAATCTAAAAACCAATGCTTCGGGTAATCTATTTTATACCATTAATCACATGCAGTTAGAGATTATTCTAGTTTCTAACAACGATTCGATATGCTTAGCTCAATTTTAAAATTTGAACTAATATTTGATATAAAAAGAATGAATGTAATTTTACTAAATATTAATTGATTTCAAAAAATTCACTTCGGCTCAATCAAATAAAACAAGATAACAGAAATATACGAAGACTGAGAAGGGATCCGAGTGGACAACTTCCTAGTGTGATCTAAAAATTTAAATTTGGACGACTAACTGATCCAAATTTATGAACAACTCCAACGGTCTGACCCAAATTTTTATCCAAATTACTTTTTGTATATTATATTACATAAATTTTATATCAAACTATGTAATCTTAAATTTAATCATTATTAACTATTTATATTATACTTAATTAGCTAATTAAATTATTTTTTTAACATATGTAGAAGTATCTAAAGAATCCCAAAATGATATGAATAGTTACGGACAATATTTTGATTATCTCGGAGGAAAAAAAAAATAATCTGTTCGATTAAATCAACAGTTATATTTATTGTAATGTTTTCCACTCATTTTCCAACATTGTAATTTTATTTTATGTACATTTTATTTTATGCATGTAATGTACACTTTTTTTTTAATTTCAATGAGATTAACTTTCCTGTTATTGAAAGTTTTTCTTCAAAAAAAAAAATTAAATATTAATAATCACAAATTAATTTATAATCCGATAAACGAAAGATATAAAAATAACAAAATAATTATTTTATAATAAAGTAGGTGATACAAATTTGGATCTGTGCTCCAAATGTAAATTACTGTTTGGTTCACTGTTAGAGGAGAATTTGATATAATCTGTGATTTTTAGATCACTATCGGAATTGTCCATTAAAGTCCGGTCCCTGCTTTTTGTTAAGAAAAGAAAATAAACGGATATGAAGCGATACCCACCCCGGGCAAAAAAAAAAAAAACATTAAAGAACGGTCCCTGCCTTTGCTTAAGAAGAAAAATAAACGGATATGAAACGATATACATGAAAATCTATTTTCTCAATACGATCGTTCAAATTGAGATTGAGGGTGTGTACTATACAAAGTAACAGTTCGACAGAACCGACGACTTAAAATCTACCACCAAACGTGGGAACCCATACCCATTCCATGTTGAAAAGACATTGAGGTCGATCCATTACTCTGTGTTACAGTGCAACATTAATATCTGCCCTAATAATAGGTAACATGGATTTGTAATATCTTCTCATCATGTGCGATTGATGTAGTATTCGATTCCTATAAGCCCCTGGTTGGGAGAGGGAAGACCGAGGGTAAAAAAGGAAGAAGCATTTTTAAGAAGTTGTGAGAAAAGAATTAGAAATAGAAAATGATCATTTTTCTTTATTACTTTTACTTCTTTTTTAAATATTTTAGTAATTTATAATTATTGGTTTATTTCTTATTTTTACTCCATTTCTTTGCTGAAGTTATTTACAAATTATTTATAAAATAATTGTCGCACAGACCAATAAATAAGTAAATACTAGATTATACCTATATTTTCTCCAGCAATCTGACACTAGCTAGCAGGAGAATTTGGTCGCCAAAACATCGTCAAGACTCAAGTGTGGGCCGTGGGCGTGGTGTGGGTGTGCTCGATAAATATCTAAACCCACTTTGATGTACTGTCTGTGAAGTGTTCACCTTCCCCGTTTCCAGCAGGATAAGAGCGTAATATCAAATCACACATGGCAATTTGTTTTACTTTATACTCCCTCCGTCCCACCATCAAATGGGTTGGGCACGGAGGTTAAGGAATATGAATAAAGTAGTTAAAAAGAGGAAGAAAAGTGGGTAAAGTGGTGGGACCCATTAATTTTTAATGTATAAAAAGAAGATAGTGGAGTAAAAGTAGTGTGAAAAGGAAAGAAAAGTGGAGAAGTGGTGAGACCCATTGACTATTTTTGGTAAGTTTTGAAATGTAAAGAATTGGATGGGACATCCCAAAAAGGAAAGTGTAAAGAAATGGGTGGGACGGAGGGAGTATTTCATAAATAAATATGTATTTTTCCATAAAAATAAATTCACTTATTTATATATATATAAATAATGTTGAATATAATATTAAAACTATTATATAAATATGACATTTTTATAATAAACAATTCTCATTTTATAAAATGAGTCCATATAAAGGTGCATATGATATGGGGATGTTTGGCAATGCTTAAAATAAGCACTTTCAGACTTTTTTTGACACTTTAAGCTGCTTCTACTTTTTACGTAGTGTTTGCAAAGGAAGTAGAAGTGCTTCTTTTGAGTTTTTTAAGCCGAAAGCTGGAAGTTAGAAATGCTAGTTTTTTTTGAGCTTTTTTAGATATTTGTATTTTATTTGAAAATTTTAAAATTTCAATATGTAATAAACATTAATTATTAATAAAGTCTTTTTTATTTTAATAATTTGAATTTTTTATGAATTTATAAATTTAACCAAACACCCTATTACCTTATAAATAAAAGTTATCCAAACACTTTTAAAAACTAATAACTGAAGTTCACTTATCAATTATAATTCAATTTTTTGCTTTAAGTAATGAATAACTTATTTTAAGTTAAGCCAAACGACCCCATAATAACTCGTTTGTTATTCGATGATGAAATTTCGGATTACATGAAAAATATGTGCATATCATATCATAACTCCCTAGATATGTTGTGATGGGATCGTGGGTTTACCCAGTACGCACCTGAAGGTAGCGGCTGCGGGTTCCTACGTTAAAAAAAAACATATATTTTATGTCAATAGAATTGAGGGTATTTTTACAAAAGTCTTGATCTTTGGCCGATTATAAAGGTTTCTGGCAGTTGTATGTCAAATACTTTTTAATTGGTTGTTATTTTTTGGTCGTTGTATAAATATTTAGTTATCAGAATTATAATATACATTCAGCGATTTTTAATTAAAGATGAGATAATTTTACTCTTCCAACAATTAAAAATGCTAGACATATTAAAATTTTGTTACAATCTTGACTGCTGCATATTCATCCAACATCACGAAATGATACCTCAATTAAAAAATCTATGGCCTACGACTGCCAGGATCATGACCTTTTTTATAAACATTGCTGATTTAAATATATAATAAGTTTTCAATAGTATTTTATCATATACTAAAACTTAAACACCTATTCCATTCAACATAAATAAATATCGATAATAATTGCAGATTCAAATTAAAACTTACTCTCTCCGTTTCAAAAACCATGACACTTTGATTTTTTTACACATTTCAAAATGTTTTGACCAATCACCTAAAATCATCATTTTTAAAAAAAAAAATTATACTTTAAAATTCTGACTATATATTTTTACTTAAAAAAATAAAATTAAAAAAATAGTAAATATAAGTACGTGATCAAAAGAACTTATGCAAAAAATCAAAGCGTCATCAATTTTGAAACGGAGGAATTTGTACGTTGGAAGAGGTCAGGCGGCTACTTGTAATGATAGTTCCTTAGGTTTAAACTCCAGCTCATAACGTAGAATTAACTTCAAAACAGGTTGGGAATTTAGAGACAGAACAGCTTACCATAACTAACGACATTCTTTTATTAAAAAAATATTATTCACAAATTGTTAACGAACATTGAAGTTATAACTAACTGAGAAAGAGAGCTAAGCCCCTTGTTTGGCATGCAGTTCTTATGAAGTTATAAGTACATAACATGTAACCAAATTAGTTGATAAGTAGTCAGGTGCATGATAATGATTTTAAATCGAGCATCAAAATAACTAATAATAATATTTATATATTTTAATAATTAAAAATATAATTAGTTAATGAGTATTTCAGCCTTGCAATGGCTCCGTTTTCAGCTTTTATAAGCGCCAGAGGAGAAACGAACGTAGCCTGAAATATCATGACATCACAATTTCTGTTCAGGTATCATTACAATTCTACTCCTTTTATTTCAGCAGATTCTTTAAATTACTATTTATCATGTATTTTAAAACTTCTATAAAATATATTTTTATAATTATTAATATTTTTTTGAATAAAAGTTTGAGTTTGAACTTTTAGTAGAGAAAAATAAAATTAAAAAAACATTATGAAATTATATTTTATAAAAATCTCAAAATGCGTGAATCCATGAACAATCACATGGGACGGAGGGAGTATACATTTATATAACAAAACTACGTAGGTGAAATTATATAATACTCCCTCCGTCTGTTTTTAGTTGCCACGCTTGTAAAAAAAATAAATTATCCCTAAATAGTTGTCTTATTTTTATTCCAATGCATATATATACATATTTTTTCGTATTTACTCTTTGATTGTTAATTTTAGTGTTTGACTTTACGACAAATAGGAGTATATACACTTGTGGCTCAGCATTTAATGTAATAAACAAGAGTATGAATGAAACAACTTACAAAATTTAATTCTTCTTAATTTGTATGTTTTTTTTAAACGTGATAAGTAAAACCAGACGGAGGAAGTATTACGTACAGAAAATAATCGAATTAATATAAAGTACTATCACAAATTAAGGGTAGGAAAATAATCGAATTAATATAAAGTACTATCACAAATTAAGGGTAGGAAACGTAACGGTCTTTTCGACTAGTAACAATAAATATGATATATTTCAAAAAAAAAACAATAAATACGATATGTACAAGCACCTACAAATTGAGGGTTCAAAATGGACCACTCGCTAGCATTCACTAATAATCAATGTAATAAATTTATTACGTGGTCTGTACTTCATTACCCTTCACATAAATAAAAAAAAAACATGCGGTAGGATTTAGTTAGTGATGGGCGGTGGAATTGGGGCCGATTGCAACGGTGAGGGGATAGTTTGTTACGAATCACAGGAAATATATGAAGCCGTTGATATTTTCAACAAAATGAGTAACCAAGTAGACCATAAAAATGGATAGATAGAAAAGGTTTTTAATTTCTTCGGCTGGGGCTGACAATGTTTGGTGCGTGGGACTGACTGTTCCTCTTTATTTCTTCTCCCACGTGAAATGTATTATACAAACATGCATGGATATAGCTTTCTCATCATAGATTCTTGAAATATCTGTATGTAGGTGTTTGGTCGATAATATAAACGATATATTTTTATCAAAGGTGCAAATTGCTTGTATGTTTCGTAGAAAAAGGTTTTATAGTGAAACAGAGAAGTCGTAAATGTGATTTTGATTTTAATGAATTTTAATAA
This sequence comes from Daucus carota subsp. sativus, assembly GCF_001625215.2. NCBI lineage: Eukaryota > Viridiplantae > Streptophyta > Magnoliopsida > Apiales > Apiaceae > Daucus > Daucus carota. The sequence goes on along the minus strand of NC_030381.2, from coordinate 45,645,363 downwards.
ATTATATCTGATTTTGATTTTATGCGAACTTTAAATAAAATGAAGTAGAGTTGCTATAAATTTTTTAGAATTTAAGTACAATATTTTAAAATATAATGAATTTTAGTGTGATTTCAAGAAACTTAAAAATCTTATAAAATCTTTCATTTTATGAAATTAAAAATATTCACCTAAGATTCATAATTAAATATCTTTAGATTCTGATATATTTTTTAAAATCCAGACTAAATATATTTGAATTTTACAAATGATTTTTTTTTTTAAAATTTCAATTGAATACACCCGCGGAGTTTCTACCAAGTTTTCCCGATAATAAAGTTTCAAATTCTTTAATTCACCATTTTGTTTCCTTCATTAACTTTTCTTTTTATTTGTTTAATTATTTTTTTAGATTTAAATCATCAGAGCATCTGATTTCTTCTTTCTTTGATTCAGCGAAGTTCATTGGATTTGAGAATGGACCAAGTATGATTTTGTTTCACAAATCTAAGTTCTATTTAAAATTTCAACTTGGAAGTTGAGTTTTTTTTACGGAGAATGTATTTATTTCTCTCTTTGTGAGTGCCGATTTTGATCCAAGTGACCAAATTTTGTACGAAATTATATTTATAGCCGATAATTTAGACAGGCTCAGATTGTATTTATGACCGATTGCTCAAATATAGATTGTGACAAAACGGATACAGATAATTATATCATTTTCAACAAATACAGATGATTTAATATTTTTGTTTGTTTGACTCAATCATTTTTATAAATGCAATAAATTATTCATTATTGAAACTAATTCTTTTTTCCTTAAGAAAGAAGAAGAAGATTCAAGTTCTTAAATATAATACATTTATTTAAATGCGTACATATACACAAAGCAAACCTTCTAGCAATTACAATGACAATAGCGCGCCGGACTCGGCGGATACTGCACGCAGTAGCCTCCTAATCCTTTGCCACACCTTAAATTACACATAGCACTGCACCTCTGTTCTTGCGCAGACCCCGGTATGCAATTGCTTCCCACCGGATTATCAATGCAACATGTCAATGCTTCAACCGGATTCACCCCCATTTCGTAACCTACCAAACATCGAATATTAAAATAAACATCGACCTCTAAAATAAAAACTAAAATTATATAAATTTCGCGATAAAATCGAACCTGAATAAATTATCAGAACAACGACCAGGAAAGTGGCAATACTTGACTCGGCCATTCCTCTCTTCTTAGTTCTCAATGAAGAACTCGGCGAGATTAGCAGTGTTGAATTTTTATTATATATGCTCGAAATGTTTTACATTTGATTGGCGGGATTGTTACTGTCTAGACCTATTCATAGTTGCTGCGCAAAATTGTTAAGTTGCCTCATTTGTGTAGTCGAAAATTTCAAAGTGGCGAGTGTAAATTGATTTACTTCCCCGTTTAAGCAATGAAGCGAACATGTTTGGTACGCAGCCTAGATACATCAACTTTGCGTTTTAGAATTTAAATTAAAGAATAAGAGATGGATCAGAAAAATAAAATAAGAAGTTGTTTTTTCGTTTCATATTTTGGAAACAAAAATCTAAAGTATTTCTTCAACTTAATTAGTTTATGCTTGAGAATTGAAATTGTTTGCGTTTGTTCGTAGTCCGGGTTTCGATTTCGATTAATGATGGTTAATTTAATATTTCTTGTAAATTGGGAATCAGTTTCCAATTTTTTATGGCAGTCTCTTGATGAGTTAATAAAAAATAGCGATTTTAATATAATATGGATGGTGTATATCTATTTCTTTTACGGACGGATTTGTAATTACGGTAGGATTGGGTCAGTAGATATAGAAAAATATCTCACAAATAATACCTTAACAAATGACTTGTCTAGCAATTAGAACAGACCCCTGACAGGTATAATCAAAACTGTATCGAACTTGGTTAAACTAAAATTATTCTTCTATATGATTTGCAATTTGAGGTAGTTTTTTAAAGACATTTTTCTACAAACAAATACTAAAGGCACCTTCAAGTATCAACTCTTACTAAAACTTACCTATGAGAGTATCCATAAAGATGCAGCACCAAGCATAGCTCAATATTTGTTTTTTCTCGGACCACAAGGTAAAATCTCTATAATACACTAGATTTTCATAATTATATTACACAATGGAATATCAATTTTTCACCTGTAATCATATAGGTAACTGTGATGCATGTCATTATATCTCAAGGGTTGTTCAACCCCTGGTTGTGAATGTGCAAGTGGAAGAATAAGACTTCCTCGCGGAATTCCACTGTTTGCCTCCAGCTGTACGTGTAAGGAAGTCATAGGATATGGTTTTGGTAAAAGCAGCAAATCCAGGAGATACTTCTATCTCACCACACATTCACACATGTCTACTGGTGTTTCCATGCAACTGGGTAGATCTCAAATTTGGATCATCCTGCAATTTGGATCAAGTGCAAAGTATTAAAGTATATGAATCAAGTCTTACCAGTTGGCCAAAAACATAACATGACTCTTACAGACTGACCTGCAATCCGAAACTGAAATTCGATGGTCTAAATTCTAAAGGCCCCTACAATAATGGAAGTTATTATTGCAATAGATTATATATACCGAAGACTGTCTACAGTGCATACAGTATAACAATAAAAAGAAAAAATGTTATACCAATCCATGCAAGCTGGGTTGAGTCCCAAAGAAACCATCATGGTTCGATGCTAATGAATTTAGTTGTCCCTAGATAAAGATTCAAATATGAATTCAGAAACATATAACATTAATCATCAAGCTCAGGAGTCAGGACTCACTAACTTACCAGTCCTTGCATACTCTGTGGGTTTACATAGTAACCATCTTGTGGTGGCTCCATCAAGTTCAATTGTATCTGCAACCATTTTAATTAAAATCACTAATGTTTTGCATTCACCAGTAAATTTGGTCCAATAAAAAATGTTCAAAAAAGCACTAAATCTAGTAAACTGGGAAAACCATAGAACAAACCATTCCATGGACGTTCTGATGAGACCCGTAATAACCGTTAAGAGCCATTCCCTCCGAATTCAGATTGTCATTCAAATTGTCCTACGAACATAAAATTTAATGAATGTAAAACTACAGATATGAATCTTGGAAGAAAATAGAAGTACCAAAGAAAGCTACGCTCATTCTTTCAACAAGATCAGTGCCATGTACATAAAACTAATTTTAGATGTTTCCCTGTATAAAAAAAAAAATTGACTGTTTCTTTCAAAAAAAAAAGTGACTGTTAAAAACTAAACAATCTCAGCTTAGAAAAATAAATCACCCATTACAATCAAGTGACCAAACAGTACTTTTGATAGTAACAATATGCTTGCAAGAGAAGTCCTGCTAAAAGGATAGCAGGGATTGTAGTAAAACTTACTATTTGCTGCAAGCTATCTTCAGCCTCAACAGGCATGGATTCAGGCGGTGCTTGTACCTGGAATATATGTAAACATTGGAAATCAATATATATAATTTGTCATAATATTTTAAGAGGGAGGGGAAAGCAGGTAGTTGACCGCGAAAAGTAACAAATTGCAATCCAAACATGCATATTCACTAACCTTCCTTTTCTTGCCCATGTTCTTTCTTTTCTTGAGTCCTTCACTTGCAAATATTGCCTGTTGCTCTTCTTCCCCATCGCGAAGGCCTTGAGTAGTGCTGCTGGACTCTGCGGCACCTTTATTATTGACATTCACACAAGTCTTGAGAGCTTCTACTATTGCACGAAATGCAATATTGTAACTCTTTTCGGATAAGGAACCTTCTTCTGCCAATTCAATGGCATATTTACATAGACCATTATACAACTGCACCCTACTTTGCTTCCTTTCTGCTCCTTCTATTATTGATTGACAGTTCTTTGCATCTTTTGTCCACCTTTTTAAAATGTACTGAGATGGGATGCTTGAAAGACCGCAAATTTGAAGAACAATCATAGAATGCCTGCATAGATAACCTTTGTACTGAAATAAAAGGCATGAACAGGATACTTCCGACTTTGCTGCATCAAACATCACTGTAAAACTTTTACTCTTTTCACAGTCATCGACAATGAATGTCATGCTTGTAGCACATTCACTTTCTTTTTTGGGATGACATCCAACTACGCCCAAGACCTCAACCTGGAACTTTTTGAATATTGAGTGTGTATATACTGTTGACATCTGTTTTTCCCAAGGTGAAGGAGATTTCAGCGCAGGCTGTTTATGCCAAGTATCAAAGTCAGATATTGCTTCCTCTTCGTACCTGTTTTGCAGGATCGTCCCATATTGTCTAACAAACTCTTTCAAGGTGATTTTCTTGTGAATATATTTGTCGAAGTAAGAGTTTACGCTTTCAGACCGTTGAAGTGTTGACATTCCGGCAAGAAAAGTATCTTTCATAAAGGTAGGCACCCACCTTTTACGATCTTCATACAACGAATGAATCCAGTCATTCTCTTGAAGTTCAAATCTGCTGATCATTTTCCACCACTTCATATCAAATTGTTCATCTGTTAATGACTTAAAAATACACTTGCTGAATTTCTCCATAAAGTTCTCATGCCGCTTGATTACATCATCAAGAATATCAGGAATCCTTTCCAATACATGCCATAAAGAAAAGCAATGACGAGATGTTGGAAAAACTTCTTTTATGGCAGCAGCCAGAGATTTTTCTTGATCAGTGATTATTACGTTGGGAGCTGTCCCACTCATTGCTCTAAGCCAGGTCTTCATTAACCAGACATATGTCGCTTTAGACTCATCAGCAAGCAGTGCACAGCCAAGTAACATAGGTTGAAAATGATGGTTCACTCCTACAAACGGAGCAAACGGCATTTTGTCATTATTTTTCATATATTTAGTGTCAAAAGACACAACATCACTGAAATTTCCATAATCTCTTCTACTTTTCGCATCAACCCATAGCAAGTTTCTTAGCTGCTGATTTTCATTCAAGTCAACTGCATAGAAAAAATATGGATTTTCTTTCTGAATATGCACAAAGTATTCCAACATTAGTTGGGCATCACCTACTTCCAAAGCCAAACAACGCCCCTTCTCACTCTGGAAATTCAAGTCAGTTCTTAGGATATCATCTTTACGATCCCCTCCTGTTTGTTTGGACATCTGAACATACATTTTTCTTGTTCTTTCACTAACTGCGTGAAGAATATCCATGTTACTCTTTTCAGCTAATTTAACATTCCTGTGAACTCTAAAATGATATGCTAGTGCCGGTAGAAGTTCATGGTTATGCTTCTTTACAAATTCGTGAATGTACCATTTCCCATCTCGTTTTCTTTTCACATGCATGCTGGCTTTGCAGTCCGTCTTCTTTACGCAAGGTCGTCTACTGCCACCACTATCAGACTCTGGGGTGAGCCCATATCTGGAGCATGCAAATTTAGCATCAATAAATTCTTTCGACTTCTTTGAGCGACGACTATTTTTAATGGAGGTTGTAAACCCCATAGACTTGGCATATTCTTGATAAAAGGAATATGCTGCCTCATGCGATTCAAATTCAATGCCATCACGTGGCTCAAGATCAGCATCACCTTCGATCCCTAGACTATCAGTCCTAGGATAATGAACAATTTCTCCATCCCTACCACACACTTCATCTACAACATCAACCATTTGTCTACTCAATTATTTGTCAACAATGTGGCAGAGTATCAAGCACATTTCTGCAATAAAATTAATTTCCTGCAGGGTAAAGTATCTATAATGTATCTGAAACAAAGATAATATGAAATTTCATATACGTACAAAGTAGATAATAACTAAAACTAGAGAAATCTCTATTAATTGAGAAATATAAGAAACTGCATTATGTTATAATGGGTGTCAATCCCAAGCATCAGCGAACAGAAAGACCAACAGCAAGCCACCAACATTTGTTAGCATGTAGTTCTGATGTCAGTGTCAATCAGCAAAACTTAGTGGTTAGATTACAACAAGAAAATTACTATGAAGTTCAGAACAGTGCGATGAAGTCATAATGTGATCTTCCATCCTTATTACTTTAACCAGAAAAAATCACAATATATTCTTGCGAAGTTTGAACTTGTACTGCATATTTATCAGTTTTTTAATACTCTAGTTTATATTGATATATATATATATATATATATATATATATATATATATATATATCTCTAATAATTGATAAGAGCTGCTCAACGAGGTCTCGAAACATATCATAACAAATTAAAATGTAGTCCATGTCTTGACATTATACTTAAATATTTGATCCAGATCATCTGCTTCTTAAAGGAGATACCCATATATAAAGCATTTCATATCATTGCAAGAACCAGCAAAGCAATGTAGAATAAGCAAAGACAGGAGTATACAACCAGATATGGGTTTAGCAAAATTGTTAATTTTTGCGCTTTGTCCCAATGACTGCACAAGACTCTAAATTTTAAATCTCATTCGTGTGTCTAATTACTGTACTACAGTAATAATGTTATTACTGTTATTGTTGAAACTCTCACTCTCACTCTGGCTCTAGTAGCATTATGTTATTGTTACTGTTACTACTATTACTATTACTAATGTCGTCGTCATTATTAACAAGAACTAATCTCTTTGTCTCTTAAATATAAGTATACCAAGGTTATGATCATGTATTGCAACCAAGAATGCGTAGTAAAAGGCTTTAAAGGAGATATTGCACTAACAGTCATGTAAACTACGCATGCCTATACGGACTATTGATTTTCTTTTCTATTCACCTTCATATATTCATTTTCACCCACAATCAAGTCTAATGCTTCAGCAAATTGACCTAAAACATAAATTGGGTGGTTTGTACAATGTCATAAACCATCAAAAAAGTATCAAAGACTTTGAATATCACGATGCGAATTTTTATAACAAGTTAAAAAAATGTCTAAAAAGTAAACAAAATGATAAAAATCATCAAATTCATCCCTCGCTGCGTCCAAATGTATCAAGTGAGTCACAAATTGCAACAGTTACTGAATTAGTGAATTTAGTCACTAATTTAAAATTCTGTACCACAGAGACCATTTGTCAATGACCAAGTTGATACAGATTTCAAATTAGCGACCAAGTTGAGTGGCTTTTGCAGCGAGTGAATCACTTGATATATTTGGACCTAACAAGTAATGACTTTGATAGAAGTCACCAGTCACCCCATAATTGATTGACTAACATTAAACAATCTTGGTAAAACCTGTCTAGCAATGTTAAAGTTGCTCAGGAAGTAAGTGCATGTAATGCTCTTCAATTAAATCGCTATAATTAAAGTGTCCATCCTCAATTATATTCGAATCCGCGTCCTCCTAGAAGATATTAAGCTTAGAGCTAGTAGAAAATTGCTTCAGCCCTATGAACATTATAGTGATGAATGCATCTAACCAAATCAGTTCCTTATAGAACCGGTCCCATAGCTTAAGATAAGTAAGGTAAAAACATAGAACGTTGGTTATCCTATCATTGATGCCTCGCTTGAAAGTTCATCCTAAATTATTACTCCAATGGATTTTAGTATTTTACCGCAATAACAAAATCTTCCCTTGTAGAGGCCAATTGAAATTATGAAGGGGGGATATAAGATTCCCTATATCTTCCTCAAATTCAATACAATAAAATCACAAACAAAAAAAAGGGAGACCGGATAGGAAAGTAAGCCTCTTAAGTAATATATTCCACGACTCGGAAAATAAAATGTGAAACGAAAAAAATACCACAATACTAGTTTTATAAATTCAAAAGCACCACCCCCTGGCCCGAAACATACAGCTTGTGTAATCCTTACTTAATATTACTGAATCCAGCTAAATAACGAAGGCAAGTGAATCCATTTTATGGAAGATCGCGTGTATAAAATCTTAAAACATGATTTGAAGTATTTTATGTAAGATTTCTAACAAAAATGCAGCTATCTTCAAATTAGCACATGAAATTCACATTGTTATGGTTTGTGTAAACTAACATTTTCAGTTGGCCTCAGTGTGTGTGGTGTGTGACTGTGTGTGTGTACGCACGCATATATACAAACAAAGCAGATATACAATAATTTGAGAAACTGAGGCTTACAAATCGACTGAAGAAGCTGAAAATAGACAATTGATCAGCTAATTGGCTTCTTTTGCGCCAGAATTTATTGTGCGTGTGTGTGTTTGCAAGCTTGAAAAATCCCTAATTTGAAGTCGATGACAGATAGATGTACTGTTATTTAAGTCTATGTAACTGATGTGGTACAATTGGTAATTGCGTTGTATATACAGGAGTCATCGGTTCAGAAGAAACGAAAACATTTTTTAAAGGCCTGTTTGGTTGAAACAGTAAATTCTTCAATGAGTATTAAAAAAAAAAGCCGTTGGTAAATAAGAGCAAGTCCAATAAATTACTTAAACGAACTCCTAGACTATTTTTAGGTAATGTCTAAAAAAAATGCACTCCAACTCTGTCTTAGTGATTACCCAAATCACTAGCACAATTTCAAATCTCCTAACCATTACCTATTTATAAGTAACCCCTACCCATTACCTATTTAATATTTATGAATAAAATAATCAATCTCTCTTCTTCTTTCTTTGACTTTTCCCTCCTTTTCCCCTTCTCTCTCTCAAATTTATCATTAAAATAATCTTAAGAGAACAAATACAAGGATTGCTATTCGAGTTGACACTAAAAGTAGATTATCTAAATCACTAAGACACACTAGGATCCATTATACTATATTATATATAAGTAATGAGATAGGTAACCTATTGGACTTGCTCTAAGTAATTACCAAAATAAGGATTTGTTAATTATTAAAATAACCTATTGGACTTGCTCTAAGTAATTACCAAAATAAGGATTTGTTAATTATTAAAATATTATTTTTTTTTTAAAAGACGTGGTTCATATTCATTATTTAAAAAAACAAGTATTTATTTTCAAGAAAAAGTAGGCATATATTTATATATTTTTTTAGAAATAAGGATTTATTTCTAGAAAAAAGATAAACTAGACGCAAATGTTTTACCGAGGTTAAGAAATATGTATAAAATAGTAAAAAAGTGAAAGAAAAGTATATAAAAGGAGAGATACTCGATAAAAATAGTGTGAAAAGAGAAGGAAAATGGAAAAACGGTGAGACTCATTAACTATTTTAGAAAAATTTTGTAATATAAAGAAATGGGTGGGATGTCAAAAAATGAAAACCGTAAAAAATCCAATGGGACGGGGGAAGCATCTTTTAGTAACTAAAAGTATTTGAAGTATTAAATATATATCCTAAATGAAAAGTGATAGTATAAAAGTTATTTGTAAAATAAACTCAAAACAAATTTAAGATTCAGTCTTTCAGATGCATTTTCATTCCTTGATGATTGCCAGAAACAAGATATGAGAAAGGATGTTGAGAAAAGAGAGTGAAATTAATGTTTAAAAAAGAGATGAGAAGTTGTGAAAACATATCGGATTTTTAAGCATAATTTAAAATCCTGATTCTATACCACCATTTGCCAATACAAATAATAAAACACTACTGCAGTACATAAATTCATCATCCATCAAGATCAAGGAACCCTAGAACTTCAACCTGATCTTGAAAATCATCTATGTCAATCAGATTCAAGAATAATCAGAAAATAACCGGATGTAATTAACCACCAAGCAAGAACTTTATGTAAACCAGTTCCATCCACGGGCTAAATACAATTCCGGATCACTGAACTCCAGCCGCTTTGGGGCCTTGCATAGCCTGAAAAGAAACAATAATATATTATATAAGCATGATATGCGCCAAATTGTAAATGCATATACACTATTGAACTATATAACCAAGAGAGAAGCCATACCTTGTATCCAAGTTCTAATATTTGCTGGTTTACCCTGTAACATTAACGTTCTATTAACCTGTCTAAGCCTGTTCACTTCCGTGTCTAATCTCCAAAAGTTTAAACTATGATAGATTTGACTAGAACCAATTTGACACGCTAAAGTCCCGTAGCTTTCTAAGGTGTCGTTCCATATCCTGTCTACTTTTGTCCCACTCTTCCTTTTCAATCACAGTGGTCGGATCATCTCTTTCGCTCTGTATAGTAAATGTCAGAAACTTATTAGACTGTGCACTCAAGTAACTCATACAGTATGTAACAAGTATTTTTGAGTAAACAACTCACAGAAGGAATAATTTTGAAAGTGTTCCCGTTATCCCGAATAACAAGCAAGTCCTCCTTTCTATCTCTGTCTCTACCTTCTGGAACTGTAACCTGTTTCAAAAACAAAAAAATTAAACCCTGTTTAACAGAGAGGTAATTACTACGACAGAGTACATTACTTAACAATATTTAACAAAGTGAGTATTACAAAAATTGGCTACTGACATGACTATGCCAGACTGTATAAGTTCACCGTGATATTGATTGCATTTAAAATGTCAAAGGTAGTATAAACAGAGGTAGTATGGTCCTTCAAGTATCAACATATAACAATTTCATAAAAGAAAATGGAACAAACCAAGATATAAGAAGAACTGATTACACTACCACTTCTTACCAGAACTCTGGCTCTGGTAATTGACTTTGTCTTTGAATCAAGAACATAAATTTCCTCGAAATCCAGGACAAACTCTGGGTCCCCAAGCCGTCTATTCCTAAAATGTTTAGTCAAGAACACCTGCAATAGAAATCACTCATTATATTGCTTGAATCATGGAGCAATATATTATAATATCACTTTTTATGTCATTTCTATCACTTTTTATGTCATTTCTATTTATCAGAGGTCTAAAATTCTAAATTACAGAATTGATTCTTTCAGAAAAATCTACAAAATATCCCCTCCAAACTATTAACTTTGCCCGGCCACACGAAAAACTTGCCAAGCTTCCCTTTCATGTTTAAAACAAGTGATGCTAGGAAAATTGCAGGTAGTTTCGAATATCATCTCTAAAAAGAACTGAGGAGCCTAAGCAAAACTTAAGGAAGGAATGAGTATACAAGCGATGAGCAGGTGTTGAAAGTTGGTCCTCCAAAAAATTATCTTAGATTCTTAAATCAAGACCTACTAAGTTTCATCAAATCATGATATCTATGAAAAAATAAAGTACAAGATATTTTCAAAAAGAGAACACACATTTCATGTGTACCTTTGAAACCTCCCTCTCTGATTTATACATAGGATCTCTGGGCGCGTCAATGGGTGGCTCAGTGACATTATAGCATCCATAATCACTCATTGCACATCGGATATACTGTTATGCAAGGAAATGCAGAATGATAAGCACGGAGTCATAACCACTTTAAGGGTAAACAAAAAGCATATTAAGCAGGTACTTGACATATATGACATTTTTGCCAATCTATAGAGTAAAAACATTATTTTAGTACCTTCTGTGGCATAGGTGCCAAGATCCTTGGAATTGCATATATATCCGTATCTGGGGGAGTAACATACATCTAAACATGACAAAGGAAAGCATCATCAATCATGCATAATAGCTTAATATTAGTTAATATACATCAGTGTAATGTGATGAGTCCAGTGTTATTAAGTGATTGAAGAAACGTAAATCGATAAAGATACATAACATCTCTACTAATTACTAAAGCAGAATGGAAGATCATTGACCTGTTTCTTTAACACTTTTCTTGGTGCAGGGAAAGTATAATAATTTCATTCTTAATTTTGCAACTTTTATCATGAGGGTTAAAGTTTCTACATCAGGACAACAGAAAATGGGAATATTAAGTTCTTCAGGGGTTGATTGTTGAACTACCTAGATTTAGTTCCAAAGCATACATACTGTTACATAATCAACACTAATAAGAATCAGGAGTGGATTGTTTAATAGTGTTCTCAGTGCTGAAATATGTCGATGAATATCTAAGCCTGTTCCAGGCTTCTGATCCCTTCTGGGTTTTTGCATCTGACTTTTGTCCTGTAGGACTGCTACTTGCACTCTGAAGGTCTTGTGAGTCAAAGTTTTATACATCATTTTGATGTAATTTCTTGACAAAAGGCGCTTTTAGCCAGTAATGAGCCGACTAGCCTAGGAAGTAAATGACAGGGTGTTGGCCCCAAATAACCAAATTTGGGGTGGTAATGCCCCAAATAACAAAATACCCGGTAAAAGGCCCTCACTGACAATTAGAGACGCTCCTGGTGTAGCGTTTAAGTATTTTTTTTAAAAAAAAAGAAGAGGAAGACGCTACTTAAAGTAACGTTTATGTTTAGTGAATATGGTGGAAGTGGGCTGGGCCACGCTACATCTAATAGCGTCTAGCCTTGTTCTATTTTTCAATTAAAACAAAACGCTAGTTACACAAGCGTTTCATTGTATGTATCAAACAAAAGCGTTAGCCTGTCAGTTAAAAACTAAAACGCTAATTGCTGTAGCGTTTATTGTGAAAATTGTTTGTTTTTGATTTCGTTACTCAAAACACCAAATTTGAATTTTGTTTACCAATTTTGTATTTTTTTTTTCAATTACTTAAAAACAAAATACCAAATTTTTTTTGATGAAAATTTAAATTAAAGCCTCGCATCAATTTAATTTAATTTAATTTAAAAGTACGAATTTATCATTCTACAACCGAAATCTAAACCCTAAATGTTAACGATTGTAAATTAATTTATTCCGCCGGTTTCTCGGCTTTAGGGCCTTCGGCCCTGCAGCCTCGCATTAATTAGGGTTTAGGCTCGAGGGAGTAGGGCCTACCGGCCCTACACCCTCAATCCAAAACCCTAACCATCGGCCAATTTAATATACAGTACGAATTAATCATTCTGCAACCCAAACCTAAACCCTAAATGTTAACGATTGTAAATTAATTTATTCGCCGGTTTCTCGGCTTTAGGGCCTTTGGCCCTGCAGCCTCGCATTAATTAGGGTTTAGACTCGAGTAAGTAGCGCCTACCGGCCCTACACCCTCAATCCTAAACCCTAACCGTTGGCCAATTTAATATACAGTACGAATTAATCATTCCGCAACCCAAACCTAAACCCTAAATGTTAACGATTGTGTTAATTTACTTATTAAACCGGTTTCTCGGCTTTAGGGCCGAACACCCTAAAGCCTCGAATTAATTAGGGTTTAGGCTCGACCCTCAATCCTAAACCCTGACCGTCAGTCAATTTAATTTAAATTATAAATTAATCATCCTAAAACCCAAATATAAACCCTAAATATTAACGATTGTTAATTTATTATATAAATAAGTGGGATAGGGGCTAACTTGGAAACTGAAATTCTCATACTTTGCCAACATTTCTCTATAGTTTTATAAAAACTTAAACAAAGGCTAGGTTGTTTATCATATAGAAATAGGAACAACACTTGCGTAAACCTCATCTCATCTAAAGCTGGTAAACGCTACACGCAGTAGCGTTTGCCTTTGAGTATATAAAACGCTACTTGACAAACGTCTTTGCATATCACTTGGGGCCATTTTTACAAAATCTGTTATTCAGGGCATTAAACTCCAAAATTAGGTTATTTGGGCCCTTTTTTCGGTGGATCTGTATTTGGTTTGATATTGAAGTTAACAATTGATTGCAGTATACTGACAAATTAGGTCAATTGGGTACTCAGCTCTCAGATTCTGCTCTAGTGATTAAGCTTTAAAGGCAGGCAAACAGATAAACTTCTAAACAGCAACCGTATTGCCAATTTAAAGATATATCCACACCTACTCAATTGACAACCTTTTAACAGCCGAAAGCATCAGTGTGTAGTTTATACAGACAACAGGTATATCTAATTTTTACCTAATATCACTGCTAGTTGATAAATAGTTCTGGTATGCATTCATTAGCATACACATAAAACTATCAATAACTCTCAGCAATCAGCTCCAGACTCGAATTAACTAGTTATATATTGAATTAAACTTCACTTGAGCTCAAACACAATAATCTTAACTCAAACAAAGCTGGATTAACTAAACATGTACGGCAAAAATTAACTCCAAACACATTATAGTTCTAATTATTAATATCAAAATCGAACTCAGCTAAATTAACGTAAATCGGATAACTAACAAAAAATGTATATATTATGAAACAAAGAATCAAAACAAACCTCTCTAAAATCATAAACATCGTTATCGAGATCAGGAGGCTTGCGGATGAAAAAATCGCAATCCATCAAACAAATCTTATGAAACTCGTCCTCATTAATCCTATAATCAACAATCATTTCCGAGTTCCAGCCTTGCGTCGACACGAAGCTCTTACTATCACTCATCGCAATCTCATCGCCGTTCAGAATCGGCTCGTACTCGACGTCGTAGTCCTTCTTGTTGTCCACTTCCTCTACCTCGTCATCGTCCATGTCGTAGTCGTCTCCGCCGCCGTCGTCTCCGTCGTCGGCGAAGATTCGGGATGGGTTGCGGTGGGGTTTAGTGTAGGGTTTTAGGGAGGGTTTTAGAGAGAGAGAGGGGAAGTGGAGGAGAGAGAGAGTGGGAGGGAGTTTGGGGAGGAGTGGAGGGGGTGGTGTGAGGTGGAAGAAGGTGGCGTTCATGGCGGAGTTAGAGGGGAGCTGCCGGAATGTGTTTGGATAATTGTATTTTATGATTTTGAAATGGGGACAGAGAGTTGGGTTTTGTTCATATTTCTCAGAAGAGTTATCGATGAAAAAAACGACCATCTTTGCTGATTTTTGCACTTCCACCCCTCTAACTTTAATTTTGCTAAATAATATAATAATTTTATTTGAAAGTCAAAATTTTATCAAATAAAATGGTGGGATATACTGAGATGTTTTTTTTTTGAAATTTAAAATATTCACATATTAATATAAATATGAAAATGGAAAGGTCAATTTAAATTTTAATATTTAAAATTCAACATTCGAAATAAATTACATGTCATCAAACACAATTTAATTAATTTTCATAAACCGTAAAAAAATTTATACTTGATATTGACTTGAGTTAAATTTAATTTAGTTGACTATGAAGTCTGGTTAATCATATATTAACATTTTTTTATTTTTATAAAAATATAAAAAAAAAATATCCTCGTTGTGTTTGATCTGCATTCTCCTATCATTGGTGGTGGGACAACAAAAGCATGTTTATTTATTAGTCTGATTTTCATCCCCTATTTCGTTATAAGTATTTTCGAATGTTATCTTGTAAGTTTTTTTCATGTAAATTAAGTCTGAAAAAAATATCAAGATTATTATGAACATGCTAATAAGACGTGCACATGAAATCTCAAAGAAACTACACAAACAAGTTTTGATGATAGATTTTTTTAACTTTTAAAATATTTTTTGACTAATTTAATAAAGTAGTACACGCCTGATATCCTCTAACACCTTTGTTATCGATTTTTTCCTATGATTTTTTTTTTTAACGTAGGAACCCGGTAAACCGCACCTAAGCGCGACAGGCTCATATCCAGGAGGCATAATCACAAATTCTAACCGCACTTAAGCGCGACAGACTCTGATCCAGGAGGCGATTTTTTCCTATGATTTGTTATACTTCTATCGAATAATCATTTCTCCCTACGATTTGTTATACTTCCATCGAATACTTCCTACAATTATGTTTAACATTTACACATTTTGCAATGCAACTCGAAAAAAATGCTCATTACTTCGATAATTAGGGACGTTATTCATTAAACTAGTCATAAAAAATTTCATTTATTTTTACCATATTCATAAAGTATGAAAATTTATGTAAGTCATTAGAAAATTCAAATTTTTTTCATATTCATAAAGCATGAAAATTCATGTTTTATACTACTCTTTGTGGCAACCTGGAAAATTTTCTAATAAAATTTTATCAAAAACTTTAACGTATGCATGCATACAACATTAGATATGAACATCTTTATTGCTTGTTAAAGTTTCAGGTAATTTAGGTTAGTGTAGAAGAAAAAAAAAGGAAACAAAATTCTTAAAAATGAGATAAAAATTGTGTAACTTGCATATAGATAACAAAATTCTATACACGGAGACTAACTAACATGATATAAATTAGGTTATTGATCATTGCAAACTCACAAAATCAAGATGAATGTAATGAATTTAACGTAGTAATCCGGCGCATGTATATGTTTTTTTTTGCTTATATATCTTAAACTTTGATTGTACTCATGAACATCATGTACATCGCTTAATATTGCAATCCTCTAAATTAACAATGATTTCAGATAAATCTAATGCACCACCCATTTCTTTGTTCAAACATGGGTCATTTCTTTTTCAATTCTTTGTCTCGGTGTCTATGTCTCAAACACCATTTCTGCATTTATCCAAAACACCCCCTTCCATGTTTCAAATACCACCCCTCCGCCATCTTAAACATCATTCCTATTATTATTATCCCAAACACCTTCAATGATTAACTCACATATTAACACTTCATTGTTAATTTGTTACTTATTTTCTAATAAATGATTGAAGATATGTATCTTTTAATTTTAACATGATCCAGAAAAGAAAATATGTAAAAAGTAAAACAAAACAATGATCTTGAATTATTTTACTAGCTCGGTTTTGATCGGAAACAATATGAAAAATCAGATGATTAGATTTGTATCTGATTTTTTGATATTGTATAAAGGTCAAATATATTATGTTTTTTATAATATAATTTATTTATATTTTTAAATTATAATATATTTGTTTGAAATGTCAATAAATTTTTAATAAATTAAAATATAGGCTATATCATTTTTTATTTTGTAAAAACTAAATTATTTACTGTGATAATAAAAAATATGATGTATATATATGGTTTTTTATGACTTTATACATCAATTAAATGAAAAACAGGTCGTGAAAGGAAAAACAAAAACATATAAGGAGGAGAATGGATAAGAAATAATTTTAGATAAATCTAAAAAATTACGAAAGAGAACCATAACTTCAAGTATAACTTCAGTGAAACAAACATCAAAATGGGTGTATTCGACTGAGATTTTAAAACATTTTCTCCCGTCATCAAATCCGAAGGTATTCGATTGAGATTGTTTGAAATCCATTAAAATATTGAGATATTCAATTGAGATTTTAAATTATGCTACAAAATCTGGTGATATTCAGTTAGGTACTTAAATTATATTTTAAAATCTGATGGTATTCAATTAAGATTGTTTAAAATTTATTAAATTGTGACGGTATCAAATGCTGATGGATTTTTTGGATTTCATAAAAGATGGATTGTGGGATTTTTCAGTGTATTTTAAATTTCAGAAATCCCATCAAAATACATGAGATTTTGAAGTATTATGCTTAAATCTTAAAGTATTTATATCAACGCTGTGATATTTTATTAAGAATTCGCACAAAATCAAAATCATATACAATTCATTAAAATTTTAATCGAATGCGTAAGTTTTTTTATCGGTTTCACTTTTTCTTAGTTACCCGACCAAATTATTCTAATACATTTTACCCGACCCACCACTCCGGCCCGCATCAATTAAACCCCATACAGAATTCGTCCACACTTGGCTATCACTATTTTAGCAGCATCAGGAATTTCCCGCCTTTAATTTTTGATATTCACCGAACCCAAAAAAACCTAATTCACACAAATTCCCACACTCCCCCAAATTCAATTAACCAAACCAATCAACCCCAATTCAATCTACAATTCACTCCACACACAAAAACACTCCACCAATTCACATCACCTACGCTTCGACGCGCACTTAATCCAGCTCCACCGCACAAAAATCAGTTCAAAATGATGACCAAAACATTTAAGGGAACCAACGTGTTCATGTCGCGGAACTTAGTTCCGCCCGAGCTCTTCGACACGCTCCACGACGCTCTCAAGCAAAACGGAGCCGATATATTCCTTTGTTGCGATCCGTTGCGCAATGGACCGAGTGATTATCATGTTATTGCATCTATGGATCATGTATATACTCATTTTAATGCTCATATATATTAATTGCGATTATTTATTTGTGTTTAATTGTTGTTTTTGTGTTGAGCTGAATATGATGCTGATTTTTATGATCCGTAGGAGAAGTTTGATGATCTCCGAAGTAAGGGATGCAATTTGTTAGGTATAAATGCTCGTCCCTTCTTTTGAGGTTGCGTTAATTTTCTTGTCTCTGGTTTCCTGTTTCCGCATATAGATAGTGTACTTGAATGTTTGCGTATACATAATTATGTATATAAAGTTTTTCCTTCTAAATTATACACAAAATAAGGCAACTTATTTAGTGTACTTATTTAGTGTGTGTGTATTAGAGATTCTGAGATACTGATGGAACATTATAACATTGAAGGAAAGGCGGCGCCATGACTTGATTGCTAATTGTTGAGCGTATACCTGTCTGTTTATTAAAAACATAGCATCAAATTGTTTTGTTAATGTGTATTTTTATAAAGTGTTTGAAATATCTCGTTTTCTTGTATGTGTGTGTGTATATATATATATATATATATATATATATATATATATATATATATATATATATATATATATATATATATATTTCTATTATCTGATGGTTTAGTAATTCCAGTTAGAGAAAGTCAATATATTGATTGCATATTATTGAGTTTTTTCCCTTCGACTAGGTCCTCAATGTGTACTTTCATGTGCAAAAGAACACCGGCTACTGCCTAAACAAGGGTACACTTGTTGTCTTGCATTAGACGGGGTCAAAGTACTGGCATCTGGTTTTGACATGGATGAGAAGGTACTGTGCTTGTATTACATTGCCGTGAAATATTTCTCAGCTCTATCTTCACATACAAGAATTTGGTTAAGCTATATTCTTGTGTTTTTAAACTCTTCTCATAAACAAAGGCCAATAGGTTACTGATCGATTGATTTCCAAATTTATGCCTTTTGCTAATTACATGCTTGTTGTACGGAATAATAATTATGTATCTCTCAATTTTTTTATGTTTCCATTTGTACTGCACTTATATCGGTTACTTAATTAATGCTCGACAACTATATACTCTCATGACTGATGTTCCAATCTGGTGCAGTGGTGCCATCTTTCTTTAAGTAAATTAATATTTTCTCTACATAAAGGTGTAATTCTAGAATAGCGTATCTCTTGAGGCAAAAAGCCCTAAATACTGAGGTCAAACTCTTGGTGTGTAAAGGAAATCACCCAACTTAAAGTTGTCTACTGTTTATCAGTTAGTTAACACTGCCAAAGCTACAGGTTCATGTATATGGTCCTCTGCTGTTATGTAGTCAGGAAATTAATTTTTAAATGTGCTTAAAGAAGCGTAACAGTTCGAGATTCATTCTTGTTTCTCAACAATAGATATTCGAGATTCGTTTTATTTACCACTCTGAAGTATAGCCAGAGATCAATGTATAATAACGTCTGTAATTTTTTACTCCAAGGAAAAACTGATCGACAGTAAGTTAACAATTACCTCATTGTAAAATTGAAAATATACCAAATTCTACATGTCAAGTAAAATTAATAACTAAAACTCGCAAGTTGTGCAAAATTGATCGGTCGACTTTTAGGGAGTCACGATGTCACATAGTGTATTTGTTTCGTGATCTAGTGCTCTTTTTGCATATTTGAGGGACCATCATTGATATATCACATAACCAAATATTTGGTGTTTCACTTAGATGCTTGACACGTTATACAATATCAATATATTGTTTATGATACTTTGGTTTTTCTTGTCTGTCGTCTCCCAAACTATGTATTATTCAGTTTCTACCACCTTCTATTCTATTCAATATATCGCTTTGTAATTTGTCATATTATTAATCCTTGCAGAATGAGATTAGTAAGTTGGTGACAGCTATGGGAGGCGTCCTGCACATGAAAGCATCATTAGATGTTAGCTTTGTTATTGTAAAGAGTGTCCTAGCTGCCAAATACAAGGTTTTAAATTTCTCTCTTGCAGCAAAGTGACAAATTTCCCTTTATGATTTCCATACCCTATATAAATCACCTATGCAGTTGCCTACTCTATTCTCTTGAGTGTACAGTGTACCTGTGCAGTTACCTACTCTATTCTCATTTCTCATTATAAATAACTGCGGCTGTGGTGTGCCTATTTCATGTTTTACATGAGATGCTTTGATTGTAGTCACTTCATTACATTGTTCATTATAATCACTATATAATTAATTGCGTTTCCTTCTATATTCAGTTCATAAAGTTTCTCGTGTCATTCTGTTCATTAAGTTTCTTGTCTTTATTCCCTCCCTTCTAAATGAATTCTTGAGTTTATATATTGATATCATCAATGTCCTGAAATCATGGTATTATGAAAAAACCTTATGATCTTTAACCTTAATGTGACCATCATTACCTGTTTCCAATCGCCATACCTGTAATGTTTGTATTTGGTATCACATATGATTCTGAGAGTCGATATAAATGTGCTGGTCTTGTGGCTCTTTTAATTTTTGTCTTGATACTATTTTTTTATTCAAAATGTATATATGTCTATCGAAGTACGGCTTGTGATGAATTCTTTTTTGTTGTCCTGAGTGTTGCAGTGGGCTGTAAACATTCTCAAAAAGCCGATCGTTAATATAAGTTGGCTATATCAATGTTGGAAACAGCATCGTATTGTTCCACAGGATTCATTCAGGGTGCTTCCTTTCTCAGGATTGATAATTTGCGTCACTAAAGTTCCTGCAGGTTGACAATTAGCCAATTGAAGTAAATCATGAATTATGCCAGCAATCTGTTGTCTCTGCATGATGAGCATGCCCATAATTATTAGACTAATGTGTGCGTTTTCCTCAGATGAGCGGAAGGAGATGGAGAAGTTAGTCAATCAAAATGGCGGCACATATTCTCCTGAACTAAATAAGAAGTGTACACACCTAGTGTGCGATATATCCTAAAAGTGATTTGCTTAAAGATAATAAGACTACATTTTACTTTTTTTTATCTTGCACACAGTTACAGCATGTGTAATTCTCTCGTTAGTTATTAGGTTCACCTAAGTGTTATCCTATATGTTCAACGTGTTGGCTAATACTCCGTATGCTAAAAAACAATGGCTGACATGAAAATAATTAAAGCTTACCACAAACTAACGTCATGTTTGCTTTTTTCTAATGCTTTCAGCTTATGTTTATATGAAAACATAGTCGATGTCCTTATTGCAGGTTATTACATTTTGCCCAATATATTCTTAATGGTTTTATTAACTAATTTTGTTTGTCTTAAATGCTGTGTGATGTATGCATGCAATAATGAGGGTTTTTTTTTTTTCCATTTTGAAATCACCATCTCATTTTGTTGCAGTCATCCTTGAAATTCCAATTTTCTTTTTCAAAAACTGAAACAGCCACACTTAATTTCCTTGACTATTAATACGCTCCTGAAGGTGACAAATTCAAAGTTGCCAAGAAATGGGGTCACGTTCATATTGTTACCAGAAAATGGTTTGACCAGTCTGTTTCTAGAAGAGGTACTGTAAGAATAATACCTAGCTCTAATTTCTGGTGTATAGATGTCAAGATATCAATATTTTTTAATCCTACTGGAAGAATATTAGCATACTTTCTGACAGTATATCTTTCTTTGGCCATTAGCATGTCTTAATGAGGAAGCATATGCTGTTCAGGCCATATCTTCTACCAGTACTGCAAAGGCTTCTCTGAAGGTACAGCATAGCCAAGGCAAGCTTGGTAAACATTCTATATGCAGCTTGTCTTCCCTTGACACGGATGCAAACTTCAGAACTGCTACACATGATGGCCTGGTGGGTTCAGATGTCGAAGCTACTCTCTCAGAGAACATGTCTTCAAAATTTCCTGATGATGCTGTCAGTAATAAAACGGAGGATACTAGCGCAACTGCTATGCTCCCAGATGGTGATACAAATTTCGACGGATGTGTTGCCGATGATTCTCAAACTGATGACAATGATTTGTACTTATCAAATTGCAGGATCTCACTTGTTGGTTTCGAAGCTTCACAAACGCGTAAGCTAGTCACCATGATCCGCAGAGGTGGAGGTTCTCGCCATATATCATTAAATGAAAATTTGACGCATATAGTTGTTGGAAATCCCTCAGAGATGTCAGTTCTTGCACTTATGCTATTAAATCCTTAAAAATGCATTTTTGGCTCATTTTGTATCTATGATTAGTTTTCTTCATTAAGTTGCTTATAGTTTATGGCTCCATTCCACGTGATCAGTGATCAGGGTATTATTAGTACCATTTTAGTCTTACAAGATCATGAAATTTTACAGTGAGAAAAAGGAAGCAAGAGGCCATGCAGCTGCTGGTGTTATATCTGTTGTGAAAACCATATGGCTTGAAGAATGTGATCGTGAGAAGAAAGAAGTTCCTGTACTACGGAGGCACACTGGTTATGATTTGCTTATTCCAAAAGGTATATTGACCATTTCCAGAACTTCAATATATGGCTATTTTCCATGTATCTGGGCACATCTTTTCCAAAAACAAAAGAATATGGATGATAAGTATATTATAGTAGGGAATAAAAAGTTCCAAATATCCAATGGCAGGCCAGTGTACAACCCCTCTTGATCCCTGTATTACTCAGATTCATGATTTTTTTTATTGACCTGAAAACTCACCTATTATTTCTTGTGGACCTACTCACCTACAGCTGTTACTTTTACATACAGTTGGTTATTCAAGCTAAATGTACTGAAATGTGCCATTTTTCCAACCATCAAGTACACCTCAATACATTAGCCTAGCATTTAATGGTCAATCATCACAGTGCTTAAAAATAATTTTGATTTCAATTAAGAGAATTTCAAACTCTCATCCTCCGTGAAAAGCTACCATTAGCCCCCACATTTAACCATGTAGTATACAATGTTACTAATTTGATCCTGGAATTGAAAATCAAAAATGCTTGAGAAAAGATGGAAAAAATAGGATATACATTCCAACTCTCCCTCTACATATAAAATCATTATTCTGTTATTAATATCATTGTTATATTTATAATCTAAGTTTCTTTGGTAGCTGTAATTAGTATACCTTTTAGCTTCTCAATCTAACATATGAAACTCTCTGATATGTCATCAACTGCATCAATTATTATAGATCTTTTATCATCCAATAAGCAATCTGCGAGGACCGAAACGGCGCTGAAAGAAGGAAAGTCATTCTTCCCTGATGATCAAGTTCAACAACATTTGAATCCTGGACCTGCGGCATCATCTGACAAGAGTAGAGCAGCAGAGGTTATCATGAACAGGGATACTTCTCTTGGTGCCAATTGCAGATACAACGAGTCCCGAAATTCTTCTTGTAATAGAATTGAAAAGGGCTATGGCAAAATACAGTGTGGACCTAGCCATCAAAGTCAAGATGCAAATTCAGCAATTGTTTTTAAGTCGAAGCTATTTCAATTCTCAAGCTCCTTTCCTGAAGAGAGGGTAAGCTTTAGTTAGTAGTTTGTTATGAAGTACCATTGCTTTCGTCTGGTAATAGATTGTTTAGAACGTAAATGAAGTATACTCCCCCTATTCTACAAGTAAAGGAATTAATATTTTCCGAGCAAATGATAAAACCATAACTTTTAAACACAAGCAGATCATCATATCAGTATCACTTTATAAAAAAAACATGTGCACTACACTCAAAAGGTTTATTGGAATATCAAATATGTATTCTACTATGTGAGTGTGCTTAAGTGTGGCTTTCATAACCCTGAGCACATACATGAGCTAGGTAGTTTTTCAGTGGAAACCATAAAATTCTGAATAATGTTTTAGTCAATTTGTTTGGGGGCTGATCACGCATTGATTAGCTTAAAGAGCATTAAAACGGAGCGAAAGAAATGTCATTCATAGATTTACATCTTAAACTCCTATTCGACTTGTGGCTTGCTATGTCTTACCAAGATAATGAGGAATATAAAAAAAGTAACCTGTTAAGGCTTTAAGCTAAAGGCTTATCTGAAATTTAGAGTTATATTTATATTTAGTTAAGATAGAGTACATATTTAGGTTAGGCTTGAGTAGTATGATAGATGCATCAATATAATCAGTAAGAATATGTATAATAGCAGCTAGGCTTTGGTGGACTGGGTTTTTCAATTGAAAACCATATAATGAATGTTCCTGAGGTAGATTAAGAATTCTGATATTACTACTTTACTAGTTATATTTGTTTTCGTAGGTAAATGTTGTTCATGATCTTTTTCCTTTTTGTGGTTATCTTTTTGTCTCTTATTAAGAGATTGGAATCGTTTCATGTGTCCAGAAATCTGAAATAGTTCAGTGGATCATTCAAGGGGGTGGAGAGGTGGTGAGCTGCCAGGATGATTATGCGCACTTCATTGTTGAGTGCCATGGTGCAATGGCCCATAACTATAAAATAAATGACACAGCGAGCACTACTGTATCTAGCCACTGGATAAAGTCTTGCTTAGAGGTATTGCAAAATTTAGTTTTATTTTTTCGTGTCAATCAATTGTAATGTTCACTTACATTATTAAGAAATATCTCTGTGGGACATGTTAGTATTATATAGCCTTTTTCTATTATTAATATTATAAAAGAATGTTGTAGTTCCCTACTATAATATATTGTAAGAGAAATGAAAGTTTGAATGCCCTTTAGGGGTTTATGGTAGCAAGCAACATGGGTTTTAGTAAAGGTTGTGTTGACTGTGGTCGAATATGTTATGTACCAAGGTAACGTCTTAACTCTCACCTACCCATCTCTCCTGGGTGCTCGTGAAGCTTACTGGATGCAAAGTGGTAGGCCTTTCCATTCTAGGTTGCCTTGATAACTCTGCACCAGGAAATATCTTATACAGCATAAATGATAAGTTCAGTGAAGTAAATTTAAAGAAATGTTGTCGCTAAATGTATTGAATATATTTTGTTTATATGTTAAACTTGGAAGGTGTTGCAAACTTGCATATCTATATTTTAACCAGAGAGAAAAAGATAGGTAGTGGGAACATGCATTTTTGTATCTTTACCATCTCTTTGAATCTCCTTCTCTCTCGTGGTATGCTGAATACATGATTGTTATACTGTTATTGAAGGAAGGGCAGCTGCTTGATGTTGGAAGTCACATTCTCTATTCTCCACTGACCTGCCAGATTCCATTTCCTGGATTCCAAAAGTTTCGCTTCTGCGTCTCACAGTATGATGAGAAAGACAGATTGCTTTTAAGAAATTTATGTTTCGTTCTTGGAGCCAAATTTGCTGAGAAATTGACTAAAAGGGTTACTCATTTACTTTGTAAGTTCACCAGTGGCCCAAAGTATGAGGCTGCTTGCAAATGGGGGATACTTCCAGTTAAGTGCGAGTGGGTTTATGAGTGTATCAAACAGGTTAGTTCTTCATGTTTCAGTAGTTGTTTAATATTCCTGCCCTCCTGCGTGTCCTAGTATTTGATTCAGTTACCAGCACGCAAACATATCTATGGACAGGATAAAGTTGTTGCCCTGGATTCATTTTGCCCAAATGAAGTTACATTCGAAGATCGAGAGGCAGGGCTGTGCACCGTGAGCCAGTATCCTACTCAGGCAGTTAAAATGGCATCTGGAGATGGTGCTTCCCAGATGACATGTCAGTCACAAGACCTGAATTGCTTACGGACTGAACTTACTGGTGGAATAAGTGACAGGGCAGAGGCAAACCACACATGCCCTGTCAATAAAAGGGCAAAGCTCTCCGATACTGACGTTTGTAAAAGTACACTGCCTTCTATCAAAAGCCCGATTAATCCTACATGTGAGATAAATACCAAGAAGATCTGCCAAAATGAAAAACCTGTTGAAGTTTCTTTTGCAGTTCCTGATGTTGCTGCAGCTATCGAGGATTTGCTCGAGGAGACGAGCAAGGTAATAACAAAATCTATTGTTGCCCTAAGACAGTGGTTGACTGTAATACTTCTCATTTTTTTTGACTTTTGGTTATAGATTCCTGATCAGAAGTCACCTGGGAAAACTGGATGCGTCAAAAGTGTATCCTTTCATTTACTTGGTAATTAGTTACCTGTTTTCTTATGTGGTTGATGTTTGCACCGATGTCATTTCTTAATTGTAGAAACAGCTTTTCTCATCTGATCGCCCAGTCCTGGGTCAAGACCATGCTGATCTGCAATCTGGTTTTGCTTTGTCTAAGCACTGGATAAACAGGTCAATTCCTGGTTTTTGCTTTTACTCTTGTCAACAATTATTTACTCTCTCATACTTTAGTGTAGATTTGGCAGAATCTGCGCATTCTTGTACAAGCTCAAGCTCAATTCTTTGTTAGAGACGAGAAAATCTAATAATTATAGCTATTTAAGTCAATGATGAAAGCTCTTCTGTTATGTCGTGTTTGTCTTTTAATGAATTTCTATTAATTTGCTTCAGGACGGACAAGGAGGATAATGGCTATGCTTTGCAAGACAGAAGCATTTATGATGGTTTCAGTGAAACTCAAACAGAGTCTCAGGTTTTCTTTGCTACTAATACTTATTATGAATTAATTTATTAATGATGACAAGATGAGCACAACCCAGCATAAACATGTTCTAGATTCAACACTAAAGTTACACTTACACAGTTAGAAAAATGTGAAATGAAAGGCAAAATGCTGCCAAGTCTCATTTTTGCGTGTAATTGATTGCAGGTGGTCGGGTATGAAGAAGATTTATCTGGAAGACAAATGATTATAGACAGA
Source organism: Daucus carota subsp. sativus (assembly GCF_001625215.2). Classification (NCBI taxonomy): domain Eukaryota; kingdom Viridiplantae; phylum Streptophyta; class Magnoliopsida; order Apiales; family Apiaceae; genus Daucus; species Daucus carota. The sequence continues at coordinate 45,618,794 of NC_030381.2, read as the reverse complement.
ATCCGAACACGTAGTTCCATGTGATAATTGACTTGACTTCCTGGTACATATCTCACAGAACAAGAAGCTGATAATGGCACGAGCAAGTCGCCTTGAATTTTCCATTACTGCCCAGTAACATAAGATAGGAATGTAAATTGTAGACGGCAGCGAACACGGGCTTCTGAAAGTGACAAGCTCAAAGCTTCAATATAGTAAGGGAAGGGGCAGATAGATATTTGCCTCGGGCCCTCGGCAGACTAGTGTTACGTTTTTCTATTGCTTCACATGACATGAGTTCTCCCAGTGCTATCTGAGATGGTAAAAGAAGCACCAGGCAAACAGAAACAATTTTTTTGTTTTACCAAACACCAAAGTTTGGTTTCGCTTATTCCATTTGATTTTATAAGTGTTCTTTAGTATGAGCTTCAAATTTCTGACAGCAAATACTACTTTTTCATTCGGAAATTATTAAACATAGGTACGTATGAGTGACACACATGGTAGTTTCTTCAAGAAATGCGAAACAATTTTGTGCAGAAATCACGCATTTATCTGACGTGTATACTGACAACTATTCAAGTTCTATACCAATCGTTTATTTTTAGGGTGATGCTAGAGACCCCAAAAAAAATTCCCAATTTTTTTTACCGAATGACGTGGCGAACACGTGAAATATTATGATTGGGTTATTGATGAATCTGCAGGGGGTCTCATTATTATGGGAGTGAAAACAACCAATCACACTATGACACATCATTTGGGAAAAAAATTTGGGATGATTTTTTGGGGTCTCTAGCAATTTCCTTATTTTTATCCAAGTTATATATGATATTTTGGGTCAAGTATAAATCTAGACTCAGTCGTGGAGAGCTGCGGATACCATCAAATATCAAACTAAAATTTCTTTCTAAACAAATTCACAGGGGTGTATTGGATTGAGATTTTAAAGCATTTTTTTGCATTCATGAAATCCGAGGGTATTCGATTGGGATTGTTTGAAATCCATTAAAATCTTGAGGTATTCAATTGGGATTTTAAATTATGCTACAAAATCTGGTGGTATTCAATTGGGATTTTAAATTATGCATTAAAATCCGATGGTATTCAATTGGGATTGTTTAAAATCCATTAAAATCTGATGGTATTCAAATGCTGATGGATTTTTTTTCATTTCATAAAATGATGGATTTTGTGGCATTCTTCAGTGTATTTTAAGTTTTTTGAAATCCCACCAAATTCAATGGGATTTTGAAGCATTGTACCTAAATCCTATCAACTCTGCGACATTTCATCAAGAATCCGCACAAATCAAAATCTCATACAATCCATTAAAATCCATATACTAAAAAACAATGTATTAAAATCCCAATCGAATACACCCCGTCAAACAAGCAAGGGAGAGTTCATACAATAAAGTCAAATCCAGCTATGCTATCTAAATTTTTTAGTGATTCACAGTTTTTTTATCTAGAAAATAACCTGGATAGTATTATGCTAACGATAATTTCAAGGTCATAATAATTTAAAATCAATTGTACTGGATTGCTTCTGACGATTTGAAACTAATTTAAAATTTTAGCTCACTCTTATATTTATGATCGACTTTACTCGAAAAGGTTAGAATCAAAATGGAAATAAATGCAAGGAAAATACTACTAATAGGTGAATTGATCCTTGGTCGCCACACATTCAGAATGAGAAGACAATTGGAAACATCACATCATCGAGCACACCATCAAAATCCAAATGCCAAAAGGCAAGATGAACCCACCCCTTAATAATACTAACCAATTATCTTCATCTATTTCTATTTAACACAGCGAGAGAGAGAGAGAGTTTTAGAGTTTTGATATGGTGGCATGGCAGCTAGTTGTTCTTGGACATGCCACTTACTTATAATCACCACAGCTCCCTCTCTTTCTATTCCAACACCATCTTTTAATCTTTTTCTTAAAAATACAAGCATCCCATCTGGGTTTCAGCTGCGGCGGAGCAGAGAGAATCGGTCATTCCAACGGCGTCGTTTTGGGTTTGTTGTCGCTGCTCAGCTCACCAGTCACTTTCATTCAGCTACTGACTTAGATTCCAAGGTGGGTTTTTCTTCTTGTTTATTTTACTCTAATTTTTGCTATATATATTCGTATTCTATGTCAACAGTATTGTTACTTTTCTGTATCACTGTATGTATCGCTCTGGTTTTTAGTAATTAATGAAAAAGAGTTTGATGCATATAGTTTGATGGTAATGAAATAATTTCAAGAATTGGATTTTGGAGTGTATATAGGCAAAGATGATTAGGATTTAGATTAATCGCACAGCTTTTTGCAAAAAAAATAAAATTACTCACAGATTTAACAAATAAGTACCAAACATAGTATCAACATTAAATAACATGATATAGTGCTAATAATAAAGCCTTAATCAATAAGGTTCTCTAATCGAGAGTTGCGGTGTCATCTAGCTCAATCTCCGACCCCTCAAATTCTCGTTCTTCCTCTTCATCTATTAGACTTGACGGAGATGCTCTGTGAGTTGCATTTGAGGTGGATGTGCCGCTTGCCAAGGGCCTCATGCGATAAAGTGGTTCCGCGGCTCCAAAAGCAATACACTTCTTCCAGATGAATGTCTTAATGTCATTGCAAAAAGCATATGCAACGGGACATTCTTACAGACCATCCTTATAGAGATTACATCCGAAAATACTGCAAAGAGAGACTGGATGATATGCAAATCCTTGATAAAGTCTAAGCTCAATCAAAAATAAACAAGTGGAAAATGTTGACTGTTGCCTAGCAAATTGTCACATATCTTTGCTCGTGAATACACATCTTATATAACTCATTGTTGATATGGGATGCTTATTGTTTTTACTTGCTTTTTGGATTTGAACGACCCAAATTGACTTGAACCAACTTGTGCAACAGGCTTGTATTATATCGTGTTTTGGTCCTGGAATATGTTTTTTTTATTGTGTGTGGCTTTACTTGGCTAAATCTTTTAATCGGAAGCTTGATTTGACCTCAAGACCAGGAATTTTTGATATCATATTTACCTTTGCTTTGGTGATTTGTCCGTTTAAAACTGCTTTAGCAAATTTTAAATCTAACTTGTAAAATCACTGCTAAATTAAATTTTATATTCCTATTATCAGTCCAGTGATATATCACACTTGCCATGGATTGGTCCACTGCCCGGAGATATAGCTGAAGTTGAGGCTTACTGTAGAATCTTTAGAGCTTCAGAGCGTCTTCATAATGCATTAATGAAAACATTGTGCAATCCAGTAACTGGAGAATGTAGCGTGTCATATGGTTTTCCCTCAGAAGATAAACCGTTATTGGAAGAAAAAATTGTGTCTGTTCTTGGTTGTATGATATGTCTTCTGAACAAAGGAAGGGAGGATCTTCTTTCTGGAAGATCATCTCTGACTGCATCATTTAGCATGTCTGACGTAAATATATCAGAAGACAAGCTTCCACCACTTGCCAGTTTTAGAACTGAGATGAAAAGGTATTGTGAGAGCTTACATGTTGCTCTTGAAGACTATCTTACACCTGATGACATTGAAAGAGTGGGTATATGGAGGAAGCTACAGAGACTAAAAAATGTTTGCTATGATTCTGGTTATCCTCGACAGGATGGTTCCCCATGTCATGCATTGTTTGCGAACTGGACTCCAGTTTACATGTCCACTTTAAAAGAAGATATAGAATCTGAAAGTTCTGAGATTGCTTTTTATCGAGGTAGCCAATTAACGGAAGAAAGTCTGAAGTGGCTCTTAGTCAATGGATTTAAAACAATTGTAGATCTCAGGGCAGAGGCTGTAAAGGATCATTTCTATCAAGCCATGTTAGATGAAGCAGTTTTTACTCAGAAAGTGGAATTGGTTAAACTTCCAGTTGAAGTTGGTACGGCTCCAACGATGGAACAAGTTGAAAAGTTTTCATCATTGGTGTCCGATTCAAGAAAAAAGCCCATATATCTCCACAGCAAGGAAGGAGTTTGGAGAACTTCTGCTATGGTTTCTAGATGGAGGCAATATATGACTCACTACAGGTCCCCATCTCCCTCCAACAAGGCAGTCTTACCAAATGGCATCATGTTAGGTGGTACTACTGACATGAAAAATATGCAGATGTCAGTAAAATTGAAGGAAGATGCACTTGATGATAAAAATGGGTCCATGGAAGTTGGACCAAAGACAAGGTACAGTTCCATCGGAAAACTTCCTAAGAAAGACTCTCAAGCTCCTGACGAAAGCAACCAATCTGATAATGGAATATCTGGTTCTCTTGATACCATGTCAATTACACCTGAAGTTGATGTTTACAAAAATGAGTCTCTGATCGATGATTGGAGTGCTGTAAAACCTTTCGACTCACAGCTACCTCCTTCAAATGTTTTTTCCAGAAAGTCAATGGTTCGGTTTTTCAAAAACAAAAAGATCTCACCTGGCAGATACTTCAATAATAACCACAAAAGATGGATGGAATTGTGTGGTTCAAGAGGGAACTATAACGGGACAATTCTGAGTTCCAAAAGCAGTCAGACCAATGTTAAATTAGTAGACCAGCAAAGGGAAACTTCAAATGGGTCAGCTATTAGTTATGTGAATCCCGGTACTAATGGGACTTACAAGGAAGGTGGCAGTTATACATATCAGTCCTCTGACCCCATTTCAACTGCACCTAGTGACAAAATGTATACCACGAGGAAAAGTGATGATCGTATTAGTGCAACCAATGGTTTAGATAAAAGTGCTATTTCCTCTACCATGTCTTCTGATCAAAGGAATAAGACAACAGCCACTGTGTCTTCCCAAAATGATGAACTGGGACTGATTGAAGGAAATATGTGTGCTTCAGCAACAGGTGTTGTGAGGGTTCAGTCAAGAAAGAAAGCAGAGATGTTCTTGGTGCGTACAGATGGAGTCTCGTGCTCTAGAGAAAAGGTAACTGAATCTTCCTTAGCCTTTACCCATCCTAGCACCCAGCAACAGATGCTGATGTGGAAATCTACTCCAAAGACCGTATTATTACTGAAGAAATTGGGTGAAGAGCTCATGGAAGAAGCCAAAGAGGTATTACACCAATATCATGGAAATACTTAATAGGAAATTGTCTTTTTTGTTTGGTGTGACCAAGGTTTGTATACTGTGTTTATACTACTTTTGCATTTTAGTTGAGCTCCACCCCTCTGCTATCTCCAATCTTTCTCAGTCCCCCCCCCCCCTTTTTTTTTTAATTTGTCCTGGGGAAGGGGGGCGTAATGATATTAGTTGCTAGTGCAGATTCTGCACAAGGTAGTGTCAAATAGGGGTTTATATTAAATTTGCTACTGATTGCAGATTGCACTGAGATGTCTCACTTAAATCACCATTCTCAATGGGCTTAAACCAATTAAATCAGCGCTCGAACACACACACACACACACACATCACTGTTAGTTTTCTTAAAAACAGTAGTGGGAAAAATGGCAAAATTAATATTTTGTGCTTTAAATTAATAATTTTTTAGATGTTTTTTCTGTCAAATAGTTATCCTCCTAGTGCCACATCAGCAAATGACCTCCATATTATCATGTTTTCTATTATTTCTTGGGAGAAATTTGATGGAGTGATGTATATTGTGATTTAAGTGGTTTGAATGAGCTCCTGTCGAGAATGCAAGTCAAATGAGACATTTGCGTGCAATGATTGGCCATTTTGATATAAGTCCCGTGTCAAATATAATATATTATCTTTCCTGTTGTCAAGATATCTTCAGTTAATGATCATTTTTGATGTTATATACTTCACTTGTAAAGTTTGTTTGTATTATTGATTGTTTAAGTTGTCAGCCTTATCCAATTTAACAACATATTATACAATTGCAGGTTGCCTCTTTCCTCTATCACCAACAGAAAATGAATGTCCTTGTTGAGCCCGAGCTACATGACATTTTTGCCAGAATTCCTGGTTTTGGATTTGTTCAGACCTTCTATAGCCAAGATACTAGGTACTGTACTGTGTATAGTTATACAAAGGAAGAACATAATTCTCTAGTGTGATATTGTGTAAGATTCTGATTGTCGCTGTTTTTCCAAATGTAGCGATCTTCATGAGAGAGTTGATTTCGTAGCTTGCTTAGGAGGAGATGGGGTTATACTTCATGGATCGAATCTGTTTAGGGGTGCTGTTCCTCCTTTTGTTTCGTTTAATCTTGGCTCCCTCGGATTTCTCACTTCGCATATTGTAAGCTTCTCACACTAATTTGTTATATAAATTTGTTGTTTACTACCACTCCTACTTTTTAAATATTCTTTTACATACAGTTTGCAGATTATAAGCAGGATTTGAAACAAGTTATTCATGGGAACAACACGATGGATGGTGTTTATATTACTCTTAGGATGCGTCTTCGCTGTGAGATATTTCGAAATGGAAAATCAGTGCCTGGAAAAGTATTTGACGTCCTCAATGAGATCGTGGTTGATCGTGGTTCGAACCCATATCTTTCTAAAATTGAATGTTACGAACATGACCGGTTAATAACCAAGGTGATGCCTTTACATTTTTTTAATAAATCTGATTTTGAAATTAGTACTAGCACATGTTCCTGAAAGAGTGGAAGTTTTTCTTACGTTGAAAATTCTTATATAGGTCCAAGGTGACGGGGTAATAATAGCCACGCCAACCGGGAGTACAGCCTACTCTACAGCTGCAGGAGGCTCTATGGTAAGAAGGGTTTGCTTATATATATATACATATATATTAATATATCTGTCTCTCTCTCTCTCTCTCTCTATATATATATATATATATATATATTTATAAATATGTACATATATATATTTATATATATCATTGAAGTACAACTCCAAGCGATGTAATTAGACACACCAAACCGTGAACCATGCCAAGTTCTCTTGTGGTCCTGAATCTAACATGGGAACATAATAATCTTTAACTCATTTGGGGAAATAATATTTCGTGGTTTGAGAGAGAATTAATTTCCATGATTTTTAAATACTGATATTGAAGTTATGCTCTTTGTTTTCCATCAAACCCTCGTTAGTTACTCCCCAACTTTTGGCTGTCCTTCCAAACACCGTCTTTCATCTTCCGATAACCTTTTTAAAAAAAAAACTGCAATCTTTGAAGTTCATAGAGCTCAACTCTCTAGTTATCTGTTCTCATGTTGCATTCAATTTTTTGTGTTTGCCTAATTGCAAGGATCACTTTATACTTAAATCTTTTTTGTGATTGATGACAGTTTGAGAACAATTTGACTACAAGAGTTCGAAGAATGATCTGTTTTATGAATCATCCTCTAACAATAAGCTAGTAAAATTTTTTGCGCAAGCCATGGGTGCAGAGAATTATGCTAATGTGTAACTATTGATACAAAGTTGTGGTTATCGTAGTTTATGTGATTCGATTGAAGAAAGGACTAGCTTATCTGATTACACTATACTCCCTCCGTCCCAACCAAATGTTTACAGTTGGGTTGGGGACGGAGGTTAAGAAAATTAGTAAATTTATGTGAAAAGGTAAGAAAAGTGAGGATAGTGGTGGGACCAATTGATACTTAATGTATAAAGTAAGTATAGTGGAGAGAAGTAGCGGGGTTAGTGGATTTTTATGTTATAAAATTTTACTATATTCAGTAAGTTTTGAAATGTAAAGAATTAGACGGGACATCCAAAAAAAGGAAAGTGTAGAGAAATGATTGAGACAGAGGGAGTATATAGTTTTTATGGGTTGTGTAATTGTAAGGCATACAACTGATCCATCGGAATTTATCTCATGTCTGCACTTTAATTATGGAGATGGATTCTCAAAAAAAATTTGTATACCTTACAATTGCAATACATTATATTTGTAACATTGTACCAGAAACTGGAAATATTCCTGTTAGTCTGTTACCATTAAAGAGCAGTAACACCTCTTGATGAAAATCTCTAGTCCTTTGCTCTGGGGATGAAGTGATGAACTACCTTTCTCTTTGCCATTATAAAGGCCTCCATCTCATGTTCCAATGGTGGACATCAAAAAAAAATAAATCTTTTAAGATATTGTAGCCATATAAATGGATATATGATTATAACTCTATCCACATTTTACTTCTCCACTTTTTGTTTTGGGATTAGAAGGGGCTCAGGGTCCCCAAGTCCTGTAGTCTAACAGTATATGCAACCATGGGTCAGAACATCAATTCATGAGATGAATGAACTAAATTTTCATATTTTGTATTGAAGTGGTCATTGAGCCTTACATTATATTTAAGTCCATCAATAATGGACTCTCTCCATCAATTTTCAACGTGAGTTGCTGATGGAATTCAATTAGCGGACCTCATCAATAGCATTTTGTAAAATTACTTTTCATATAATTATTTGACTTTGTGATTCATACTGAAGATAATAATATTGTATATATTGTACTCAGGTGATAGATTTTGGTCACAAATATAATATTAAATACAGTTATTATATAATAACAAGCAGTAATTGATGAACTGACAGAGTTCAACCATTGCATAAAAAAAATCTGCTTTGTTATACTGAATGCCATCAGTCTAGTACAGAAATTGATGAATTAAAGGTTCAAACGGGTGCCTATGCTCTAATAGATCAAAGTTTGTTACCCATCAGCCTAATTCGACATAGCATGTTTAGTTCCATACAAAATGAACAAGAAGTTAAGCGGCCTAAATGTACATAGCGGATTTAGTTCTTTACAATATAAACTAGAATTTAAGCGGATTATCTTTTAGAAGCCTTGGACTGTTTTTCAGGTTTTTGTTGTAGACGATGTTGACTAAACTATGCTTAAGAGTAAGTCTGATGCTAGATGCGAAATAGCTATAGTTATTGCTATAATATGGCATCAAAAAGTGCTTTTTGGTGTCAAAATAAAACTTGCACTCCAATGCTAGATGCATAAACTAGTTCCAAATTTAAGTACCCTTTTAATTTTTAACTTTTAGCTAAGTTTTTATCTTTTAGCTAATTTTTAACTTTCACTCCAGTTCTAGATGTATTAAATGTTTCCCTCCAATTCTAGTTAAATGGTGAGGTGGCAAATTTGCATAAATGCATCTTGATGAAAATTTGGCACCAATTATGCATTTATCCATATTTGCATCCAAATTTACAACTCCTTTGGAGTTTGTTGTTTTTGTGCATTTGATGCCAAATCAGGGCAATGGTACCACTTTAACTCTTTAAGCATTGCATTGGACTTGCTCTAAGAAATCTACTGATTGTTTTGTATGCAGGTGCATCCTAATGTTCCCTGTATGCTTTTTACACCCATCTGCCCACACTCCCTCTCCTTCAGACCTGTTATACTTCCAGACTCTGCCCGTCTCGAATTGAAGGTTTATTTTATTTTCTCATTCCTAATTAGTTTTTACTATACTTGAGAATTAAGATAGTAAAAGCTTGGAAGTCTGAATTTCTGCGTGGACATTGCACTCGCTTCTTGCTCATTTAAACTCATCTATTACATCTTGTACAATGTTTTCAAAGTTAATTTCCAGGATTTAGCTCAAGTGGAAATCAGATTTCGAATAATAATTAAAAATAGAAAGTTTCGTTGGCTGATTGTTGTGTTTATGGTAGTCAGTAGTGACTGTTCTCACAAATTCAATTTCAGAGTAGGCATCACTAATCATTTGAAATTCTGACTTGGTTAGATACCCAAGGATGCAAGAAGTAATGCTTGGGTCTCATTTGATGGAAAGAGAAGACAACAACTCTCAAGAGGAGATTCTGTTCGGATAAATATGAGTCAGCATCCACTTCCAACTGTCAACAAGTGTGACCAAACTGGTGACTGGTTTCGTAGCTTGATTCGTTGCTTAAATTGGAATGAAAGGCTAGATCAGAAGGCTCTTTAGGGGACTCGGTAGTCTATTACAACCATGGGTTGAGGTACTTGTATATTACTGTACAGAATATAGATAAAACCTAGGTCATCCAGTTTAGAAATATGATATATACTGTCATTCCCCCACATAGGTTCCCTCATATTAAGGAAAGAACTGCATTTCCTTTCCATACCTTTTCCCATTTATCCAGTATCAACAAAAGAATGTGATAGTTCTGTACTGTTCATCATACGATAGTATAGCTTATATGAATATACTACTTCTGGTTGGTCTACTTGTGGCACACAAGTGTAAAATGAAATAAACAATTCTAACACGAAACATGGAAGTTAGTTGATTTTATGTCATTTTTGAAACTTGCGTCTAAATTTATACTGATTATTTGTACACTCTCACTAGTCTCCTAGTAATTTCTAGAAATGCTGACAGTAATTTCTATTTATATATGACGGAATGCTAGCTTCCTCGTGAGAAACTAGAGAATTTGAGCATAATATTCCCTCAACGAGCTCTAATCCAGCGGTGTTTAACTATATTCTGTAAATAACGACTTCCAGCTCATTAAGTGATTTATGAGTAATATACAAGTATCGATGCAGAAGGTATTTAAATTAAATTGTTGGTTTCCAAATACAGTTTTCTTCTATCCAGTATTCAGCTACAGAGCGCTTTTCCTGATGGTAGTTTTTGAAGTAACTACCAAGATAATTCTTGATCACAGCCACAGTCATCCTCTCTCTTTCTGAATATGTCACGACTCTATGCCATGGACTCTTGAATATCCCATTACACATTATTTGTGTATGACACACACTTGCACACATGTAATATTCGCATTTGCTGGGTTTAATGGTGTTATATTTGTCACCGCTGATATGCTCCTATCTGAGAACGTTGGAAAAAAAATACATCTCCGATATACTTCTGGTCTTCTTCGAATTTCTAGGAGCCTCATTCAATTTTATATTGATATATATTAGTTTCCCTACCTTTTATTAGATCATTTACATGGAGTACAAATAGCACTATCCCAAAAGCTGGTATTTAAATAACTAATCAGCAAGTTTTTAACTTAATTAGTATCTTGATACTGGTTTACAGTACTTTAATGAGTTAATTGCATTTCACACCCCTACACTTGGGCTCAAAAGCATTTTGATATACAAACTTTAGATAATTGTACTTTGACGCCCACTGGTATTTTGTGCGCGGCAATATGCACCTCTTCCGTCAAAAGTTAACGGTTCCGTTAATAAATTGAAGGCAATTGTGGCATTTAAAAATTAAAATACAAACCCATTATTAATGGGTTAATTAGACAGTTTATGATTACTAATGAGTTGAGTCAACAAGATTTTGGAAGAATAGAATGACAGTTTATGATTTCATGGACATGTAGCATGTTAGTGTGAGGACATTCTGCAACTTGCAACTTGTAATTCATCTCATGTACACCGCGAAAGAATACTTGGGCACCTTTCTTTTTGTTTACTCATAAGTTCTGTTTCAACAAACACACATCATATCACAACCCTCTTCCACATAACACATTCAATGCTCATAACAATTAACACACACACACACAATGCTCGCATAATTCACAACAAGACAAAACCACAGGACACCCAATGAGGAGAGGTTACAACCCATTTGAATTTGCAGCTTCTATTGATTAAGATTCTCAATTGGAGTCGGGAAATTCTCAGAAAATCCAGAACCACAGGACTATTCACCTCAGGAAATAGTAGTATCACCCACAAAAAATGTTATAGAATCATTTGAATCACCAATGCCCTCTTCATTTCCCTCTCATCATCAACCACATTGTTGTAGCGTGTAATATTACAGTAAATTAGGGCTAATGAACATGAGATTAGGGTTTATATAAAGTAAAATGGGGAAAAAGATAGTTAAAAGGTTGATTTTCCCGTTTTACCCCGCTAAAGTAACGTTAAACATGAATATTTAACGGAGGTTGGGTGCATATTGCCACACACAAAATACCAGTGGGTGACGAAATGCAATTATCTAAAGTTTGTATACCAAAGTACTTTTGAGCCCAAGTGTAGGGGTGCGAAATGCAATTAACTCTACTTTAATACCAATAGTTGCTCTAAAATACTATTATTGTCTTATCTCAGATTGTCCATAATAGTCTTCCGAATTATGGTAAACAAGATGTTAAGAGAATTTATCAAAAATACTGTTTTTTCTAAGTTTTTTTGCGATTTATTATTTTTTGAAAATAAATACCTTTTTAGAAAATATTTGTAAAAATATGGTTTGTAACTAGATGCAACTAGATGCAACTTCAGTTAATTGGCCCGCAGGGTTGCAAGTATGAAGTATGATTGCATATGATTGCAATGGGTTGCATGCCGATCAAAAAGTTTACCTTATTTCGAGTGGCTAACACATTTTTTAATAATGATGGATCCCATGCATTCACAGTAACCACACCATTCAAAATACATCAAATTTATAAATTTCAGTGCTTAGTATGTGTTAATGAACACACACTAGACAAATCCTTAAATGAAACTTATTGTTCCCATATACAATTAATATGCAATTTGCTACATAACTTTGAAGTACCACATAACAGCATTCAGCAAAAACAGTTTTCATACAGCAGGAAATGGAACTTCTGTAGTGCCCACAGGCCACAGGCATGTCTATTTTAGATTTTTGCAGCTTCTATAGTGCTCTTTCCATGATGATAGTTCTCAAAGTAAGCACCAAGATAATCCTTCATCTTCTTGTATAATACTGGCCTTGTCTCTGTAATCAGCTCTGCTGCTGGTTCAATCTCTCTACCAGAATCCGGAAAACAGAACACAGCCACACTCAGCCTCACTCTTTCTGCATTTGTCACCGCTCTATGCACTGGACTCTTGAATATCCCATTACTCATTATCTGTGTAATGCAAGTCACACATGTCATTTTTGTTCATATTTGTAGAACTATGCTGTAAATAAGGCCTTATGTGAATTACCTCGACTTGATCACCAACATTAACAAGAAGAGCATCGGGAACAATTGGTACTGTGAACCATTGATCATTTTTCAAGATTTGGAGGCCTTCCACCTCTTTGTCCTGCAGAAGGTATGTAATAGCTGATCCGTCTGCGTGTGGTTTGAGTCCCAGTGTAAGGTCAGGCCTCGGGCAAGGAGGGTAGTAGTTGAATCTTGCAACCATGTTTGCGTTTTCTCCATACTGATCCAAAAAGCAGCTTTCTTTCAAGTTCAATGAGCTTGAGAGGGCCTTCAAGACAGCTTCATTTAAGAATTTCAACCTCTCAGTATATTCTTCCAATATTTCCCTGCAGTAGAAAACCATATGTTAGCATAATTATCACTAAAACTGAGCTACCTGCATACTTCACTTTTTAAAAAGTCGTAATACTGTTAGATGACCGACTCTCCCAAAACCTAATACTGTATATGTTAGTGAGAAGCGTGTTACCTAAAATTTTCAGGATTTTGAGGCCAAAGATGGAGCTTCCTCTGGTCCGCGGGGCTTGTGAGAAGGTACACACGGTCAGTCCAGTCAAGAACTTGATGCTCCGAGAACACTGGATCATTCCCGTATCCTTCCATATCCTCAGCAGCTCTTACGCAGTTGAGCTTCTCCTTCATCGGAAGTTGAAAGAAGTCTCTGCCAATACTGCGAACTTGGTCAAGAAATGAACTTGTCATTCCATGATTTATTGCCTGAAAAAAGGTCAACCACACCAGAATCATGATACCATATAACAAATTCAAGAGCACAGGTCCTTTTAGTTGACTTAAAGAGACATCACAAACCTGAAAGCAACCGCAAGAACTTAAAGATGCTCGTAGTTTCTCAAGTTCTTTTTCTGCAGATAGTGAGGAAGATTTTAAAGAGTTGATATCAATAACCGGAATATCTATCGTCGGATAATCCACATCGATGGCCTCATCACTGCGTTTGTAGATATATCTTTCCGGAAGCGTTTCGCAATCCAGAGCTAGTTCTTGAACCGGATTGGACACTGATTGAAGAGTTTCGGCCATGTTGAAGTCGGTAGCTATTGAGGGATGGTTGTAAGCTTAGACAATACTGTTTGTTGTAGGTCCTTATCATTAAATGGATCATCTTTAAATAATTAATCAGATAATTGCTTGGTCAAAATATGAGATTCTTCGAAATCCCATTTTACTCTCTTTATTTCAAAATAATAGTGGTTTCGATTTTTTACATAATATGAGGTGAAAAAACATATTTCTACATATTATTTTTCAAATTTCTTTTCTCTGAGTAAAATTTTAATATTAATATTTATTCAGAAAAGGAAAATTTGAAAAATAATGTATAGAAATATGTTTTTTCATATCAAATTATGTGTAAAAAGACAAACCGACAATTATTTTCAGGATAAAGGAAAATTACGTGTAAAAAGACAAATGCTAGACCGGCGGTTGGCCCCTTGAGCACCTCCGCTGTAAAAGTAAGAAGGCTGATACCCAAAATGTTTCTCCTGCGCGTCTGAAAAGATGAATACAAGTTTTTACTCACTCTAATCTCAAATACTGTGTTGTATTTAATTTCCTTACAGCAGATTCACCAGCACTGAGGTATTTCCTGATAATAACAAAGTGTAATTAATATTGCATACATGATATTGTAACAAACTCCAAATTACAGAAATGAAACATGTATAGAGGTTAGAGGTAGCTATTACATCGAGATTGCATTACATATTATTCGAATTAGTTAAACATGAAACTGGAAAATTATTCAAGTACTGGATGAAACTGCAGGAGATTGAGAAAAAAGGCATGCGCGCAATCAGCAACAACGTTTTGGGATGCAGAGGTGGCCACTCATGTGCCAACTTTCAGCTCCACTAGCCGGTGCATGAGGACAAGCTGGAGTGTATTCTTCGCTGAATTGCAGATTCCATGAAGCATTCGGGTCATCCTTTGAGAACATTGTCCAAGTAGCCGTCGAATTCTCATATCTAGTGTGTGTGATGCGTTTAAAAGCCTTCACATTCTCGTTCTTCTTAATGTCATCCTTGTCGATGTCCACACTGAAAATATCTCCATAGGCCCTCGCTGAGTGCTCCACAAGAGGCAATGAGATGGGATCGACAGAAATACCAGCAAGATCCGCGGTGACAACAATGCTCCTTCCATCTGGACTGAAGAATGGGTGATTCACATGCCCTGCAAGATCATCTGCGCTTCCAAAAACTCTTACCACCACGTCCTTATGCTTGGGGTTCACTAGATACACCGCAAAATACCCTGAATCAAGCTTATTGTCCTTGAGTGGCGCAGTTTTGGGCTTGTCGCGAGTGGAAGAAAATACAATCCACTCTCCACTCGGGGACCATTGGCAATGCGTGTCAACCCAATCCCCTTCTGTCAGCCTCGTAATTTTCCCTTCACCAAAATCTCCTTCCTCTGCATCCTCCATTATGTATAGATTCTTGAAATCATTCCTTTCTGTGGCAGGAAGACTAGAATCAATAGGATGATCTCTTGTTGATCGAAAAACCAATTTGGTACCTGCAGCCAATTTCAACAGATCGATCCATATAAACTTGGTAGACTTCAAAAAGTTTTGTTATTACTACTACACTACTATATTTTTTAACAATACAGAGTTATAAATACAGTAATGCCTATGAAAATTATGTAACGAATGATAAAAGCAAGAATTCGGGTGGTACCCTCAGGATTAGAGGAAGGGAAAGCATTATTGAAACCATCTGTGAGGCATTGAGTATGTTGTCTTGCTTTTGAAGCGTTTGGGATACGATGTATTTCTAACAATTTGTCAGCAGAAAAAGCCGGTCCGACACATACGTACAGGATGTCCAAATCCTTGTTCTGGTTCCACACGGGAGAAAAGATTTTGTCCGCTGAATCCATCTACACAGAGAAAAAGCCATAGAGATATGATTAAATTGCAATTTAGAGACGTTAATAATCCATAGAGCTACAATATGTGTACCTCAAAAACCATCCGCAAGCCTTTGTCATCAGCGACCCAGACAGACTTGAACTCATTGTCTACGAATGCAACCTTCTGGCCATCGTTGGAAAATGTTGGAAATGCTCCGGACAACCTGAACAGTCCTACATCAGGAACCGGGGACTCGATCTTACGGAACTGTCTTTCTATATTTTCTCCAGGCTGTTGTTCAGATGTAACAAGTATTATTTTCGTATACCAAATAAAGAATGGCTTAGACAAATAACTAATAACTTATACGAGAGGTTGTATTCATATTTGTACCTTAACAAGGCCAGTGTTGACACGATGATATCCGATGCGCTTGGTATTAGTTTTAGCATCCATTATCAAGAAGGGGTTGAAATGATCTGCTAGAGGTTTCGTTACTTGAGTGACATCCATCACTGGTTTCTTAGTTTTCGAATCAAATACTATAATGTGACGGTAGTGGTCTGGTGTGCGGTCAATACCGAATTTTGCCAAATCACGAATCATGGACACAGCCACAGTGGTAGAATCGATGGCTAGAGGGGTCATGGCATTTGATTCGTCTGGAGTTACACGAATGGGTTCTGAAATGTATGAGTCACCAAATTCAACACGGAAAACTGCCCAAAAATTATCAACCTTCCGGTGAAAAAATAGGACACTTTCACTTCCCCATGTCGGCCAGCCACCAATCTCCACAATTAATCTTCGTTTAAAGGGCTTCTCTACATTCATCACAAAAATAGAGGTTTGCAAATCTTGGATCTCCCCAGCCCAACCGGCCTTCCTCTGGTACGACGCTACGGCTATCCTCTTTCCAGACGGTGACACCGACGGACTTAAATCAGCTTGCACTGCAAATTAGTGAGAATTCAGAGTTGTGCTTCAAAATTTTATTGCGCCTAAAATCTCGATTATATGCACGAAATTGAATACAAATTTTACACAAATGACATGACAATTGAGGTAAAATGTTTGAATTGGTGCTATATATTAATGCATATACAACGGTTCATTCCAATTAAAAATCAACACATAATCATTCTGTGGAAGTTCTTGTATACAATTTCGTGTATCAAGAATTTTCCAAATCAAATTAAGCTTACATGATGGTGTAAGTCGGCCAGTTTCTCCGGTCCTGAGATTGGTTTTGTAAACAACGGTCCAGGGTTGACGACGACGGGGAGCAGGCTCCTTGGTTGAAATATAGACGAGAATATCACGTCTAGCACCAGCTACGCAAGGGCTGTCTTCCATGCGAACGCCGTCTGATCGAGGATAAACATCCTCGAAACTGAACACCTTCGTAGTAACTTTACGAGATGCAGAAATCCGAATAGCAATTTGAAGAGTTTCCAGGTCATCTCGTTCGGAAACAAACACTATACCCGAGACACTGCCATTGTCTACATCGGCATCCTTGATTCCTTCGGGAATCAGCTTTGGACGCTTGATAATGAGTTTAAGAGCCGCGGGTGGAATGGAATGACCATCGTAATTGAAAGAATCTCCGTCGGTCATGCTAAGTTCTTCGTGCGGTGACTTGGGAGGCAAAGGACAGGAATAGATGTCCAGAGCCACGGGTGGGCGATAGGTTGTGAAGAAGGCAATGCTCCCTCTCTTCTCTCCCATTTTTTTGGTTTTTGTTTTTTCTGTTTGATATAATTATAAGTAGGAGAGACTCTCAGAAGTGAAGTTGCAGGAGCTGAACCAGGAGAACTCATCATCTTATAAAGGCTTGCTGGGTGCTTAGCTCAGTTTTTCTCATCTGATACATCTGGGGTGACGCTGAATAGTTTCTATGTGACGTTGTGAATATAACAACCCAAGTTCTGTCTCATCATGCATAATCAATCTTATCATTCTAACAACTTAATTTTTGTCATTCTATGTTTAACTTCTTATTTAATGAGATACTAGTTTTCATGTGCAGACTAGCAAACTGATGTTTATCATAAAGAATACGCAACGACAACCAATTGACAAACACAATGATATTAGTTATACGCGTCATTTTGTTATATAAGAGATGTAACAGAAGCGACGCAAAAGACTATTCCTGTAACAGTGCAATTTGTATTAATGGTTGCAGGTGTATCATCTAACAATAATGCAGGTGCCTGCAAAATTAATATATAATATAATTGTATTTATTTTCCTAATAAACCTAGCTAAATAAGCCACTCAACCTGCAGGTAGGCATTAAACTATTAGATGTTTTTACTTGGACAAAATGGAATGATGGTAGAATGAAATGAAAATTATATAAAATTTTTATAGAGAAAGAAGAAGATATGAGACAATAATGACTAAATATGTGTGAGTCAAAATTTTTTATGACATCCATGTTAGCTAACATGACGCAGAAGTTGAATAATCATTGCTTTCAAAATACGTGGACTAGAATTATCGTTCAACCAGTTATAATAGAATTATCAAAAGAATGACAATTATAGATATTTACTTATTAATCTCAAAATAGAGTATAAAATTCATTACATTTTCTTTGATTTCATCCAAATGAACCCAAGATTAGATGAGAAGAGAAAAAGAGAACTGGTTTATCTTACAAGAAGCCCAAATAATGATGTCATTTACATTCGTCTCCACACGCAGTGAAACCATTAGATTTGTTTAAGCTATTAGATTTCCACGTCTACGGAGAAGAAAGAAGGGAACTAAGAGCATCTCCAAGAGCCTCCTTGTTGGCTCCTAAATATGATATAAAAAATGTAGCTCTTAGTAATTTAAGACAAAATTAAGAGTGTAAACTCCAACAATACTCTCTACATCTCTTCTCTATTTCATATTTTATTCATATATTGGGCTCCACTATAACAAAAGAGAGAGAAAGATGGAGGTTGATTGGAGGGAAGGATTTTTTTATTGTGAAAAAATAAGTTAGGAGCCATGTGGTGGCTCTTAACTTTGAGGAGAGAGGAGAGAGAAACAAGAGGCTCTTAAGATTTAAGAGCCACTTAAGAGTCTCTTGGAGCAACATTTTGGTTCCCCCTCCTCAAATCTCAAGTTAAGAGCCTAAATGAAGAGTCTCTTGGAGATGCTCTAATTTATCATGTGCAAGATGTAAACAAGAAGCTCAACAACTCAAATGTTGTCCGTTAGCTTCTTTTTAACTCGTACGTCAAAATAATTCCGATAGAAAGCATGCGAGTAAATTGAAAGTAACAACTAAGGTTCTGTCTTCATTAATCAAATTTTACATATTTGTTTAAATCTACCAAATATTGGTTTTAATCCGGAGGTCATATAAAGACCATTTTTTAGTAAGTCAATATATATACATTACCTAGCTATCCTGAGTTTGTGTGTACTATTATAGGCCTATATATAGTGCAATACTGAAAGAGCAGAGATACAATCATCTTCAGTACTTAAAACTTGAGTGATTTCTATCAGTGCATTTTAAATTTCCTTGTCAAGATGTCTTTCAATGATGATGAAAAAATCCCCGGAACCCTCAATGTCCCCGCAGGTTCAGTTTTGCAATTTTAGAATTTTTTTAGTTATCTTTCTGTCATCAACTTTATCAGCATTTAAATAAATATTGTGTATGTAAATTATAGGAGAAGATGAGTTTACAGTGGGAAAAGCAAAGTTGAAGATCATTAACTCAGCAACAGCGCCAGTGGACGAGAACAATTTGAGGGTTCTGCTGGAGCTGACTGGGCTAGGGAACAGCAAAGAGAGACTCGGCCTCGATCTTGTCACCGTCTTGGATGTCAGTCGCAGCATGAAGGGAGATAGGTTGGAGAAGCTGAAAAAAGCAATGCAATTCCTGATCAAGAAACTTAGCCCTATTGATCGTTTGTCCATTGTCACATTCTGCGGTGAAGCCCACAAGCTATGCGGATTGCGAGTGGTGAACGAGACTTCTCAAGAGGAAATCATAGATCTTGTAACGCAGTTGAGAACAGAGAGGGGGACAAACATCACGGATGGCCTTCGGATGGCCTTAGAAGTGCTCGAGGGACGCAGACACAAGGATGGGCGTTCAGTCGGCATAATGCTTATGTCGGATGGTGAGCAGAACGAAGGAGGAGATCCTAGGGAGGTTGAAATTGGGAGTGTGCCCGTGTACACATTTGGTTTTGGCACCGCGACCAATACTAAAGGAGATCCTAAGAAAATGGCCGATGTAAGTAGCCGCTAATTATATCATTTATCTTTTATTGAAGTTATGATCAACTTGTTAACTTTTGTGTACTGACTTTGGTGCATGATTTAATTTGTTGAATAGGTGCTAAATGGTATCGCGAAAAACAGCAAGGGAGGAACATTTTCTGATGTTCCGAAGACAGATGGTTTGGGTGTTGCATTTGCTCAGTGTTTGGCCGGGCTTCTGACTTTGGCTGTCGAGGATTTGAAACTAGTCATCTCGCCCGAAAACAAATCCAAAGTCGAGAGTGTGTCTGCAGGTGACTATGCACAATCCGGGAACACCACTGTCGAGCCTGCTGTAACCGTTGATTTTGGTAATTTGTACGACAAAGAAACGCGAAAAATTATTGTCGACCTTGTTCTCCCTAAGGTGGACAAGGAGGTGTCCTCACAAGTTCTACAAATCAGTTACAAGTACCTGTAAGATTTCATAATTTGCTAGAAAATCTAAAGTTTTATATGTTATAT
The DNA here is from genome assembly GCF_001625215.2 of Daucus carota subsp. sativus. Lineage (NCBI taxonomy): Eukaryota > Viridiplantae > Streptophyta > Magnoliopsida > Apiales > Apiaceae > Daucus > Daucus carota. The sequence continues at coordinate 45,598,312 of NC_030381.2, read as the reverse complement.
GAATTCCTCAATTGTTCTGATATTACTTCATATCGATGTTTATGTGTGTAGGAATAGTACCAAGACGAAAGAACTAAAATCCCCTCCTATTTTCGCAAGCATAAAGCGTATAGGAAAATCCACTCCAGTTCAAAAGGAGGAGGTAACAGTTGAAGCCAGCCGTATCGAGACTGCACAGATGATGAAGGAAGCCAGAATCTTGGCTGATAAAGAACTCTACGACGCTGCCAAAAACAAGATTGTCGAAGCCCAGAACATGCTCGAGGATGTCGAGATCGACGGAGTGAACACCTTGATCGAAGCTCTAAAAGCAGAGCTCCTACAGTTCTTGATATTCTTGCAGTCACCCGAAACCTACAAAAAGAGAGGTCGCGCTTATGCACTAGCTGCCGAGCTCTCCCACGAACGTCAACGTCATGCTGCTAAGGGTGATGCGTTAACCACGACACCGCCAATGTACGCAACTCGACGTATGGAAGAATACAAGAAACAATCGGAATCATATGAGCAAGGCAAGCCAGTGCCCACGGCAGCTGAGGACGCCAGGGAGGAGGCTCTCGCGGATCCAATCGGCCCCATCTCTGGAGCACTTAGTCTCCAGATTCAGATTGCCATTCAGGCTCTCATGACCATTCAGAACATAATCGATTCAGCAGCGCCCTATTGAGCATATATTACTAGATTTCCCAGAATGATGTCTTCGGCACCATCTTGCACCTGCGATTCTCGTTTTGTATTTGCATTAAAATAATCCATCGGAGCCTTGTGGTGCGATGTGAATAGCTAATCATGTGTTTTATGTTTGTAATTTCTTACTTCCAGTCATATATGTTTGCCGACTAATATTATTTGCATGTTAATTTTAATTAACATACACTGAACGTTTGTGGTTTATCTGTTGCCGCGTAGGACTTTCGGACATACTGTCAATTAGGCATAAAAGTATTGGGTCGGTTCGGTTTCAGAAAAAACCGAAAATTGAAATACAGTTTTTTTTTTTTTAAATCGAACCAAACATTTCATATAAGATATCCGGCCTTGTTGGTCTAACAAACATTTGAGACCCCATCTGGCTTTTATAATGCGACTCATGCACCTTTTTTCTGTCATCTTTAAAAAGTTTCACCTTTTGACCCATAGAGTACTCACATTTTTAGAATCCTCCATTTAAAATTTTTTCAAGATTATCTTCTTCGAATTTTTGAACAAGTTCACTACTACCGTCAAATAATACTCATAAATTTTATACTTCTAACTAACAAAAAAATAATATTAAAATAATTAATTAATATGTGAAATCACATGATGTTATATTTGAAATTATTTAATGATGCAACACATAAGAGACATGCACGTGTTGTTAACCTGTAGTTTTAAAGGAAGAACTTGTTAATGTTAAATTTTTCATTTTTAGAAAGGTAATTGAGAGAATTTGATTATTCTAATATATAGTGATTAGTATATAATTGTCATTATTATATAATATTTTTATATATATTATATAACAAAAAGTTTTATTATCGTTAAATTTCAATTTAAAGGTTCTATACTAAAATTAATTGAATAGAATTTAAAATGTTGAAAGAAACATGCGATGTATTAAACTTTTGTTATAATGATTATCAGACGGTCAAGAACTATGTGGGCAAGGATGTGGACCCTTGTGTTTTTACCGCTCACTGACCTGTAAATCTGTCTCGGGCCATTTGAAAGAATGAAGTAACTCTATGAAAGTATACTACTGCAAGAAAATAATACAGATGTGGAGCCTTAGTTGATCAAAACACTCGCTTGAAAAAAGGGGTATTCTTTGCCTTTGATTGGTAAGGTTTTCTTTATTCCTTTTCATACCTTTATCAATTTATCAGACTCAGTTGAAAAAAAAATAAAATAGCATCTGTTGTTGTGTTGATTTTACTTAGCAAATACCTCTTAGATCGAAGAATGGTTGATGCAATTGTATCCACTGCAATTGAAAAACTTGGTGATTTTCTGACCCAAGAAATCAACATCAGGGTAGGAGTAAAAGATGGTGTGCAGTGGCTAAAAGATGAATTAGTTTACCTCCAATCTTCTGCAAGATATGCAGAATCAAGGCAACACGAGGAACTGATCCGCATCTGGATAAATAACGTCAAAGAAGTTGCGCAGGATGCTGTGATAATCTTGGAGAGGTTTAGCGACCACCAAAAGAAGCATTCAGCTCCTAGGCAAGGTGTTCTGGATTGTCTGCGGAGGTCTACTTGCATCTGCACGAAAGAAGCTCAGCTTTATGATATCGGCAAGGAGATCGAGTCAGTGAAGCAAAGAGTCAGTGAGATCAAGAACAGGCGAGCAGAGTATGGTATAGGGAATATCTTAGACACTGCGAATGTGCGACAAAGAAAGAGAGCTTTGCTGAGAGCAACTGCTGTTGAAAACAAGGTTGATGTGGTTGGTTTTGAGGATGATGTTCGGAGTTTGTTGGCTGAACTTACTAGAAAGGATCCCGCGCTGAAGTATGTTTCCATTCATGGGATGGGGGGTTTGGGCAAGACAACACTTGCCAGTAAATTGTATCACAGTAGTGAGTTGAGCCATTTTAAGAGTCGTGCTTGGGTTTGTGTTTCGGAGGATTATAAAACTGAAGATGTTTTGAGGAAGATAATAAAGTCTTTCATGAAGCACACACTAGATGGATTGGTTTATTTGGATAAAATGGATGAGGCAGACTTGTTGCAGCACCTACTAAATTTGCTGCAAGAGGGAGATGGGTTTTTGGCCGTGATTGATGATATATGGGATATCAAAGTCTGGAAAAAGATTAAAAGTGCTTTTCTAGACAAAAGCGATGGTAGTGTTGTTATTATAACCACGCGATATAAGAAAGTTGCTGAGAGAGTAGATGACAGATGTGTTGTCCACAAACTCCGTTTTCTGAATGAAGATGAGAGCTGGCAGTTGTTCTGTAAGACAGCAAAACAAACACCAAATCTGGACAAATTAGGAAGGGAAATGGTGGGTAGATGTCGAGGTTTACCACTGGCAATTGCGGCACTTGGTGGGCTGTTATTCCACAAGAAGAGCTACCAGGATTGGTCAAAGGTGAAGAACGATCTTTGGAGACAGTTGAAGGGCGAGTCAGCGGAGATTGATGAGATACTAAGCTTGAGCTACAATGAGTTGTCTCCACAGATGAGAGATTGTTTTTTGTACCTTGCAAGGTTCCCAGAAGACTATACTTTTGGTGTTGAAAAGTTAAAACTGTTATGGATTGCAGAGGAATTCATAACTGACAAAGGAGATGGGCTAGTGACGGAGGATGTGGCTGAGGAATATGTGAATGAGTTAATTAATCGCAATATGATTCTCATAGCAACATTTAAATTTGATGGACAAGTTGCCAAGTGCCGGGTACATGATGTTGTGCGTGATCTTGCTATCCAAAAGGCCTCCGCGGACAAGTTTTTGGGAGTTTTTGACTCTAGTAAAAAGCATCCAAATTCCATTCGTGGACACCGAAGGCAGGCCATTTACAATGGAACCGGTGATTATTTAGAACTACCCGGGTCTTGTTCTGATGATCTAAAGGTCTGTTCACTATCAGTAATGAAAGAAAGTGATGAACTTACAATTAAAGAAATGAAGTTAATTTTTTCCAGATTTGAGAATCTCATTGTGCTCGACTTGGCGGGTGTGGAACATTCAGAAAGGATTCCAAAAAATATAGGGGATTTAGTTCGCCTGAAGTTCTTGGGCTTGATGGGCAGTGGGTTATATCACGAAGAACCTGTAGCAATTCCAGCAAGTATAAGCAAGCTGAAAAAGCTACAAACTTTGTGGGGTGCAGACTTTTCTAGGTACAAATTTCCTAGAGAAACTTGTGAGCTAGAAGATTTGAGACATATAAGATTCTTTAAGGGGGGTTTCAAGATTCAAAGCAACCAAACAAAGCTCCAGACTATATGTACTATACACTATTCAGATTGGATCCAGGTTGATACTGTCAATTTGTTGGACCTCCGTGCTCTGTCTATAACATCAGTAAAAGGGGAACAAGTACCGGGAGGAACTGCTTACAGTTTGGAGTCCATAGCCAAGTTAACAAGTCTAGAAACTTTCAGTCTCGACTTTTCTCACTATCCAATGATTCCATCAATTAGACCGCTTTCATATTGCGAAAATCTCCAGAGTGTCTGCTTGTCAGGTCGGATAAAAGATCCATCAGAGTTGAGATTTTTACCGGAGTCTGTCACAAATTTATCACTATCAAAGACCAAGTTCACTCAAGATCCGATGCCCACTTTGGCAAAATTGTCAAATCTTACCGCCCTTGACTTAGGCGAGGGGACGTACACAGGGGAGAAAATGGTCTGCAGTGATAATATGTTTCCATGTCTTCAATTTTTGAAACTAATAGGGCATCCTGATCTGATAGATTGGCATGTTGAAGACGGAGCTATGCCTTGTCTCAAAGGTCTTTATATAGATGATTGTGATAATTTGATGATTCCCGAACGACTAATTCGTGTTCCTCCTACACCGGATTTCACTGAGCTCATTTCTAGAAAGGAAAAACTAAAAATGGAGGCAAAGATTGAGGCACATGCTCAGGTTATTCGGGCTGCTCGTTTGTTCCAGGATGCTGGAAGAGGAGACACTCTTGCATATAAACGAGCTAAGTGATGATTATAAGTTTTGTGTTCTAAAAGATGATATCAGATGAATTTTAATCTTTCATTTCCGTTGTATGTATTTTGCTTGAGATAATAAGAATCCATTTTTCTCTTTCCAAATTTTCTTCGAGTTTTATTAATACATTCGATCGTTATCATCACTTATACAAAATACGACCAACAACAAAAATTTGAATTTTTAAGTGCGATGGCATTTATGCTATGTTTTCGATTAGAATGTGTTAGCAACTCTCATGTAGTAGTGTTTCAAGATAAATCAAGTGTTATCGTTAACCGAAAATTATCATACAACTTGCAAAACAGGGCTCCCATATATTTATAACCAGTTTAAATATAAAATTTTCAAAACTAACCCAAACACAATTTTTTAATCTAATTTATTTAAACTCGGGCGATCCAAACTATGTTAGCCAAACAAAACTAACCAGCTTAATTTATTTAAATTCGGACGATCCAAACTAAATATTACCCAAAATATAGGTCGCCCAAGCCATGGGCCACTCCTGTGTGCGCCCAAACTCGGGCGACCGTGTGCGCCCAAACTCGGGCGACCCAGACTAAATCAAACAAACTAGTAGTGATCAAATGTCTGCCCTTATGTTTACGTTTTTTTATTTTTTTTATTTTTGTGTAATTTTTGAATGAGTTTAAGAATACCCACGTATTTATAAAATAATATTAATAATATTATAGCAATATTATTTATAAATATTATAATAATAATATTTGTAAATTCCGATTATAACTATAATGTTTGTAAATTCTGATTATAAAAATATCATTTTACGAATATTTTTTTAAAAAAATATTTTTTTTTTCGATTTTGTTTATTATGTTAACCGTATTTGCAAATATAATTCGAATAGTTAAAATTTTTAAATATTAAATAATAATATTTGTAAAAAAAGAATTCGAATATTTGAAAATTCCGATTATAACAATAATATTTGAAAATTCCTATTATAACAATAATATTTGTAAATTTTGATTATAACAATATTATTTTACAAATATTTTCTTTTTTACAAATGTTTTCCTTTTTTTCGATTTTGTTTATTATGTTTTCCCTATTTGTAAATATAATTCGAATAGTTAATATTTGTAAATATTAAACAATAATATTTGTAAAAAAAGAATTCAAATATTTGTAAATTCCGATTATAACAATAATATTTGAAAATCCCGGTTATAAAAATAATATTTATAAATTCTGATTATAACAATATTATTTTACAAATATTATTCGAATTTTTTTACAAATATTATTGTTTAATATTTAAAAATATTAACTATTCGAATTATATTTACAAATAGGGTTAACATAATAAACGAAATCGAAAATATTTTTTTAAAAAAATATTCGTAAGATGATATTATTATAATCGGAATTTAAAAATATTACGGTTATATTCGGAATTTATATATATTATTATTATTATAATATTTATAAATAATATTACTATAATATTATTGTTATTATTTTACAAATATGTGCTTATTCTCAAATTCATTCAAAAATTACATAAAAAAAAAAATCAAAAAACGTAATATGCAGGTTTTACCATTCCATGTGCCTCCCTGTTTTTAGTTTTTAATAACCCAGCAGTGAGGGTCGCCCTATACACACGCGACTCATGCTGCAAAAAATCACACAAGGGTCGCCCATGGCTGGGTGACCTATACTTTGGCTACCTGCAAAACTGCTTCAAATGGTTTAGCATTTAAAATATAACAAAAATATGCTACCCCGAAAGTAGCATATCGAGAAGTGATCACTTTTTTAAATCTCTAAAATATAACAAAAGTGATTATTTAAATATAAGTAATCAAAAAAATTAGTTTACTGGAATGATATTCCCATTTATCCATTATATTAAAAATAATATTTAAGTACTTAAATAGAAGATGATTATGTAGGTGAGCAATTTCGTTATTTGGTACAATCCCTAAGATAAATACGAACAGTTAAAATCTTAATTTTTGATAAACAACTGATTACATGAAAATTAAAAAGAGTTAAATATAAAACAAAATTTATACCATCGATATTTTAAATAAAAAAAGTAGTTTTGTAAACAGAGTATGTCTCCTATTTTTTATATTTCGAATAAAATAATAAGACGTTTTGTAAAATCACATGTGCATTTTGATTTGCGATTTTAAAAAAACCGCATCATGTCGCCACTATCACAGTTAATTTGTATGGAATAAATCTTAGCGTACATCCTTATTCACTACTAATACACTACCTGATTTTTAGGGCAAATATGATGTAACCCACTCTCTTACTTGTTTTCCTATTTATTATCAGTTTCAGTTTGTTTTAACAAATTTTTATTTTTAACTTAGTTAAATTTTCATTTTTAACTTTTAACTTCATCCCAAAAAAAACATTCCTCTATAATTTTGATTTTGCAGAATGTACCGACCATAATATAATTATATTTTAGTATATAATGTGTAATTTATATAAAATTATATCATGAGTTTATATAATTATAATTATAGTATATCATATATATATATTTAAAAAATTATAGAGGAGGCATCATCATGTGAGGTTTTATATTTAATATATATAAAATCATATATTTAATACATATATTTAATATGGCTTAACATTTACCGACTATACTTTTTAAATAAAAATTATATAATATTAATAATTATACATATAATATTATAATTTATATTAATATATATATATATATATATATATATATATAATTTTATTAATATATGTATATTAAGATTTTATTTAAAAATTATGTGAAAGTTGTCGATGAAAAAAAGTCCAGGAGCTATATAAATTTATTGTGTGCTAGTTATTTTTCCTTCTTTTACTATTTAAGTAATGTATTTATCAGAATTTTGCTATTAATTAAAAAATACAGATAAATAATATTAAATTTTAAAAATAATTTTTGGCACATGATACAAGATAAATTTGATATTTAATCATGAAAGACGTAATATAATTTTATATAGATCACATATTATATATACTAAAATATAATTATATTATGGTCGGTATATATTTTGTTAAATCAAAATTGTATAAGAGATTTTTTTTGGGATGAAGTTGAAAGTGAAAATTTAGTTAAGTTAAAAAAAAGAATTTGATCTATAAAAAAAGAATTTGTTAAGGTACACGGGAACTGATAACAAATAATGAAAACAAGTGAGAAAGTGGATACATGTTTTACCCTAAAAACCAGGTAGTGAATTAGTAGTGGATATGTATGTACGCTGAGATTTATTGATTTGTATGTACCTTTTTTACTCTTACTATTAGTCACATGCTCATGCTATTACTCACATCCACATGCACAATTTTAATTAAGAACAAGTCCAACGGGTTCTAGTCGGAGCCCTAAATATAATATAAAAAATTATGTCCTAGTAGTTTAGGATACATTCTACTAACTTCAACTCCAACAATGTGCCTTATTTTCACTATATGTTTAATATCTTATTATTAAAAGTTCACTTTCATCATTAAAACTAGGGGTGTAAATGTGTAACACCCCCATCTTAAATTAAGACGAGAGGTTACCTACAAATCCAAAACCTGCGAACAGAGCACTACTATATATTCCAAACGATGATAAACAGTTCTAATAAGTACTCGAATGATATAAATCCTCGAAAATAATTTAATCCGAATAATGCGAATAAATAGAATCTCTAAACAATAAAATCCGAATAAATGCTAGAAGTCCATAAATCCTAATCAATGAAAAGAAAGGGCTGCTCTCCATCACACAGTCCCGAATCCCCCTAAGTACCTGCCAGAAGAAGAATACGGCATGAGCCAAATGCCCAGTACGGATTGGAAGCATTTACAAAACAAGAAACATTTAAAATATTTTTGACGGTAAAATAAATCAGTTATTTGAAAATAACAGGCTGAAGCAACAAGGGGTTAGGATATTTCATACCGAGATCATATCAGAACATATACAGATACACACATCATAGGGTACCTAATGTGTGCAACAAATCGGATAACGTGTACGGCATATACAACGTCACCGTCAAATCACAAATCATATCAAAACTGAACTCTGGGTGCACCCACGTATCCTGAACAAATAATCAAAATGGCCAAAGCTCCTCCCAATAACAGAAGGATACGCCGTGACCAATCACACTGTCACGGAAGTGTCATGTCAATGGTGCCGCAAAGACATGGCTGTAGTACCCCTACAGCTGGGAAACTCGGTATACCCTATATCTCTCTAAGGGTTCAAACAAAACAATTTTCACAACTTTAAAATCACATGGTACATATATTTCAAATAAACTGAACATATCATATTTTGTAAAATCTTTGAAAACCGCATAACAAATATTTCAATCTTTCAAAACAGATTTTTAAAATATTTTTCGGAAATCAAAACAGTCAATGAATAGCACAAAAGAAACTTATCAAATCGGACTGATTAAAATAGGACAGATCAAAATCATTTAATATCGAAGGGAGTAACGCTGAATAAAAAGAATAGAATCCGTACAAACACACCGAACAGAAAGGATCAAAACAGAGTAATCAAATTTACTTAACACTAATAGAAGTAGTGCTGAATAAAAGAGAACGAAATCCGTACCTCGAAACTAGCACACCAAACACTCACGAGAAGCCGTAAATAATCCGCTAAACTCCCGACTCCGAACCTAAATATAAGATTATAATTTATTAAAATATATACTTATTTATATATTTATTAACGCTAACAATTTATTAATATAAACTATAACCTCGAAGGTGTATCCATTAACCTACTGGATTATATACTCAATGATCGCGTCTGGTTTAGTTGCGACAGTCACCAACATGATTTGTAAGTGCTATATATTAACCAGATTATACAAAAACCAATCACATGGCACACACCCCAGATACGACACATGCAACTTAGATGAATACTAACACGTGAACTTGGATCATGCTTGCTTTACCATTACCACACCTAACCATTAACCACATAAATCTATTTAACCATACATGTACCTTACTTTAATGATCTGACTCGAAGTGGTGAGAATATCGGTACCGCGCCTCCTCTGTTCTGCAACCCTTCGCCTCTGTTCTATAAGCTCCTCACCGCGTCTTAAATATTAGGTGTAGGGTTAGCCACTGATTCTATATGTTTATATAGACTTTTAATAAATAACCTAATCCTAATTAAACAATTAATCCCTTTTTATTATTGTTATTAACTCCACTTACTAATTCTTTTTCTAATCTATTTACTAAACTAATATTATTAATTCTATTCTAATTCAGATTTTATTACTAATAATAAATAAATACGGATATTACATATATACCCCCTTAAAAAGGATTCCGTCCCCGGAATCTAACGAAACTAAAACTCGTACCTGAATCGAATAAATGCGGATATCTCTCACGAATAGAATCCTCTAATTCCCAAGTAGCCTCTCGCTCCGAATGATTTTTCCACAAAACTTTGACAAACATAATATTTTTCTTCCTCATTACTCGCTCCTCTCGATCTAAAATAGCTTCCGCTTCTTCTTCACAAGAAAGATCCTCCCTAATCTTATGTAACGGATACTGAACCACATGGAACGGATGATACTTGTAGCCCTTCAGAACAGACACGTGAAACACATTATGCACATGAGATAACTGTGGTGGCAAAGCAACTCTATATGCAACCTCTCCCACTCTCTCTATAACATCAAAAGGACCCACATATCTCGGACTAAGCTTCCCCTTCATACCAAAACGCTTAACACCCTTCCAAGGAGACACCTTCAAGAACACATGATCACCAGGTTCAAATCCACCAAACTTTCTCTTCTGATCTGCATAAATCTTCTGACGTGATTGAGCCTTCTGTAAATTTTCTCTAGCCTGCGCCACCTTCTCATTTGTCACTCTAACCAACTCCGGCCCTTCAATATCTCTCTCTCCAACCTCATCCCAACAAGTCGGTGCCCTACACTTCCTACCATACAAAGCCTCAAAAGGTGGCATGCCAATACTTGCGTGCCAGCTGTTATTATATGCAAACTCAACAAGATACAAATACTTATCCCAATCGCCTGTCCACTCTAAGGCACAAGCTCTCAACATGTCCTCCAGTGTCTGAATCGTCCTCTCTGACTGTCCATCTGTCTGCGGATGAAAGGCCGTACTAAAGTTAAGCTTTGTTCCCCAAGCTCGCTGAAATCCCTTCCAAAAATGTGATGTGAACCTCGTATCTCTGTCAGAAACTATAGACACAGGCATCCCATGAAGTCTAACAATATCCCTCTGAAAAATCTCCGCCAACTCATGAACAGGAGTAGTCTCTCGAATAGGCAAGAAATGAGCAGATTTAGTAAGTCTATCAACTACCACCCATATGACATCATTCTTCCTAAAAGTCCTTGGTAAACCGGTCACAAAATCCATGGTTATGTTTTCCCACTTCCAAATCGGAATATCTAACTGCTGTAACAATCCACTAGGCCTCTGATGTTCTATCTTCACCTGCTGACATGTAAGACACTTCCCCACAAACTCCGCTATATCTCGCTTCATTCCATTCCACCAAAAATGTGTCTTCAAATCCCTATACATCTTAGTAGAACCCGGATGAATAGAAAATGAAGAACTATGAGCCTCGGTCAAAATTGCCTCACGAATTGCCGAATCTGAAGGAACACAAAGTTTACTACCCAACCATATCACACCCTCATCATCAACACGAAAATCGGTTTGCTTCCCATTCGCCAACTCCAATCTAATAGCATCCAACTCCGAATCATTCTTTTGAGCATCCTTAATCTTCGAAATAAGATTAGGTTCCACCTTTAAGCTTGCTACACTGCCATCTGACCCTCTCACATACAACTCCACATCTAAGCGCTCTAAATCTGAAATAAGGTGCGGCTGAGTAACAAGAGATGCCACACTCCCGAAGTTCTTCCTACTAAGAGCATCCGCCACCACATTAGCTTTCCCCGGATGGTACTGAATCTTAGCATCATAATCCTTAAGAAGTTCAAGCCACCTCCTCTGCCTCATGTTCAACTCCTTCTGCGTAAAAATGTACTTAAGACTCTTGTGATCAGTGAAGATATCACAAGTCTCTCCATATAGATAATGTCTCCAAATCTTCAATGCAAATACCACTGCTGCTAACTCCAAGTCATGGGTCGGATAATTCACCTCATAGGGCTTAAGCTGTCTAGAGGCGTAAGAAATCACCTTCCCATGCTGCATAAGAACACACCCCAAACCTCTCTTAGAAGCATCACTGTAAACCTGATATCCCCCACTGCCTGATGGTAAAACAAGTATAGGAGCTGACACCAACCTCTTCTTTAGCTCTTGGAAACTCTTCTCACGATCATCATTCCACTCGAACTTAGCACCCTTCCTCATTAGTTGAGTCATTGGCAAGGCTATGGACGAAAACCCCTCAACAAACCGCCTGTAGTAGCCTGCCAAACCCAAGAAACTCCTCACCTCTGTAACGTTGCTAGGTCTCGGCCAATTAGTGATAGCCTCGACTTTCGCAGGATCCAACTCAATCCCCTTACCAGACACAATATGCCCCAAAAATGCAACCTGCTCCAACCAAAACTCACACTTTGAAAATTTGGCAAACAATTTCTTCTCTCTCAAAATTCCCAACACGATGCCCAAATGCTCCTCATGCTCCTCCTTACTCCTAGAGTATATCAAAATATCATCAATGAAGACCACAACAAACTTATCAAGGTAATCATGGAAGATCCGGTTCATCAAGTCCATAAACACGGCTGGTGCATTCGTCAACCCAAAAGACATCACAAGAAACTCATAGTGACCATATCGAGTGCGAAAAGCTGTTTTAGGAATATCCTCATCTCTTACTCGTAACTGGTGGTAGCCCGATCTCAAATCAATCTTTGAAAAGTATTTTGCCCCTTGCAACTGATCGAACAAATCGTCAATACGTGGCAACGGATACCTGTTCCTGATAGTCACCTTATTCAACTCCCTGTAGTCAATACATAATCTCATAGACCCGTCCTTCTTCTTCACAAACAACACCGGAGCACCCCATGGAGACACACTAGGCCTGATAAATCCCCTATCCAACAACTCTTGCAACTGCTCTTTCAACTCATGCAACTCTAGTGGTGCCATCCTGTACGGCGTCTTAGAAATAGGTTCTGCACCTGGAACAAGTTCAATACTAAACTCCACTTCTCGATGCGGTGGCAAACCTGGTAACTCATCGGGAAACACATCTGCATATTCACTCACAACTGCATAATCCTCTATACGAGACTCAACCTTGGATGTATCCTTTACAAAAGCAAGATAACCATCACAACCCTTAGACATGAGCTTCTTCGCCTTTAGAGCTGAAATCAACTTAACCTCCCCTTTTGGTTGAGACCCCTGGTATACATACTCTGGTTTATTCACATCCCCAAAGATAACCCGTTTCTCCTCACAATTAATCGTCGCCCTATACTCACTCAACCAATCCATACCCAAAATAATGTCAAAGTCATGCATCATCATCGGAAGCAAGTTGACCTTATAATTTCTATCCCCCACAACTATCAAACACTCTCGGTACACATCAGAAATACTAACAGAAGTCCCCATAGGGGTAGCAATAGACATATGCGGAGATAATAATGAAGGTAAGACACCAAGATAACGAACATATGATAGGGATACCACAGAATGAGTCGAACCAGTATCAAATAACACATAAGCATCACGTGTACCCACAAAGACCGTTCCGGAAACAGTACCTGGATTAGTTGCTGCCTGAGAAGAAGTCAATGCGAAGACTCTGCCTGTAGGATTCTGCTGATTCTGCTGATTCGGCTGACCTCCACTGCCACTACCTCCATCACCATTATTACGTGGACAGTCCTTTAACCTATGATCCATCGAACCACACGAGAAACATGCCCCAGTCTGTTTATAACAAGCTCTGCCCGGATGGTGTCTACCACATGTAGCACAAGGAGCCACCGGAATCATATTGGGGTTACCCCCATACGCTGGATAACGTCCCTGTCCCCTTTGACGATTCTGCCACTGTCTAGGCTGCTGCTGAAACTGCTGAGTCTGCCCCTGCTGAGCCTGCCCCTGACCACTATACTGATTCTGTCTCTGACCATGAGCTGTATGACCTCCCCTATTCTGGTTCTGTCCACGCCACTGTCCATACCGACTGTTCTGACCACCATACCCCTGTCTACCCTGTGCTGTGACTAGCTGATCATCTCTACCCCTCTTACGACCACTGTCAGATCTGTTAGTCCGGAAGTCTATACGCTCCTTCTCAACATCCTTGGCTGCATCAGCCACCTCTGCTACATTCTGAAATCTGGAAGAAATGATAGACATCCTAAGAGACGACTTCAGCCCCCATTTAAATTTCTCTGCCTGCTGTGCTGCAGTCCCTGCAGAAGTCCCAGCAAATCCCGCCAACCTGATAAATCTCGCAAGATACTCAGTTATACTCTCATCGTGCTTCTGCTCAATAGAATTAAACTCTCTCATATAACCATCCTTCTCTGCCTTTGAGAAGTACTGCTCATAAAACAAATCTGTGAACCCCTGCCAAGTCAATGCCTCAACAAATGCATCACCCCTAATGGTCTTCACTCCTCTCCACCACCTCTGAGCATCCCCCTCTAACTTATACACAGCCAACCTCACCTTTGTAGCGTCATCACATCCCAATGCATCAAAAATCTTCTCAAGATGAACAATCCAATTTTCAGCATCAATAGGCTGTGGTGCTGAATGAAAAGAATCCGGTTTCTGCTTAACAAACCTATCGAACCAAGCTAGTGCATCAGGCTGATTTTGTTGCTCCTCATTATTTCCTGGGTTTCCCTGATTTTGCCCAGCTTGTTGCAAAGCCTGAGTCACTGCTTGAGCTATCAACTGAGCTAACTCAGCTGCACCAATGTTAACGTTATCGCGCCTAGGATTCTCACGTCTAGGAGGCATCTACAATATAAGAAACGAAGCGAATAAGAAAACGCGATTGGATAAGAAAATAGTACAAGCAGATATCAAATGAATTGCACAGATGAAGTGAGCAGTTGAAATGAATTTAAACATAATACCCATCCTAACGTCTACCCATTCTCACAGGTCAACCTAAATAGGTTTTCTACAGGAAAGAACCTAGCTCTGATGCCAACTTTGTAACACCCCCATCTTAAATTAAGACGAGAGGTTACCTACAAATCCAAAACCTGCGAACAGAGCACTACTATATATTCCAAACGATGATAAACAGTTCTAATAAGTACTCGAATGATATAAATCCTCGAAAATAATTTAATCCGAATAATGCGAATAAATAGAATCTCTAAACAATAAAATCCGAATAAATGCTAGAAGTCCATAAATCCTAATCAATGAAAAGAAAGGGCTGCTCTCCATCACACAGTCCCGAATCCCCCTAAGTACCTGCCAGAAGAAGAATACGGCATGAGCCAAATGCCCAGTACGGATTGGAAGCATTTACAAAACAAGAAACATTTAAAATATTTTTGACGGTAAAATAAATCAGTTATTTGAAAATAACAGGCTGAAGCAACAAGGGGTTAGGATATTTCATACCGAGATCATATCAGAACATATACAGATACACACATCATAGGGTACCTAATGTGTGCAACAAATCGGATAACGTGTACGGCATATACAACGTCACCGTCAAATCACAAATCATATCAAAACTGAACTCTGGGTGCACCCACGTATCCTGAACAAATAATCAAAATGGCCAAAGCTCCTCCCAAGAGCTAACAGAAGGATACGCCGTGACCAATCACACTGTCACGGAAGTGTCATGTCAATGGTGCCGCAAAGACATGGCTGTAGTACCCCTACAGCTGGGAAACTCGGTATACCCTATATCTCTCTAAGGGTTCAAACAAAACAATTTTCACAACTTTAAAATCACATGGTACATATATTTCAAATAAACTGAACATATCATATTTTGTAAAATCTTTGAAAACCGCATAACAAATATTTCAATCTTTCAAAACAGATTTTTAAAATATTTTTCGGAAATCAAAACAGTCAATGAATAGCACAAAAGAAACTTATCAAATCGGACTGATTAAAATAGGACAGATCAAAATCATTTAATATCGAAGGGAGTAACGCTGAATAAAAAGAATAGAATCCGTACAAACACACCGAACAGAAAGGATCAAAACAGAGTAATCAAATTTACTTAACACTAATAGAAGTAGTGCTGAATAAAAGAGAACGAAATCCGTACCTCGAAACTAGCACACCAAACACTCACGAGAAGCCGTAAATAATCCGCTAAACTCCCGACTCCGAACCTAAATATAAGATTATAATTTATTAAAATATATACTTATTTATATATTTATTAACGCTAACAATTTATTAATATAAACTATAACCTCGAAGGTGTATCCATTAACCTACTGGATTATATACTCAATGATCGCGTCTGGTTTAGTTGCGACAGTCACCAACATGATTTGTAAGTGCTATATATTAACCAGATTATACAAAAACCAATCACATGGCACACACCCCAGATACGACACATGCAACTTAGATGAATACTAACACGTGAACTTGGATCATGCTTGCTTTACCATTACCACACCTAACCATTAACCACATAAATCTATTTAACCATACATGTACCTTACTTTAATGATCTGACTCGAAGTGGTGAGAATATCGGTACCGCGCCTCCTCTGTTCTGCAACCCTTCGCCTCTGTTCTATAAGCTCCTCACCGCGTCTTAAATATTAGGTGTAGGGTTAGCCACTGATTCTATATGTTTATATAGACTTTTAATAAATAACCTAATCCTAATTAAACAATTAATCCCTTTTTATTATTGTTATTAACTCCACTTACTAATTCTTTTTCTAATCTATTTACTAAACTAATATTATTAATTCTATTCTAATTCAGATTTTATTACTAATAATAAATAAATACGGATATTACAAAATGAGTCGATCCGAGCCGAACTCTAGAGCGCTCGTGTATCGTTTGTTAAAAAATTAGTGAACTCGAACTCGAGCTCGAGATTGGATCGAGCCAAAAATATTGTTTGAGGATCGACTCATTAAGGAATAACTCTGTTCACGAACAGCTCATGAACATGTCTCACGAGCTTTTGCTCACGAACTGCTCATTAACTCACGCTCATGAACATGTCTCATGAATTTTTGCTCACCAACTGCTCATTAATTTTGTTCACGAACTTGTTTAATAAACTTTGCTAACGAGCTAGCTTATACTCATAAATTTATTTACGAGTTTGTTTGTTATTTAGTTTAATTAAAAAAAATAAATTAAAATTCTAACTATATTTTAATTTATGCTCTAGGGAATCTTAAATTCATAATAAATCATTCATTAATAAAATTTCCACATCCACGAGCCAAGTACACGAACCATGTTCACGAACTACACTCACGAGCCAAGTTCACGAACCATGTTCACGAACTCATAATTTGAACTTGCTCGCGAACTATCGAGTCGAACTCTACTGTGCTCAAGTTCAGCTTATTTATAAAACGAACCTTAAAATTATGCTCAAGATCGACTCGTTTATGAATCGAACCGAGCTTTTTTCGAACCGAACACCGAGCCGTTATCGAGCGTATCAACTCATTTACAGCCCTAATTAAAACATAATATAAAATAGAGAGAGAAAGAGAGTATTGGTAAGAATTTATTATAAAATATGGGATGCCTTATTTTCACTATATGTTTAATAGATTATTAAAAGTTCACTTTCATCATTAAAACATAATATAAAATAGAGAGAGAAAAGAGTATTGATAAGAATTTATTATAAAATATGGGATAGGGTAAGGAGAGAGAGTGTCTCAAAAATAGAGCTTGAATGGGTTGTCCTAGTGATATAGGGCATCACATTGTTAGATCAAGTTTTTTTCACTAAATACCCTATATTATGACTTAGGACACTAAATAGTGCCGGCGTTGGACTTGATCTAAATCTTATAACTCGCCGAGAACTCGGCTGGATCCAATTTCTCAGCCCATCAGATCATAGTTCTTTCATATGGAGTTCGTGAGTAATCGAATTTAAAAATGATTTTTAAGCAAATAGTCAAATTCAGACTTTATTTTTTCTATAAAATATGGATAATGATTAGATATGGATAATGATCGGAGAAATTATTTTATCTCATTATTAAAACTTATTTTTATTATATGGTCAAAAATATCAAGTAGGTAATGTAAATTTGAACCATTATCAATGATATTATTTATTAATGTTAATAAATTATTGATACTAGTTTTTCTTCTTTTTTTAGGAAAGTTATGAATACTAGTTTTACGCTCATACTTTGCACGGAGTATATAATTTAAAATTTATTTTTTTATAATCTAAAGTTTAACATCATTTTATTAGTGCATGTAATGTTTTAGAAATTAATGAATTAAATTTAGATTAAATTTTATTGATCGGTTGATTATATGTTTTCTTAAAAATTTAACTTCTACAACAGTTTTCATTTCAAAAATCGGTAGTAAATAATAAATATTTTTATTATTTATTTGTATATGTTTTTATAATAATAATATTTCGTAATGAGTTTGTGGTTTAATATTTTTAAAATTTTTCATATTCATTATATCTTCGTTTGTAAGAAAAAATATATATTGTTTTCTTTATGGAGTTGATAGGTGTTTGTATGAAGTAGGATACATGGCTGGTGTTTGTTTTTAGGAGAAAAGAGACATGGTCTATCTTTCATCGTTTATATTTATTTTTAAAATGATATAAATTTTATATTCAAAATTTTATTTTAATGTAATTATATTCTTTTTCAAATGATAATGTATTAACATTTGATAAAATATTATTGACAAATTGATAATGTTTTCTTTACGATTTAACCTTTTTAATATATAATTATATATTTTAATGGATTGTAAAAATAGTATATATATATATTTATAAGTATTTTTTATATTGTTAATATATGTTGTCGATAATAGTTTTATATTTTAAGTAATTATATATTAAAATTTTCAGATTTTTTATTTTTTAATTAATAAAAAGAATAATATGTGTTTATTAGTTACAATATATCTGTGTTTGTTTTGAAGTATACAATATTAGTGTTAAGGTGACACACACATATAAATTTCTTTATTCGATTTTCAGTTTGTCTTCATAAGTTATACATATATTTATAATTAATTTTTTTAAGGAGAGTTTTCTAATATTGATTTTTTTTCTTTTTCTTATTAAGTAAAGGTAAATTAGAGTTGATACCAAAAACGTGACATAAAAAAATATAACCAAATCATACCATACAGCTTGTTATAGATATTATAGATTATTAGATAATTAACATTACGACCACTATATAAAATTCATTTATATATTATATAACAAGAAAATTATTATTGTTAAATTTTAAATCTAAACAGTTATATACTAAAATAATTCTGATTTAAAATATAAGAGAAAAGATAATAATGAAGTAATTTTTTTAAACACCTATTCCTAAAGTGAGTCCAACTTATTTATGTGTTTCATCCAGTGTTGTAAAAAGCGGGAATCGGACTTAGTCGGTGAAAGCACCGTCTAGCGATTAATCGGATAATCGGAGATTAATCGGAGTGATTAATCGGATCATTAATCGTAATCAATTTAATATTATTTTTTAAATAATATATATTAATATAATTATATATAGTATAAATTTATAGTCATATAAAATCAAAAGATTAATGATTTTTTATAACACAAAACATGCCTTTATATGCATATACAAGTCCAGTCATCTCATGTATAAATTTGAATTTGATTGAATCTGCGAGGGAAGATATTGCAAATTTATGTAATTAGAGTTTAAAGTTAATATTGAAAGAGTAAAAGGTAATAAAACAACTTTAATTTATGTGTTTTGTCATTTCCGTGCCTTTTGTTTTATTTAAAATTAAATTTTAGAATTTTAAGATTTTTTTACTTTTTATTTTTAATTTTTTTAAATTCACCGATTTTTGACCGACTTTTTCCGATTAATCCCGACTTTTGACCGATTAATCCTGATTTTCAGAAAAAACGATTTTTTCACCGATTAACGCTTAATCGAGACGGTGGCCGACCGAACAGCGATTAATCGGCGATTAATCCCGATTAATCGCCGACTTTTAGAACACTGGTTTCATCCAATGTTACACAAATTGAAAATCATTTGAATTTTCGATTCATGATTAATTGAAAATCAGAGATTAATCACAAGAATTAATATGAATGAAATCAGATGTAGTGTAATATTAATATTAGTTAATACTTAATATTATTTAATATTTAGTTATTATTATATTAACTTTTTGTTAACAAATATATATGTATTATATCACAAATTTTTTAATTGTTCACAAATAAAGTAATATAAGATTTTAATTTTATAAAATTATTATATATAATTTGATTAAGAAAAACATATAAGAATTAATCAGATTTCAAAGTTCAAAATGATGAATCTTATTATTAAAATTAATTGATTAAATTAAACAAAGGATTTCCGTAACACCGGTTACGTCACCTCCTACTTTAATTCTATATGTTTATTTTTAACTGGTCGACACATAATTTAATGCTCCTATAAAACATACTTCCGTTACTTATTTTTAGTTTTTTTTGGAATAAAAATAAAACATATAAAATTTTAAAAATAAATTACATAATTATATAAATTTTACAGGAACTTTAAAGTTTGTGACGTATGCCGGCCCCAATGTCAACTATATGGGGATGGAGGGCACATAAATAACCAGATTCTTTAAGTAATCTTTTGACACGCACTCTTATAAAATATACTTACATTATATATATATATATATATATATATATATATATATATATATATATAAAATCCTGAAAAAAAATTTGAAATTTAAATTTTTATTAAGAAAAAAAAAATTAAAAATACATTATAAAACTATATTTTACTAGAGTTGTACATAAACGCGGGATGGAGGGAGTATCCTGTTGTCAGAAGAGATTCCAGATGTGAAGCCTTCAGTTGACCAAAACGAACCTCGCTTGAAAAAGAGAAAAAAAAATAACAATTGTACTTGTAATACCTGTATAATTTCTTTGAATTGAAAGACGAGGTGTGTTGATTTTTCTAGCAAATACCCTCAGATCCAAGAATGGTTGATGCAATTGTATCCACGGCAATTGAAAAGCTTAGTGATTTTCTTACCCAAGAAATCAACATCAGGATAGGAGTAAAAGATGGTGTGCACTGGCTAAAAGATGAATTAGTCTACCTCCAATCTTCCGCAAGATATGCAGAATCAAGGCAACACGAGGAACTGATCCGCATCTGGATAAATAACGTCAATGAAGTTGCGCAGGAGGCTGTGATCATCCTGGAGAGGTTTAGCGACCACCAAAAGAAGCATTCAGCTCCTAGGCAAGGTGTTCTGGATTGTCTGCGGAGCTCTATTTGCATATGCACGAAAGAAGTAGAGCTTTATGATATCGGCAAGGAGATCGAGTCGGTCAAGGGAAGAGTGAATGAGATCAAGAACAGGCGAGCAGAGTATGGTATTGGGAATATCTTAGACACTGCGAATGTGCAACAAAGAAAGAGAGCTTTGCTGAGAGCAACTGCTGTTGAAAACAAGGTTGATGTGGTTGGTTTTGAGGATGATGTTCGGATTTTGTTGGCTGAACTTACTGAGGATCCTGCGCTGAAGTATGTTTCCATTCATGGAATGGGGGGTTTGGGCAAGACCACACTTGCCGGTAAATTGTATCACAGTAGTGAGTTGAGCCATCTTAAGAGTCGTGCTTGGGTTTGTGTTTCGGAGGATTATAAAACTGAAGATGTTCTGAGGAAGATAATAAAGTCTTTCATGAAGCAGAAACTGGACGGTGAATTGGCTTATTTGGATAAAATGGATGAAGCAGACTTGTTGCAGCACCTGCTAAATTTGCTGCAAGAGAGAGATGGGTTTTTGGCCGTGATTGATGATATATGGGATATCAAAGTCTGGAAAAAGATTAAAAGTGCGTTTCCGGACAAAAGGGACGGCAGTGGTGTTATTATAACCACGCGATATAAGAAAGTTGCTGAGAGAGTAGATGACAGATGTGTTGTCCACAAACTCCGTTTTCTGAATGAAGAAGAGAGCTGGCAGTTGTTATGCAAGACGGCGAAACAAACACCAAATCTGGACAAATTAGGAAGGGAAATGGTGAGTAGATGTCGAGGTTTACCACTGGCAATCGTGGCACTTGGTGGGCTGTTATTCCACAAGAAGAGCTACCAGGATTGGTCAAAGGTGAAGAATGATCTTTGGAGACAGTTGAAGGGCGAGTCAGCGGAGATTGATGAGATACTAAGCTTGAGCTACAATGAGTTGTCTCCACAGATGAGAGATTGTTTTTTGTACCTTGCAAGGTTCCCAGAAGACTATACTTTTGGTGTTGAAAAGTTAAAACTGTTATGGATTGCAGAGGAATTCATAACTGACAAAGGAGATGGGCTGGTGATGGAGGATGTGGCTGAGGAATATGTGAATGAATTAATTAATCGCAATATGATTCTCATAGCAACATTTAAATTTGATGGACAAGTTGCCAAGTGCCAGGTACATGATGTTGTACGTGATCTTGCTATACAAAAGGCCTCTGCGGACAAGTTTTTGGGAGTTTTTGACTCTAGTAAAAAGCATCCAAATCCCATTCGTGGACACAGAAGGCAGGCAATTTACAATGGAACCGGTGATTATTTAGAACTACCCGGGTCTTGTTCTGATGATCTAAAGGTTTGTTCACTATCAGTAATGAACGAAAGTGAAGAACTTACAATAGAAGAAGTGAAGTTGATTTACACCAGATTTGAGAATCTCATTGTGCTTGACTTGGCCGGTGTAGAACATTCAGAAAGGATTCCAGAAAATATAGGGGATTTAGAGCATCTCCAAGAGCCTCTTCATTTAGGCTCCTAACTTGAGATTTGAGGAGGGAGAAGAAAATTGCTGCTCCAAGAGACTCTTAAGTGGCTCTTAAATCACTAAGAGCCTCTTGTTTCTCTCTCCTCTCTCCTCAAAGTTAAGAGCTACTACATTGCTCCTAACTTATTTTTTCACGATAAAAAAATCCTTCCATCCAATTCACCTCTATCTTTCCATCTCTTTTGTTATAGTGGAGCCCAATATATGAATAAAATATGAAATAGAGAAGGGATGTAGAGTGTATTGTTGGAGTTTACACTCTTAACTTTATCCTAAATTGCTAAGAGCCACATTTTTTATATTATATTTAGGAGCCAACAAGGAGGCTCTTGGAGATGCTCTTAGTTCGCCTAATGTTCTTGGGCTTGATGGGCGGTGGGTTCTACCACGAAGAACCTGTAGCAATTCCAGCAAGTATAAAAAAGCTGAAAAAGCTACAAACTTTGTGGGGTGCAGACTTTTCTAGGTACAAATTTCCTAGAGAAATTTGTGAGCTAGAAGATTTGAGACATATAAGATTTCATAAAGGGGGTTTCAAGATTCAAAGCAACCAAACAAAGCTCCAGACTGTAGATACTATAAAATATTCGGATTGGATCCAGATTGATACCGTCAATTTGTTGGACCTCCGTGCTCTGTCTATAACATCAGTAGAAGGGGAAGAAGTATCGGAAGAAGGAACTGCTTACAGTTGGGAGTCCATAGCCAAGTTAACAAGTCTAGAAACTTTCAATTTCTACTTTTCTCACTATTTAATGATTCCATCAATTAGACCGCTGTCATATTGCGAAAATCTACAGAGTGTCTGCTTGTCAGGTCCAATAAAAGATCCATCAGAGTTGAGATTTTTACCGGAGTCTGTCACAAATTTATCATTATCAAAGACCAAGTTCACACAAGACCCGATGCCCACTTTGGCAAGTTTGTCAAATATTACCGCCCTTGACTTAGGCGAGGGGACGTACACAGGGGAGAAAATGGTCTGCAGTGATAATACATTTCCATGTCTTCAATTTTTGAAACTAGTAGGGCATCCTAATCTGAAAGAGTGGCATGTCGAAGATGGAGCTATGCCTTCTCTCAGAGGTCTTTATATAGATGATTGTGATAATATGATGATTCCCGAACGACTAAATTGTGTTCCTCCTACACCCGATTTCACTGAGCTGATCTACGAAAAGAAGAAAAGAGAGATTGTGGCTCAACATGCTCGAGAGCTGCTCGAGGGATATTTGATGCGTTCTCCCACCGGAGAAGTCATTTACTCGATACAATGATCTATTAGACCGTGTTTTCGAGTTAGTCTTGCGATGACAGAGAAGCATTAGTAAACATTATATGTTTTGTGTTCTAAAAATTCACTTATATTTCATAAGAGGCTAAATGCCCTTTTTAACTCTCAATATTTGGGAGTGTGTACTTATAGATAATGAGTGACAAGCGAGATGCTCTCAGCATTGATACTTTAATCTAATTTGTTTACTTTCTCTCTCTTTTTGCATTGATACTTTAATCTAACTTGCTTACTTTCGCTATTTTTTTTTTTTATATAGTAGTATCATCAACTCGCTACAGAGAATCAAGATGATAAATAATAGAGCTAATTGCATTTCGTTGGCCATACTTACGTCTGTTTAATAAAAAAGTGGCCACATTTCTCATTTTACATATCGATGACTATTCTTTCATTTCAAACGATATTTTAGTGGTTGGACGTTAAAATGACTAACGGATTTAAAGATAGTACATACCAAACTGTAATAAATAAATATTCTTGAGGAAAATATTGGTATTTCCTCATTTACACTGTATTATACTAAATGCATATACCTCTTACAAATACTGATTCAATGATAATCAGGATTTGAGGAAGTTGATCAGGACCTGGCTTAATGACGTTATCAGTATTCTACATGCACTTGTCAGGATCTGGAAAATGATCAGGACTCGCTGATTCATCATTATCTGAAGTTGATCGATAATTGAAGATGTCAGGATTGGAAAATGATCTAAAGTTTATTCACTATCATATTAGACCACTTTCATATTGCGAAAATCTCCAGAGTCTCTGCTTGGCAGGTCTGATAAAAGATCCACAGAGTTGAGATTTTTACCGGAGTCTGTCACAAATTTATCACTATCAGAGACCAAGCTCACACAAGACCCGATGCCCACTTTGGCAAGTTTGTCAAATCTTACTGCCCTTGACTTAGGCGAGGGGATGTACACAGGGGAGAAAATGGTCTGCAGTAATAATACGTTTCCATGTCTTCAGTTTTTGAAACTAATAGGGCATCCTGATATGAAAGAGTGGCACGTTGAGGACGAAGCAATGTCTTGTCTCAAAGGTATTTATATAGATGATTGTGATAATTTGATGATTCCCGAACGACTAAATTGTGTTCCTCCTACACCCGATTTTACTAAGCTGATCTCTATAAAGGAAAAAAAAGGAAAAAGAGCTTCTAGGGCGAAAGATTCAGGCACAGGCTCAAGTTATGCGGGCTGTTTATTTGTTCCAGGCTGCTTCGTAGAGATTCTTGCAATGACAGACGAGCATTAGTAAAGATGTATGTCTTTATATATATGAAGTAAATAATCGATCATATGATAAATTATTGGTTTGCAATACATGTAAAATGTCAGCTACTTTGGAACAAATCTCATAATCAAACATCGTTATAACAAACAGAACACTAGGAAATATGAATAAATTATTTTCTGAGTTCGAAACAGGAACCGATCATTACTGTAGTTGAATTCTTCGATTTCTCTATTACAGTTTGTTGATTCTGGTTCAAATTGTTCAGCTAGTATTGGTACGTTACAATTACTTTGATTTCGATTTCTTCACTAAGCTCTAATTTTAGTGTTACTTCCAAGAGTAAAACATTTACTCTCCAATTTAAAACGACCAAACAATGGTCTGGAACTGCTCTATTTCTCCTTCATCATTGCTTCAACTGCGCTCATACGTTAAAACCCAACTGAGAAAGTTACGAATCTAATTAACATTTGCGTTGTGCGATGCAGATATGGCCACTCATATGCCAACTTTCAGCTCCGTTAGGAGGTGCGTAAGGGCATGATGGAGCGTATTCTCCCTTAAACTGTAGATTCCATGCTGAATTTGGGTCGTCTGATGAAAACATGGTCCAAGAAGCAAGAGCATTTTCATATCTACTATGGGTGATTCGTTTAAATTCCTTCACATTCTCGTTCTTTTTAATGTCGTCCTTGTCGATTTCCACGCTAAAAATATCTCCATAAGCCCTGCCTGACTGCTCCACCAGAGGCAAAGAGATGGGATCAACAGATACACCAGCAAGGTCTGCTGTAACAACTATAGTCCTTCCATCTGGACTGAAGAATGGATGGTTTACATGCCCCGAGAGATCATCTCCACTTCCGAAAACTCTTACAATCACGTCCGGATGCTTTGGGCTCACAAGGTATAGTGCAAAAAATCCTGCATCAAGATCATTGTCCTTTCGGGGTGCACCCGTGGGCTTGTCACGACTGGAGGAAAATAGGATCCACTCTCCACTCGGAGACCATTGGCAGTGTGTGTCGACCCAATCTCCTTCGGTGAGCCTTGTTATCCTGCCTTCGCCAAAATCACCTTCTTCTGCATCCTCCATTATGTATAAATTCTTGAATCCGTCCTTGACCTTAGCTTCAGGGTCCTCGGGGTGATCTCTTGTAGATCGAAAAACTAATTTTGTACCTGAAACCATTTACAATCCGTCCATCCACATAAATACTGTGCATTTATTTCATATATCAAGATGGACGCAAGCAAAATCCAATAATATAGTTAAGGAAACGGAAAGAACAAGTAGAGTGGTACCCTCAGGATTAGTAGAAGGGAAGGCATTATTGAAACCATCTGTGAGCTGTTGAACATGTTGTCTTCCTTCCGAAGCATTTGGGATTAGAGCTATATCCACTGGTTTGTCAGCTGCAAAAGACGGCCCCATACACACGTACAGGATATCCTTACCTGGATTTTGGTTCCATACGGGGGAGAAGATCCTGTTGGGGCCTTCCGTCTATGTTAACATACAGATAGATTGATCTTAAAACTAAATCAATGTCAAGTATAACTACTTATGATCATACTATATATGTGGACTTCTATGAGTTATACCTCGAAAACCATCTTCAAGCCTGTGCTATCAGCTATCCAGACAGACTTGAACTCATTGTCAACAAATGCAACCTTCTTGCCATCACTAGAAAACGTTGGAAATGCTCCAGACAACCTAAACAGTCCTATATCTGGAACCGGAGACTTGATCTTACAGAACTGTCTTTCTATATTTTCTCCAACCTATTAGCAAGATCAAAGTAAATTATATTCTTATACCATATTACAAGTGGCTTGTAAAATTAAGTAACTTGAAAGTGAAATCAGTTACCTTAATAAGGTCAGTGTTGACACGATGATATCCAATGCGCTTCGTGTTGGTCCCAACATCCATTATCACAAAGGGGTTGAAATGGTCAGCCAGAGGTTTTGTTACTTGAGTGACATTCATGATCGGTTTCTTAATAACTGAATCAAACACTACAATGTGACGATAGTGTTCTTTCTTGCGGCCGATACCAAAATCTGCTAATTTACGAATAGTGGCCACTGCCACAGTGGTGGCATCAATGGCTACAGGGGTCACGGCATTTGATTTATCTGGGGTTATACGAGTGGGTTCTGAAACGAAAGTGTCAGTGAATTCAACACGGAAAACTGCCCAAAATTTATCAACCTTGCGGTGGAAAAATAAGACACCTTCACTTCCCCAAGTCGGCCAGCCGCCATTCTCCACAACCAATCTGCGGTTGAATGGCTTCTCTACATTCATCACAAAAATTGAGGTTTGCAAATCTTGGATTTCTCCAGCCCAACCGGCCTTCCTCTGATACGATGCCACTGCTATCCTCTTTCCAGACGGCGACACTGACGGGCTTAGATCAGCTTGCACTGCAGATTAATGAGTTAAAACAGATTTAAACCTTTACCCATTCGGATAATTTCTTTTTTATGACAAAAATACCTTAATCAACTACTTCTATCACATAACTGATAATTTGGAACCTGGATAACACTTTTTTTTGAGAAGTACTTGTTTGATTCTCACTGAATATGACCAAAGCAACAATCGAACTATGTACATGTAACACTAGACCTATAGCACAAACTGAAAATAATGGAAGAGAATTAGTATACATAATTAGTTTATTCTTACATGATGGAGTGAGGCGGTCGGTTTTCCCGGTCTTGAGATTAGTTTTGTAAACAGCAGTCCAGGGCTGACGGCGTCTGGGAGCTGGTTCCTTCGTGGAGATATAGACAAGAGTATCTTGTTTAACTCCGGCA
The DNA here is from genome assembly GCF_001625215.2 of Daucus carota subsp. sativus. NCBI lineage: Eukaryota > Viridiplantae > Streptophyta > Magnoliopsida > Apiales > Apiaceae > Daucus > Daucus carota. Next base: position 45,570,240 of record NC_030381.2, on the reverse strand, counting down.
ATGCAAGGGCTATCCTCCATGCGCACACCATCAGATCGAGGATAAACATCCTCGACACTGAAAACTTTGGTAGAGACTGTATCAGTATGAGATGACGATTTTGTCTGAATAGCAATTTGCAGTGTTTCCAGGTCGTCTCGTTCAGACACGAAAACCATTCCTGAAACATTGCCGCTCTCAACATCAGCATCCTTGATTCCTTCGGGAATCAATTCAGGACGGTTGATAATAAATTTCAGAGCTGCGGGTGGAATGTAATGGCCGTCGTAGTTGTAGGATTTTCCATCTGTCATTTTAAGTTCCTCGCTTGGTGACTTGGGCCGCAATGGACAGGAGTAGATGTCCAGAGCCACGGGTGGGCGATAGGTTGTGAAGAACGCGATGCTACCTCTCTTCTCTCCCATTTTTTTTCTGTTAATTTTTAGCTTCGACTAAGACTAATTCTCAAGTGTTCAGCTGCACTGAAATTAACTATGAAATCGAACTTATGATCAGTTCTAGTAAGAAAACCCGAAGTTAAAGTTAAATTTAGGCAAGTCAGTTATAATAGTTTGTCAATGTCAACAATGCCATTCCATTGATGAAATCGTGTGAATTATAGGCCTAACAACCAACAATTTGGATTTATACAGGATATTCAGAAGAAGCTTCCTTCTTTTAGTTTTGTTAGGCTTTCAATCTTTATATTAATTTTCATTTAGCACAAACGACTAGCTGCACGTAGCCTGGAAGTTGACTCAGCATAATTAGAAACTAAATTTTGCAAAACGTCGTCACCCAACATAACAGATAACAGGCTATTCTTAAAGCTTCTAATTCTTTACATAATACAAATCTGATGAATTAAAATTTTGATCTTATTAGTCTAATAATCGGATAAAATGCGCTACCAGCCCTTGATAATGTATGAACCTGATCCTTTCTTAGGTGATTTCTACCTGATCTTTTATTCTCTATCCACTTCTCTTATTATACGAAATCTATATGACATGCAGACTCGTTTTCTGCGAGAGGAACTAGGAACTAAAATTTCGTATACTGTCAGGGAAGCTCCCACAACCAAAAATGACGAACTTATGACTTGCAGATGAAAACCATCCGACAACGTTGAAGTCCAATGTCGGTATTTTTGGTCTTGAATTCGACTGAGTACCATTAAAATTCGAACATGACTGGTTTGTTTTGTTTTAAAACATCTCATTAAAGGGTTAATTCATTTCATTGACCTTTCTCAGTGATAGGTTTCGTCAGTCTCTGTGTAACTTCTTGAATGATGTCCTAGTGTATATAGTGTGAAAGAGTATAGTAGATGAAACAGTACATAATGAATGTCAAAACAGAAGGTAGGTAAATTTGTATACCAGGAAATTGAATATTATCTGATTTATGAAGTTGAATACCCAACTATAACACATGTTAGGTCGCTAATGAAGAGAGTGATGAGATGCATAATTAATTTGTCAACTCTCTCGTCAATGTACTGGCAAATGTCGAGAAATGCTACTTCTTCGTACTCTCAAAAGGCACAATGACTAACAATTTATATCAGGCTAGTTATAAACAATAATAAATTGGCAGTAATATAAAAAATATAGCAGGTCCCTATAAAATATAAATTCAATGTACAACAGATACTTGTGACGGAGATTTATATCACATTCCGTTGTTAGTTATAAAAATATATTATTACTAATATAAAAAATATAAAACTAAGATACGTAAAATATACAACAGAAGTCTAAAATAAGCATTTTAGGACGTTTTATGTCGTAATTTTTAACTTACTAGTTGAGTAAAAATGACGGAATTTCGTCAACTTGAAACAGATTAAAATCTACATTTATGTCGTAAGAAGATGCATCTGTTGTAATATACTCCAAATGTAATATACACATTATTTTTTTAATATCAGATTTATTCAGCAGATCTTTGTTTATAAAATTCCATTTGTCGCCCATAAAAGTAATCAAGCATTAAAATTGAAATTACTCCCATATATGTCATGTAATTTTAGGCTTTTAGAAAGTCATGGGCGGAAAACCCTTATCAATCTAACAACTCAAGTTTTGTCAATTTCTTTGATTCTTTGAATATGGTAAATCCGGAATGTGTCAATTTGTTCCATGGGTGCTTTATCTGTCATCGTCCATTGTTTTTATGTAAACGGCACTATATGAGATCGACGTTTTTCCCATTTGCTCATGAGTCATATAGATGAGACATTGTTATAACCGAGTTAATGACGTGAAATCTAAATGATTATAATTTTAATTAGTAATCCTCTTCCTCGGTCACCTTTTCTTTTATAAATCACATATATTTGAATAATATATGTACCTAACATTTTATTTATCTTTTTTCATCAAGAATTAGCTAAACTACCAACCATTGACAAATCCTTTTTAGTCAAAACTGTACAAATTTTAAACATTATGGAAGAAAAGTTGTCGTGCTTTGTTTATAATGTCAACCATGTCAATTACAATAGTTCTTATCATTCAACTAAAATAATGGTTCGGATGATAAATTACGTTATATACTATATCCATGATCATTTAATATTACCTAACTCGCTTTTCCCGTAAGATTAACATTAATATCTTTTGACACAATTAAGTATGCTCAACCGACGCATATGCTTATAAGAGAGACTAGGCACAAACAAGTAAGCGACGCTAAAAGGGATTTTCTGTGCACATGTGATACTTCTAACGTCAGTTAGAATGGATGCATAAACTCTCGGGTTTATGTCAGTTTATTCATGAACAGACGCAAAGTCATGTTTTTTATATGTATTTATTTGCTCTAACTTATAAAATTAGCGATAGTATTAAAGAAATAGGAAAAATAAGTGCTACTCAATGCCAACTAATTAGTATAGAAGATGATTTAAATATCCAATTTCTGTAACTTTGCTTAACAACAAGTATGTGCATATCTTTTTTTATAAATATATCATAGATCGATATGCTTTTGCTAATCAAGTACGTGTATTATATATTTTTAATATGGATGTATCATTTCTCAAATAATATACAATTTGTGCATTTTCCTGTCCAGTGTCCACTATTCTCTTCACTCGAACAAAGTACTGCACCAAGGCATCAAGAATTTCATTATGTAATTAAGTCAATTTCAATACACGTAACTGTTTAAAATATTTATGCTTTGCCCGGTAGGGTTGGTAAGAATAATTTTTAAACTGCTGATGAATTCTAAAAGTTATACTACAGTAGAAACTCTTTAAATTAATACTCGGTAAATTAATAAACTCTCTAAAATAATAAATTTGGCCGGTCCTGACTTGGGCCAATATAAAAAATTGAAAAACTCGATAAAATAATAAGATAATAATTTTTCGGGAGATCCCTTTATAATTTTCGGTCCCAAGAAAATCATAAATTAATAATTTATAGAAACTTGCTTAAGAATACTCTACATCGAACACATATTCTTCTTATTTACATTTACGATACAATACTTCAAAAGTCATTATTGATTTCCAATATATATGAATACAGTAGTTACTAATTTATGTTGAGTTCCAAGATTCGCTGCAATGTAATTCTAAAAGTCATAGACTAAGTTGCCATTTTGTTTGATATGTACGGTATATTAAGTTAAAAACTCTTTAAATTAATAATTATTAATTTGTCGATAAATTAATAACTCTCTAAATTAATAAATTTCTCCGATCCCGACATTATTAATTTATAGAGTTTTTAGTGTATATAATCAATATACTTATATAAAAGAGAAGCGAGGGGCGTGTATGTGGCGCCTCTCACATCGCTCCGTTCTATTTTTCAAATTTTCTGAATTTTTTGGATGAAAAATATCAAAAATTAGAACTACCTTTTTTAGATTCGGGTATATTAAAAGCAAGTTTCAGAATCTGATTTTGTTTCAAATTATTTATGGAATATGATAACTTGAAAGTTTTAATCTGATTTTGTTTCAGATTATTTAATTATGGGAAAGATTAGCACACAAGTATCTCTGCATCTATAAATACCCCTATAGTTTGTAGGGTTTTTGATGATCTACACACAACCGGAATATGATAACTTGAAAGTTTTAATCTGATTTTGTTTCAGATTATTTAATTATGGGAAAGATTAGCACACAAGTTTCTCTGCATCTATAAATACCCCTATAGTTTGTAGGGTTTTTGATGATCTACACACAACCTCTTCTCTCTCAATACCACAACCCTACGATAGAGGTGATAGTTCTTTTGCTCGATTTCTAACTCGGTGGTGCCGTTCTTCTGCAACGATGAGTGAAAGTTGTTTATACAATATTAAAAAAATAAAGATTGTTGCAAGCAAAGGTAGTTATAGACCGCTATGTTAGAGTCGACAAATCCAAACACGGAAAAAGAATATAGTCTTGACATGATATTGATGAATGATATCAATAAATTAACTGTTAGTGATATATATTTGTTTATTCTTTTATAATATTTGTTTTGTTCATCAGACATGTTTGTTGTTGTTAATTTTTATATGATTTACTTTGTATAGAGGAAAAAATTATTCATGTATTATCTGTTTGCTCCGTTCAAGCAACTTTTAAGTGAAGGCTATTTATACAGTATTAAAAAATAAAGATTGTTACAAGCAAGGGTAATTATAGACTGCTATCCCACGGATTTAAGTTAGATGTTTTTGTGCACAATCATCCAAAAAAATTGTAGGAAGGTGATAATGTAAGAATATGATTACTTTTCAAAAAAAAAAACACAAATATAATTAAGATTATTCGTCATGCTTTTGTTAACTACGTGTTTAAATTTATTTTCATATTTTCAACATGAATTATAGTCCAATTTTGCAATTTTATATACTCCCTCCGTCCCCCTCAATTGTTTACATTGGAGGGGGACACGGAGACCAAGACAATGTATAAAAAAGGAGTAAAGTTAGATGAAAAGTGGGTAAAGTGGTGGGACCTATCAATATTTAATAATAGATTTGAGATAGTGGAGGAAAGTAGTGGGTGTAATAGTAGTTTTTATTGTTAAATATGAGATAGTGGGGGAAGATAGTGGGTGTAATGATGAGAAAAACTTACTATTTATAGTAACGTAAAGAAATGAGAGGGACATCCTAAAATAGTAACTGTAAAGAAATGAGGGGGACAGAGGGAGTATCAGTATTGGTTTTACATCAAGATCTTTATAATATAAAATTTATTTATTCTATAAATATTAATTTTGAAACATTAATATACTTTTTATAAACAGTCACAAAATTATTTTATTTTACAAATATTAATATTGAATCATTAATATAATTTTTATAGGCCGCCGCAACGCGCGGTTTCTCAACTAGTTAAGGATAACAAGGAATGACAAACTATATATAAGGTGACCGTGACGAATCATGGGGCGTGTTTCGTCATGCTTCTTTTAAATACTCATGAACTTACAAGTAAAAAACATCGTTATGTTTGTGTAATAAATTTAAAAGTCAATTTCCGACTTATAAATTAGAATATAAGATGTTGTAATTCTCCTTTTCACTTATTTTTTTATTAAAAATTTAATTTTACAAATATGTAGAGGATTATTTTAAAAGATCATTTATATTAATTTATTATTATATTAATAATTTTTATACCCAATAAATATCAAATTTTTTATCCAAACACATAAATAAAAATTAATTATCATTTATAATTAACTTCTCAATTATAAGTTATAAATTATTTTTAAATTGCGTCAAACACCCCCATAATTCATAGCATACAGATATCAGGATTCTAGACGTCTGACTTTTGAACTATATATTAATGTGAATGAAGAACAAAGTCCCGTATAGATTTTTATTTTATAAACTCATATAAGAACAGTGTCATTCCGGTCCGTCTATGCACAAAGCAACAACCACCGTTCCGGCCTTTTTTTTGGGTGTAGGTTCCGCCTTTTCTTTAATTACCGGCTATTGATTTGTTATTTTTTTTCCGTTCTCGTAATCCAAACGTCAAGAGAACGTTATGTTTGTATTAGTATGCATTAGGTACATTTATACAAAACTAAATCAAACTCACCCGGTATATCCTGTTTAAAGTAAGGGTATAATGTAACAAAATATGGTGTGATATATATATATATTATATATATAAATAGTACCTGAGTCCAGGGTTGCGAACACATGGACTCACTTTTACCGTGAAGATCTGAACCTCTTCGTCAAGGTATATAGCCATAACACTCAAAAACCTCTTTGCCGCTAATTAGGTACATTTATACGAGTATATATAAGAATTAAGCAAAGTGCTAATCCGTTCATTGATGTATATTCGTTTTTATAACATATTTGAAAAAGGAACTCGGAAATCTATTGCGCATATCGGAAATATATTTTTCCAAAAGTAGATTCTTAAGTATGATAAACAGGTAGTCACCTTATTACCTTTACCCTACTGAACACGACAAGGATCAGACTTAATACGACAGTAATATACGGAGAAAATCTAATGTGCGTGGCGAAAATTTTTATTTAATCAAAAGAATTTATTCGGTGACAAGTAATCGTAAGTGAACCTTAATTCCAATTATATAAGCAAAACAGACAAAAGAAATTTTCTGATATAGCCATCGTAAATGTTTTACAATCCAAAACTATTATTAAACCTAGATCTTATGACATACATTTTGTCACTAGTTAATTTCTTAAATTTATGACAGTATCATCCCTTACAAATTGGTTTTATTTTTCAGAATTTTCAACATAACTCATCAATCTCAAGAACATGATCCTCATTTTAATTGTACCAACCTATTCGTAAGATTTCGAAACAATATAATGCACCCAGATTATATTAAATACACTTCAAGAGGTTAACAGTATGTTCGAAAGTCCTCCGCAAAAGATAAACCACAGAGTTCAATATAACGTTAATTAAAATGTTGATAGAAAGATAATATTAGTTCGCAAACAAGTGTGACTGATCACAGCAAGGAAGTACAAACATACAACACATTAACTATTCACATCGCACCACAGGGATTCGATGGATTATTTTAACGCAAATACAAAACGAGAATCGCAGGTTCAAGATGGTGCCGAATACATCATTCCGGGAGATGTAGTGGTCTGTGCTCAATAGGGCGCTGCTGAATCGAGAATGTTCTGAATGGACATGAGGGCCTGAATGGCAATCTGAATCTGGAGGCTAAGTGCTCCGGAGATGGGGCCGATTGGATCAGCGAGAGCCTCCTCCTTAGCGTCCTCAGCTGCCGTGGGCACTGGCTTGCCTTGCTCATACGATTCCGATTGTTTCTTGTACTCTTCCATACGTGGAGTTGCGTACATTGACGGTGCCGTTTCCGCGTCACCCTTAGCAGCATGACGTTGACGTTCGTGGGAGAGCTCGGCAGCTAGTGCGTAAGCACGGCCACTCTTTTTGTAGGTTTCGGGTGACTGCAAGAATATCAGGAATTGTTGGAGCTCTGCTTTTAGAGCTTCGATCAAGGCGTTAACTCCGTCGATCTCGACGTCCTCGAGCAAGTTCTGGGCTTCGACCAGCTTATTTTTGGCCGCGTCGTAGAGTTCTTGATCAGCCAAGATTCTGGCCTCCTTCATCTTCTGTGCAGTCTCGATACGGCTGGATTCAACGGTGACCTCCTCCTTTTGGACTGGAGTGGATTTTCCTATACGCTTTATGCTCGCGAAAATAGGAGGGGATTTGAGTTCTCTGGTCTTGGTACTATTCCTACACACATAAACATCGATATGAATTAAAATCAGAATAATTGAGGAAGTCATGTAACATATAAAATTTTAGATTTTGTTGTGAAATATAAAATACTTACAGGTACTTGTAACTGATTTTTAGAACTTGCGAGGACACCTCCTTCTCAACCTTAGGGAGAACAAGGTCGACAATAATTTTTCGCGTTTCTTTGTCGTATAAATTACCAAAATCAACGGTTACAGCAGGTTCGGCGGTGGTGTTCCCGGATTGTGCATAGTCACCTGCAGACACACTCTCCACTTTGGATTTGTTTTCGGGCGAAATGACGAGTTTCAAATCCTGGACAGCCAAAGTCAGAAGCCCGGCCAAACACTGAGCAAACGCAATACCCAAACCATCTGTCTTCGGAACATCAGAAAACGTTCCCCCCTTGCTGTTTTTCGCGATACCATTTAGCACCTTTCAACAAATTAAATCAAGCACCAAAGTAAGTACACAAAGTTAATAAGTTGATCATAACTTCAATAAAAGATAAATTTTATAATTAGCGACTACTTACATCGGCCATTGCCTTAGGATCTCCTCTAGAATTGGTCGCGGTGCCAAAACCAAATGTGTACACGGGCACATCCCCAACCATAACCGTGGTAGCATCCCCACCTTTGTTCTGCTCCCCATCCGACATAAGCATTATGCCGACTGAACGCCCATCCTTGAGTCTGCGTCCCTCGAGCACTTTCAAGGCCGTCTGAAGGCCATCAGTGATGTTAGTCCACCCCTCTGCGTGCATCTTCATTACAAGATCTATGATTTCCTCTTGAGAAGTCTCGTTCACCACTCGCAACCCGCATAGCTTGTGGGCTTGAGTGCCGAATGTGACGATGGACAAACGATCAATAGGGCTAAGTTTCTTGATCAGGAATTGCATTGCTTTTTTCAGCTTCTCCAACCTCTCGCCCCTCATGCTGCCACTCACATCCAAGACGGTGACAAGATCGAGGCCGAGTCGTTCTTTGCTGTTCCCTAGCCCAGTCAACTCCAGCAGAACCCTCAAATTGTTTTCGTCCACTGGCGCCGTTGCCGAGTTGATGATCTTCAGCTTTGCTTTTCCCACTGTAAACTCATCTTCTCCTACAAATTACATACACAAAATTTATTAATACGCTGATAAAATTTGATGACAGAAATATAACTAAAAAATTTCTAAAATTTAAAACTGGAACCTGCGGCGACATTTAGGGTTCCGGGGATTTGTTCATCATCATTGAAAGCCATCTTGACAAGGAAACTTAAAATGCACTAATAGAAATCACTCAAGTTAATTACTGAAGTTGATTGTGTCTCTGCTCTTTTAGCATTGCACTATATGTAGGCCTATGAGGTATTCCTTCTTGCCAGATTACAGAAATGCTTTTTAAATATTTTACTTAATTATTCAAGTCAACATATTACATATCCCCTAACAATAACTTGAAAGCGTGGCGGAACTAAATGCATTTGGTTCTATTGACGCGAAACTCCGCAGCTCCTCCCATTCATTTTGCCTGCTATACTTATCAGTTATCAACTTAATTTTAAATTTCTGTGTTGTTAAATTAATGAATTAATAAATAAGCATAATAATTTTCTTTCTGTAATACTTATAATTTTGTATAATTATTTTACACATACAAACTTAGGTCAGGTAATGTATGACCTGGTATTTAAACCAGGCCTAATACTTCTAAACAGCTACTCATCTAAGTTACGTAGATACATGTATTCGGGATATCTATGAATAATATTTATATAATTTTAAGAATTATATCAAATAGTTACACACTGTTATTAATTTGTACAAACACACCTAGATAACTTATTTCAGTACATACTGAGAAGTAATTTTCTACTTTAACAAATATGTGATTTTATTAAAATAGAGTACAAAACCTTGTAGTTGCTTTCATTTTACTCCCATGTGACTACATAATTTTGAAACATGTTTGTATTAAAATTATAATTAATCTTATATATTTAGGCAAGGTCCATGACATTTAATACGGATTGAACCATGGAAACATTTTTACTTGAAATTTTTTGAATCGCCGTCACCTTCGAGTCGGAAATTTTTGAGATGCGATTACAAATTTTCTTGCTGTCCACACCAAGTTCATCGAACTCAGTTTTCTATCAGATGTTTACGTACGTGTTGAAAAGAAGGTAAAGGACAATATTTGAGTTGTTGATCTTATTTACATCTTGTACATGATAAATTCGTTCCTTCTTTCTTATCCGTAGACATGGAAATCTAATGGATTAAAAAAAAACTAATGATTTAATTGCACTGCCTGTATTAATAGCTGGTTTTATCGAGAAAACGAGAATTCAGTTTTATATTAATTTCACTGCAAGTCTGCAAATATGAACTCACTGGTAAAAAATGGTTTTGGCGTCACTTTGTTTACATCATACAAACTCGACGCATATGCTATCATTGCAGTCCTATTAATTGGTTGTGAGTGATCGCTAGTCATAAGATATGAGCTGGATCACCTTTTAGGTATTATTCGAATTCAAAATCCCTGAATCTCATTTTATCGGTGACACGACAAGAAATGCGGGTATGATTCGTATTCATACAGCGATTCACACCAGAGAGTCTAAGTAAACTATAAACTTCATTAGAGTACAAATTTATGAAAATGTAGCGAAATGTTCCGACGTTATCAGAGAATTATACTGAAATGGACTCGAGGGCTTGCAAATCGGCCGCTAGCGAACCGCGTCACAGCCTAAAATTGAAAGGTGTGTCAACCATATGCACAGAATAGACATAACCGAAAATATCTTTGATATTAATATTAGAATGCCAAGAATCATATCAAAGGTACGTCTAGTTAATTAACATTGGGGATATCGTTTTCGTAAAAATTAGACTACAGACATATATTTTATTTGACTAGTTTATATATCCGTTCCTAATTAATAAAAAATTACATAAAGACAAAACTTCAGTTGTTAGAATATGTGATAAGGATTATGAGTGTGTGCTGATATATATATTGACGTGTTATCGGTGACCTAGAAGCAAGATAAGATCATATATAACACATATATTTTGATACTTTCTAACAAATTTATATTATGAATGATAAAACCATCATCCTAAAGTTGATTTAATGATTGTGCCCCCACAAGTCCTTGTTTCCTGATATTTTAATCTGTAAAATAAGAAAACATAGTGCTGTATATTCATCTAAGGTACATTAAATCTCTCTGTTACATCCTTACGATTACATTTTTATATATAAATATATTAATATTATATATTTAGGCTCACTAGTCATTAATAACGGGTACATGAATCAAACATTTATTAATATTTGTAACAGGTGCATCAATACTATGGTACCGATGTTCACATTTATCACTGATTCACAGTTCACTATTTATAAATTTAAACCTATTTATTCATCACTCTTCGATTTAATGCAGCTGGGATCTGGCGGGTACTATAAAAGGAGACCAGAGAAGGCTAGGGCCTAGGAGCTTTCTTCTGGCTGAAGTAAATTTTCCTGTCAACTACACAAGTCATTTAAGTATAATTATAAATGCTCCATTAATGAGAGGAAAGAAGTAGTAGCTAGCAGTGGCTGACTTGCCTTCTGGATATGATTTTCATAAATACTTGTTTTCTTCCTATAAATAATTATTTATTTTATAAAATCAAATATATTAAATATATACTTTTAAATATTTATTATATATATTATTAGTCATTAAAATTTATATAGATATAGATATATTTAACTCTTTCTCCCCCTGTAAAAAGGGTTTCAACTCTTCCTCAATCGGTTATAATTTACACCCCTTTATAATTTATAAATAATCTGAATAAAAGAAAGCATGCAACATCCTTAGTATTAGGCGAGTAAAGGCCTGTAATCTCAAAAAAATTAATATATGGAGCTCCCTCAAAGTCGGACATAAAAATATTTTAAATAATTAAACTTATATACTTACCTGGATATAAAAAATAAGTTATTATTAGTTGAACTATCTCATCCTATTAATTAAGAAAGATCATTACTTGGTTTTGATTTAATTTTACGTAAAATTATAAATCAAACTAGCTAGGAGTGATATCGAAATTATAGTTGTAACTTAGTTATAATCGTAATTAGAAATCCCTCCTGACAACAAAAACCAAAAGGGAAAAAGTATGAAACCTAAAGATCTAAACTGAATTAAAAATTGTGCAAGAAAGTTCATCCTTATTTCTTGTATAAAAAGTTAACGATTTTTCTATGGTGTGCCCATGGGCACATGCTAAGCGCGGAAAATTTTGTGCTCAAGTCATTTTGATTGGCTCCTCTCTCTTGATAATGGTGGACCCTCTGTAAATACACCAACCACACCAATCAAAATCTCCCAAATACAAAAATTTCCGCGCTTAGCATGTGCACATGAGCACACACTAGACAAACCGAAAAGTTAATTATTAGAAATAAGGAACATGCGATCGTGTGTGGATGTAAGATGAGGCTTTACGTGTAGACCGACCTAATATTAAAATACATGCGAAACAACAACAATCGTTTACTTTGTTTAGTTGAAAATGTTAAAGAAAAAAGACAGAGGTTGAGCTGTTGCTATGTGGGAAAACAAAACTGGGGTTACAGCTAGTTCACCTAATGACGTGTGAACTATGACGTCGCTATGCCAGCAAAGGATGTACGCATGTGGATGTGGGTTGTACATAGGTGGTGTTTGTTTACAAGAAGTCTTTTCTTCACCCGTTTGTTCTAAGAAAATAGAAGCATTTTTAATAAGTTGAGAATGCTAGCTTTTCTCTCACAGCTTCTGCTTTTTTTTCCAAACACTTTGTTAATTTATTTACATCTCACTTCTGCTCCACTTCTTTACTATAAGTAGAAGTCACTTCTTTTAAGCTAACCCAAACGGTCCCTTATACTCTCCGCCCTAGTTCTTGACGTTACTTTTATGACACACATTTTAAAACTCCTAAAAATATACTTATATTGCATATTTTTTAAAATAAAATTTTGAAAAAAAGTTTAAAGTTTAAACTTTTATTCAAACAAAAGAAAAAATTTAAAATATACTCCCTCCGTCCCTTTTTATCTGTCCATTTTGGGAAAAAAAACACATACCAAGGAATAATTGATTGTATAAACTTTTTCATTAAATACCTCTAATTAATATCTTGAAAATGGTGGAATACCCCTACTTTATGTCTTGAAAACATGAATTCAACTAAGTTTTAAATAAGTCAAGCCTTGAAAATTGAAATTATGGAGATATATTTGAAAAACTATCATTAAATTAGTTTTGAAAGTATAAATGAACAGATAAATAGGGACAAATTTTTACTTCCAAAATGGACAGATAAATAGGGACGGAGGGAGTATTATAGAACTATACTTTATAAGAGACTCAAAATGCGTGCAAACAGTGTACGTAAGCTTCCTAGCGGACGGAGATATACATATGGTTGTTAGAAATATTTATGGTGGCTTAGATATTTATTATTCACTTTATCTGAATATAATTAGTCTGATTTCACACGTAATTTGACGTAAAAAATTATATTTTTATTTATTATTTCTCAATTTTTTTACATAGAATTTGATATCTTATTTTTATATGGATATATGGGAATGTGCTCAGACTGAGCCTCATAACTCTAAAATATAGAATGTGATTAATAACAAACTAGTACTCGTATATTTTAAAAATATTGTTAATTTAGTTAATATTATTTAAAATCATTTATTTTTCATTGATATATGGAATCAAAAGAGAAAGGAAAAAAGATAGAACTAGAGTTGGTGATTGTTTTACTTTAGAGGAATAGCAAGACTATAAAAGCAAAGAATTAGAAGAAGATTTTAATTTGCAAACAAAATTCTAAAAATCTCCTGGACTTATTCAAACCGATATACATTTTTTATTTATTTAAGAGCTTGTACAATAGACTTTTGAAATTAGTCTTCCAAATGGCGAATAGTGTAGCTGAACAGTACTTATATTATTAAAATATCCTCACCATTCAGATCTCAAAAATTCTCATCTATAAACTAATAAACCGACGACATATCATTAATTCCTTAAACTGTCAACTTTAATTTTATCATTCTTTATTGTTCAGCTAGGACAGCGATAAAAATGAACCCCCGTCAGATAGGCCACGCCTGGGTCACGTCTTGAGGAAAATATAAAAAAATTCAGACCAGAAGTTCGGAGCTTACTGACTTTCCTGCATTGTTTTTAGATGATAACGCTATAGACGTATAATCATATTTGACTCGTTCACATCTAAGAAGTTATACATATATAGGGGCTGTTTGGATTATCTTAAAAGAAGTGATTTCTTGCTTATAGTAAAGAAATGGAGTAGAAGTGAGAAGTAAATAAGTTAATAAAGTGTTTGGAAAATAAGCAGAAGCTGTGAGACAGAAGCTAGCATTCTCAGCTTCTTAAAAGTGCTTCTACTTTTTTACACAAATAGATCAAGAGAAGCAGAAGTCAGAAGCAACTTCCGCTTCTCTAACCAAAGAATGATAGAAAGACAAAAGTTGAGTTGTTAGAAATTAGAATGATAGGATTCACATGGACTGATAATTGTATGGCATCTGTGACCCGGAAGGAAGGAATTGGTGAGTAATTCAGGATTACATAAATTTAGCGGATATTATGCATGAAAATAGTTAGGGTTGCTGATGATGTGACATTTTAGCTTTAATAATTATTGTAAGTGAGTGGAATGTAGAACTCTCGGACAAAGTATAACCTAATACTTGATGTGAGATGTTTGACAATAGCAATATATATTAAATTATAAATGATGAAACTTATTGTTGTATATCATACGTCTTATCCAAATATTTATATTTGAGTTGGTTATGAAATTTAAGAAAATAAATTAAGTAATGATAAATAATTATTATCTTCATCCCGTCAGTATGTTTACGTACACTGTTTGCACATATTTTGAGGCTCTCGTAAAGTATAGTTATATAACGTATTTTTAGTTTTTTCTTATTTTGAATGAAAGTTTAAACGTCAAATTTTTCTCCGGGAATTTTTAATATATATATATATATATATATATATATATATATAATGTAAGTATATTTAATAGAAACCTTAAAATGCGTGTCAAAAAGTAACGTAAAGAACCTGGTGGGAACGGAGGAAGTAGTAAAGTGAAAATAATGATGAGATTGATTAATATTTAATTTATAAAATCAAAATAATTGATAAAAATAACGGATTAGTTGATGGGACAAAAGTAATAAATACCAACACTACAGGAAAAGCGGTCAATTTCGACCACCAAATACGGGTCAAAATTGACTAATTTTGACCTTATACGATCATTTTCGACGGAGCTAGTCAAAACTGGTTGGAAAAAACGGTCAAAAAATAGCTGCTTTTCTTGTATTGCAAAATCTTTATCAGATCGTTTATTGTTATAGTAGGAATTACAAAACTCGATCTAACAAAAAAATTGTGAATATTCCATATTTCCAGTAACGTGAACATCGGATAAGATTTATGAGGTGATTTAGGTAAGAATCTCCTATATGAAAACACATTCAGAAAACAAAAACTGAAATATTAAAATTTAATTATATTCAAGTATTTAGTATTTTAATAAGATCATCTCAACCACTTTATATGAACAATTTTTACTAAAAATCTCTCCAAAAGTAAATATTTGTAACACTATATATATAGATATAGATATATTTTGAGGCTTAATATAAACAGCAGACAGAAGTTCGCAACTGATAATAAAGGGTTCCGTCTCATTTCTAACCACTTTATTCAACCACTTTTCAAAAGTAACCAGGTTTTTTTCGAGCTTTCAAAACTAATCAGTCTAAATGAGGGGAGAAAGAGCGACCCGAACGAAAACACTTTCTCCAGCAGAGGTCGCGCTTTGAAAAAGCGACCCAAGCTTGAAAATACCCCCATTGGGGTCGCGTTTTCAAAGAGCGACCCAAGCTGGGTCATATGTCCCTGTCGTGTGCCAAGCAGCCCTAATTATAATATAATAATTTTCTTTAAAATAATATAATATTTTTATAATATTATATTATATAATGATATAAAATAAAAAAATCATATAATTCTTATACATTATTTGTGATATTATATTTTATATTATTATATTATGTAATGATATAATATAATATTATAGATTGTAATATTTAAATATTTAAGCTCATATTGAAGTATAATTTAAAAGGTAATTATATATATATATATATATATATATATATATATATATATATATATATATATATATATATATATATATATATATATATATATATATATATATATATATATATTTAATTCAAGTTTTAGTAAGTATCTAATTAATAATGTTGTAATTACATGGCTAGTTTTTCAAGTTTAATTCAAGTTTTAGTAAATATTTAAGCTCATATTGAAGTATCTAATTTTTGTAACCTATATGTTTCTATAAAATACCATTAGGTTTTGAGCCATTCTCACACATACACACATATTCTAGATCGACTCGTACAAACAAAGCTCTGAATGGAGAACCATAAAAGATCGAGAAAGGAAGACGAGGGGATGGAAGAATGGGCTTATGAACAAACGAAAGGCGAGCTTTCAATTGCTGCGGAAAGGGCATCGAGGAAGATGAAGTTTGTTGCGGAGATGCGGTTGTTGCAATATCGAGAAGAAACAAAGGGCAGACATTGGGTGCCGACCAAGGATGAGACCGACACTGAGGTTATGCAATAATGTTTACATACATAATGACCGACCAAGAATAAAACTGATGTTATGCAATAATGTTTACATACATAATGACACCTAAACTGAAAAGCAGCAACAACTACTTCAAAATCACTCACGTCTAACATATGACAAAATTCATCACGGATGCTTTGCATACTCGTCAAAATTCGATTTCACAATATCTATCACTTTTGCATCGTATTCTGCCCAGCTCTCTTCCAACAATGCTACCCTTTGCTCCTCCGTGATCTGTCCTTTCAAGAAAGAAGTATTTGTATCTCTATCTTTTTTGAAGTGATATTCTCGCAACGCCCTGCCTACTCCATACATAACCTCAGTGTCGGTCTCATCCTTGGTCGGCACCCAATGTCTGCCCTTTCTTTCTTCTCGATATTGCAACAACCGCATCTCCGCAACAAACTTCATCTTCCTTGATGCCCTTTCCGCAGCAATTGAAAGCTCGCCTTTCGTTTGTTCATAAGCCCATTCTTCCATCCCCTCGTCCTCCTTTCTCGATCTTTTATGGTTCTCCATTCAGAGCTTTGTTTGTACGAGTCGATCTAGAATATGTGTGTATGTGTGAGAATGGCTAAAAACCTAATGGTATTTTATAGAAACATATAGGTTACAAAAATTAGATACTTCAATATGAGCTTAAATATTTACTAAAACTTGAATTAAACTTGAAAAACTAGCTATGTAATTACAACATTATTAATTAGATACTTACTAAAACTTGAATTAAATATATATATATATATATATATAATTACCTTTTAAATTATACTTCAATATGAGCTTAAATATTTAAATATTACAATCTATAATATTATATTATATCATTACATAATATAATAATATAAAATATAATATCACAAATAATGTATAAGAATTATCCGATTAATGATTTTATTTTAAAAAAAAATATATCACAAATAATGTATAAGAATTATATGATTTTTTTATTTTATATCATTATATAATATAATATTATAAAAATATTATATTATTTTAAAGAAAATTATTATATTATAATTAGGGCTGCTTGGCACACGACAGGGACATATGACCCAGCTTGGGTCGCTCTTTGAAAACGCGACCCCAATGGGGTTTTTTCAAGCTTGGGTCGCTGTTTCAAAGCGCGACCCGTGCTGTAAAAAAATTTCTGTTCGGGTCGCTGTTTCTCGGTTGATTTAGACTGGTTAGTTTTGAAAGCTCGAAAAAAAACTGGTTACTTTTGAAAAGTGGTTGAACAAAGTGGTTAGAAATGAGAGGGAGCTCAATACCAAGTAACCAACAACAGCGTTGGGGGTACATGAATCTAACATTTATTTGTAACAGGCAATTGAGGTCACATCAATATGGTAGCCGTGTTCACATTTAACTGGCCATAAATACTGCAGGAAGCTTCTGTAAAACTAAAACTAGGGTTGCAGTTGACCTAACGTGTGGTTTGTGACGTCGCTCCGCAGCTAGGTTACAGTTCTTAAATATAACATGGTTGTTAGAATGTGAGAAGATAATACAGATTAATAAGAGTCTATATCACAAACGCGCATGTGAAAATCCACGAGCCGATACATTTTCTATAACGATAGACCGTAGACGAAGACGACGAGAAGCTAATATGCTTACAAAATATTTAATTCATAGTGTTATTTTATATAATATATATTCCTCAACAGTCGGATCTCAAAAATTCTCATCGATAAATTACATAAATTCAAGTATGGGATGCTATTTTGTTGTTCCTCCTTAGTCCTCAGTCAAAAAGGTGATTTAATGGAAAAAAGGTAAGAAAGATGTGTATAGTGACGAGATCAACTAATATTTAATATATAAAATGAGTGTAATGTGGTAAAATAATGGGATCAATTAATATTTAATATATAAAATATATATCATGTATTTTTAGATTTTTTATGTTCTGCTTGATTGGATTAAAACAAGTATAAAGTAAATAGAATATAATTTAAATTATGTTATTAATAATTATTTATAAATTTCATTATTTTCTCTATTTCATTCGTTATATCCTATATTAAAACCACATGCCTAATTGTAGAAGATTTTTGCGGGAGTATTTTAGACCTAGACCATGATATGAAAGGTACTTCTACAAATTTAGGAGTGTTGCCCCCATCGGTCCTACATATTTAGGAGTGTCGCCTATGATTAGTGTTGCAATTATAGTCTAGTTCTCCCTTCGTCCCTTTGAATTCTATACACTTTCTTTTTCGGAATGTTCCATTTACTATACATTTCAAAACTTCCCCAAAATAGTAAACTTTTATAATATAAAAATCTCAACAACCCACTAACTTCATCTACTTTTCCCGATCTATCACTTAAATATTAATGGACCCCACCACTTTACCTACTTTTCTTTCCCTTTCTCATTACTTTATACTCCCTCCGTTTCAATTTAAATGTCCACTTTGAAAAAAAAATTATGTTTCAAATCACTTGTCCACTTCAACTTTCAACGCAAAATTATATTTCCAAAGTCAATTTTACTCCGCATATTTATATTTCCTAGATCAATCTCGCACCACATGTTATGATCATTTAATGCAATTAATATGTGAACAACTACTTTTCTTAAACTGTGTGATTTTTTGAAAGTGGACATCTAATTTGAAACGGAGGGAGTATTACTTTATACACTTTTCTTAGTCTCCGTGCCCAATACAAATGTATACTCCCTCCGTCCCCCTCATTTGTTTACATTGGGGGACGGGGGCTCGGCACGCATTCTAATGCTCTCGTAAAACGTAGTTCGATAAATTATTTTGAACTTTTTTTCTTTTGAATAAAAATTTGACGTTTATATTTTTATACAAAAAAGAAAAAAAATTAAAAATAACTTATAGAAGTATGTTTTATATGCGCCTTAAAATGCGTGTCGAGTAGTGTGAAAAAACTGTAAACAAATTAGGGGGACAGAGGGAGTATATCTCAAAAGGACGGAGGGAGTATTCATTTTCCTTCTTTTTGATGAAATTATAGTTTAATATTCTAAATATGCTATTCGCTTAAGTGTTGCAAGAAAATCATGATTTGTCACATAAACGTTATGCATCTGTTAGAATAAGCAACACTTAGTCCATCTATCTTTGTAGATACTTAAAAGTGTCGTATTTGTACCAAAACCAACATTCACCAGCATAATACCGGAAAGTGTTGTCATTTCTATGTGTTTATTTAAGTCAACAATTACAGATAAACTACATTTCATATTATCTTATTATGATTATAATGACTTGGACTAATAATTGAGTTAAATCTCACCTTTCGGGTAATAAAACAGAGGGACCATGAGCTGTATAACATTGAGCTTTTCTATACAGTACGTGACTGTTTCGTATCAAGAACAAGAAGGCATGTATGTTATATGATCAATATTTATTTTTCCAATCACTTCTTTGAAATCCTTGCCTCTCGATTTTTATTATAAACTAATTACAACTTAACACTAGGCTCTTAAGAAATAATTCGAAATATATCAATTTACGTTGTTAATCACGAGCTAAATAACGTCACATAAAAACTATTCAACGTCACCCCAGATGCATCAGATGAGAAAAACTGGAGGTAAGCACCAAGAAGGCCTTTATAAGATGATGAGCTCTCCTTGTTCAGCTCACTGCAACTTCACTTCTGAGAGTCTCTCCTTAAAATTATAATAAACAGACAAAAGACAAAACAAAAAATGGGAGAGAAGAGAGGGAGCATTGCCTTCTTCACAACCTATCGCCCACCCGTGGCTCTGGACATTTACTCCTGTCCGTTGCCTCCCAAGTCACCACACGAAGAACTTAGCATGACCGACGGAGAGTCGTTCAATTACGATGGTCATTCCATTACCCCCGCGGCTCTCAAACTCATTATCAAGCGTCCGAAGCTGATTCCCGAAGGAATCAAGGATGCCGATGTAGATAATGGCAGTGTCTCGGGTATAGTGTTTGTTTCCGAACGAGATGACCTGGAAACACTTCAAATTGCTATTCACAATTCTGCATCTCGTAAAGCTGTTACTACGAAAGTCTTCAGTTTCGAGGATGTTTATCCTCGATCAGACGGCGTTCGCATGGAGGACAGCCCTTGCGTAGCTGGTGCTAAACGCGATACTCTCGTCTATATTTCCACCAAGGAGCCTGCTCCGCGTCGTCGTCAGCCCTGGACCGTGGTTTACAGAACTCATCTCAAGACTGGAGAAACCGGCCGACTTACACCATCATGTAAGCTTAATTCAATTTTTCCGTTTTTATAAATCATCAAATTTGTTTCAACTCAACAAAAATATTTAAATAAACTGAAACTTGCTGAATTTCTTAATAATTTGCAGTGCAAGCTGATTTAAGCCCCTCTGTGTCACCGTCTGGAAAGAGGATAGCCGTGGCGTCGTACCAGAGGAAGGCCGGTTGGGCTGGGGAGATCCAAGATTTGCAAACCTCTATATATGTGATGAATGTAGAGAAGCCATTCAACCGCAAATTGGTTGTGGAGAATGGTGGCTGGCCGACTTGGGGGAGTGAAGGTGTCCTGTTTTTTCACCGGAAGGTTGATGCCTTTTGGGCAGTTTTCCGTGTTGAATTTGGTGACTCGTACATTTCAGAACCCATTCGTGTAACTCCAGACAAGTCAAATGCCATGACCCCTCTAGCCATCGATTCTACCACTGTGGCTGTGTCCATGATTCGTGATTTGGCAAAATTCGGTATTGATCGCACACCAGAGCACTACCGTCACATTATAGTATTTGATTCGAATACTAAGAAACCAGTGATGGATGTCACTCAAGTAACGAAACCTCTAGCAGATCATTTCAACCCCTTCTTGATAATGGATGCTAAAACCAATACCAAGCGCATCGGATATCATCGTGTCAACACTGGCCTTATTAAGGTACAAAATAAAAACAATCACCAGTATAAGTTATTTATCTTAGCTGCTACCCTTTGTTTCGTATAAGAATATAATAGTTGTTACATCTGAATTCCAGCCTGGAGAAAATATAGAAAGACAGTTCCGTAAGATTGAGTCCCCGGTTCCTGATGTAGGACTGTTCAGGTTGTCCGGAGCATTTCCAACATTTTCCAACGACGGCAAGAAGGTTGCATTCGTTGACAATGAGTTCAAGTCTGTCTGGGTCGCTGATGAAAAAGGCTTGCGGATGGTTTTTGAGGTACACATATTGTAGCTCTATGGATTATTAACGTCTGTAAACTGCAATTTAATTTAAACTCTATGGTTTTCTCTCTGTGTAGATGGATGGACCGGGCAAAATCTTTTCCCCTGTGTGGAACCAGAACAAGGATTTGGATATCCTGTACGTGTGTATTGGACCGGCTTTTTCAGCTGATCAGTTATTAGAAATACATCGCATCCCAAACGCTTCCAGAGGAAGACAACATGCTCAACTCCTCACCGATGGTTTCAATAATGCTTTCCCTTCCTCTAATCCTGAGGGTACTGTAGAAAATATGCAGAATCATGTTGTTGGTATAGAATAGCTTTTTCATATATCAATCTATTGAAGGGAGGCTCCTATTTATACACAAACAATCTAGAGAAATCAGGAGCTAATTACACAAATTCAGCCTAAAGAAATATTCTGTTCCTTTAATTATGGAACAAATATGGCTATTTCCTACACTCCCCCTCAAGTTGGGCAGTCGGTGCTCCAATGCCCAACTTGCGTAAAGTCTCTTCGAAGGCTTTAGTATTGACCGCTTTTGTCAGGATATCAGCTAATTGATCCTTTGATCGAACAAACGGAAGTTTAATTGTCTTATCTTCCAATCTGTCCTTGATGAAATGTCGGTCTATCTCAACATGCTTCGTTCTGTCATGCTGGACCGGATTTTCTGAGATTTTTATAGCTGCCTTATTGTCACAAAACAACTTACATGCTGTTTTCTGTGGAAAACCAAGCTCATTCATGAGTTTCTGAATCCATAGGATTTCAGTTATTCCTTTTGCTATTCCTCTGAATTCTGCCTCTGCACTTGACAAGGCCACAACCTTTTGTTTTTTACTTCTCCAGGTGACCAAGTTACCACCTACTAGAGTAAAGTACCCAGAAGTAGATTTCCTGCCGTCACGATCTCCTGCCCAGTCTGCATCTGTGTAGGCAATTAGATCCAGATGATCATTTTTGGCGAAGTAAATTCCCGTGCTACTTGTACCCTTTAAGTACCTCAAAATTCTCATTAATGCTGTCATGTGTTGTATTTGTGGGAGATGCATGAACCTGCTCACCACTCCTACAGCGTAAGCTATGTCAGGTCTTGTGTGAGCTAAGTAAATGAGTTTTCCCACAATCTTCTGATATTGCTCTCTTTTAGCCAGTTTTGCTCCTTCATGAATTTGAAGACCATGATTAGCAACGATCGGTGTCTCAGCTGGTTTACAGTATAGCATTCCTGTTTCTGTTAAAAGATCAAGGATATATTTTTCCTGGTGAATGAAGATTCCTTGTTTTGACCTGAGAACTTCTATGCCAAGAAAGTACTTGAGAATCCCCAAATCTTTCATCTCAAATTCTTGAAACAGTTTTGCCTTTAAGTCAGTGATCTCTTTCTCGTCATTTCCGGTGATAATCATATCATCCACATAAATTATCAAGCAAGTGATTTTATCTCTAACCCTCTTCAAGAACAGAGTGTGATCTGAGTTGCTTTGCTTGTACCCAAACTTCTTCATAGCTTTTGTGAATCTTCCGAACCATGCCCTAGGAGACTGTTTTAGGCCATAAAGTGCTTTTATCAGTTTGCACCCTTCTCCATCTCCAAATTCCTGAGAATACCCTGGTGGTGCCTCCATATATATTTCTTCCTCAATACTTCCGTGAAGAAAGGCATTTTTTACATCAAATTGATATATAGGCCACTCCTTGTTTGCTGCTATTGAGAGTAAGACCCGTATTGTATCAATCTTGGCTACAGGAGAGAAAGTCTCAGAGTAGTCAATTCCATATGTCTGGGTATATCCTTTAGCCACTAGTCGTGCCTTGTATCTCTCAATAGTTCCATCTGCTCGGTATTTGATAGAGAATACCCATCTGCAACCCACTTTTTTCTTCCCTTTTGGTAGGATGCATTTTTCCCATGTTTTGTTTTTCTGTAGAGCTGAATACTCATCCTCCATAGCTTGTTTCCACTTTTCATCTCCAAGGGCTTCCTCCACTGTTTTGGGAATGTCAGTGGAGTATAAAGAAGCGGTAAAAGCCATGGCTGTGCTGGACAAGTTCTCATCGCTGATTCTCTCTACAGGATATTTAGACCGTTGGGCCTCATACTCTGGATCATACCGTCTCGGTGGAACTCCTCTTGTACTTCTCGGAGGTAACTGATACCTGTTTGGAGCACTACCACTAGGAATAGTATTAGTTTCAGTAATAATATCAGTTTCAGGGTTCTCAGAGCCGACCTCTGCTGAGGAGAGATCATCAGAAGGATGCTCATCAGACGGAACTGGAATGGTCGGAACTGGAGTGGATAGTAGAGGAGATACTGATGTTTCAGGAGCAACATCGGTGGTATTGCCTACTTGTGTTGTAGGATCTGGATTCATCACTTCCGGATATGTTAGCCAGCTAAGGTCATCACTCAAACTCTCCCCCTGAGGACTAAGCTGGGTATAGTAGTAAGACTGTTCAAAGAACTCACAGTCTAAAGTAGTGTAGATTTTGTCCTGGATGGGGTCATAACATCGATACCCCTTTTGATTAACCCCATACCCAAGAAAGACACATTTAACAGCTCTGGGTTCTAGTTTGGTGCGTACTCTTTTTTGAAGATGAACATAGACAATACATCCAAAGACTCGAGGAGGTAAGGAATGTGAGGATGGAATTGAGACATGTGTCTCAAGAATATTGAGAGGTGTGTCATAATTGAGGGGTTTTGTGGGAAGGCGGTTAGTGAGATAGGTAGCAGTAGCAATAGCTTCGGGCCAGAAGTGGACAGGAACATGAGATTCGATCATAAGGGCTCGGGTGATTTCGAGAAGAGTTCTGTTTTTTCGCTCAGCTATACCATTCTGTTGAGGTGTGTAAGGGCAGGTAGTTTGGTGGAGGAGACCATGGTCAGTAATAAATTGTTTCATGTTCAAGGTAACGTATTCCCCCCCATTGTCAGATCGTAAAATTTTTGGTTGAGCTCTAAACTGAGTGCAAATCATGTGGTAGAATTTAACAAAGACATCAAACATTTCAGACTTGTGTTTTAAAAAATACACCCAACTCATACGAGTACAATCATCCACAAATAAAACAAAATATGAAAAATTATGAAAGGTAAAATCTGGAGCTGGTCCCCATACATCCGAATGAATCAAGGCAAATGGTTGAGTACTATGAGTCACACTAGGATAATATGAGTGCTTATGGCTTTTAGCTAGAACACATGCTTCACAATTCAAATCTACGGCAATATTCTTTAAAGAGGGAAATAATCGTTTGAGATAACCTATGGAGGGGTGACCTAGCCGACGGTGCCACATCCAGAGTTGATGTTCTGGTGATCCATGAACAAGCAAAGCGTTACCGTTTTGAGTCACTTCATTCACATAGTATAATCCTCCTCGTTCAGTACCATTCCCAATGATCCTTCCCGTCTGAGCATCCTGCACAACACAACCAGATGATGTCATGAGAACAGTACAGTTAAGTTCTCTAGTTAACTGGCTAACAGATAAAAGCTTATGAGTAAGATTAGGAATTAAGAGGCAGTTCTGTAAATGGATATTAGAGGTAACATCCACAGTTCCGGCCTGGGTAATGGGTATATATTCTTCGTTTGCAGTTTGGATTTGGGTACGATGAGTGTTGCTGGAAGACACAATATCAGAAGAATCATATGTCATTGTGTCGGTGGCCCCACAATCAAAAATCCATGGATTGGATATTTGGTTGCACAAGAGGCCCACAGAAATTTGATTGCCGATGACTTTACTTTCACGGACTGTACCTGTTGCTTGATCTGAATGTAGCGCTGTTGTGAGGGGAATGTTGCTGTTAGCATCTGGGCCACCTACAGCTAGGTTGGCCTTGCCGTCGGTCTTCTTCTTCTGCTTCAGGTCGTCCCACCATTCTGGATACCCAATGATTTTGAAACATCCCTCCTTGGTGTGTTTCGTACCACCACAATGACTGCACTTGAGCTGGGTTTTATCCTCTCGTCGGAATGACGAGGATTCTGACCTGCGTTTCACGAGAAGCCCACTACCAATCTCTGATGGTTCTCGTCCCAATGACGAGTCGCTGGCCATTATGCCGCGACGTGCAATCTCCCGTCGTATAGACGCGTAGGCTGCGTCTAGGGTGGGTAGTGGATCTTGATACAATATATCCCTCTTTTCTTTGTCTAGAGTATCACTCACTCCGGCCAGAAATTGGTACAATCTTTGTCTTTGTATGAAGGAATTAAATGAAGTATTGTCCTCTGCACACTTCATGGGGTTGGGCATTCTCCTGTCTATTTCCTTCCACAGAGTGTTTAGTTTACTGAAATAAACTTCTATAGTGTCCTTTCCTTGTCTCATAGTTGCTGCCTTTGAGCTTAGATCATAGATCTGGAGTTCGTCTCTCCCACTGCTAAGGAGAGTTTCAATTCCCTTCCATAGTTCTCGGGCAGTCTTGTAATCCAGAAATTGGTTCACAAGATCTCCATCAATGTTTTCAATGATCCAAGACAAGACGGTTGAGTCCTTTTGAGCCCACTGTTGGTACTCGGGGTCATTTTGTGGAACGGGATTGGCTGTGATATGGTTGAGCCTTCCTCGACCACCAATAGCAATATGCATTAATTTGCACCATTTGGTGTAATTAGTGAAATTCAGTTTCTCGGCAACACGTACCGTTTGTGGTATTCCGGTTTCTGGGAGGTTTGAAGTTTTGTGTAGTTTCTGAAATAATTGGAACATTTGTTCCATTTGTTCCATAGAGACTAATTGTGTTTCGGGTGAGTGGGTTGTGTTTTCTGATTGATCAGACATTGTGGGTAAGAATATAGTAGATGATGAGAACCAGAAAAAACAAATCGAACCTTAGGGCTCTGATGCCATGTAGAAAATATGCAGAATCATGTTGTTGGTATAGAATAGCTTTTTCATATATCAATCTATTGAAGGGAGGCTCCTATTTATACACAAACAATCTAGAGAAATCAGGAGCTAATTACACAAATTCAGCCTAAAGAAATATTCTGTTCCTTTAATTATGGAACAAATATGGCTATTTCCTACAGGTACCACCCGAATTCTTACTTTTTATCATTCGTTACATAATTTTCAATAGGCCTTAAAGTATTTATAACTCTCTATCATTGAAAATTGAGTAGTGTAGTAGTAATAACAAAACTTTGTGAAGCCTACCAATTTATATGGATCGATTTGTTGAAAATGGCTACAGGTACACAATTGGTTTTTCGTTCTACAAGAGATCATCCTATTGATTCTAGTAAACCTGGAACGGAAAGGAATGATTTCAAGAATCTATACATAATGGAGGATGCAGAGGAAGGAGATTTTGGTGAAGGGAAAATAACGAGGCTGACAGAAGGGGATTGGGTTGACACACATTGCCAATGGTCCCCGAGTGGAGAGTGGATTGTATTTTCTTCCACTCGCGACAAGCCCAAAACAGCGCCACTCAAGGACAATAAGCTTGATTCAGGGTATTTTGCAGTGTATCTAGTGAACCCCAAGCATAAGGACGTGGTGGTACGAGTTTTTGGAAGTGCAGATGATCTTGCAGGGCATGTGAACCATCCATTCTTCAGTCCAGATGGAAGGAGCATTGTTGTCACCGCGGATCTTGCTGGTATTTCTGTCGATCCCATCTCATTGCCTCTTGTGGAGCACTCGGTCAGGGCCTATGGAGATATTTTCAGTGTGGACATTGACAAGGATGACATTAAGAAGAACGAGAATGTGAAGAATTTCAAACGCATCACACACACTAGATATGAGAATTCTACGGCCACTTGGACAATGTTCTCAACCGATGACCCAAATGCATCATGGAATCTGCAATTCAGCGAAGAATACACTCCAGCTTGTCCTCATGCACCGGCTAGTGGAGCTGAAAGTTGGCACATGAGTGGCCACCTCTGCATCCCAAAACGTTGTTGCTGATTGCGCGCAACAACGTTTTTCTCAATCTCCTGCAGTTTCATCCAGTACTTCAATAATTTTCAGTTTCATGTTGAATTCATTTGAATAATATGTAATGCAATCTCAATGTAATAGCTACGTACGGCTATTCATGTTTCATTTCTGTAATTCAGTGCTTGTTTCGATATATCATGTATGCAATATTTACACTTTGTTATTATCAGGAAAAAACTCAGTGCTGATTGATCTGCCGTCGGAAATTAAATACAACACAATATTTGAGATTAAAGAGAGTAAAAAACTTGTACTTCATCTTTTCAGACACGCAGGAGAAACACACATCAAAAGAAAGCTTCCTATGATTGACGGGTGCGCATGATCTTTGCCTTGGCAAAATCATTATCAGATGTTAGCCTTCTTTGCCTTCTTTAAAAGAAATGAAAAATATTTGTAAAGCTAATAGCTAAAATCCAGAAGCCATATGTCAACCCACATATAGGTACACCAAGTCAATGTGTCATATAAAAAAATAGTGGGAGTAACTACCATTGTGAGATCTTGGGTTGAATGCTTATACAGAAAATGACAAGTTCGATTTATTAGAGAATCAGAATGAATGGAAAATTCGATTTAAATGAAAAAATATATATTTTTAAATTATATATATATATGTATTACAAATAATTTTTATAATAAATTTTTATAAATTTAGAGTTATGATAATTAGCAAAAAAATTATAAACTAAAATTTTTTTTGATAATAATGAAGATAAAATAATATTAAAAATGATAAATTAATTTTATAAAAACTAAGTATAATAGTGATGTTTAATTTGTACTACAGGAACTAATTTTAATTTATAATAATATAAAATTATTGAAAAATAATTGAAAGCTTGTACATATGAATATAGAGATAAAAGACTTATATGAGTTAAGTTCTATGGAGTACATAAAAACATTGGAGTATTGGAGTACAAGTTTTAATTTTTTAGTTTAATCATAAATAATATATTTGATTATACAAATTTATATACAATCTATCATTTATAAGTTGTCTTGCAAATAATTGTCTATCAATCTTTAATATCCTTCAACTTTAACAAGTATTAACATTATTGTTCTGCTTATTAGTTATATTGCAGAACATAGAGTCTTGTAATTTATAAAAGTCATTATTCTACCTTTTGATTACAATGTTTATGTTGTGTAGAACATAATGTGCAGGTTATTAAATGTTTACGAATATTATTGAACAAAAAAATTGAAATTTAGATGAATAGATTACATTTTATCCAACTTTGTACTCCAATACTCCAATATATTGTGTACTCCATTGAACTTTACTCATTTAAGTATATAATATAAACATTGGTGATTACAAGTAATACTCCCTCCGTCCATTTTTAGTTGTCACATTTCTATTGTTATTGGTCAAATTGACCAACTTTTAACCAAAAATTATAAGTTACTTTTTCATTATTTTAAAAAACTGAAAATTACATGTTAAAGTAGATTAAAAGTTAATTCTGGTGACATATTTTTTCTATTTTTTCAATTGATAAAGGCCCTGTTTGGAAGTTAGAGGTTTGACCACTAAAATAAGCTAATAGTAGTGTTTGGTAGTTAGCGGATTGAAACAGAGGTTTGATCCAAAAAGCTAATTTTGAAAAAGCTACTTTGAGGAGTTTTTGGATTAGCGGTTTTGGTTTGTGTTGGAAAAAGCTAATCAATCAGCTATTTATCAAACAGTTTTGTGAGAAATAACTAATTCAATCCGCTAGTCAAAACATGTAATTCAATCGGCTAGTCAAAACAACTAATTTGATCTGTTAACAGCTAACCGCTAATTACCAAATAAGACCAAAATATTAATAAATTTCAGTCAAATTTTGGTCAATTTTGACCGCCACGACACCAAAAGTGATAACTAAAAAGGGACGGAGGAATTACAGTCAAACTTTAGTCAATTTGACCGGCACAAAACCGAGGGTCACAACTAAAAAGGGACGGAGGAATTACATTTTTATATATTGTGGTTTGAACTGGCTTCTATTACGACAAACTGTAAATCATACCGTACGATTTGTTAAAATTTCAACTCGCAATCGCATCAAGAGAAATAAAAATCCTGTTTTATGGTGCGGTGCAGAGCGATGTTGATGAACTCCTCTACAGCTCTGCAGTAGAGAATTATGAATGCATATCACTGCGATACGTTTTATCTTTTGTCCTTGATCCTGTATTTGAATTAGCTGTTGGGCATGAATGTTTCAAGTTGTCATGTATAGTAATAAAGGAGACTGCCATAGCTCTTTATTTTGAGATCAAGACTATTAAATTTGACTAAACTCGCTTTTACTGAATGTGAAAGTGAGTGTGGCCCTTAGAGGATTCATGCTCCAAAAATCATGGCGTTCCTACTTGCACAATTAGCACTATGCATTCAGAGCATCAATGTACTGGAATCACACATCCTGATCATTTTTTAAATCTCAGTTCAATGAATCGCCAGTTTTATGAAACAAATTATTAAGAAAAATTCAACAAATGATATAGTAGCTAGAAAAATTTATCGGAATCTTGAAATCACCTTATCATTTACGCAAGCCTGGCGAGGAAAAGAACGGGTAATTACTATTTTTCAAGAGCTGACTAAAAGAAGATATTATCACCTTCTTCCACGATAGCGTGACAAAATAAGACGAACCAAATATGGGCATCAACATGTAGTACAGAACATGCATCTATGACGTGTATAGTGACATATGGAGGAAATAGATTAGACGGGCTAGCTTTTCGCGTCGGTTAAATTTGAAATGCCATTCCAAAACTTTAGGCGACATTTCAAATTGTGATGCAAGAAAGTTTGATAATTCGACTCATATTTAATTATAGATAGGTCGGTAAAAGAAATGTCGTTATATCACATATGGTTTGGTAGCATAAAGTATTGTGATTACAGTCCTTAATTATAGAAAAGCACTGTTATTTTAGTGATCAATAGATTATCGAATATTAGAAGTCTTAAAAAAGTACATAGGAAAAAAAAAAACCTGATTTATATTCTAAATATGTGACATTCTCTCCAAAAGATTATATGCTACCGGACAGTTTCTGAAATTCACCAGATTATATTAAAAATATTCAATACAATTCGAAAATTACGAAATCTTTAAGAATTTGCATCCTAAGTCTGAATTTTGTCCGTTTAAAATCTATAATGTGAACCATCCCCACTATATAAGTTGTGAAAACAATTAAAAATATCAATTACCGAAGACTTATATATTAAATTCTACATTGTCCCTTCACACGGCGACTCGCTGGGAAGCTTGGCCCTTCACTGTTTCTTAGATTTATCGTCGATTGTTATTTCAGTGGTCAATAAGAGCAAGTTGCTTCTGGTTGCACGTCGGTATTGAGGAGTCAACTGTACAAATTTGGCATTTATTTTTGTATTAATATTAAATAATGAAGATCGAGACGAAACCTGGTTGTTAGATATATAGGTTTGAAGTAAGGGATTTTCTATGGTGTGCCCAAGGGTACACAATAATCCCTAATTCCAATAAAAATAACTCATTTTGATTGGTGGATAAATAATAAATGATAATGGTCCTCCTGCATTCACATCAACTCCACCAATCAAAACAAGCCATTTTTATAGAATTTAGTGTTTAATGTGCGCCCTGGGCGCACACATTAGAAAGACCGTTGAAGTAATGAACTAATGACGTAAGAGTACTCCATATCTGTGATGTAAACACGTTCATTTATACTCTCCGCACCTAACTATTAACTTCGATACCAAGTCTTTCGATTCCTGCAAGGTCTACTTCAATTGGCATAGAGTGTTGTTAGAGATTATAATGAAATGCTTCTTCCATTTCATTTTATATGGATCAATTTTTCTTATTAAAAATCAAATATTCATTTTCTAAAAATTCTCCTAGTCTAAGAAAATTGTATAAAACGGGATATAATTATATAAAAATTAATTCATAACAAAATTACTGAAACTAATTAATCTTATTAGTCTGTGATTCACTTGATTAATCAGAAGTAAACTCATAGCTGGAATAATTATAATTTTGTTCAAAACATTGACGAAGAAGACTCTGAGAATAGAATGTGCAATACAATATTTAAGTCGTTACTCTCTATTTAACGTTATGATCAGCAGCTCAGACAGTGAAATATCAGATGGAGTATACGATTAAGCTTATTATATTTGACGATATTAATTCCATTATTAATATTCTATTCTGTCCGATCAACACAGCCTGTTGCTAGTTGCTAAACTCTAATTAAACATATCCACAGAATGAGATATATATAACTTGTTGGAAATTTGTCATTTTGAGCACCAATTTGAGTGAGGCTCGGCTACGTGCTCGTGGCGGGTTATGCTTGGATTATGTTCTCCTCCGAGAGAGCTTTCCAATGCATGTTTATTCACTCAAAACGACTAAGGAATGGATGAGTTGTGATGATCCAAAGTTGCTTCCTTGGTAGTGGAAAAATGGAAAAGAGAACTAGTATCCCACATAGAAAAGAATATGGGCCTTTAATGGGTTTATATAGTAGAACACTCTTGTAGTGTTTAACTTGTGTTAGTGTGTTATGCTCCACCACCTACGTGCGCGCCGGGGGGGTGCAAATTGTGGGATTTCGAGGCAAATCTTGTGGCTTCGCAAGCCTCGGGCTTTTCCGCGTGTGCGACCTGCGGACACGAATGCAGCAAAATCTGGGCCCGAAGAATTACGGACTAGTTTTGCTGAATTTAACTTTCCACTGGGCTTGGGCTCAATTAAATTGACAGAAATTAATTCCGATTTGATTTCGGATTAATTGTTTGGTTTTAAATTAATTCGATTTGATTTCGGATTTAATTTATAACCGTGTGAATTAATTAACGCGTTTTAATTAATTACAAAGCGTAGCGCACAAGTCTTGCATTGCCTATATATATTCATTATACTTTAGGGTTTGCACACACGAAAAATACACAGCCTCTCGCACCAAAACCCTAGCCGCGTCGGTGATAGTTTCAGTTCTTGTTCTTGTTCGTCGAAGGTGCTTACTGCATCGTTCAATCCGTTTTATCCTGGGAGGCGATCGTTCATCACATACGGTGAGGGCGAAATACGCTTTAAGGAGACAGTTACGCACTGGACTCGGATTCCGTTCTTGTATCCTTCGTTTTGCTTTGTCTCCTTACTGGTTTTGTTTTGTCACGCACACACAAACGCACGTATTGTATTATTGGTTTTTCCACAGATTGTATAACAATCTTAAAGCGTACTTCGTATTCTGTTTTACATCTGTGGTTGATCTGATTTGGTTTGTTTGCGTGTTGATTCACAGTATAATGGAGAATGTTAATAATGCTATCCCCACGAGCGGTACGGCTGTTGATCCCAACGCACTGGTTAATCCAGATGGGGGTCAGACGCAGCAGTCGCAGGCTAACCCCAACGCACTGGTTAATCCAGATGGGGGTGTGCCTTCTGGTTCTGGACCTACGCCTGCGGGCTCTGGTTCTGGACCTACACCTGCGGGCTTCGGCTTCGGGACTACGCCTCCGGGCTACGGTTCTGGGACTACGCCTCCGGGCTATGGTCCTGCGGGACAGATGACCTTTGGTCAGTTCAGTGTTCCACTTACACACTGTCCGGCAGGACATGTTCCTCAGCCGATTGGGACTGCTGTGCATACAGCGCCTGTTGCGCCCTTTGCGCCAGCTGTGCCTCATGTGCCTACCTCTCACGCTGAAAGGCCGGAAAAGTTCAACGGAACGAACTTCAAACAGTGGCAGCAGAAGATGTTGTTCTACCTGACCACACTGAATTTGTCTCGCTATCTGAGAGAAGAGACACCTATGCTCACTGCTGAGAGCGATACGCAGGCGGTATTTGCCGTTGATGCATGGAAGCACTCCGACTATATCTGTCGGAACTATGTGCTTAATGGTTTGACTGGCCCGCTGTATGATGTGTACAGTTCGAAGGGCACATCTAAGGACTTATGGGAATCACTTGACCGTAAGTATAAAACCGAAGATGCCGGGGCCAAGAAGTGGATTGTTGGACGCTTTCTTGACTACAAGATGGTGGATTCCAAGACTGTTGACAGTCAGGTGCAAGAGTTGCAGCTGATTATTCATGAGATGCATGCCGAGCGGATGGGTCTCACGGAATCTTTCCAAGTTGCTGCTGTGATAGAGAAGCTGCCTCCTGGATGGAAAGATTTTCAGAACTACCTTAAGCATAAGCGAAAGGAGATGACTATGGAGGATCTGATTGTTAGACTTCGCATTGAAGAAAATAACAGGGGATCCGGAAAGAAGCCTATTGTTGGTGAAAAGGCAAATGTGGTGGAGCATGCACAAAGCTCCAAGTCCAAGAAGACCAGTTCCGGGAAAGGGGCTAAACTGGCACCCAAAGGAGGAGTTTCGAAACCTTCGAAGTTCCAAGGAAAGTGCTTCAATTGTGATAAAGTTGGTCATAGGTCTGCTGACTGCAGGAAGCCTAAGAAGACAAACAAGAAGAAGGAAGCAAACATGGTTGATCATATCTCCAAGGAGATAGGTGATATAGACCTCTGTGCTACGGTCTCTGAGGTGAACCTGGTTGGATCTAATCCGCGAGAATGGTGGATTGATACAGGAGCATCTAGGCATATTTGCTCCGACAAGGCGACTTTCTCTAGCCTTGTAGCTTCTGATGCTGGTGAGAAGCTATACATGGGAAACTCTGCGACTTCTACCATTGAAGGGGAAGGCACGGTGATTCTGAAGATGACCTCTGGGAAGAATCTGACTTTGAAGAATGTACTTTATGTGCCTGATATTCGCAAGAACCTTGTGTCCGGTTCTTTGTTGAGTAAACATGGCTTTCGCATTGTAATAGAGTCAGATAAAGTTGTTTTGTCTAAGAGTGGTATGTATGTAGGCAAGGGCTATGCTAGTGATGGGCTGTTTAAGCTCAATGCAATATCCGTTAAGGAAAATAATGAAATGAAGAATTCTTCTGCTTACTTGCTTGAGTCTCCTAATTTATGGCATGCTAGATTAGGACATGTGAATTATGACACTTTACGAAGATTAAGTGCAAAAGAATACATACCAAAATTAACTATCGATTCAAAACATAAGTGTGAAACTTGTGTTGAGGCAAAATTAACGAGATCATCTTTTAAACGTGTGGAAAGAAACACCAAGGTGCTGGACCTAATACATAGCGATATATGTGATTTAAAATTCGCTCCAACAAGAGGAGGAAATAAGTATTTTATTACATTCATAGATGATTGTAAATACTGCTATGTATATTTGCTGAAAAGCAAAGATGAAGCTATAGATAAATTTAAAATCTATAAGGAAGAAGTCGAGAGACAACAAACTGAGAAAATCAAAAGGATTCGTAGCGATCGTGGAGGTGAATATGTTGAACCTTTTGGGGAATTCTGTTCACAACATGGTATAATCCATGAGGTCACTGCACCATACTCCCCTCAGTCAAATGGAGTGGCTGAGAGGAAGAATCGCACTCTCAAAGAGATGATGAATGCGATGTTGCTAAGCTCTGGACTTCCGCAATCGATGTGGGGGGAAGCCATCTTAAGCGCAAATAATATTTTAAATATTACGATGCGCAAGAATAAGGATGTGAGTCCTTATGAAATGTGGGAGAAAAAGAAACCGAGCTACAAACACCTGAAAGTGTGGGGGTGCCTTGCTAAGGTACTGATCCCTACACCTAAGAAGGTGAAGATTGGTCCGAAAACCGTGGATTGTATCTTCATCGGATATCCTCCGTGTAGTACAGCATATCGGTTTCTTGTGTATGATTCTAAGATTCCTGAGATTCAAAAGAATACGATCATGGAATCAAGAAATGCCTCATTCTTTGAGACTACGTTTCCTTGTAATCCAAGAAACGAGCACCCTACGACATCTAAACGAACTCATGAATCTGTAGATGATGAAAATGAGAATGATGAAAGTGATGATGAAAATGTGGGGGTTGTGAGGAGGAGCAAAAGACAACGAACGGAGAAATCTTTTGGGTCAGACTTCATGACCTATTTGCTCGAAGAAGGTGATCCGAAAACCTACAAGGAAGCAATCACCTCACCTGATGGACCTATGTGGAAAGAGGCCATCAAAAGCGAAATTGATTCTATATTACAGAATCACACTTGGGAATTAGTGGACCTGCCACCTGGTTGTAAAGCACTAGGCAGCAAATGGGTTTTCAAAAAGAAATTGAAACCTGACGGAACCATTGATAAGTATAAGGCCAGACTTGTAATCAAAGGATACAAGCAACAGAAAGGCCTTGATTATTTTGATACGTATTCTCCTGTGACGAGAATCACGTCTATAAGGATGATGTTTGCAATCGCTGCGATGCGAAACTTAACAGTGCATCAGATGGATGTGAAAACAGCTTTTTTAAATGGGGATATAGATGAGGAAATCTATATGGAACAACCTGAAGGGTTTGCTGTCCCTGGGCAAGAAAGGAAAGTCTGTAAATTAGTGAAATCACTATATGGCTTGAAGCAAGCGCCTATGAAATGGCATGAGAAATTTGATGAGGTCGTGTTAGCACACAACTTCAAGATCAACGAATGTGATAGCTGTGCCTATTACAAGGATGACGAGAGCGATTATGTCATGATGACATTGTATGTGGATGATCTACTTATTGCCGGAAGCAATGAAAAAGTGATCAAATCCACAAAGGACATGTTAAAATCAAGATTTGACATGAAAGACATGGGACTCGCAAATGTAATTCTAGGAATCCAAATTTCTAGAACATCAGAGGGTCTCGCACTAAGTCAACCTCATTACGTTGACAAGATCCTTGAGAGGTTTCTTAAGGATGATACTGAGAAAGCTAGGACACCTGTGGATATGACTTTACATCTATCCAAGAATAAAGGTGAGGGGGTCTCTCAGTTGGAGTACTCTAGGATAATTGGAAGTCTGATGTACTTAATGAGTTGTACAAGACCAGACATTGCGTACTCAATTAGCAAGTTGAGTAGGTTCACGAGTAATCCTGGAGATGATCACTGGAAAGCGATCATAAGGGTACTAAGGTACCTAAGGGGAACTCGAGACTATGGATTGCACTATGGCAGATACCCAGCAGTATTAGAAGGATATACTGACGCAAACTGGATATCTAGCAAGAAGGCACTAAAGTCTACGAGTGGCTACGTGTTTACACTAGCTGGAGCAGCAGTATCATGGAAATCCTCCAAGCAAACGGTTATAACTCACTCCACAATGGAAGCTGAGTTTGTGGCTTTAGATAAATGCGCTGAAGAGGCTGAATATCTACGCCAATTTCTGGAGGATATTCCAAGATGGCCGAGGCCTGTGACTGCAATAGGGATACACTGTGATAGTCAATCCGCTATTGGCAGAGCACAGAGCACAATGTATAATGGAAAGTCCCGTCATATACGACGACGACATAGTTCCATTAGACAATTAATCTCAACCGGAATTATCACTATTGACTATATACCGTCAAAGGATAATATTGCGGATCCGCTAACCAAAGGGTTACCAAGAGAAGTGGTTGAGAAATCATCGAGAGGAATGGGTCTTAAGCCTATAGCTTAACGGCATCATGGTGGACACCCAACCATTGCTGACTGGAGATCCCAAGAACTTGGTTCAATGGGACAACTAAATCATGATGACCTAATCACTGTGGGGGTAACCCCTGGCCTGTTCCTATGATGAAGAAACAGTGAGACCCGTAAGGTACGAGGTTAAGCCTTGAGCTTTTAATGATCTTTGGTGAATACATGGAGTGGTACACGCATGGAATTCAGTTGAGTAAACGCGGGTTACTCTATAAGATAAAGATCACCTATGTAGGAGAGAAGTGGGGCCGCTTCAAAGGAGAATTGCAAGGCACAATTCTTTAGAAACTCCCGCAGAACCAGGACGATGTTCCATGGCCAAAATGGACATACTCATGAGAACTGAACAAGTCAGAAAGGATATAGTGATAAGTATATCATCGTTTACACAAACGGTCGAACAGTTCAAGGACAAGCACGTCCACTGTCTACCAGTAAAGTCGATGTGCTTAATCGAGCGAAGGTTCAAGGAGCATTCTCTACCTATCGTATGCTATATCTGATCGCAGAAACTATCACCAAAAGTCAAACCCCGTGTCTGTCTGTCTGGTGTGTGCTACTGAAAATCATCAATCTCACCCATGTGGGGGATTGTTGGAAATTTGTCATTTTGAGCACCAATTTGAGTGAGGCTCGGCTACGTGCTCGTGGCGGGTTATGCTTGGATTATGTTCTCCTCCGAGAGAGCTTTCCAATGCATGTTTATTCACTCAAAACGACTAAGGAATGGATGAGTTGTGATGATCCAAAGTTGCTTCCTTGGTAGTGGAAAAATGGAAAAGAGAACTAGTATCCCACATAGAAAAGAATATGGGCCTTTAATGGGTTTATATAGTAGAACACTCTTGTAGTGTTTAACTTGTGTTAGTGTGTTATGCTCCACCACCTACGTGCGCGCAGGGGGGGTGCAAATTGTGGGATTTCGAGGCAAATCTTGTGGCTTCGCAAGCCTCGGGCTTTTCCGCGTGTGCGACCTGCGGACACGAATGCAGCAAAATCTGGGCCCGAAGAATTACGGACTAGTTTTGCTGAATTTAACTTTCCACTGGGCTTGGGCTCAATTAAATTGACAGAAATTAATTCCGATTTGATTTCGGATTAATTGTTTGGTTTTAAATTAATTCGATTTGATTTCGGATTTAATTTATAACCGTGTGAATTAATTAACGCGTTTTAATTAATTACAAAGCGTAGCGCACAAGTCTTGCATTGCCTATATATATTCATTATAGTTTAGGGTTTGCACACACGAAAAATACACAGCCTCTCGCACCAAAACCCTAGCCGCGTCGGTGATAGTTTCAGTTCTTGTTCTTGTTCGTCGAAGGTGCTTACTGCATCGTTCAATCCGTTTTATCCTGGGAGGCGATCGTTCATCACATACGGTGAGGGCGAAATACGCTTTAAGGAGACAGTTACGCACTGGACTCGGATTCCGTTCTTGTATCCTTCGTTTTGCTTTGTCTCCTTACTGGTTTTGTTTTGTCACGCACACACAAACGCACGTATTGTATTATTGGTTTTTCCACAGATTGTATAACATAACTATCTCTAAATATTTGTAATGGAGTCGTGGTCGTATTCGTATAGGCATGCATGTGAAAGACCAGCACCATGCAGGCTATCGTCATTCTAAAGTCTAAAACAAGCACGCCTCAGCCAGCTAGGTCAGGGCTGACGTCTTTTTTATTTAATTAAGAATTTTAAATTAAACTATTCATTAAATCGTGACGTGCCCAATCTAGGCATCTTAATTTACGTACCAAAATTGAATATTCATGAAACCGTGTCGGCAGAAATTAATGTTGAGACTTAACTGAGAAGTAAGAAATCATCACTGTTTTGAGAACGGATCAACCCTATTCACTTGCATTGATGAGTTATTTCAGTCCCGCCATAAATGTTGACACATTAGTCAGAGACCATGGAATTTTAATACTACTATATACTAAGATTTAAGATCTAATATATGTATAACAGAATTAAAAACGTAAAAAAAATGAATGAGATAATCAAAAAAATGAGGGGTCAGGCATTATCAGAACAAAATAGGAAAGACTTCACGTCCATTGTCACCGATTATATCGATATCTTTTGTCACCTCGAGGAGTATTAGTTTAGGTGTGTTCTGCGCCAGGTACACTTTAACAACTCAAAAGAGGATAAAAAACTCACAACAACTATAGTCTTGTCTTCTTTCAATCTGTTTATTCTATTTTTTCCTCGACTCCCAAAATCAAACAGCTTATTCTAATAAATAAGCACCTTTTTTTACATCAATACCCTTTATTAATAAGCGAAACCACTTTTCGGTGGAACATCGGTACCAAAAGTACCAAAATTTGGTCACTTTCATATTGATTAGGATTTTATAGTCATTGTTATATTATTATTAAAAGACTTTTATATTGAATAGAATTTTATTATTAAAGACCTCAATATTCATTAGGACACTGAAAGACTTCTGTATTGATTAGAATTTTATTATTAAAAACTTCAATATTTATTAGGACAATGTAATATAAATTTTTTATTTAATAACAACAATCATTATAGAATTATGAAAAGATTTTCATATTATTAGGATTTTATACTTATTATTATACATTTTTAGGATTCTATAATTATTATTATACAATTATGAAAAGACTTCTATATTGATTCGGATTTTATAAATAAAAATTTCAATATTGGTTAAGATTATTATACTACTACATAAAAAGACTTCTATGGTGTTTAGGATTTTGTAATATAACATTTATCCTATTCGCACAGTTAAATCTCGCTAACAATTTAACTTATGAAACAGTTCTATAAAATTCATATAAAAAATTGGCTATCATCATATTAATTTTTATTTAACAATTATTACTATTATCAAAAAAAACTTCTATATTTGACAGGATTTTTTATTATAACAATTATCTTACTAATAAAAATATGTTACCAACAAAATTATTTGTTTTAATTTTTTAAAACTCAAATAATTTAATATACGTAACAACTCTATAAATCTTTTATCATACTTCAGAGTTCAAATAAATAGGGAGTTCATATTGATATTAATATAATTCCTATCAATAGAATAATAATGTCAACGAAATTATTCGTTTTAATTTTTAAAATTTATACAATTTAATTTACGAAATAAATTGATAAAACTTCTATCGTATTTCAGAATTAAAGTAAACAAGATTCAATATTGATACCAAATTACCAAAAAAATTGGTCATATATTTTTTAATAAATAATAATTACTATCATTCAATGTTTTTCAGAAGATAGCGATAAAGACGAATAAGGCGGTGGTAACACTGACTTGATGGAAACTTAAAAAAAATAAGTCAGTGTCCATATTACAACATATAATAAAAGAACCAAAACTCCATACATACGTCAAATATTCGTTTTAATTTTTAAAACTCATACACTTTAATTTACGAAACAAATTTATAAAACTTCTATCGTATTTCAGAATTAAAATAAACAAGATTCAATATTGATACCAAAGTACCCAAAAATTTGGTCATATATTTTTTAATAATAATTATTATTATCATTCAATGTTTTCCAGAAGATTGCGATAAAGACGAATAAGGCGGTGGTAACACCGACTTGACAAATGGAAACTTAAAAAAATGAAGTCATTGTCCATATTGCAACATATATAATAAAAGAACCAAAACTCTGGACATACGTCAAATATTCGTTTTAATTTTTAAAACTCATACACTTTAATTTATGAAACAAATCTATAAAAGTTCTATCATATATCAGAATTAAAATAAACAAGATTCGATATTGATACCAAAGTACCAAAAAACTTGATCATTTATTTTTTAATAATAATTATTATTATTATCATTCAGTGTTTTTTAGAAGATTGCGATAAAGACGAATAAGGCGGTGGTAACACTGACTTGACAAATAGAAACTTAAAAAAAAAATTGAAGTCATTGTCCATATTGCCACATATAATAAAAGAACAGAAACTCTAGACATACGTCAAATATTTGTTTTAATATTTAAAACTCATACAATTTAATTTACGAAACAAATTTATAAAATTTCAATCATATTTCAGAATTAAAATAAACAAGATTCGATATTGATACCAAAGTACCAAAAAACTTGGTTATTTATTTTTCAATAATAATAATTATTATCATTTAGTGTTTTTCAGAAGATTACGATAAAGATGAATTAGGCGGTAGCAACACTGACTTGACAAATAGAAACTCAAAGAAAATGAAGTCATTATCCATATTGCAACATATAATAAAAGAAATAAAACTCTAGACATACGTCAAGATATTTGATATCAAATCATTATTCTACTTATGAGTTATATTTTAGAACATATATAATGTTTAGTGATTTATAATATAATTGTTTTATCTTTTGATTGCAACGATTATATTGCAGAACATAACCTGCAAATTGTCAGATGTTTACAAATATTATAGACTAAAAAAATTAAAATTGAAACGAGTAGAGTATTTTTAAATAATTTTGGACAACAATACTCTTATTTTGTGGACTCCATAGAACATGGACCCATATTATTATGAAATAAATTTAAAGTATGATCAAATTTTAATAATTAGAAGATCTTATATTAAATAACAATAATTTAAATATCATTTAAAAACAATAATTTAAATAGGTATAATAAAGATATAATAATATAATTAAAAAAAACATTATTCTTCTAATGAATAACAAATTTTAAAATTTTATTTAAACCCGTGCTTGGCACGGGCTATCAACTAGTATATATAAATGAGAATATTAAAAAATATATAAAAGCTAAAAGAATTTAGAGACACATTTTCAGTTATTATTTTAGAAAGTATCAATTTTTCAATTACTTTGATAGAATATCTATTTATTAAAAAAAAAATCTTTCTCACTTGATTAATATAATAAAAAATATTATCAATACATCATTTCTTACATTTTTTTCACGATACCAGCCTCCTCATAATAAATATTTTCACACCATGTCTAACCTAAAAGAACATTATGAGGGAAATACAGTTGTTTTGTAACATTCGTTTTAATTCATTCTTGGGGAATGCTTAAAATTTTTAAAAATCAGAAACGAATTTTTGGTTCATTAGTTGAGTTTCTTCTATAAATATATGTTGGAGGAACTTGAGTGTTGAGTTGCAAAAAACTTGGGTCATTAGTTTTCTTAGTAAACATGTCGTTCGATGATGATGAGCAAATATATGGCATTCAAATTGGCACTGCAGGTTAAATCTTTTTACATTTTCATTTGTTAACTGATTCGGTTCTTTCGAACTTTAGGCCAATGAATCAATCGAATCTAATTTTCTAATGAACTGCATCATGTTACGCAGCTATTTCATGTCTGATAATTGGTGTTTGCAGGATCTGAAAACGAAGTCACGGTAGGAAATGCGAAAGTGAAAATCATCAACGTGCCTGATGCACAGCCTGAAGAAGGGAAATTGAAGGTTTTGGTGGAGCTGACGGGAAAAGTCAAGCCTAGAGGAAGGCCCGGACTGGATCTTGTCCTCGTCTTGGACGTTAGCAAAAGCATGAACAGGCAAGATAGGTTGGAGAAGGTGAAGAAAGCAACTGAATTTCTGATTAAGAAACTTAGCTCGAATGATCGTGTGTCCGTTGTCACTTTCGCTAGAGTTGCCAACAAGTTGTGCGGTCTGCGACAGATTAAAAAAGATTCGGAGAGGGAAATTATGAGTCTGGTTGATAGTATAAATTCGGCTGATGGGCAAAACATATTAGACGGCCTTGTGATGGCCTTGAAAGTGCTCGGTGGACGAAAATTTACAGAAGATCGTTCGGTTGCGATTATTGTAATGTCTTGTGATGAGCAGGATGGGGGGAGAGATGCTGCCGAGGTCGAGGTAGCGAATGTCCCCGTTTACACTTTTGGTTTCGGCACAGGCCGCAAGGGCAATCTCAAAGAGCCGCATGTATGTAAAAGCACTGTCTCGAATTCTCTGTGTACTTGCTTTCTTGTGATTTATGATTTTACTTATCCAAATTATTATTCGCATCAGTATTTTCGGGTCACGTACAAGTTTGAATTTTGTTTTAATTGGATGACCAGGTGCTTGATTCAATAGCAAGAAAGAGTGCAGGAGGAACGTTCTCAGATGTTCGAAAGGGTGATGACTTGAGCGTCGCATTTGCACACTGCTTTGCGCGGCTTCTGACGGTGGCTGTTCAGGATTTGAAGCTCGTCATGTCACCGCAAAATATGTCAACAGTTGAACATGTTTATGCTGGTGGTCATGAACAGACTATAGATGACTATACAGTATCTGTTATGCTAGGCAATCTCTATGACAGAGAAACGCGCAAAGTGCTTGTTCATGTTCGTCATCCTGTTACTAAGGTAGCTGGCTTGCAAGTTCTCAGAGTTTCTTACAGATACAGGTCAGAAGCACTTCTTAATTCAGTTACTAAATATGTGATTAAGTAGTTGCTATTTTTAACTTGAGTTATGTAATATCTGCTCAAATATATGTACTTGCAAGTGAAAATGACCAAAGTAGCACACAATAGCGATGCAGAGCTGAAAAAACACAAAATAGGCAATGTAGCGACTAGCGCCCAATTCACACTACGAAACAATCATCCAATTATGTACATTAGAAACATACTATAAATTGTGTTTTTGCATCATTAGACAAACAAACTACTT
Organism: Daucus carota subsp. sativus; assembly: GCF_001625215.2. Classification (NCBI taxonomy): domain Eukaryota; kingdom Viridiplantae; phylum Streptophyta; class Magnoliopsida; order Apiales; family Apiaceae; genus Daucus; species Daucus carota. The sequence continues at coordinate 45,526,256 of NC_030381.2, read as the reverse complement.
GCCTGAGTGATTGAAGAGCAGAGAGAAGAAGTGAGAGTGCCTGACATTAAAGTTCGGATCCCAGCTAATCTCAACTTAAACCATATTGATTATATGTTATCACATAGAAACTGAAGTTAGAATGAAAAACACAAGTAATTCCATCGTGCAATGTATGCATCGCGAGGCAGGCACACTGTAATAGATAATGTCACCCCTTGCCTTTCTGAGCCAACTTTCTTAAGCGCGTAATTTGTGCAGAACAGGACCAATTACCCCTCTTGGCTCAAGTTAAACAAGTTATGTAATGAATATCTAGTTATTTGTTTATACAGGAATGAACTAGGGAATGAACGGAAATCCCCTCCTCTACATGCAAGCAAAAAAGAAATCAAAAATTTCACACAGGAAGAAATAGATGACCTGAGGGATGAAGTGAGCCATCTTGAGAGAGAACATAAAATGAATGGAGACAGAACCTTGGCTGACATTAGTCTGCCTACGGGTCAAGACACTGTTACACCCTCTTCCAAGGTTGCAACTGAAGGCGATGGAGGAAACCGGAAGCAAGCATTGCCTACAGGTAAGGTCATTGTGAAAGAAGGAACTATTACACCATCTTTCAAGCTTGCAAACAAAGGTGATATGGCAAAGCTTCCCCATATTTCCACTCCGCACATGGAAACACCCCTTGAGCGAGGGGAGACATTTGAAAAGGAACTTATGAATCCATTGCCCGCAAACACGGTGAATGTGAAGGAAAAGGCTATTAATCCATCTTTAGCGGTTGCAACCAAAGGTGATGCGAAAAAACTTCCCTTATTTTCCACTCCTTATGTTGATACAGACAAGAAGCAAAAGCCTTTTAAAAGAGACAACATTAGCCCATTGCTTACAGATAAGGACAATGCAAAGGAAAAAACTTCTCCACTATCTTCTCAGGTAACAGAACCAGGAAAAGAACGGAAGGAAAGGGAGCCATTTCAGAAGGATGATAAGACTTTTAAGGGCACACTCAGAGGTTATATGGAGAAACTGTTCTTGTTGTTTACTAAGTTGCTCATGTTTTTTAATCTGCATAATCGCACACACCAGGAGGGTGAGTCACTGGAAGAGGATCATACGAGTTCATTGCCTGAGAAGAATCTGAACGTAGAAAGTACTCAATCATCTTCTAAGGTCGCAACTAGTGGTGTTGCAGATCAGAAACTGGTCACAGCCAAAGGTTATATGGAAAAACTGGTCTTGTTATTCACTAAGTTGCTCACGTTTGTCAATCAGCATTATCGGACACGCCAGGAGGGACATTCCTTGGAAAAGGATCGATTGAGTTCATCGCCTATAAGCGAGGAGAATGTGAAGAAAACAAATACTCAACCCGCTTCTAAGGTTGCAACTAGTGGTGATGCACAGTACAATCAAGCAGAGTCTTCTGACAAGAATCACAAATTATCGCCTACAGAGGAAAATGATTTGAAGGACAGAACTAGTACAACCACTTTCCTGGTCACTGTCAAAGGTTACATGGAGAAACTGATTTCGTTATTCACAAAGTTGCTCATTTTCCTCAATCCGCTTAATCGCACACATAAGGAGGGAGAGTCATCGGAGAAGAATGATTCAATTGCTCAGTCCGAATTACCGACTACAGATGAAGATATTTTGGAGGACAGAGCTTCTTCGACGTTTTCCCCAGTCTCAGTCAGAGGTTATATCAAAAAAATGTTCCTGTTGTTCATCAATTTGCTCATGTTTTTCAATCTCCATAATCACACACAGAAGGAAGACTCACTTGGAAAGGATCATACAAGTTCATTGCCTTCAAATGAGGAGGATGTGACCGATAAAAATACTCAACCCTCTTCCAATCTTGCAGCTAGAGGCTACAAAAAAAAGTTGCTCTTACTTTTCACTCCGCGTATCAACACAAACCAAAGGCAAACAGAGTCATTTCAGACGGATGATACTAATTCACTGTCTGCAGATGAGCACCATAAGAAGGAACGCCAAGATTTCATGTCCAGAGGTAACTGAAAGAAACTCACTCATTACAAATAAGCAAATGGTAACTCCTATAGTTCTAATGTTTAGTTTTTTCAATTCTCAGTAACCATGAAAATCATGGGAAGCCTCACTAGGATAAGCAACCGTGTTGGTACTCAGCGTACAAAGATGTGGACGAGCATCCAAAAACTTGGAGTGGCCTCTTTCGCCTACTGTTACTCTCCTATTCTTCTTGTTCAGGCAAGTTCAATTATACTTATTTTGGTCAAATTTTATTCCATATACATATCTATCATGTGCCTTTTCTCAGGCAGTTCCATTTCTATTAACACGTGTGTTACATAAACAGAATGCACTAAGATCTCTGACTTCAGAATTCAAGACAACTACGAAAGTTGCCCTTGTGAGTGTTGCAGCAGCAGCTGTTCTGTACATGCTCCGTGTTGGTTTTAGCCATTCAAAATTCAGAGTCCAAGCCCCCCTGAACATCCAGTCTGAATCCGGATTTGACAACCCCTCTCGCCTTTCCAGAGTCCCAGCCCCCCTGAACATCCAGTCTGGATCCGGATTTGACAACCCCTTTCCCCTTTCCAGAGTCCCAGCCCCCCTGAACATCCAGTCTGGATCCGGATTTTACAACCCCTTTCGCCTTTTCAGAGTCCTAGCCCCCCTGAACATCCTGTATGGATTCGGATTTTACAACCCCTTTCGCATTCTTGACATTGCCATCATATCCATAGTAGTCCTCCTTGTTGCCGCACACCAAGTTTACTACCAACCATTATTCGAATTCATTGATAACCATGCTGCAACAACTTTTCCACACAGCGCTTTCATAAACAAAGAATACAACATTTCACTACCAATAGGAACAAAACCTTTCAAGCTCAATCTTTTCCGCGTGGTTTGGAGGACAATATTCATGATCATGACCACAGTTACATCAATGCTGATACCATTCTTCAACGATGCAGTGGTCATTCTTGGAGCATTCGGCTTTTGGCCACTCGCGCTTAATTTTCTAGCCGAAAAGTATGTGGTTCACAAGAGGATACCAGAGTGGAGCAGTAGATGGATTTATCTTCAGATAATGAGTGTAGCTTGCCTAATTGTTGCAACCACAGCAATGGCCAGTTCATTTGTTGCAGTTGTTACTGATCTCGAGGTCTACAGGCCATTTCAGCGCAGTTAAGTAGTCTTTATGTCGTAACCAGAGACCAAGAATCTAAGAAGGAACTACAGGATTAGTACATTCTTCTTGTTCATCACAAGAATATTAATCTGTACAACTGGTCTTACTTTGTCTGTTTGTAAGTTGTTCAATTTTTTATAGTAAGTATCCCTGACAAAAAAAAAAAATTATTTATAGTAAGTATCTATATTTGAATGGTCCAGCTTTCAGCTCACGTTAATGAAGTCGATTAAATTTTAGGTGAATCTATATCTGCACACAAAATATAGATTACGAAGGTTCAATCATATACGACTAATCAAAAATAAAATTTAAATATTCATGTTACAGAGATCTGCATAGTTGATGAAATAAGTTTGTATATATTCGTATAGGAATAAGGCGTGAAATTTTATCATTTAAGAAATTTCATAGTGCTAAATGCTGCCGACAAATGCATATACTATTATGGATCCATAATAAAACTCTTATTACATACGCTTTTACCGAGTTTTATTTTATGGGTGCTTCGTGCTTTGGTGTTTTTGTGAAAGTAGTCGTAGCAATAATTTGCTTTTGAATGAGTTGATGGACGAGAGGGAACGATAAATTGGCTATTAATGTTTGACTTTAATTAACAATTAATCGAACTTATAAAACGTGACAATGTCACTTTCTATAATCAAATACATATAAAATTTTACATGTTTTAACTAATAAACTGCTTAAGGAAAATGGATTTCATCCGGATTTGATTATAGAGATTCGTATATATTCGTTATATCCCCATGTATTTCACATGACACTTGATGCCTGTTTGGCAAGCCGGACTTCCGGCTTTTCAACAAAAAATCGGCTTTTATATTTTTTATCCGTCTGCATCCGGACCGGACCAATCAATACCCTTTATTAATAAGCGAAACCACTTTTCGGTGGAACATCGGTACCAAAAGTACCAAAATTTGGTCACTTTCATATTGATTAGGATTTTATAGTCATTGTTATATTATTATTAAAAGACTTTTATATTGAATAGAATTTTATTATTAAAGACCTCAATATTCATTAGGACACTGAAAGACTTCTGTATTGATTAGAATTTTATTATTAAAAACTTCAATATTTATTAGGACAATGTAATATAAATTTTTTATTTAATAACAACAATCATTATAGAATTATGAAAAGATTTTCATATTATTAGGATTTTATACTTATTATTATACATTTTTAGGATTCTATAATTATTATTATACAATTATGAAAAGACTTCTATATTGATTCGGATTTTATAAATAAAAATTTCAATATTGGTTAAGATTATTATACTACTACATAAAAAGACTTCTATGGTGTTTAGGATTTTGTAATATAACATTTATCCTATTCGCACAGTTAAATCTCGCTAACAATTTAACTTATGAAACAGTTCTATAAAATTCATATAAAAAATTGGCTATCATCATATTAATTTTTATTTAACAATTATTACTATTATCAAAAAAAACTTCTATATTTGACAGGATTTTTTATTATAACAATTATCTTACTAATAAAAATATGTTACCAACAAAATTATTTGTTTTAATTTTTTAAAACTCAAATAATTTAATATACGTAACAACTCTATAAATCTTTTATCATACTTCAGAGTTCAAATAAATAGGGAGTTCATATTGATATTAATATAATTCCTATCAATAGAATAATAATGTCAACGAAATTATTCGTTTTAATTTTTAAAATTTATACAATTTAATTTACGAAATAAATTGATAAAACTTCTATCGTATTTCAGAATTAAAGTAAACAAGATTCAATATTGATACCAAATTACCAAAAAAATTGGTCATATATTTTTTAATAAATAATAATTACTATCATTCAATGTTTTTCAGAAGATAGCGATAAAGACGAATAAGGCGGTGGTAACACTGACTTGATGGAAACTTAAAAAAAATAAGTCAGTGTCCATATTACAACATATAATAAAAGAACCAAAACTCCATACATACGTCAAATATTCGTTTTAATTTTTAAAACTCATACACTTTAATTTACGAAACAAATTTATAAAACTTCTATCGTATTTCAGAATTAAAATAAACAAGATTCAATATTGATACCAAAGTACCCAAAATTTGGTCATATATTTTTTAATAATAATTATTATTATCATTCAATGTTTTCCAGAAGATTGCGATAAAGACGAATAAGGCGGTGGTAACACCGACTTGACAAATGGAAACTTAAAAAAATGAAGTCATTGTCCATATTGCAACATATATAATAAAAGAACCAAAACTCTGGACATACGTCAAATATTCGTTTTAATTTTTAAAACTCATACACTTTAATTTATGAAACAAATCTATAAAAGTTCTATCATATATCAGAATTAAAATAAACAAGATTCGATATTGATACCAAAGTACCAAAAAACTTGATCATTTATTTTTTAATAATAATTATTATTATTATCATTCAGTGTTTTTTAGAAGATTGCGATAAAGACGAATAAGGCGGTGGTAACACTGACTTGACAAATAGAAACTTAAAAAAAAAATTGAAGTCATTGTCCATATTGCCACATATAATAAAAGAACAGAAACTCTAGACATACGTCAAATATTTGTTTTAATATTTAAAACTCATACAATTTAATTTACGAAACAAATTTATAAAATTTCAATCATATTTCAGAATTAAAATAAACAAGATTCGATATTGATACCAAAGTACCAAAAAACTTGGTTATTTATTTTTCAATAATAATAATTATTATCATTTAGTGTTTTTCAGAAGATTACGATAAAGATGAATTAGGCGGTAGCAACACTGACTTGACAAATAGAAACTCAAAGAAAATGAAGTCATTATCCATATTGCAACATATAATAAAAGAAATAAAACTCTAGACATACGTCAAGATATTTGATATCAAATCATTATTCTACTTATGAGTTATATTTTAGAACATATATAATGTTTAGTGATTTATAATATAATTGTTTTATCTTTTGATTGCAACGATTATATTGCAGAACATAACCTGCAAATTGTCAGATGTTTACAAATATTATAGACTAAAAAAATTAAAATTGAAACGAGTAGAGTATTTTTAAATAATTTTGGACAACAATACTCTTATTTTGTGGACTCCATAGAACATGGACCCATATTATTATGAAATAAATTTAAAGTATGATCAAATTTTAATAATTAGAAGATCTTATATTAAATAACAATAATTTAAATATCATTTAAAAACAATAATTTAAATAGGTATAATAAAGATATAATAATATAATTAAAAAAAACATTATTCTTCTAATGAATAACAAATTTTAAAATTTTATTTAAACCCGTGCTTGGCACGGGCTATCAACTAGTAGAAGATAAATCTTTAATCATCTGTATTATCCAATAGTACTCAATAGTTTTTGGATTTAATCCAATCGTGCTCAATAGTTTTTGGACTTAAATTACCGTTTTTGAACTAAAATTATTAGAAGAAAAACCGCATTTTAATTACTTTACGGTCTTGCAGCAATAACAACAGGTCAGCTAGCGGAGACCCTGGCGAAATAAGATTCAACAACATGATAAGTTGATTCTCCAACATTCCACTAGCCTTTTACTTAAAAAACATAAATCAAGAAGAAAGTGTAGCCACTGCGGTTGACCTATTTGAATAAAACAGAGTATCATGCAAATAAATGTCAAAATCTACGAATCTAAATTCCTAGTTTGATAGTGGCAGTTCAATTATACCTTGGCCGCCAGCTTGGTGGGCGGTAAGAAACTGTAACGTCTCTTTGGTTGGCAAAATATAATGATCACCAGATGTTGGTGCCTCTCTTTTGCTTTCCTTAGTTTATGTTTTTTCTTACCAACACCACTGATGGATTGGTGACTGGTGGGAACCTTCTTGAAATCTTTTGTGTGCAAGTTTAAAACAGTCTTTGGTTTCTGATTATCAGAAAAGAGAAATCTCCAAGGTCCAAGGTATATAGATTGTGTACAGCTTATCTGTCCATGTGGTCTAAATATCTAATCATTATTGCATTAAAGACAATGTTGATGGTTGTAATTAATCTGATATTAGAAAAGAATTACTCCCTCCGTCCATGTTCATTACATTACTAACACGTATTTTAAGATTCTTATAAAATATATTTATATTATATATATATTTTTTTAAAAACCCAAAAAATTTGAAGTTTAAACATCAATTCAAAAAAAGAAAAAAAATTAAAATTACGTTATAGAATTATACTTTATGTATGATAATCTCAAAATGCGTACAAACAGTGCACGTAAATTTCCTGACAGGACAGAGGGAGTTTAAATTTAGGATACAATTCAAATCCTATTTCAAATCTAAACATAAATTTGATTCATTATTCATTAATATATTTATAAATTATAATAATAAAATCAACAACTAGACAAATATTAAATATTACAAAATAATTTGAAAAAGATATAAAAAAATCATAAAAATAAATTAAAATATAAAATATTACAAAAAAATATTAATTCTCAAAATTAGTATATAAATATCCCACAAATGCTTAATTAGTGTACTTCCTCTGTTTTGAAATATAAGTTGTTTGACTTTTTGACACACACTTCTAAGTCTTTTGACCGCATAGTTAAAATCGTTATTTTTCAAATTTTCTTTTTTTGAATAAAAATATATGATAATAATATTATAATTCATAAAAAGAAAGTTTTGAAAATAATGATTTTACCTATACGGTTAAAGGACTTAGAAGTGTGTGCCAAAAAGTCAAGCGACCTATATTTCAAAATGGAGAGAATATCTGTTTAAATTTAGATCAATGAATTATAGAAATTTTTATGTGGACCATTATTATATAATGATCTAAATTTAAGTAATCCCTCCTTCCCATATTACATGTCTCTTTTGAAAAAATTATGCACTTAAAAAAACACTTTAAGAAAACATTAATTAGGTAAAAATTCTCAATTATACCCCTAATAAATGCATGAATGTAGACTCTTATTCATTTTTTATTAATTGTTATACAACTTTCAAGAAGGATAATTTTGGAATAATGTCATTGGAAATTAAAAGTGAACAAGTATTATGGGGAAAAAAATTCCAAAAAAGACTTCTTTTGTAGGATCGAAAATGTATATTTTAACACCGAATTGAGCTGGTTTGGGACGAAACTGTCCTAATTTTAAATTTTTGAATCTTACCCGTAACTGGCAGTGTGGACATGCCAGGAAGTTCCAAGACAACAGTACTTGGAAGTCCACATGCTGCCATCATTCTTTGACAAAACCGCCTCACTGCACTCACCATTTTTTCACCTGCGTGGACCCTCCTCTAAGCTCATCAATTCATTATTCAATCTTTGTTGCACCTATTTATACCCCCCTCTGCTCTTCCTAGTCCAAACACTCAGAACTCATTTCTCCATCAGAATTCCCGTAAATATTTCACTCATAAATATGTCTCAAAAACCAGCCCACCACAACCATAGCTTGGAAATTTCGATGCAACCAGCGCTAGGCAGCTCCAAGCTTTTCGACGATGATGGTCGTCTTAAAAGAACAGGTTCGATCTACTAGCTAATAGATACACAAACTGTCATGTTTGTCATATTGCTTCTTGTTTTCGTTACTGATTATTTGATTGTAATTATGGCTGTATAGGGACGATTTGGACAGCAAGTGCGCACATAATAACAGCAGTCATTGGTTCGGGAGTTCTGTCTTTGGCTTGGGCCACAGCGCAGCTTGGATGGATTGCTGGTCCGGCTGTTCTGCTCTTGTTTTCTTTCGTCACGTACTACACGTCTTGCCTTTTGGCTTCGTGTTATCGGTCTGGAGATCCTGATACTGGAAAGAGAAATTATACTTACATGGAGGCTGTGGAAGCTAATCTTGGTATTTTTCTCTTCTGTCTTCATTACAGGGGTTTTTAGTTTAGGGGGGGTTTTAGTTCGGAAAATGCTTCTCTCACAAGTACAAAATTATTCACTAGTTTTTTATGGAATGGATCTCAGGATATGCATTAACAGCACCGATTAAAAGATTTTATTTCAATTGACATGTCATTTATGTAAAATTTTATGATATCCAATTTTGTGAACGTGGTATTACTCTTTAGGTTTTGCCAACAAAATATTAGTATCCCTTCCAATACATTTCTATACTTATTTACTTCACATGTATTTTTATGCTTTTATAAAATATAATTCTATAATTTATTTTTAACTTTTTTTCTGAATAAAAATTTAAATTTCTATTCAGAAAAAAAATTAAATATAAATTATAAAACTAAACTAGTAAGCTTTAAATTGTGTGCGGTATCCCGTCCTCTAATGTATATAATTCAGGGCACCGAGAGAGTTGCATGTATCTGGTGGCAAAAGATATCAAAAAATAAAAACTCCTGTATGTGACAATAGTTTTCCGGTGGATGACATGATAACATCCCTGCATATTCTAGCCATCCAGCGGTTTTTTTCGCTGATAGTGATGGTTTTTTTCGCTGATATTGATACTATATATTGACATTCGTATGTCAGGACCTGGATCCTTTAGTTTTTACCACCTTTTTTAACATATCAGTTGAACTTTTTATGATAGCTGATAGGGGTGAGCATTCGGTCGGTTCGGTCCAAAACCGGACCGAACCGAATAGACCGAGAACCGAAGTTTAGATTTTTTTCGGACCGAACCGGACCGAAGTTTTATAATGGACCGAACCGGACCGAACCGAAATAATTCGGTTCGGTCCGGTCCGGACCGAAGGAACCGAAATTATTTTAAAAATAAAAAAATATTATATTTTTTAACTAAAATTCATGATTTATTTTAAAATTTTCATATTAATTAATCACCCCCAATTCATTAAAGACACATATAATTAAATTTACAAACTAGATATTATAATTATAACATATAAGATACATATATAATATAAATATGAATTAAAATTATATATATTTTGGACAATTCGGTCTATTCGGTCCGGACCGAAATAATTTTTTACGGACCGGACCGGACCGAACTTTATTTCGGTCTATTCGGTCCGGACCGAACTTTCAGAAAATTAGGACCGAACCGAACCGAATTTACACAGTTCGGTCCGGTTTTTCGGTTCCGGTTCGGTTTTGCTCACCCGTAATAGCTGATTATAATTTTTTCTAACTTTCCAGGTGGTTTCAAGGTTAAACTTTGTGGCGCTATTCAATACATAAATCTTTTCGGGGTTGCCATCGGGTACACAATTGCAGCATCTATCAGTATGACGTGAGTAAAATTTCGACGAAATATATAGTTTCATGCACTTATCAGCTTGTTCTTTGGAACTAATGAGTTTATGTTTTGGTTACTGAAACACAGGGCAATAAAAAGGTCTGATTGTTTCCATGAAAGTGATGCTAAGGATCCTTGCCACATCTCAAGCACTCCTTATATGATTGCATTTGGTGCCATGGAGATACTCTTCTCACAAATCCCAGATTTTGATCAAATCTCTTGGCTTTCGATTGTTGCCGCTATAATGTCCTTCACCTACTCTTCAATAGGTCTTGCACTTGGAATTTCCAAAGTTGCAGGTACTGAACCGATTAACCGATAACTCTACTTTGTAGTGCTTACATTGAGGAATTGGATGATGACTATTAATATTTCTAACCATTTATCTTGATGTAATATCAGAAACCGGAGAATTCAGGGGAAGCCTTACTGGAATTAGCATTGGTGCTGTTACTCAAACACAGAAGATATGGAGGAGCTTCCAAGCACTTGGAGCAATAGCTTTTGCCTACTCCTACTCTCTAATACTTATCGAAATCCAGGATACAGTCAAATCTCCACCCTCAGAATCCAAAACAATGAAGAAAGCTACCCTATTAAGTGTTGCAGTGACTACTGTTTTCTACATGCTCTGTGGCTGTTTCGGCTATGCTGCATTTGGTGACTTAGCTCCCGGAAACCTCCTAACCGGGTTCGGATTTTACAACCCCTTTTGGCTTCTCGACATTGCCAACATAGCCATAGTAGTCCACCTTGTTGGTGCATACCAAGTCTACTGCCAACCCTTATTTGCCTTTGTTGAAAAACATGCTGCCAGAGTATTTCCCCAGAGCAACTTCATCAACAAAGACTACGACATTCCATTGCCCGGGGGATTTAGGCCTTACAAGCTAAATCTTTTCCGCCTGGTTTGGAGGACGATATTCGTGATCATCACCACAGTCATATCAATGCTTATGCCATTCTTTAACGACGTAGTTGGCATACTTGGAGCATTCGGGTTCTGGCCACTGACTGTTTACTTCCCGGTGGAAATGTACATTGTTCAGAAGAAGATACCAAAATGGAGCAGCAGATGGATTTGTCTACAGATCTTGAGCGTTGCGTGCCTGATTATTTCAATAGCAGCGGCAGCTGGTTCATTTGCTGGAGTTGTTACGGATCTCAAAGTTTATAGGCCATTCCAAAGCATATACTAGTCCTGTTTTATAATCCTTTGATGCGATTCTTGTTCATGTTCTTAGAAAGATTAATGAGACAATTAGTGCACTGTGCCGTTGCTCTAAACTCTTGAGAAGAGCCGGTACTTGTACAAATTACAATCTTGTAACTTTCAATTTACATTGATGAACAATTCAAAGTTTAAGCTCATTGATCCGCAAGTGACTACAATTACATTTCAGTTTCCTCTTATCATAATATTCGAAAAGTGAATCTACTGGATGATGCCATGCATGATGGCAGCATCTCAGTTCTCTTCATTCCAAAATAATAATCGTTTTGATTTTTTACACTCAGGTGCTTAAAAAACATATTTTTTAATATATATTATTCTTCAAAAAAGATTTTCTAAATAAAAATAATACGTAGAAATACATTTTCTTTCCTCTCAAATTACGTGTAAAAAATCACAGCAATTGTTGTTTCGGAATTGAGGAAGTTGGTGTAAATTTTTATAATTAATTACTGCTAATGATGCCATGCATGATCTATGGAAGTTGGCACAAGTCATTTCTGATTCACTGGGCAAGTTATTTGAAACCGCTAAAAGTGCCTTTCTGCTAAACCATCCAATTCATCTTGCAGACTTCATAATCAGATCAAGGAGCATGAAGCAAATAACATAGACTTCATAATTAAGTTACCCCTACCCCTAAAACATTCCACTAGCGTCAAAAAACATAGATTAAGGAGAAAGTGTAGCCACACTGCTTGACCTAAATGAAATGACACTAGCATGAAGCAAATAAAAATGTCAAAATCTATGAATCTAAAGCTCGATAGTGGCCGTTTAATCATAGCAAACCATTGGCAGCCAGTTAGTGGTGGTAGGAGATTGTAACCCTACCTGTGGTTGGCAAAATTTATGATGATCAGATGACTTTCATTTACAGAATCTTTGCTTTTTTCCTTTTGTTTATGTTTCTTCTTACAGACTGAGACCATTGATAGAAAGGTGGGAACCTTCTAGGAATCTCTTGTGTGCAAGTTTAAAATAGAGTTTTTGGCTCCTAGTCACCAGACGCGAATCTCCGAGATTCAAGGTAAATAGGCTCTGCACAGCTTGTGTGGTCTGAATTCCTAATCATTATTGCTTTAAAGACAATGTTGATGCTGTAATCAGTTTGTCACTAAAGCATTTTTGTCCGAGAAAAATGATTTAGTATGTAAATGATCTAATAAGTGTGATCAGTTCTCCCAAAATATCGAGAATAGCTTCCCAGAATCATATTATATAGACCAGTTGACTCGAATGGGATCTTTCAACGAATATCGAGCCCGACAGAGGTGATACGAGTCCATCAAAAATGGGACTGGGCAATAGCATGGTAATAAGAAAGCACATGATGAAGTAATAATTGCACCAGATCGAATCGCATAAATCTCGGTTGGTTCTGCAGCACAGAAGCTGGCTATATAGGGTCCATGCATTCGAATATGTGATCTTATAACAGTACTTAACACTATCTAGCTAATTCTAAATGTTATTGCCCTTCTGGTCCATCAGCCAGGAGATAACCACAACTTGGACCAATATTAACAAATCCTCTCTCTGTTCCAAGATTTAGTATATTCAGGAGTTCATTTGAATAAACTTTAAAAAATGATTTATTACTTAAACTAATTAAGAGAATTAGAAGTAATAAGTAAACTTGACATATAATAAGTTATTAAAAATGTTTGGATAACTTTTACTTTTAAGTCAATGAGTCCCATAATTTAAATTTATAAACTAAAAAAATTGCAAATGATTAAAACAAAAGAAACTTTATTAATAAATAAAATTATTACATATTAAAATTTTAAAAACTTCATAACAAAACGCAAATCACTGGAAAAAAACTCAAAAGAAGTTAGCATTGACTTCCACTTCTAGCTTAAAAAACACAAAACAAGCACTTCTCCTTCTTCTACCAAAAACTACATACAAAGTATAAACAGTTTAAAGTGATAAAAGAAGTCCGAAAGTACTTATTTTAAGATTGTTAAACACCCATTTAATGTTCGGCGATTAAAATAAAATATAATTTAAAAATTATTTTAAATTTCAATTTTTGAATGAAAACTTAAAATTTTATTCCGAAACAAAATAAAAACATTAAAAACGGTGCCAAAAGAGGAAAAGAAACTGTACAAATGAGTGGATTGTTAACTTTGATTTGATTTCTTACAAGGCCAAAAGTCATGCAACTTTAAAATTGTACTTTTGCCACTGAGCTCACTAATCGTTCCAGTCCTGTTAGTCACAAGGCCTAGAGATTGGTCAGATAGTAACCAGTTTATCGTCCACAAGGCCGGTCAGTTACTACTAACTACCCATTTTAAATAACTCTTGGGCCGGGTCAGAGTTTGGAATTAAAGCCTATTACTGAAAGAAGACCTTAAGAGCATCTCCAAGGGTCTTATTTATATTTGTTAGCTATAATATGATATATAAATAATTATCTAAAATTATAACTAAGAGGTTCTAGTTTCACTCCAATGGTATTATGTATAATTATATCATCTAAAATTATACATAATAACTTTAGATGTTTTACAAATGTAGCAACCCCGATTTTAGTTATCTATATTTTTTTGCTAAGGGGTCATGGTTGGAGTGTAGAATTTTTACCTATTGTCTAAAATGTGCCACATAGATGCCATGTAGGTGCCACATAAACACTTTTACCTAAGAGGTCTAATGCCTTGGAGTTGCTCTAACAGAGTTATAGTAATAGCACCCGCAAGGCCACAACTATGGCCACTATTTCAATTCCTCGGCCCAACAGGTGAGGGTAAAAATATTACAGTAAAATAATTTATAGAATTATATCGATGCTTATTACTATTCACTCAAGGTGGCAACGAATTAAATTAATAATTAATTGCTAATTAACTGATTCACGACCGCTAATCTAAGTATCCAGTCCGTTCTTAAATATCTGCATTTTAATTTTTTGACACACATGTTAAAGTGTTTTGACTATATAGTTAAAAAAATTATTTTTGAAACTTTTTTTTCTGAATAAACATATTATATCAATACTTTTATTCAAAAAAAAAATGAAAATAACATTTCTAACTATGTATGTGGTCAAAGCACCTTAAAAATGTGTGCTAAAAAGTCAAACGGTAGATATTCAAAAACGGAGAGAGTACTTTAATTTTAACAATAAAATTATTAAAATATGATAAGATGCCAGAAGAGATGAGTATAAATTATATAGGAGAAAGAGGACAAACTCGATGCTGAGTGATATTGGAGACACAATTTCCATATCCCATGTGCGTTGCATTTGCATCCCATTTGTACTGTTCTTTCATCTCCCAAAATCGAGTACGTTCATTGAATCACTGTTTTCACTGGTTTATAGATGGATCGGGTTCGGATCGGATCGGATCAACCTAAATTCATATCCATATCCGTTTATTTTATCGGATTCAGATTCGGATCGGATCGGGACCGGATTTCTTTTAAGCCGATCCATATTTATATCGATTAGGATCACGGATCTCGGATCGGATATCCGATCCATTTACTATATATATAGAAATGAATGCTAAAAAATGAATTTATCATGTAAAAATGAATTTATTTCCATGTTAAATCATATAAATATGAATTTATTATATACAAGATTAAAGAATGCATTAAACAAAATAAGGAAAAATGAAAGGCTAAGTCTAGTTGTCTTCTTATAAAACAATACCAAAATGGGAAGATAAATACCAGAAAAAATAAATAAAGAATGTAAACATCAAAAATAAATAAAGAAGACACTGGTGAGCGGTGACTGGCAGGAGACCTAAGAGACTATATTATGGACCAACAAGTTTACACAGGAATCTTTACCACTGCATTGCTGCATATTAGCCCCATTGTAAGTGTTTATGTTGACTGAATTAAATATAACTAACTAATAACTCTAATTCTGTAAATACTATTGGGAATAAAATATATTATTATATAATATAATATATATATATATATATATATATATTTAATTAATTAATTATTAACCGGATCGGGTTATAAACGGATCGGATCACACTAAATCCATATCCAACCCATTTATTATCGGATTTTTCTTATCGGATCGCATTTCGGATCGGATTTTTTTTTGTTAAATCCATATCCGCTAAAATGACTCCGGATCGGATCGGGTCGGATCGGATTTCCGCTCCATTGACAGGCCTACTATAGACCAACACTGGTGTCTAAGATTCTAAAGAGTTGCTTAAAATATGGTAAGATTAAGAATAATGATTATATAAAACAATTAAAATGAAATGATATATAATATAGTAATTTAATATATATAATTTTATATATAGAAAATTAAATATAAGAGATTTAGTTTATATATATATATATATATATATATATATATATATATATATATATATATATATATAACAAAACATGGCACGAAGAAAAGTAGAAAATTGTAGAGTTAATATTTCAACATTTTTAAGAAAAGTGTTATTAAATGTCTCCTAGAATATTTAATAAAATGTTTTTTTTATCTTTATCTATCATGTGCTCCAATAGTTTGACTGAATTAATGGATAATATTTATTTTTAATTAATCGTAAATATAATCCATTAAATCTTATAACTTGAATAAAATTGAACATAATAATGTATATTTTAAAATTATATTCAGTTTTTATTTAAATATTATATTAATTAGTATCATAATTGATTATATGGAATGAACTCACGTTTTAAATAATTATAAAATATAAACTATGTTCTAAAAGTCGGTGATTAATCACGATTAATCACCGATTAATCCATGTTCCGTAACTCGTCGAATTGATTAAATCTCCGATTAATCACCGACCAATCCGATTAATCTCCTATCAATTCAATTAATCCCAAATTAATCCTTATTTCATAACTTCACCGATTAAGTCCGATTTCCGTTTTTTACAATACTGGACTATATAGCTGATATGTTGGATCTCCTAAACCATATACAAAAGAGCCTGCATTCCAATAAAATTAATATAATTCTTTAATTATAACATGTACCTGATTTTTATTTTTAGTTCATGAATTCTCTCGGCAGAGAGATAACTATCTGCTCACGGGCATGTCCAATTGTTCATAAATATTATAATGACACTCGTGCTTAAACTTTTAAATCATTTCCAATATTTTATTTGACAAATATATAATATTATCTATGAATTATTTTATCCTGACAACTTTATCTTTTTGTATAGAAGAATCATTTTTAATTATTTTGCCGAATTAAAAGAATCATTATCCAACAACGCTAACGACACGCAGCTAGCTACTTCCCCGAAAGCCCACTTGCTCAATTACTTTAACTTACTCTGACTTTGACCACACTAGATAATCACATAGTTTAACTGTAACTCTTTTGTCATTTGTCAAACGTGCTATTTTGACCATTAGTCCTCAACAGCAGCCAACTTTGATACAACATTGTATAAAACTTGTGCAACATGTACTGAAGACCAATGTTTAAAAAAAAAACATGGGAAAGAAGTTGAACACATGCTTATGTTTGGATCTCTGTCTGATCACCTTGTTCATCTCATCTGCAGATTCTTCATGCCCCATTGATTTCACTTATGTTCATACGTTCCCATGGGACACCTCGTCGTGTCGTGAACCAGTTGATAAAAGCTGTTGCCAGACCATCCAGAGCCTGTTAGGCCTCGGCCTTTCGAAGCATCTTAAAGATACTTCCATGTTTTATCTCCCGAATTCTGATGCTGCGTCTTCATGCTTGTCTGATTTTCGGGCTAAGCTTGGTTCCATGAATATTTTCCCTGCATGCACAAACACGACGAGTGATCTCGTTGTCAATCCTCAAAATTGTGCAGGGATCGCGACGACTAAGGATTGGGTGGAGAAAGTTGGGAGTTCTAGTGAGCTTGATTCGTCGTGTAATTCGGATCTAACAGGGCTGACAAAATGCAGCTCGTGTCTTGATGCTGGCCTAAGGGTGAGCTCTATGTTGACTTCATATAACACGAATTCGACGAAGTGTTTTTATTATACTATTTTGTATGCTGCTGGTATGGTGAATGAGTATGGGCCGGAGGATGTTAGGACTGCTGCTTGTATATTTGGCTTGCCTTTATCAAGATCCGCTTCTACTAATAATTCAGGTCTGTCTAGAAGAAGTATACTCAAGATTGTTTTCGGATCTCTGGGTGCTTTTATTGGAGTTTTAGCAGCTTGGGGTGTGATTATTTTGTATAGAAAGAGGGAGATTGAACGCAAACAAGATGCGTTGCACGAGGAATATGTTAGGGGTGTGAAAGCTAAAGTTTTGCCGAATACAGGTGCAAAATGGTTTCATGTAGGGGAGCTTGAGCAAGCCACAGGTGGATTTTCACAGAGGAATCTGATCGGACAGGGCGGATATGGGATTGTTTATAAAGGGGTTCTTCTGGATGGGACAGTAGTGGCAGTGAAGCAACTGCTAGATATGGACACAAATGGAGATGATGTGGAGTTCACAAATGAAGCAGAGATTATTAGCAAGATTAGGCATCGAAATCTTCTTGCTCTCAGAGGCTTTTGTGTCACAAGTGATGCTATTAAAGGTAACAGAAGATATCTTGTTTATGATTTCATGTCAAATGGTAGTTTAGATGAGCATTTGTTCAATTCTGCATCCAGTTCGAAAAGGCATCTTTTGAGTTGGCCTATGCGCAAGAACATTATTCTTGATATCGCCAAAGGGCTAGCGTATTTGCACTATGGTATCAAGCCTGCAATTTATCACCGCGACATAAAGTCAACTAACATACTATTAGATTCTGATATGAAAGCTAGAGTAGCAGATTTTGGACTGGCGAAACAGAGTACAGAAGGCCAATCGCATCTCACAACAAGAGTAGCTGGAACATACGGATATCTGGCACCAGAATACGCGCTGTATGGACAACTGACAGAGAAAAGTGATGTTTATAGTTTTGGCATTATAATTCTGGAAATCCTGAGTGGAAGGAAAGTGTTGGACACATCAAATTCTTCGACAGTTTTGATCACTGATTGGGCCTGGGATCATGTCAAGTCTGGAGATGTTGAGGAGATTTTCGATCCCATTGTGAGGGAGGATGGACCAAAGGCAGTGATGGAAAGATTTGTACATGTTGGCATACTTTGTGCTCATGTAATGGTGGCTCTGAGGCCAACAATTTCCGATGCTTTAAAGATGTTAGAAGGTGATATAGATATCCCAAGACTACCCGAAAGGCCATTGCCTCTAGGCCATGAATCGTTTAGATCTTCACTGCACTCGAACACATCACCATTTGCAATGTCATCAGGGATAAGGTCGAGTATCAGCTAGCAGCACGGTGGACTGGTATATTTTATTAGCTGAGGTCTGTGTAATCTAGGACAAGATTTATTCCATTGGTTCTATTTTCTATTTCTTTTACATCTTGGATATATGTACTGATTACTGAAAAATGAATACTTGAAATGGAAATTTTAAAATGACCTCTGTCTATTTATATTAATAACCTGAAACAGGAAATGTTGATGCATCAAGTCTTCAGCTATGACTGCTGACCTTTAATAATTAAAAGTTAGGATTGCAACACGCAAACAATTCAAATCAATTAGGAAAAAGCAGAAGGGCGGCTTTTCAAGATATTGTGTGGATCCCTTGAAAAGCCAATCCTCACTGATGTCCTAGGTGCCAAGCAAAAAATTGTTCCAAATTTGTAAATCTAGTTTATCTTCCAGAAAAAGTATAGTTGATTCATTTGATATGTGGTTTGCGCTCATTTACAGCCTAAATTGATCTTAAACACATCAAACCTGGACTCCTTATGGTATCTGCGACCCTGTAAAATTTTTTGCTGCCTACAATTTACTACATGGTACCTCCACTTTTGGCCAATATTAGTGTCCTTGATTACTATGATCTTTAACATTCACATCAAAGCTCATCTGTCTTATTTTGTGTTTGATGCTTAAATTCTTGTTTTAATGTCCTGGAAATCCTTCTCATTGGTCATCTTAATATCAGATACGAAGTGAAAATTTTAAGCCAGCCAACAAGAGGTGTAGGTCAAATACCTCACCTTAATATAAATTAGTAGAGCAGCAAATATACAGCTTCAAGACAGATATGCATATTTATGGTGCAATACTTTGGTAAAGGTCAGCTAGATATCTAAAAAAAATTGGTCAGGTCAGCCAGAAACTTTTGAATGCATACGAAATTTCAACAAGATTCGGAGTTCTCCACTTATACCAAGATGTGAAGTGAAAAATGTCAACTATGTTGCGATGCAAGTACCTAGTTTTAAGTAACCAGCTCATGTAAAATCTTAAGGTGTTAGAGCGGGTTCTGATACCATGTTAAGTAATCAGCTTATCTAAAACCTTAAGGTATTAGAGGAATGCTTATGATACGACAAACATTATTCAACACCTAGCATTCAGCAGTTGCCCTGATCTCTTTTGCTTTAACTTGCAGGGCCTTGCTTTGTACTTATATTCTTGTCTCGTAAGATAAAATTGGAACCCTTAGCATAATACCAACTACGATGACAATCCAAAGCTACTTCAACTTGTAGGGTCTCCCTTTGTTTTCGAATCTTTATTTTCTTAGATGGGAACATTGTAGCTACTTCCACTAAAAACCCATGTGATCAGCTAAATAGTTAACAACGAGTTCAACATCACTAGTCTTCATGGTTAGATATTTTAACTAAACTCTTTTGTCATTTGCCAAACGTGTTACGTTGACTGTGAGTCCACCACCAATTCCATGGTGTGCTAGTTTGAATGTTACCTTGGTGCCACATTAACCTTCGACCAGTGTTTCTATCGAATTCTAGAGACTGCGAAAGCAAGAACATGGGGAGGACTAATAATTGGTGGGCTTTAGTTTTTTGTTTGATCACTCTCTTTAGTTTCTCTGCATATTCTTCATGCCCCATTAAGTTTAGTTATGTCAAGACATTTCCATGGAACACTACAGTCTGTGTCGAACCGACGGCTAAAACTTGTTGCCAGGCTATCCAAGGCCTTCTTAATCTTGGCCTTTCAAGATACCTCAAAGACACTTCAAAGTTTTATCTTCCAAACCAAGATGCTGCATCTTCATGTTTAACCGATTTCAAGGATGAGCTTGCTTCCTTGGATCTTTTCCCATCTTGCCCAAACACGACGAAAGACCTCGTGTCCAACCTCTCTAATTGTGCTGGAATTGAAACAACTGAAAATTGGGATGAAAAAGTTCGAAGTTCTGGTGAGCTTGATTTATCTTGTAACACAGATTTTATCGGCCTGACGCAGTGCAAATCTTGCCTTGATGCTGTCTCTAAGGTAAGCTCTCTCTTGACAGCATTTGATCAGAACTCGACAAAATGTTCTGTTTACACTCTTTTGTATACTGCTGGAGTTGTGAATAAGCGTGTCCCAGATGATGTTAGAGCCACTTTTTGTATGTTTCAATTGCCCTTGTCAAGCTCAGCAACAAGTGACGGATCAAAGGGTCTATCTAGAACAAGCATACTCAAGATTGTTTTTGGATTATTCGGTGCCTTAACGGGAGTGTTGGGAGCTGGGGTTGTGATCATTGTGTACCGAAAGAGTGAGTCTATACGAAAACAGAATGCGTTACATGAAGAGTATGTTAGGGGTGTTAAGGCCAAGGTCTTGCCTAACACAGGTGCAAAATGGTTCAACATAGGGGAGCTTGAGCAAGCCACAGGCGGGTTTTCGCAGAGGAACTTGATAGGACAAGGTGGGTATGGAGTTGTTTACAAGGGTGTTCTTTCGGATGGCACGGAAGTGGCAGTTAAGCAGCTTCTTGATAAGGACACGAATGGGGACGATGTAGATTTCACGAATGAAGCAGAAATTATCAGTAAAATTAGGCATCGAAACCTGCTTATTCTAAGAGGGTTTTGTGTCACGAGTGATGCTAGAGGTAATAGAAGGTTTCTTGTTTATGACTTCATGTCAAATGGTAGTTTAGATGATTATTTGTTTAATCGCGGATCCATTTCAAAAAGGGAGGGTTTGGATTGGCCTGTGCCCAAGAGCATTATTCTTGATGTCGCGAAAGGATTAGCCTATCTGCACCATGAAATCAAACCTGCTATTTATCACCGCGATATAAAGCCAACCAACATACTATTAGATTCTGATATGAAAGCCAGACTAGCCGATTTTGGATTGGCGAAACAAAGTACAGAAGGCCAGTCTCATTTCACAACCAGAGTAGCTGGAACATACGGATACTTGGCACCAGAATACGCGCTCTATGGACAGCTAACAGAGAAGAGTGATGTTTACAGCTTCGGCATTATAATTCTTGAGATTCTGAGTGGAAGGAAAGTGTTGGGCACATCAGATTCTTCTACTGTTTTGATCATTGATTGGGCTTGGCATCATGTTAAGTCCAGAAATGTTGGTGAAATATTTGATCCCATTGTGAGAGACGACGGACCAAAGATAGTGATGGAAAGATTTGTTCATGTTGGCCTACTTTGTGCTCATGTAATGGTGACTCTCAGGCCTACAATTGCTGATGCTTTAAAGATGTTAGAAAGTGATATCGATATCCCAGAATTGCCCGAGAGGCCATTGCCTCTTGGCCATGAGTCGTTTAGATCTTCATAGCAGACAAGAACACTGTGATATATTTCAGACATGTTAGGATAAGAATTCTGTCATATATGTACATGTTTAATCAGTAATGTAGTTTATGCAGAATAGACGAAATATGGATATACAGAGATTCAAAAGGAGTTGTCTCAGTAAAGCTGATATTAATTGTGGCATAATTCCTGATTTGATATCAATCATTCTAAATAATGGAAAACGATAATTTCAGTTGAATTACTCTATATTCTGATTAAAGGTTGCGGGATTATTTAACTACTGGTTCCTCAACCGTAGACACAATTAGTGAGCCAACCAAGTAAAAAAGAAATGGTTTGTAGCCCAGTATTCCTGTGAGCCAAGCCAACCTAATTATTATTGAGTGCATACAAAATCGATATCTTCAGACTTAAATTAGGGTTTCGATCGGAAAATGGCGAAAGTTTCGCGGGCCGACCAATACATGCCGGAGGAAGTGATAACTCAGATTCTCTCCTGGACAAAAGCAACATCACTGCTCAGCTGCAAATCCGTTTGCAAGTCATGGCGGTCCATCATCTCCCAGCCCAAATTCACGGCAGCCCATCACCCCAATTCACTCATTCACCCCTCTCTTCTCTTGATCACTTCAGAAACTGGCTACGGTCCAGACAAGCTCGATGACCGTCTCGCCGCCACTATCGTCTACTCTGATTGCTCTAAATTCAATCTCCCTCTGCCCCACTTCTTCGAGGCCAAGCGATTTATCGGTTCTTGTAACGGCTTTGTCTGCGTTTCTGATGCTATTGGGGATGTTATTTATTTGTCTAATCCGGTGATAAGGACGTGTAAACAATTGCCTCGTGTGTGTTTGGGGGATGCTTATAATCGAGAGGAAGCCCCGTTTAAGGTTGATGTCGTGTTCGGGTTTGATTATGTTTCGGGTGGTTCTAAGGTTTTGAGGATTAAGTATCGGAAAGAAGGGGGTGATAGTAAGCGTGTGAGGGTGTCGGTGGTTGAGTTGTATTCTTCGAATGCTGATTCGTGGAGGGAGATTGAGGCTGGTTGTGTGATGTTGCGGTCTTTTGTTTCATATCCGTATTGTAGTGTTTTGATATCGGGTCCGGTTTTGGATGGGGTGTTGTATTTGGAAGGTGAGGATGAAATTGTGACGTTTGATTTGAGTTGTGAAGTGTTTGGGCTGATTGAGTTCCCGGGATTTATGAAAATGAGGAAGTCGAATGTTTTGGATTTTGATGGTTCTGTTGCGGTTATTGTTGAGTCTGTTGGTGATGGTTTAGTTGGTAAGGAGTTTAGTCTGTGGACTATGGATAGAGTTACGGATGAGGTGTTTTGGAACAAAATGTTTGTATTTGACTCTGGTTTTGAGGTGGATTGGGTGTTTGTGTATTTGGGTGCAAAACAATTTGTTGTGACAAACAAATTAGGAGTAATGTTGTATGATCATGGGAAGAAAGAGAGTCGGTGTATCGAACTTCCATCTCAAAGCTTTGTGGCCAGAGTTCTCAAGCACACTGAGAGCTTCATTTCAGTAGAAGGATTTAAGCAAGAAGAGGAAAACTGGATGTAGTCACCACTCACCAAGGACTATAATCTACAGGGATTGGTAATACTTATTGTTATATTGTGCTTTCAATGTACAATTTATTAATCACTTATCTTGTTTACTGAATTAATTGTTCAACTTCTAGACATCTCGAGTGCTTCTGATTTCTGAATATTCAGATTTTATACCTTTCTCAATCTCAGATGTGTTACTAGTTTATGCTTGAGTAATTAATCTATAAGCTGTTTTTTTAGATTGTTTTTGTTTGGCCTTCCTACTACGACTGTTAATGTGATCTAATCTTTACTTCATCTGGTTTTGATCCTTTGGTGTGCACGGCTTGTACTGTTATCAGAGTTCATCACCAAATGTTTCTTTATAATACATGTTATGGCCATCCTGTTTGCTTACCATCAAGGGCTTTTATAAATCATTTTCATAGATTTTATGTATAGATTTTCATTGACAATCTTATGACTATACACATCTTACTTTGAGCACAAAACTCCTTGCACTAATCTATCTACTTCTCTTTACTTCATTATAAGATTGAATAATAGCAGAATCGCAATTTATTTATACACTAGTGAGTAGTGAATACTATGTATTTCCAATATAGCACGAAAGAAAGAATATAAATACAAAACTAATGTTCTGGAATTGTCTTGCCTCAAATTATCGACTAATTAAGAACCATTGATCTTCTTAAGTTCCTACCCAGAATACGCGCTCTATGGACAGCTAACAGAGAAGAGTGATGTTTACAGCTTCGGCATTATAATTCTTGAAATTCTGAGTGGAAGGAAAGTGCTGGGCACATCAGATTCTTCTACGGTTTTGATCACTGATTGGGCTTGGCATCATGTTAAGTCCAGAAATGTTGGTGAAATATTTGATCCCGTTGTGAGAGACGGCGGACCAAAGATAGTGATGGAACGATTTGTTCATATTGGCCTACTTTGTGCTCATGTAATGGTGACTCTCAGGCCTACAATTGCTGATGCTTTAAAGATGTTGGGAAGTGATATTGATATCCCAGAATTGCCCGAGAGGCCATTGCCTCTAGGCCATGAGTCGTTTAGATCTTCGTAGCAGACAAGAACACTGTGATATATTTCAGACATGTTAGGATAAGAATTGTGTCATGTATGTACATGTTTAATCAGTAATGTAGTTTATGCAGAATAGACGAAATATGGATATACAGAGATTCAAAAGGAGTTGTCTCAGTAAAGCTGATATAATTGTGGCGTAGTTGCTAATCAAAAATTTGGTATACATTAGTGATAATTTTTTATGAAAGTTTAAATATTATAAATCAAGACTACCATGATACTCTGTGAATATGAGAGCAATGTTTCTGATACTATTGGGGATAATATTTATTTGTCTGATCCGGTGATAAGGATGTGTAAACAGCTGCCACATGGTTGTTTAAGTAATGCTGATGATCAAGTATCGGAAAGAAGTTGCGGTCTTTTGTTTCGTATCCGCATTGTAATGTTCTGATATCGGGTCACAAATTATATATTTTATTTTGCAGAATATATAGAACATGGCCGATACCAGGTATACAACACTAGGGGTGTACACGGTTCGGGTTGGGCGGGTTTAAGAAATTTAACGATCCAACCCAATTAAATCGGGTTTTCAAATTCTCAACCCAAACCATAAAAACTAAATTCATAACCCAAACCAATTTGTATTACTTCGGTTCAGATTGGTTCGGATCGGTTTGATCGGGTTATGAAATATAAAATAATTTCTTTTTCATAATCTAGCAAAACCAAATTTCGACACATCAAAAGATAAAACTTTAACTGAATGAACAATAAGAAGCAAGTGAAATATCCAGTGTATACAAAATGAGTTAAGCACTATAACATCTTAAAAAATCTGCACAACTGACCAAAACAATTAAAGCTCAATACCAAGTTAAGCTCGATACCACAAGCTTCAGAATTACAGTAATAAATTTAAAAATTAAGTTGAACAGAAACAATTAGCAAAACACAACAAATCAACAATTAGTTAAATGGACTAGGCTAGCATATTATGGGTTACTGGGGTGGGGTGAATGATTTTTATATGTAATTTAATATTTTTTAATCAGGTTGGGTTGGATCGGTTTTAAAAAAGCGAAAGCCGTGTCCAACCCAATTAAATCGGGTTACTCATTTTTCAATCCAATTATCAATCGGGTCAAAAAAGTTCGGATTGGTTCGGTTGAAATATGGTCGGTTTGGGTTGGTTCGGTCGGTTTCACCAACCCGTGTACACCCCTGTACAACACCATTGAACTTGTTCTTGGACTTGCCCTTGTATATAGAATACACATACATGATTCCCAGTTCACAAGTGGAATTGCCCCTTGTGTTAGTGTTTTGAATTTATTTAGGGAGCATTCACATTACGAGATATGTAGTTACGGAGAGGGGTACAATCACTGAGAAGGGTTACAAAGAGAAAGATTAAGATTACTCGACAAGAAAACTAGAATATGGAAAGGATATAGAGAGGAAGACAATATTTAAGAAAGCACACAAGTTTATTACTTGGAAAATATGCTAAGGCTAGGATGCCTCAAACACTTACAATGGATCCCCATTTATAGTGGTCCTGGAGGGGACTCGCTCCGATGCTACTTAATTTGTGCATATATAACCAGCCAGCAAAGTGTTTTACCATCCAGTCCTGAATTTGAAAATAAACCCCTATTTTGATCAAATGCTCAGAATAGTATGCAATGCGACTTGAAGAGTATCATGTGATGGGTATTGTCCTAATGTCAGTATGTGCGCGACTTTATGTAATGTTGCATTCCTTGACGCTAAACCTTTCAAGATGACTTTGTTTGCCTTGTCAAGATGAGACGTAAACTGGTGGCTGAGATCAATCTTTCCAGGTTATTGCAATTTCCAGGCAGAGAAAGAGGGGATCGTGCCAAGATAATAAACAAATTCCTCCTCAAATCTGCATATACACATTTGAAGATATCATGCATGGCATCAGAATCACTAATTATTTTGAAACCTTAGTCTATTGTTACAACTTAGTTTAAGTAATCAAGTAGAGGGTCAGTCTGTATACATAAAAAGAGTATATACTGAAAAATGGATTATGTAAGACCTCAGCTTCCAGCCATACCAATTATGGTCACTTGGGCTCGACAGACTTTAGATCTCAGAATTTACAGGTTAGGGTAAATATGGGAATTATGGAAATATTAAACTACTGGTTACTTTACTGGAGATAGACAATTTTATAGGCAACTGAAGTAAGTTCCTCTAAGCATTGTACTAACAAATAATTTCAGTTTCTCCAGTAGTATCCATATTCTGTGGAAGTAAAGTTACCCGTCACTAGTTGAAGTGAGCAGAAAGTTTCAACAAACATAAAGATAAAGATTGCATATTCATAGAGAAAACCCTATACAAAATCCACAAATAGATCACAGTTATATCCCAACAATTGAATACAGCCAATTGAAAAACTTATTTAAAGAGTATTATTTTCCTTTTTCTGTGTAAGATAAGGATTTCTTATGGTTGGATTTGTGAAAAAAGAGAAGGTGAAAGGTGGGTCTTGGGCAGCAGCTCTGACATTGAATGTTCAGATTTATGGGATGATCTTCAACACAAACTGGTATTATAGGTGTCACTAATTAAACACATATATATTTAAGTGAAGAAGAAGACAAACTCCAATTTTCCAATAGCCTAAACTACTCGCTCCATACAAATTTTATTCAACCTACCAACCAAGAACTTTAATAATATATACCATCCCAAAAAAACTATAACCTAACTGAGAGTGGTCTTCAGATCCTTTGTAACGTTCTTCCATGTTTTAGGCAGTAGTCCTACATCACATTACAACTAAATAATTTGTGACTGAGAAAAGTAGATATGATGGCAGTGCAAGGCATTTATGCTAAAGACATTCATGCACCTAATTAACTGTGGTAATTACTAAATTGTCAACATGAAGGTTGTAGTACATATAACATCTATGCTTATTCATGATGTCCAGATTTCATCATTTGTTCATGTATGAGACCGGTAATTAGAGCAAGAAAGCCAGATATGAAAACGAATATGTTATATGCACAACTTTGGAGGTGAAAAACTTACCGGATCTGTATTTCCATAATTCTTATCTCCAAAGCATATCAGATGACTGGTCTTCTGTAATAACGCATTGCACATCTTCCCACAACATTTTTTATAGGAAGCGAACCCCTTTGTAAACAAAAAAGAAAAAAAAGGACATCAGGATAT
Organism: Daucus carota subsp. sativus; assembly: GCF_001625215.2. NCBI lineage: Eukaryota > Viridiplantae > Streptophyta > Magnoliopsida > Apiales > Apiaceae > Daucus > Daucus carota. Next base: position 45,498,147 of record NC_030381.2, on the reverse strand, counting down.
TTGGTGCTTAACTGTGCTTACACTTAGAAAGTTTAGTTTCCAACTCAAAAGGAGTTTCCGATGTGAACAGTGTACAAGTACTAAGTTATGATCATACTAACACCGTCTAAAAACTTATTCAACCAAAACTATTGGCCCGTGTAAAAGGAAAATTCCAATTATAAACAAGTGCTCAGAAATTAACCATATATGAGAGTCGCAACTGTTATTTCGATTGTCACCCAGCACATATACATGACCTCTGGGTACATACTGCATATCCAAACATAGAAGAAAATAAATGTTAAATCTTAAGGTTTATTCATAGATTTCAAAGACTCTTTGGCATGCTTACTCTGAAGATATCATATATTAACGGGGAATCTTGACGATGTTAGCTGTCAATAGCATCATTTTGAAATCTACAAATCCTAAAATGACTTTGCCTAGTTTCAAGGAAGGTTACCCAATGCAAAATTAGAAAATATTTGTCGTAAAAAGGGGCATACCGTTGGATGTATTGCATATTTTGGTTTCTCTGTTACAAAATCTTCCTTCATAGCAAGCCCATTTACGTACAGTCTCCCATCATGAACCTGCAATTAGTCAAAACCAAAGAAAATTGCTCAGAAAGTCCAAATTCATCTTAGGTTCCAGCAACTGTGTAGTTGTTTCCTGTCATGTAATTTGAGCTCAAGTACCATACAACACAATAATGCAGCAATATTAGGGTCCTTTCTCAAGGCCTCTATCATAAACCATTTATCTATATTTCACAACATGGTCTAAGAATTTGGCCAAACTTGGTGCCCTTGTTTTACTACGCTCTCCCACAATACCATTAATAATCATCTGTCTGCTTTGCTTTTTCTGTTGTCAATGCTAGCTATGTAGTTTGTATGTCCTAGAAATTCCTCTTAAAAGTCAGCTCGAAATCAGAATAAATAATTTACAGACAACAATTAAGAATACCTAGTCAGGGAAATCATTAGCAATACCCTAGGCAATGTTTAGAAATCATTATTCTTTCCCATCACTCGGCATGTAAAAAAAAATATTTTGTATAAATCTTCAGGGCATAAAATTTTATTCCACTGCTGGAGCAGTGCTATTTTATTTTGGTGATAGATAACATTTATCACATTATGGGCGCACTCTTGGCAAAGCTTATGAACAATGACAAAGATTAAATTAAAGAGAGATGTGTATTTCATGAATGTAGGGAATTTCGAAGAGGTCTAGAGTATATTCCCCAAATTCAGTAGCTTTTGAAGTACTTCACTAATTTTATTATGATTACAGGAAATTCTAGTAAATCGAAGATTAAAATTAGTCAAATAATTACTACTTGGTCAATTGAGTTGTTTAAACTCATCTTGATCATACAATCTATATCAAACTTGACTTGTATTACTTCTCAACATGGATGTAGTTCTTATGTGATTCACTAGATTGTTGTGCCAGGAGAAGATATTATCAATTGGTGTCTGTGATATTTTCATAACTTGGTGGGAATCATTTCTGAGTCATCTTACTAATGCCAATTCATTTTTTTTTACTTGCTTCTGATATTAGTCGTTCAATACATTTAACCACCCGCCACATTCACCAATAACACTTTAAGTACCAATCCATTTTTCTTCATGTATTAGTGAAAACTGGATTTAACAAGGTTTCTTAACATTACTATAAATCATATGAACTGCAAAAAATAACTATGTGAGTCATAGTATGCAATTGAGAAAGAAATTTTCCAGCACCCAAGAGAACTGTATATACCTCTATCAAATCTCCAGCTCGTGCTACAATTCTTTTAATGAGCATATCTCCTTCTCTGAAACTAGGTTGCTGTAGGAAGGGATTGAAGTTGCACAAGTAGCATTAAGTAAATTTTAGATCGTTAATAAATTTAAGATCAAAGTCTCTGATATTAACTCACATTCAGATGTGCTCGAAATATTACAATATCATGTAAGGCTGGACGTCTGAAGAAATATGAAGCCTGAAAAAAGTAGGTAATATGGCTAAGACATCAAAGTAATATTTACCAGCAAAATACATAAAAATTTGACATATACATCTGACAGCAATATTAAAATTCTACGCAGACAGGGTTTGAATCGCAGTAGGCTCAGCAAGTGTATATTCTTGCTCTATATTTTGTAATGTTGAGTTAGCGAGGGAGAGATGCTTATGCTCATCTATCAAGTACAGTTTGCACATAAAAATTAGTACTTGTTTAATAAACCCGAGTCACAAGTGTGCAGACATTTCGACAAAACGTATTGTTATGGTTTAATCAAGCCAATTAACCGGTACAACTTTTCAATGTTTTAATGTACAGAAACAGATCCATAAATAGTTTCCAGACAAATATTCCAAGAACATAGATAATCAAAATCAAAATAACTAAATCATCAAATCATATAAATAATCTTTCGAGACACCGAAAAGAGGGAATCTATGTGGATACCTTCTCGACAAAGATGCGATCGCCAACACGAAGAGTAGGAGACATGGAGGAAGAAGAAATGTGACACATTTCAGTGAACGTTGACCAGAGAAGAAACATGATCACAAGCCTAATGATCCCTTGAAAATTTGGATATCCGAAGAACATACAAGGCATCCATTTCAATGAATTAAAGGTGATCAACAGCTGGTACAGTGCTGATGGTCTCAAGAAGCTCATGCTCTAGCTGTGCTACCAAATATTATTATCAACATAAAAAGTATTCGGAAGGTCAAGTAAGTGTGTGTAATCACACACACAATAGTTTAAGTAGAGATTGTATATGTATGTGGTTGGAATGAAGCGAGAGAGGAGAAGGGTTTACTGATATGCAGGAGACGCGTTTTCTTGTGGAAGAAGAGACTGAAAATTGACAGGGGCGGAGAATAGTACTCCCTCTATTTATGAAAACTTTTCGCCACTGTTCATGACACAAATTATTAATTTACGTCGACTAAATATAGTTATGAGTGATCTTGTTGGATTGTCGGATTCGTTTTAAGAGAAGTGAAGTTTTTATATTTAATATTAATACAAAATTAAAAATATTAACGATTAAAAGTGTGTGTTGACAAACGTGATAAACACAAACATGAAAAGCATTTAGGGACGGAGGGAGTACTGCTTAAAGCCTTTAGTTGCAAAACGAAAAAAGGATTTGAATGGTAAAATTATTTTTGTAAGTCCTAACATTTTTTATTTAATAATAATTCCTCTCTGTTTTATGATTTAATAATTCTATCGACTTCTTCATAAAAATAAGAATTCTATTGACTTCCTTTCATTCGAACTCGACTGGTTACAAGTATTGGCACGCTGGTAAGTGGTAACATGTATTTCATTTAAAATTTTAAATTAATGTTTGAATTATATATTATCAAACACAATTTAAAAAAAAAAAAAAAGATCTTTGTGATTGTTGCATTCCACTATTTCTCAGTCCGCATGATATACTTACAATTCAAACATCATTTCTCACTCAATTCCAAAAGTATGTGAATAACGTACATTGTACAGACACAAGTTACATATACTGATAAATTGGGTGAATATAATATACTGATATACACATTAGCAATGAAATGAAACAGCACGGTGTGCTTGTCACCTCTGTTAAATTCATAGAATATTAAACCACTATTTTAAACTAAAATAAGGGGCTTCAAGGTTTAAACTTTTGTTGATCCCCTATAAAAGCAAAAGGGGCCAAATCTTTTAGCAATCTAAAGGGTTATCATCATGATAACAAAGATGACTACTTTAAGTCTATTTCCTTTTAACTACAACTAGAAAGAAAGGTAAGGGTACAGAACTTGGTGTTTCACATTTTACTTAGCAGCCCACTCTGGCAAACTAAAACATCTTGATCATCATCTAGTGGCCTCATAGGTCTTGGAAGTATTCTTGAGGAATTGATGGAGGGCAGTATATCTTGGCAACAAACTTGTACTGATACATAAAATGCAAATGTATTAGCATGATTCCGTTGCACAAAAAAGAAGAAGATACATAGTTAGCAGCACTTGTTCTGCATAAAGATATTAATCTAGAAGTGCAGAAGTCAAAATAATTTGGCGAGCGCAATGCATCAACCATGTATCAAGTACTAAGTTTTAGAATTTTAGAAGGATCCTTGACTAACAGAGTGTTGATTTAGAAATGAACAGAGAAGTTTAAGGCTCAAATCTTGTTATTGTCATTAAAATTTCTAAGGCTCAAGTCATGATTTAGAATTTAGTGACCTTACCCAGGAATCATAATAGTAAAGTAAGTCAAAAAGGATACAGAAAATATCCAAAATGTATGGAAATATCTTCAAACACAGAATTTGTATCAAGGACATGAAAATTTGCTCACTTTATGTTGGCTGTACTTTTCTCTGATTGCTGGCAAACTACAACTGAGGTTGTTGCGGCAAAGGATATGCAGTGCACTAACACATTCCAACAGATCTGAAGCCTTGTAGAGTGTGTAATGCAGCAAGGTTGAGTTCTGAATCCAAAAGTGTATATATTTAGATGCTGAAGATGACATGATTTTTCTGACTGCTTGATATATCAGAAATTAAACGAATGAGTTATTGGTACATACCCAAGGTCTCCTTGATGGGAAAAGTAGGTATCTGGCCAAGAAAGTTGCTGAAGCAGCAATTAGTGATGGGGCATAACGAAGCATGTGGTATTGTGGAAGAGTTAGCTCTGCCAAGTAGTTTGTCATACACTCTAATTGCATTGCTGGACCCTATAGAGACCACTATTATTTTCAACACAGAGATCGGATGTTGCAGAATTATTTTATGAACAAAACAGCAGAAACGGTGATGCTAATTTGATGTGACTAAATTTAAACATTCTTGACTAAAAAACAGAGTGGGATATTTCTCTATGAATTTGAGCACAAAACCAATCATCAACAAAATATAAAAACCTAAATACATTTTATTTTATGTGTTGCTGCATTCTTTAAAGTTTAAAAATTAACATCATAATTTGACAAAGAACAAGTTACAAGTTTCATAAGATACCTCAGTGACTGCTTGAGCAACACGAACAAACCGCCTACATGAAATAATAGTCTTACAATGTTAATAATACAAAAAAATATAGGATGTGAAGGTAGTTCAACTCTAGTAGTCTAATCATATTACCTTAAAAAGCATTTAGCCGTAGGGGCTGTCATTTCAAACTTCAGGAAATACAGAACAGTAGTTTCCATTTCCAAAACCTGCAGAAATAATGTTGCTTCAACTCTCTTCAACGTTCCAAAATACTATAATGCAAGTTCTTAAGCAACAGTAGATTAAAAAGCACCTCTTCCTTGAAGTATGTGTTATCAGTTATGTAACAGAACTCTTCAACTTGGGGAGCACAAATCTCCTCGTATTTGCTGCCAACATTAAAATCTTAGTTTAGGTATGAGTCTAGGAAGTAAGGAAGAACACATATATACAAACATCTTTATATGTAATAAGGAAAACTAAAATGTCCTTACGAGGCAATCATCATACAAGCAACACCAAGCAATTGTAACTTTTCTCTGTCCATCGAATTGCCAGAAAGGTACCGGTCTACATAGTTAACAGTCAGGTACAGCGTGTCAGGGACAAGCCTATATTCTTCAGCAACCTGAAAGTAGGCATATATGTGCTAAGTTGAAAGTATGCATTTATGTGCCAAGTACGTAGTGGAAAATCAATGTCTGAAAGTGTTGGTGCATCCTGGATTTTGTGGTATTGTAATTAAGTGAATACCTCCACTAGCCAGTCAACTAATATTGCACGCATGTTGGTATTTATGTCCTTCTGAACCTTCTCCATGAAGTCAGTGGAAGGCCTTTTCTTCACCTATAGTTAAAATATAAAAGCGACATATAAATTCAATTTCAGTATCTTCATCACAGCCAAATTAATCATCTTTGAAATTATTAATACTGTGAAAATGTTATCACTACTATGTAAATAAATATATAAACTGATACTCGAGAGCTCAGATAATCAGTTAGGTATATCATTTAGAAGTTAAAGTCTATGCGACCGCAATCCAAAATCAAAAATTGATTTTAGTGCATACTTAGAAGTTTAAACTGCTAAGTATGTTAGTGCATACTAGATATACTAATCCAAAATCGAAAGTTCGAGGAATTTTCCTAATGCCTTTTATTATTTAATCTGAAGATTAAGAAAGGACAGCCACAGAGATACTAAACTGCAATGCGAATGATATAATAAACCACTCTTTCACATAATCACATGTATAATTCGTAACCCGCAGGTCCGCAATGTTTAAAGCTGTGAAAATATCAGCAAGTGCACAATTCTCATTGAACTTGAAATATATAAAAATTCGGATGCTCTATCTGACTAGATAAACAAATAATGGTGACTGCTGCATTATTTCAAGTTTTCAACTATGTAACTTTGACACACAGAGAAGTAGGATTTCAATGAATGACAAAATTGCACAGAATATTTAAGAGCATGTATACTCAAAAAGTATAGCATTAAACCTCAGATGCCCTCAAGTGCTTGTATATATCACAGGCCATGGTTGCACATAACTGCGGGTCCATAGTATTTTCATCAACATCAACAATCTCATCACCTGTGTCCATTTCAGCAATTATATCTCTCTTGCATATGCTTCCTGTACGAATGCAGGAGAATAAGTCACTCAAACATTAAAATAATATAAAATATCTTTGAAAATAATGCACACTAGTCTAAAGTAGAAAAGTGTCGAATTAACCTGTTGTTTTCTCATCATCTGAAATAAAAAGTTTGCTACATGTCTTCCTTTCAATCGAATCGATAGCTGCAACATCAGTGTTGTCTATGTACTCAACATCTGGGCTCTTCAAGGAATCGCTACTAGACATGCTTCCATCCATGGCAACAGATAAGGCATCTGATTTAAACGAAGAGGTCTCCATGTTACAATTGGCATAAGGAGCTTTATTCCTAGAGAAAGTTCCATCAGAGCTTGTGAAAGTCTTCGAGTTCTTATTTAAAACGCCTGTACATGGTTTCACAAAGGTGGGTGCTGGCAGATTACTGGCTCTGTAGCCGACATTAGCATTCTTACTCAAAGTTCCCTAGCAATATTAACAACAAAAACCTCAAAATCCAGAAAATTTATTTGCAAATTACACAATATACACATATATTGATTCCTTATATCCTCCCCTATATTAATACTAGGCTCATACACAAAACATTACGCAGGAATACAATAAGAGAAAAGGTTTCAATATCCAAGAAACAAAAAATATCAAAATCATGAATGCAATTTGCACATAACTCGTCAAGATATTAAATCTTTTAACATTTACACACACACAACTTTTCGATAATTAGTATCAGAGTACCAACACATCGCACATAAGTAGTATGAGAGAGAGGGAGAGCGAGAGAGAGAGGGGGGAGGGGGGAGAGGGAGAGAGAGGGAGAGGGGGGAGAGGGAGAGAGAGGGAGAGGGGGGGGGGGGGGAGAGAGAGAGAGAGAGAGAGAGAGAGAGAGAGAGAGAGAGAGAGTAAAATGGCATACCACTTTGGAAGAAATTGTAGAATTGGCCAGAGACCCATGTCTCTGATTAGTGATATTAGCTAATGCAGGCCTTTTCTTAGGCACAATCCCAGAAGCCTTTCCAACATTCTCCGATTGCCTCTTCACCACCATCGATTTTCCCGACGAAATTCTTTTCTGGGTCGACATATTTCTTCAAATTCGACCCAAAACCCCCCAAATTACAACACCTCACTCTCAAGAACCCCCAAGAACTACAAAACCCTATTTCAAGAAAATGAATTGGGCTCACGCAAAATAGAAAACTAGGGTTTGGGTATTGCTAAAGAGACAATTTTATTAAATGGGTAATTCATGAAATTGTTTAAAGTATAGCAGAGAATGTGTGTTTGTGTGTGTATATAGAGATGGATATGTATAGATGTTGTATGTATAGATTTGAGGCGGGCAGAAGGTGAATTTGAACTAAGGTTAGATCCTGATCGTCGGATTAAAAGGCTTGTATTTTTGTCAGGAGCGGACATAATTTGTGGGCCATGGTTGGGATTTGAAATTTGTTTCAATTGGATTAAATTTAACTTAATTTATGTATAGTGGTAACAAAATTTATCCATATGGTAAATCCATATTGATGATTATAACAGTCAAATTGCAAATTTGAAAAGTGGCAATTATGAGTAAAATGGAAAGGAATTCTTTTTTTTTAAATTCATTATGATTCTCTTAACAAATTTCTACTTTTACGAGCAAAATGGAAAGGAATTCTTTTTTTAAAAAACCCAACAACTATATATACCTTAATAAGTTACTAGATAAAAAAAATCCAATCAATTTCTTACATTTTATCAAATAAAATCTGGCGTGACAATTATATTAACAGTGAATTTAAGATATATTTGTTTTGATGATTATAAATATAGTTCTTGTAATTCAATATAATCAATTTTCGTCATTTCTACTAAACAGTAAACCCCATCACTTGGGAATTGGGAACAGGGGTGTAAACGAGAGAGCTGCTGTTCGCGAGCTACTCAAACTTGACTCGTAAAATATTTTAATTTTATTATGTAATAATCGAGCCGAGCTTGAGTTATTTGAGTGTTTTATCGAATCGAGCTCGAACTTCAAATTATTCTCAGCTTGTAAAGTTCGTGAGCCTTATCGAGCCTCAACTATTTTTAAATATTTTTTATTATAACAATATTTTTAAAAAAATATTTAATATTTAATTTATATTTGATATATTTAATCGAATCAAACTCGAGCGGAACCGATCATATTTTGAGTTTTTGTCAATATTTGGTGACTCGATGCGAGTTTTCGAGCCGAATTTAAACCTACCGAACTTTGAACTTGAAATTAAAAGTTCGATCAAATTTGAACTCGAACTCGAATTCGAACCCAAACTTTTAATCGAGTTCGAACCGAGCCTGAAAATGTTCGGCTCGCTCAGCTTACGCCCGGGAACCAGGAAAAAAGAGTGTCATTCACCGATGACCGAACTTGATTGAAGGCGAGGCTCTTACATCATGAGCTAGGCCCTCTAATTTAGAATGAGGCTGATACATGGGACGATGGACAGCACATGACTTTCTTGGCTGATTGAGGATTATTCTTTAAATACTTAGGATTGTATTTAAGTAGGATTTTAGAAAAAAAAATCCTTTAAACTGAAATTTTATCAAAATTTGGGGACATTTAACTTAAATTTTGAATTATGCTGAAAAATCTATCTATCTACTTATATATATAATAGCGTTCATGTTAAGCCTCCCTCCTGAGCAAATAAATTACCTAACTCCGAACCTGAGCCTAACTCCAAACCTACCTCCTCCTCATTTATATAAAAAAAGATGTTTTTGACAAGAATTGAACCCGAGACCTCTCCATTCATGTGCACCGCTTAAACCACTTGAGCTACACAAGCAATCAACATGTCATTCAAAAGCCTTAAATACATACATTAAAACTGTGGTATTTATATTTTTTTCAATATCTTATTTATTTAAAATAAATTATTATTTCAGTTAAGTCTCATATATCGTGTACATGATAGATTAATATTAATAAACTAATTATTTACATAAATAAATTTAAAATTGAAAAAGAATCTAAATAATAGGGCTCGAATCATGATTCCACTTTCTAAAAATAGATATAATTCATATCCGAATAAAAATGAACAATTTTAAATCTAACTTAATAGTTTAAACGAGTACCAATACAATATTATAGTAATTTTAAGTATTGAATGTGAGAAATAAGCTCAAAAACTAAGATTTCAGTGAGCATCTCTGAAACAAAAAGTTGATGGGCTTTCAACATGGACTATGTCATATTAAATTTTTTTATTATAAAAGGTGATTTATAAAGAGATTGCAATATTTTGGAGGACACTAACTAAGGTAACTAAAAGAATATTCTTATTTAGAATAGTTTTTATTTTAAACTTATGAATTCAGAATTGGACGTGTAACTAAATCTATTTTAAAAAAATATAGATATAAGAATATTGTCAAGGACATCAAATTTGGTGTCAGAATATATATCTAAATGATGTAATTTTAATGATATATGAATTTGAAATATTATAACTTGTGATATAAAGTTTTTTTTTGATCAAACTTGTGATATAAAGTTGATTTTAGGGAAATTCTATATTGTTAATCAAAAGTCAATTAAATAATAATAAAAAGCGTTTACGAGACCTACTAAAAAGAATTGAGTTATAAATTTTACTTGATTTATTTTCAAAAAAAAATTACTTAGTTAAAATAAAATAACACAAAGAAATAAGCTATATATATTAAAGTCTTAAACCTATAATTTTTAATATGCCATCGATCAATATATAACATACCAGTTAAATAAAATGATTCAAACTGCAATTAAATTAATTAATCATTTACAAATCAATCTAAAAAAATATAATTAATTTTGAACCGGATAATCTGACGCGATACGGTGAAAACTAATATCTGATTAAACGGAACTAGAATAAGAATAGTTTTTTTTTCATAATCCAGAATATTAGATATTGAATATTTGAATTAATCTTTAACAAATGGACATGATATGCTACATTGCTCACCCCTAAGAAATACGAGTATCAAAATATTTAAAAATTTAAGTTTGCACAAAGCTAAAAAAATAAATACACAACTAATTGAGCTAATTATATCATGTCTTTGTGAACTTCATGGGGTGTGACTTATATCTACTCTGTTTTTGCTATTTCAGATTCCAGGAAATCATTGTTTGAGATCTAATTTATAAAAATTATATGAAAAATCATTAAAGGTCTTGATCATCAAGCTTAGAAAACTAATTATAAAAATTAAAATTTAACAACAAGCCGATATTATAACAGATTGTATCAAAGTAATAATCTTCTAATATTTTAAATTAACAATAAAAATCTAAGACATTAAAATACTTTACGCTGATATGAAAATTAAAAAGTTAAACCACATTAAAGGTGTCAGAACTGTTTTGAGCACAGTTATAAGTTTATTAGTTGAAATTATACTTTTATAATAAAATAAAGTATTGGTCTTTTTAGTTGTTACAATTTCTATTTATGCAAAATGTGTGCAGTATATGCTAAAAAAGACTGTGTTATGATCTGCCCCATCATGTGTCACTTAACTATGACGCCAAATCTACGCTCAAAAAAAGAATAAATAAATGTAAAACAATGCACGCCACACATCTTCTTGTAATGACGATTTAGGATATCGTAATTCAATATATCAAGAACAACTTTTCATCAAAATCATATTATGTTAGGTGAAATAATTTAATAATTTTTAACAATAAATTACAGATACTTTTAATGAGGAATAATATATTTAAAATCTGAAAATTTCAATATTTATGTCGAATGTAATTTTGAACTTAACTATGACGCCAAATCTACGCTAAAAAAAGAATAAATAAATGTAAAACAATGCACGCTACACATCTTCTTGTAACGACGATTTAGGATATCGTAATTCAATATATCAAGAACAAGTTTTCATCAAAATCATATTATGTTAGGTGAAATAATTTAATAATTTTCAACAATAAATTACAGATACTTTTAGTGAGGAATAATATATTTAAAATCTAAAAATTTCAGTATTTATGTCGAATGTAATTTTGAACATGTGGATAATATGATGATGACCTCTATATCCTCACGAATTTGAATATAGAAAAATCAATTCAGCTGTAGTTTTTGATGCATAAATTTTTGAAAACTATAGTATTTATTATTATTATTATTATTATTATTATTATTATTATTATTATTATTATTATTATTATTATTATTATTAGGTTTATTATTATTATTATTAGGTTGCAAATATAACATTTTCATATCTACTTATTTTGTCAAAAAATAAAAAATTCGTCAATATTATATAATTTTCATATTTGCTATTAGGTTGCTCGAAACAATACGACGACATGTCAATATTATTTAAAACACTACATAAACTAGAGGCCCGTGCCTCGCACGGGCTTTTATGCTAGTTTGATATTAAAATTTGAAATTCGATGATATTCAAGTTGAGATTATTTAAAACCGGGTATTTAAACGATGACGGATTTTTTTGGATTCCACGAAACGATAATTTTTTGTAGTATTGTTCAGTATATTCTAAGATAATTGAAATCTAATGAAAATCAATGAGATTTTGAAATATTGTACTTATTCTAAAAACCTTATTAAATATATGACATTTTATCAAAAATCCGCATGAAAATAAAATCAGATACGATACATTAAAATCCATAAACTATTAAATTCATTAAAATCACTATTAAATACACCCTCCATGAGGTCAATGAATAAGGATGGCCGCAGCTCGAAAAGAATTTGAAATAATTCGGCGTTAACTATTTATTTTCACCATTATGTTAAACGATTTTCAATACAAATATATAAAAATGAGTATTTGATATTTATTCGAGCGGATTATATATGAATATTGATATTCAAAATCGAACCGAATCGAATCTTAATAAAACTCTATATACTAATTCAAATATGGACCGAATTATCTAAATAAGTAATTATAAATTTGAGTCAAATTCGATCGCATTCATTTATATAATAGTCAACACAACCTTATTCCGGTTAAGTTTTATTTATTTTACTTTTTAGAAATGAGTTAATTGTCATCTGCAAAATAAAATAAATATATACTCTTTGGAAATAAATAGTTTATATCGGGAAATAAGGTATACTAAACACGTGTTAAATATTTAATATCAATTTTTTTTAATACAAATATATTTATTTTCATTAAAAAGTGGGGCAACATGCCCAATAATCAGTGCATCCTTTCATATATGAAATGCGCAAGTGATAGAACGCTGATACCTGGTCTAGTTTCGTAGAAGTTTAAAGCATAATGTTCCAGTTAATAATGTCTACACGAATTTAAAGTACAAAGTGTTCCGACTAATGAGTAATGGCCGCACCATCTTTACTAATTTCCATTGTACTTCATCCCTGAATCTCATTTATTACAAATTTGTTTCTATCACTGCGACATGTATTTCAAGTTGTACACAAATATAATTTCATAATATTCTATTAAATATTAAAATATTATTTTTTTCCGGAAAAATTAAAATAATTTACAAAAGTTATATTTCATAGAATTCATACGTTTCAAGTTTCCATCTCATAAGAATTATAAAATAAACAGCCTATCAGGATAGAGCAGACGGAATATTCCTTTTATGTGATATGATACGTAGATGAATTTTAACTTTTATATGTAGAGCCGAATTGAATTATTTTTGTCAGACCTGAAGCGAAAGATTGTATATTGCGTTTTCAGGAAAAAGGTCTCCCCTGCCCATTTTTAATTTACCCTATTTTCGTCCTTGTATTTAAGCATGCTTCATTTGTTATTAGTTATTACTATATGTTTCATGTATGTGAATTTTTACTGCATAAACATTATTTGTTGATATGGGTTTTTCAGAGTGAAAAAAAGAGTGAAAATTGACACACGAAACTTCTTAATCATTGTCATTACTTAACCTTGACTACGTATAAATAGTAAGATTAAGGAATAATCACTTGTCTCATGAAATGCGGTGTGGGAATATATTCACATATGTTACAGTAACTGGAAATTATAGTATCTTACAATATTATTTGATTATATTCCAAACGTACGGAGGAAGCTCATGTTCGAACAATATTCAGTAGTTTTGACATATTTATTACTAACAAAGTCAATAAAAGTTTATAACAAACTGAAAAATTAGACGAAATATGCTGTTCCCAGACTTACTGGGTCCAATATAATTGAGAAAGTATTAACAATGGACACAAAGCTCATATAAGTATGTACTACATTCTTTTGAGATACATATTTTTTAACTATATGTATCGTCCTACAGTTTAACTTGCTCAAGATTTTCTGTCATTATTGTGGGAGACTCTCCTCTTTAGTTAAGAAACAAGCATATTTAGCTGGTGTTTGGTAACACTTATTTTAAGTATATTATTGGGGTTCTTTTAATAATTTAAGTTGATTCTATTTTTTACGTGTAGTGTTTGACAAAAAAAGTAAGGAGTGTAAATCACAAATGCTAACTTTTTTGGAGATTTTTTAGTGATTTGCATTTTGGTATGAAATTTTTAAAATTTAATATCGTAACAAACTTTATTTTTTGACAAAATTTCTTTTATTTTAATAATTAGAATTTTTTTAATTTATAAATTTAAATTATCAAACACTTAATTGACTTATAATTAAAAATTATCCAAATACTTTTAATAACTTATAAGTCAAGTTCATTTATCACTTATAATTTCCTTCTTAACTTCAATTAAGTAAGAATAAATTATTTTTTTAAATTAAGCCAAACAACCACTTAGTATATCCGCTTTTATATGATTTCACGATGATGAGATGTACACAGCATTCTCCTCATTCGAGAAATTGTTTCAAGAAAACGTACACCTTGACTACATGTGTGTATATGTATATAAAAATGTATAGAATGTATTATTTAGTGTATAAGATCTCTGTCTCTTCTTTTGTTCACTGTGACGGTTACATATCGGGATAAGAAAATAATTGATCAAGAAATTTTATAATACAACAAATTACAGAATGGCTGGGATGATTTACACGAGAAGGAATCAAATAAATTAAAAAAAATGTGCGTGATGATTATTATCCAATATGATACCTCTATTCCAAATCGTTGTAAAATTTCAAAATTTTATACTCCAATTTGATTTGCACCAATCTCTCTTATCTGAAGCATTCAATCTTGCAATCCGTGAAAATTATGTTTCTAGATTTCTCCATAATTCGTTTACTCCACCGGATTTCATCATGTCAATCATCACCGTAGCTCTGATCCCGTTTTTCATTGCAACTTTGATTTTTACACGATTTGATTTTGGGGATTTTGACGAACAATTAAGTGGAAAGTTTCGGTTATTTGGACTATGGGGATTGTTTAGATAAATCTCATGTGAAGAATAATATCATAATCCAAGATATTATAATAATATTGTATCATACACTATATTATTTATTATGAATTAAGTCGAGGGTTTTCAAGAAAACAACATCTCTACTGGTTTATGGGTAGGGTAGGGAAGACGTTCATTTTAAGTTCCTCATACCGCATTCTAATCTAAGCAGTATATACTGAGTATGTGTAGTTTGATTTCATGTAAAAAATATGAATTATAATATGAATAAAAAAAATATATGACATGTATAGACACATAACTTGATTATATAATTTAAAAATGATCAAAATATATATGAGGCCATGATTCACTTCACACAAAATAAAAAAAACTCGTATATATATTGAGAAAAAGAGAAAAACACATATAGACAATTGTATGATAGTTAGATATGCTCGTCATTGTTAATATAGGTGGTTTGTTTGGGAACCAGTATTTCATTTGAAATTCTGAATTTCATCAGATAACTTGTTTGAGAATTTGAATTTTATTTAAAATCCACACATTCAAATGTTAGTATAAATTTGAGAATTTGAAATGACAACTCAAATCATGTCATTTGAATCCATCATCTGAAATGAAATGTATGTTCCCAAACGGCCCTAATGGAATTCATTTTGTTTAAAAAAAATCCATTGAAATACATATTCTGAAATTGGTACTTTCTAACTAGATTATATTTTAAAAATAAATTATTAAATTACACTTTATAAAAAACTAATAATATGTGGAGAACAATTAAAAAAAATGAAAAGAATATTTTGTATTTCATTTTCCATTCTCATTCCTGCCATGAATCCAAATGCCTTGTAAATTCTCCACTTTGAGTGTTGACCCCATTATGCATGCAATGGCCAGGGGACAGTGAGCCAGTGACAAATAGAAGTGCTAGCTGCTTTATTATGCATACAAAAGCTAGCTAGAGGGAGTTACTTGGCAATGACAAAAAAATATAAAAATCTTAAAAGGGTTTTTATTATGCCTCAATATAAATTCCTACCTATCCCCCTAGCTCAGTACCATTCCACACTCGAAGGTGACAAGGTCTTTCTATTCCTAGTAATGATTTCTGGAGAAATAACGGCAACTCAGCAAAGCAGCTTAGAGATCTCCATGTCACCTGCTCAAGGTGACTCCAAGTGTTTCGATGACGATGGCCGTCTCAAAAGAACAGGTGCCACTAATTACTTGTCAAGTTGCTAATGTATTTTCATTGCTGATTGTGTGTTGTATTGAGTGTGTTTCTCTACTTGTGTATTTGCAGGGACCTTTTGGACTGCAAGTGCTCATATGATAACTGCAGTAATTGGTTCCGGTGTTCTCTCTTTAGCTTGGGCCACTGCACAGCTTGGCTGGCTTGCTGCTCCCAGTTTTTTTCTCTCCTTCGCCCTTGTCACTTACTACACTTCTTGCTTGTTGGCCTCTTGTTACCGTTCCGGTGATCCTGTCACCGGAAGGAGAAACTATACTTACATGGATGCTGTCCAAACTTATCTTGGTATTTTCTATCTTTTTGTCTTGATCATAAGGGTTTTGTTAATGGTTTCGTTTTGTTTGTCTTATTTTCCTCAAATAAGTTACTTGTTTCTGACAAAAGTACATAAATATTCTTCTTCTTTTTTTATCAGGTGATTTCAAGGTTAAAATTTGTGGGGCAATTCAATACTTGAATCTCTTTGGGATGGCTATTGGATACACAATTGCAGCATCTATAAGCATGGCGTGAGTAGAAATTGACCATTTAAATTGAAAAAGTGCTTTTTTAATTCTATGGACTTATCGGGTGCTTGGAATAATTTATCAGACTAATGATTTTATTATATATATTCTGGTTGATGACAAGCAGGGCTGTAAGAAGGTCTAATTGTTTCCATGATAGTCATGCGAAGGATCCTTGCCATTTCTCCAACAATATTTATATGCTTGCATTTGGTGCCATCAATATATTCTTTTCACAAATCCCACATTTTCATCAGATCTCTTGGCTTTCGATTGTGGCTGCTGTTATGTCCTTCACCTACTCTTTAATAGGTCTTGCACTTGGTATTTCCAAAGTTGCAGAGACCGGAGAATTTAAAGGAAGCCTTACTGGGATTAGCATTGGTACGGTTACTCAAACACAAAAGATATGGAGGAGCTTCCAAGCACTCGGGGCTATAGCTTTCGCCTGCTCCTACTCTCTCGTCCTTATTGAAATTGAGGATACCATAAAATCCCCCCCTTCAGAATCCAAGATCATGAAGAAAGCTACAGGATTGAGTGTTTCTGTGACAACCGTTCTCTACATGATGATTGGATGCTTTGGATACGCAGCATTTGGAGACCTCGCCCCCAAAAACCTCCTCACTGGATTTGGATTTTACAATCCCTTCTGGCTTGTTAACATTGCCAACATAGCCATAGTAGTCCACCTTGTTGGTGCCTACCAAGTTTCATGTCAACCCTTATTTTCATACGTCGAAAAACATGCAGCAACAAAATTTCCCCAAAGCACCTTCATTAATAAAGAATACAACCTCAAGGCATACAAGCTCAATCTTTTCCGCTTGGTTTGGAGGATACTTTTTGTGATGAGTACCACAATCATACCTATGGTCATGCCATTCTTTGAAAACATTGCTGGCATTCTTGGAGCCATCGGGTTTTGGCCACTGACAGTTTACTTTCCGGTGGAGATGTATATAGTCCAAGCAAAGATACCAAAGTGGAGCAGCAGATGGATTAGTCTGCAGATGTTGAGTGTTGCTTGCCTAATCATCTCTATCGTGGCTGCAGTTGGTTCATTTGCAGGAGTCGTTACTGATCTCAAGGCTTATAAGCCATTCCAGACCAACAACTAGCTAGTACTACCATTCAGTGGCGGTGCCACATTAGGGCACCTGGGGCTCGTGCCCCTCCAACTTTCAAAAAAACAACTATATTTTTGTGGGTCCCACATGTATTATTAACAGGTGCCCCCAGCTGAACTATGTGATTAGGGTTATGGTGTCCCTTTATACATTTGATCCTGGCTCCGCCAATGCTACCATTGGCCAAATCCTTATTCATTAAGGAGCATTGCCATGATCAAGCTGTACTAACTTTCAGTATATTTAACTAAGCATATACATTTGTAATTACTTTCAATCGATTTAGACAAATCGATACCAACATTCTTTAAAGAATCTGGCAACATATGTATATATACCCTTTAAGGATCAAGCCTATATGTGTGACAAAACAAATTATATATTCTTCTTATGTAGAAGCTAGCAAGCTACAGATGTGTTGATTTAGAATAAGTAGTACTTAGTGGTGGGACTTGATAAAGGTACTTCATGCTTGACTATATGCTTGAAGAAAGGTACACAAACATACACACTACACAGTATGCAGTATGCACAAGCAAAAGAAGCAAAGCATGCAAACTTTCATTTTCAAGCTTTTTACATCTTTCGCCCCCACTGCAACAAATTACATTAAATCAGGATTTTTAAGATGGAAACTTGGCGTGCTCAAGTAATCCTTGCCCTAAAATCTCTGTAAGTCACTAAATATTACTCCCTCCATCCCCGTCCATTTTAAGTGTCGTGTTTTGACTTTCATCGGTCAAATTGACCCCAAGCATAACGAACAAATTCATTATTATTATTATAAAAAATTAAAAATTATATTATATAGTATATTGTATGTCCTTTATAATGACATAATTTTTTTTACTTTTAAAAATTATATTATATGTGTATATCTTAGTCAAAATTTGGTCTTGACCATTCAAAAGTCAAAAGTACACTTAAATTGGGATGGAGGGAGTATTAGTCCATCAAAATTATTAATTAGTTCAAATTATAATTATGTTAAGACTGATATCCGCATCTCAAAAATTAACTTATCATGATTTATTAATTAAAATCGATTATTGATTAATTGAGATTTTTAATAAGAAATTTGCTGTTTCAATATTTTTATTAATTAAAAAATATATATATAATAATTAAAATGAACATAAATAAAAAATAATAGTAATAATAATAATTCTTCGAGATCTCTTTTCTGGACTAATTATTTATTTCTTCACCCTGTCATGGACTGATTTTTTATATGTTCGCACTGTAACGAATCTCAGGCTTGGAATTTTCACTTTAATTAAAGCCATTAAGCCAATAGTATCACTGTTTAGAGATTCACTAATACTTTACTATATTAAATTCAGCAAGAACTTGTAACAATATCATAATTCTTTTAACATTACAAAGATTGTATAATTGCAAAGTACATTTTGATATTTCTAAAATACAATATTGATAGGATTGGTAAATATATTTTAGGGAATTAATCTGCAAGATAAAAAAAAGTCGAGTATTAATAAAGCAGGTCCACTAATTCCTAGGCGTGTTCGCGGTGCGGGCGGTGCGGTTTTTCCCTAAAACCGCAAACCAACCCGCGCATGCGGTTTGGGAAAATTCATAAACTGCAACCGCACCGCGTAATATAAAAACCGCGTAAACCACACCACAAAATTGCGGTGCGGTGTGGTGCGGTTCATGCGGTTTGCGTGGTTTATGCATTCAAAAAATTTATATTTTTGAATGATAATATAAATATAATTTTAAACTATATATATGTTTTTAAAAATAATTTTTATAATACACACACAAATCTAGAGTTAAGATACTCATCATAAGAAATATAAACTAAAATATGAGTATGATAATGATAAAGATGAAAAGATTTCAACAGTAATAAGTTATTTTATAGAAAACAAACATAATTATAATATTTAATTTGTCGTCTTAAAACTAACCTTAATTTGTATTGTAAAATTATTAAAATTAAGTTGAGTAACTTGAACATGTATATACACACACACATAGGAGATAACATCATAATAAAATAATCTATTTATATAATACAAATATTTGTAATTATATGTAATATATTTTAATATATTAGAAAATAGCGGTGCGGTGCGGTTTGAATCGCGCTTGTATAATGTCAAACCGCAACCCGCATCGCACCACGCGGTTTGTTATAATTTCAACCCGTAACCGCACCACGAAAAAGAAAAAACGCATTTTGCGGTGTGGTGCGGTGCGGAGCGGGCGGTTTATGCGGTGTGGACGGTTTGATGAACACCGCTACTAATTCCAGTCGAAACCGACTTTGGCATATAGATCGATTCCGTACATATGCATGGCCACCTTCTCCACTAACTTTGAATAAAGAAGATTATGCGGAGAGGTTTTAAGTGTTTGACCACCATATATTAAGCACAAATGTACATTCTTTTTCTCAAGCATTACCAGTAAATTTCCTTTCCCTTCACTATTTCTCATTCCTAATTCATGAGAATTTCGGATATCGGCTCGAATTCAGAATTTGGATCGGATTAACTGTTATGAATCAGAAATTTGATCCAACCCAAATCTGACCCAAAATTTTAGCGGATCAATATACTCAACCCATGATATTTACTACTCCCTCCATCCCATTTTAAGTGTCATGATATAAATCCAAATGCCTTGTAAATTCTCCAGTGTTGACCCCATTATGCATGCAATGGCCAGGGGGCAGTGACAAATAGAAGTGCTAGCTGCTTTATTATGCATACAAAAGCTAAAGTGAGTTACTTGGCAATGACAACAAAATTTAAGAATTTAAAAGGTTTTTATTATGCCTCAATATAAATTCCTACCTATCCCCCTAGCTCAGTACCATTCCACACGAGTAAGGTGACAAGGTCTTTCTATTCCAAGTAATGATTTCTGGAGAAATAACTGCAACTCAGCAAAGCAGCTTAGAGATCTCCATGTCATTGTCACCTGCTCAAGGTGACTCCAAGTGTTTCGATGACGATGGCCGTCTCAAAAGAACAGGTACCACACTAATTACTTGTCAAGTTGCTAATGTTTTGCTGATTGTTTGTTGTATTGAGTGTGTTTCTGTATTTGCAGGGACCTTTTGGACTGCAAGTGCTCATATGATAACAGCAGTACTTGGTTCTGGAGTTCTCTCTTTAGCTTGGGCCAGTGCACAGCTTGGCTGGGTTACTGGTCCGATTGTTTTGTTGTTGTTCGCCCTTGTCACTTACTACACTTCTTGCCTGTTGGCCTCTTGTTATCGTTCCGGTGATCCTGTCACCGGGAGGAGAAACTATACTTACATGGATGCCGTCGAAACTTATCTTGGTATTTTCTATCTCTTTGTCTTGATCCTAAGGGTTTTGTGTCGTCTGACTTATTTTATTTTTCAGAAATAAATTATGTGACAGGACTACATAAATATTCTTTTTTTTCTTGTGATCAGGTGATTTCAAGGTCAAAATCTGTGGGGCAATTCAATACTTGAATCTCTTTGGCGTTGCTATTGGATACACAATTGCAGCGTCTATAAGCATGGCGTGAGTAGAATTTTGACCATTTGGATTGAAAAAGTGCTTTTTCTATGCACTTATCTGGTGCTTAATTGGAACTAACTTATCAGACTAATGATTTTATTATATATATCCTGGTTAATGACAAGCAGGGCAATAAGAAGGTCGAATTGTTTCCATGATAGTCATGTGAAGGATCCTTGCCATTTCTCGAACAATATTTATATGCTTGCATTTGGTGCCATCAATTTATTCTTCTCGCAAATCCCAGATTTTCATCAGATCTCTTGGCTTTCGATTCTTGCTGCTGTTATGTCCTTCACCTGCTCTATAATAGGTCTTGGACTTGGTATTTCCAAAGTTGCAGGTATTGAACCGATTAAAATTAAAACTTAATGATGAGTTTATTTTTTAGAACAGCATGATGACTGATATGTAGAATGCCAACAATTTATTGTTCTGATGTATAACCAGAGACCGGAGAATTTAAAGGAAGCCTTACTGGGATTAGCATTGGTGCTGTTACTCAAACACAAAAGATATGGAGGAGCTTCCAAGCACTTGGGGCAATCGCTTTTGCCTGCTCTTACTCTCTCGTCCTTATTGAAATTGAGGATACAATAAAATCCCCCCCTTCAGAATCCAAGATTATGAAGAAAGCTACACTATTGAGTGTTTCTGTGACAACCGTTCTCTACATGATGATTGGATGTTTTGGATATGCAGCATTTGGAGACCTCGCCCCCAAAAACCTCCTGACCGGATTTGGATTTTACAACCCCTATTGGTTTCTTGACATAGCCAACATAGCCATAGTAGTCCACCTTGTTGGTGCCTACCAAGTTTCATGCCAACCCTTATTTGCATACGTCGAAAAACGTGCTGCAACAAAATTTCCCCAAAGCGCCTTCATTAATGAAGAATACAACATGATCAAGGGATCTAAAGCATACAAGCTCAATCTTTTCCGCTTGGTTTGGAGGATACTTTTTGTGATTAGTACCACAATCATACCTATGGTCATGCCATTCTTTGAAAACATTGCTGGCATTCTTGGAGCCATCGGGTTTTGGCCATTGACAGTTTACTTTCCGGTAGAGATGTATATAGTTCAAGAAAAGGTACCAAAGTGGAGCAGCAGATGGATTAGTCTGCAGATGTTGAGTGTTGCTTGCCTAATCATCTCTATCGTGGCTGCAG
Organism: Daucus carota subsp. sativus; assembly: GCF_001625215.2. Taxonomy (NCBI): domain Eukaryota; kingdom Viridiplantae; phylum Streptophyta; class Magnoliopsida; order Apiales; family Apiaceae; genus Daucus; species Daucus carota. The sequence goes on along the minus strand of NC_030381.2, from coordinate 45,475,580 downwards.
TTGGTTCATTTGCAGGAGTTGTTACTGATCTCAAGGCTTATAAGCCATTCCAGACCAACAACTAGCTAGTACTACCATTGGCCAGATACTTATTCATTAAGGTGCATTGCCATGATCAGCCATCTATTACTTAAATCTGTTTCAGTGCAATCCCAAAGCTGTACTAACTTTCAGTATATATATATAACTAAAGCATATACATTTGTAATTACTTTCAAACGATTTAAACAAATGGATACCACCATTCTTCAAAGAATCTGGCAACATATGTATACCCTTTAAAGCTCAAGCATATATGTGACAAAACAAAATTATATTCTTCTTATATATGTAGAAGCTAGCTAGCTAGTAAACAGATATGTGAATGTAGAATATAAGAAGAAAGTAGTTAGTGGAGGGACTTAAGAAAGGTACTTAATGCTTGACTGAGGTATATATGCTTCAAGAAACTTCACGTTCATTTGAGTCCAGATCGAATAAATTTTTATGTGCTCTCACTAAATTTCGCTTTCCAGGCACATATATACAGAATACAGTTATACACAGTATGCACAAGTAAAAGAAGCAGAGCATGCAAACTTTCATTTTCAAGCTTTTTACCCTCCTATTTGGGGAGAAGTGGGAGCTACTTTTGCTTATACTTTTTCTGATTCGTTTGTATAAAGAAATAAGAAGAAGTTAAAAGTAGAAAATTATAACTTCTCTTTACAACTTGTAATTCGTTTCCAAACACTTATAACAACTTATCACTTTTTAACTTTAAACAAAAGTCATTTTGAGTTAACCCAACCCCAACGGCCCTACATCTTTCGCTCTCACAGCAGCAAATTACAATAAATCTGGATTTTTAAGATGGAAACTTGGCGCCCGGCCTCGACTTAGCCCTAAAACGTCTATAAATTAATGATGATTAAATATTATCAGTTTACCGAGATTATTAATTAATTAAACTTATAGTCATGTTAAGACTTAAATCTTTGTTCCAGATATTAATTTATCATAAATTATTAATTATTGATTAATCAAGATTTTTATAAGAAGTTTATTATTTCACCTTTTTATTAATTATATATATAATCATAATTAAAATGAACATGAATCAATAACTATAATAATAATAATAATAATAATAATAATAATAATAATTCACTGGACTGATTATTTATTTCTTCACCCCTGTTATGGGCTAATTGTTTATGTGTTCGCCCTGTTATGAGTGTCAGGCCAAGAATTATTATTTTAATTATAACAAATAGTATCGTTGTTTCCTGACAAAAAAGTAATAAAATAGTATCGTTGTTTAAAGTAGCATTCACTAATACAGTAACATTTACTGTATTAAATTCCGCAAGAACTTGTAACAATATTATAATTCTTTCAACATTACAAAGTTGTATAAATGCGATATATATTTTGATATTTCCAAAAAGGAATATTAATAGGATTGGTGAAATATATTGTGAAATATATTTTAGTATATATCTATCTCGAGTAATAAGCAGCTGGTCCACTAATTCTAAGTCGAAACCGACTTTGGCATTGGCATATAGATTCCGTACATATGCATGGCTCACCTTCTCCACTAACTTTGTCACCATTGAATAAATAAGATTATGCGGAGAGGTTTTGAGTGTTGGACCACCATATATCAAGCATAAATGCGATCATTCTTTTACTAAGCATTACCAGTAAATTCTCTTTCCCTTCACTAATTCCCATTCCCAACAATCAAAGATCGTTGGACTTCGAATGTCGTAGACTTGATACTATAGCACTGTACTACTTAAATCTGTTTCAGTTACATCCCAAAGTTGTACTAACTTCCGGTATATATTTAACTAAAGCATAAACATTTGTTATTACATTCAAACGATTTAGACAAATCGATAACAACAATATTCTTCAAAGAATCTGGCAACATATGTATACCCTTTAAGGATCAAGCATATATGTGACAAAACAAATTATATATTCTTCTTATGTAGAAGCAAATAAGCTCACAGATATGAGTGGTGGGACTTGAGAAAAGTACTTAATGCTTGACTGAGGTATATGCTTCAAGAAAGCTACTTCACGTTGATTTGGGTCCACATCGAATAAAAATATCTGTTAATTTTATTTTATATTTAAACCATTACCTGTAAATAAATATAAAATTTAAAGGTCAATTATTTTCAACACACATATTTCTTATTTAAAATCATATATTTAAATGCAGTCACAAATTCACATCCCGTTAAATTGAAGCAACTTGGAGTTCAAAAATTTAACCAACTATTTACAACTTTTAAAATTAATTACAAAATGTACCCCTCTAGTATTTATAAAAGCATTTTTTGACATATACTTGCAAAAATTGCACTGTCCAACCCATATATTTTTTCGGCCCCACATTTCAGACCCTTCTGCTAAATATACTCTCTCCGTCCCAATGATTATTAAGATTGGACACGGAGACCAAGAAAAAGTGTAAGAAAAGAGTAAAGTTAGATGAAAAATGGGTAAAACAGTGGGAACCATATATTTTTAATATAGATTTGAGATAGTTGAAAAAAGTAGTGGATGTAATAGTGTTTTTATTATTATAGAATGAAGATAGTGGGAAAAAATAATAGGGTAGTAGTGTTTTATATTATAAAAAATTGCTATTTTGAGCATGTATAAAAATGATGTGACATCCAACAAGAAAAATGTATAAAATTGAGTGGGACGGACGGAGTATCTGAGTTACTGGTGAGGATATGCATGGTATTCCAGTTTTTTTATTAAATAAAGAGTAACGGTGTGCATTGTATCCCCGTTCGAATCACACCAACTCCCACAATAAGCCTATTCATTTTACGCAATCGATTAACATGGATAACCAACACAGTCATCTCCAAAACGAACACAGTCATCTCCAAATATTTGAAAGTACTGATCCCTAAATGGCTAATCCTACGATGCTTCCCGACAAATCATTAATCCCAAAAACATGCTTCACATATATCTCCGCCCAAAATAATTATAATTCCCCTCGAAAGCACTTACGATATCATGGCTATACAACTAGACTAGAGTTTATATACAAGACTGATGACTAACTAACTGTGAATCTAAAACAGAATATTCAGTTATGTAACTAACTAGCACGATCAGTGAGCTGTCAATGAGCTGGCACTCTTTCTCTAGAAGCATCTGCATTCTTCAAACTGCAGCATGCTCTTCAACAGCCTCCCAACTAACTTGGACAACATGTTGTTGAACTGTACAGAAGGTGAAATCTTTGTAAACACATCTGCAAGTTGTGACTTTGCTGGAAGATATGTTAGCTGCAATAATCCCTCCATTACTTTGTCTCTAGTAAAATGACAATCAAGTTCTATGTGTTTTGTCCTTTCATGGAACACTGGATTCTTTGCAATGTGTAGAGCACTCTGATTATCACAGTGTAATGTAACTGGCTTTAGATTAGTTACTCCAAGATCCTCCAAGAGCCTCACTGCCCAAGTAACTTCTGATGCTGCTGAAGCCATAGCTCTGTATTCAGCTTCTGAAGAAGATTTAGACACAGTAGGTTGCTTCTTTGATTTCCATGTGACTGGTGAATTTCCAAACAACAAGATATAACCTGTGATAGACCTTCTAGAATCTGGACATGATGCCCAGTCTGCATCAGAAAAAGCCTGCAATTTTAAGTTGTCTGAGGAATTAAGGAGAATTCCTTGATGAACAGTTGAATTAATATATCTCAATGTATGTTCTAAAGCAGACCAATGGGAAGATCTAGGCTCATTCATGAACTGACTCAGGCTTTGCACCACATATGATAAATCAGGTCTGGTATTAGTCAAGTAATTTAGTTTCCCCCACCAATGACCTGTATCTCTCTGGTGCATCAATTACATCACCATCAAGCTTACTAAGCTTCAAATGAACTGGTAAAGGAGTGACAACTGATTTTGACAAGTCTAAATCAGCAGATTTCAGTAGCTCTCTTGCAAATTTTCTTTGGCTGAGAACAAAACCATCAGCAGTCTGATCAATTTCTATTCCAAGGAAATAATGAGCTTTTCCCAAATATCTGTGCCAGTCAACAGTACATCATCTACATATACTGCAGCAATGCAAATTTTCCCATCCTGATTTCTAATGAACAGACTATAATCATTTTTACTTTGTGTAAAACCTTGAGCCAACAATTCTGCCACAAGTTTAGCATTCCACATTCTAGAAGCTTGTCTTAAGCCATAAATTGACTTTTTAAGCAAACATACCAAATTATGTGGATTTGGTATCCCTTCAGGCACTGTCATGTATACTTCTTCAATCAAATCACCATGCAGAAAAGCATTGTTCACATCCAACTGGTATACATCCCATTTCTTACTAGCTGCCAATGCCAATAAAATTCTGATAGTCCCCATTTTCACAACTGGTGAAAAAGTTTCTTCAAAGTCTATACCATATTTTTGGTTAAAACCTTTAGCTACAAGTCTAGCCTTGCATTTATCTAGACTGCCATCTGCTTTCAGTTTTACTTTAAACACCCATCTGGAACCAATAGCCTTCTTTCCAGGTGGTAATGGGACTAATTCCCATGTGTGAGTATGATGTAAAGCCTTTAATTCATTCTGCATAGCATCTTGCCACAAAGGATTGGTAGCAGCTTCTGCATCTAATTTAGGTTCTGTCAATGTGCACTGAGAAACAGCAGATGAATGTTGTACTAAATTACACCAATGTGTGTTGTTTGTAACAACATTACACTGATAAGAATCCAAGTAAGAAGGCAATTTATGGACTCTTGAAGATTTTCTGAGTACTGGTGTGACTTCTGCAGTACTCATGTCAATAACATGAGAAGACTCTGGAACAAATTCCACATGTTCTGAAATTTCATTGCTAGAATCAACTTGATGTGAAGAGTCATCATGAATTCCAGAATTACCAGATAAATCTGAGTTATGATTACCAGAAATACCAGGTGAATTTGTGTCAAGTATAGAATTATGATTTTGAGATATATATTGATTATCAAAATCAATATTATCTACACATGGATCATGACCAGAAAATTTTGGTAAATAAGTACCACTGAAAGTATTTTCTGGCTGTGACTGTGCATTAGAACCAGAATGAAAAGGAAAATGATTTTCATGGAAAACCAAATCTCTGGAAATAACAATTTTGCCAGTGGCCAAATTTAACACCTTGTAGCCTTTCTGAGATGGAGTATAACCCATAAAAACACACTTATTAGCTCTAGGATCAAACTTACTCCTCTGAACTGCAGGTGTTGTAACAAAAAAAAGACATCCAAATGATCTTAACAAGCTGAAATCTGGAGATTCTTTATAGATTCTAAAATATGGTGTATCATTGCTAATACTGTGTAAAGGGACTCTATTAATCAAGTATGTAGCACACATAATACACTCTCCCCAATACTTTGTAGGAACTTTGGACTGAAACAGTAAAGATCTAGCAGTTTCAAGAAGGAACCTGTGTTTTCTCTCAACCACTCCATTCTGCTGTGGAGTATAGCTGCAACTGGTTTGATGAATTATTCCATTAGCTTGAAATAATTTCTGCATTTCACCAAAACAAAACTCCTTGGCATTATCTGATCTAACCATAGCAACAGTAGTTTTGAACTGCTTAGAAACATACTCAAAGAAATTGCTCATGATTTGAACACATTCTGATTTGTGTTTAAGTAAATGTACCCAAGTAAATCTACTAAAATCATCAACAATTGTCAAAAATTGATTACATCCTGTAGTAGATTTAGTCTGATATGGTCCCCATACATCAATGTGTATCAGCTCAAAACTAGACTTTGTCTTTATGCTACTATGAGAAAAACTATTTCTAGTCTGCTTAGCCATTGGACAAACTTGACAGACAAAATCATGATGAGAAGTATCCACAGAAGGAAGAATTAGCTTGATTCTGTCAAAAGGTATATGTCCTAATCTGATGTGCCACAATTTTGCATCCTTCACAGCTATATTGCAACTCTTGAAATCAACAGCATTTCCAACTTGATTAATGCTGTATAACCCTCCATGTATCTTACCAAGAACTGTCTGAGACTTGCTCTGTGAAAGGCCCTGTAAAATACACTCATCCTTTGTAAATAACATTGTACATCCCAAGTCCTTACATAGCCTTTGCACAGACAACAAGTTAAACTGAAATTCAGGTACATGAAGTACATTTTCCAGAACTAGATCTGTATTTAACTGTACAGAACCAATATGTTTAATGGCCACATGTTTACCATTAGGAATAGTAATAAACTCATCTGATTCTATAGACTTGTATCTGATAAAATCTGACAATGATGAACATATATGATCTGTAGCTCCACTATCTATCAGCCATCCAGATTTGATATGATGATCAGTCAGAAAGCAAAACTTACCTGCCAGTAATGCATGATGATTGTTTACATCCTGATTAGTGTTCCCTGGTATCTGATTCAGCATAGAAAGTAGTTGATTATACTGAGCCATAGTGAACTGAGGAGATTGTCCATTAGACTCATCACTGCCACCACAGGCAACTACAGCTACTTTCTTGTCCTTAAAACCTTTGAAGCCAGGTGGATAGCCATTAATCTTGAAACATCTTTCAATGCTGTGTCCTGGTATCTTGCAATGAGTACAAAAATACTTAGAATTCTTCTTAGTATTAGAATTGTTGCCAGAATTCTTGTTACCAGACATAAGTCTAGAAGCATATGTCTGTTTGGTGTTGTCAGCTAGGCAAGCTAGAGACTCAGTATTGGTGCCAAGATGAGCAATCTCCTGATGTTTCTCTTCTTGTTCAAATAATCGAAACACAGCAGGTAGCTTAGGCAATGACTGCTGCATAAGCACATTACCTCTGATTGTGAAAAACCTATCCCCAAGCTTCATCATGAACTGAACAATTCTGTGCTTTTGCTGTTGTGTCTGGACTTTTTCAGTGACATGACAAGTACATTTACCACATTCACAAGCTGGTAAAGGATCAGCATCACTTAATGCATCCCAAAGAGTCCTCATCTCAGTAAAGAACTGAGAAACAGTCTTGGATCCTTAAGTCAAATCTGTTAATTGTTGTTCAATAGCATACATCTGTGCTAAAGATGGAGATCCAAATCTTTCTTCAAGATCGGACCAAATTTCAGCAGCATTCTTGAAATACAGAACACTTTGAGCAATTGTTTCATCCAAATTAGATAACAGCCAAGCACAGATCATATCATTGCATCGTTCCCATGCTTTTGCATCAGGTGAATTTGCAACAGGTTTAGTCACAGAACCGTCAACAAATCCTAATTTGTTTTTAACCGATAAACTGAGAAGCATAGAACGTTTCCAATTGGCAAATCCAGTGCCATTGAACTTAACTGAAACAATCTGTGAAGTACTGTGATCTGATGGATTCATGAAATAGACACTTGATTGATCAGTGATAGGATTCACAGGATTCACAACATTACGATTCCACACATTATCTCCCATAGTGAACTAGAAATCTCAAAATTCTAAAACTAACACTTAAGAAGATGATCGAATATGTACAAACACGATGATAACTATGACTAAGCACAATAGATCAAATCACAGAGAATACAAACTGCAGATAACGAATTGGAGAAGAAAACACGTGAAAATAGAAACACTATGATGGAAAAGATGAAGATTGAAATCGCCATTAGAATCACCATTGTTGAAGCTTAATTGCAGAATAGATCTTTGTTCGCTCTGATACCATGTTAAAGTTTACAGTATGTAAATGTAACTTGAGCAAGATGAAGAACAAACTGTAAAGAGAATTGTATTAACAGAAAACTTAACCAGCAAGACAACTAGACTAGAGTTTATATACAAGACTGATGACTAACTAACTGTGAATCTAAAACAGAATATTCTGTTATGTAACTAACTAGCACGATCAGTGAGCTGTCAATGAGCTGGCACTCTTTCTCTAGAAGCATCTGCATTCTTCAAACTGCAGCATGCTCTTCAACAAGTAATGCCCACTTTTTCTTAGACCAAACCTTACTGCCATAAGGCCAATTCTTCCAATATTACTACCCATCAAAAGGCCTCCAGATCATGTTCGTCGTTCAGAAGGCCGTCGGAGCAGCTCTAGCAGACAATCTCGTCAAGAGAGTGGGACTCGGTTGAAGAAGGGTCAGCGCTAAAAGAGACGTACTCGTAGAGAAGCCTTCATATTGATATATGGTGTGGCGGCGGTTGGCAATTTCTTGACGAATGTTCTTGTCGGCGAGGCGGCGATGCTTTAGGGGAGTTGTGTCGGAGGAAGAGGCCTTGGATGGGGTAAAGTGGAGGGGTGTTTGGGGTTGTGAGTGGCGGCATGGTGGCAGGGTTGAAGAGAGAGAATGAGGTAACGAAGAGTGAAGAAGCCGTCATTGCAGACGTGAGAGTAGACCTGCAGCACATGAAAACACAGCACGACAATTTTGAGTTTGCTTTTCAATGTTCAGTACACGAACACGAGAAATACATGTATTTTGTGTCGGGTTCGGTTTTTGATACAAGAACACGAACGACAACAAAGTACACGAACTAAATAAATAAATAAAAATTTAAAAATATATTATACTTATATATATATATATATATATATATATATATATATATATATATATATATAGGGTTACTCCAGTGAGAACTTCTTAAAATGAGAACCGTGAGAACTTCCTTAATTTATCATATTTTGACTAATCTAAACATCAAACTAGTGGGTACCCAATATAAAAAGTGCATATAAAACTAGTCTCTCCCTAACTAGTCAAAAAAAAAATTCAAAAAAAAAAGTCCACTGCCACGTCATCAGTGATTTTTTTTTATTTTTTTTTCGGCTAGCTAGGTGGAGATCTTAATTATATACATTTTTTGTGAAGGTGCCCCTGGCGGGGCCCTTCAAATGAATGAGATATTGATAAATTAGAAAAGTTCTCACGGTTCTCATTTTAAGAAAGTTCTCATTTGAGCAAGTGGTTATATATATATATATATATATATATATATATATAGGAATAGGATCAAATAAAAACTTTTTTAAGTTACAAACTTACAAACTTTTTTTTATTCTCCCATCGTGTTAATACTTAGTTATATAAAGTATCCATGTTGAAAATTCTTCAAAAAACATCACATTTTTTAAAAATAACGCATAAATAAATCGCGTTTTCAACACATTTATAACTGGGGTTCAACATCGGGTGTTGAACACTAATTATCATTGTGTTGAATATATCTAAAAAGATGTTTAAACTATACTTCTGGGGTTTGGGTAGGGTCTAGAAACATAAATATTAGTTATATAACATGTTTACCTTAGTTCTTATATTTAAAAATTGGTTTATGTACTTCTCCACTACTATTTATATCGATGTTCAACAAAATATGTTAAAAAAATGTTGAACTCAAGTTATATATGTGTTGAACAAAAAAAGTTTGTAAGTTTGTAAGTTTGTACCAGAACCCTCCCCTATATATATATATATATATATATATATATATATATATATATATATATATATATATTTAATCAAATTTTAAGTTTATATTTTATACAAATAAAAAAAAATAGATATTATCTAAATTTAAATATATTTATTGTGAAATTCGTATACTTTCGTGTACAAATGTGTATTCAGTGTACATTTCATTCCGGACCGTTCGTGGTGAAAGCACACGAAACTTTTTGTGTACTTAACGTGTACAGTTCGTCTTGACACGAAATAATTCTATTCGTGTACGTGTCTCAAAATTAGTACACGAAATCAAAACAGCTCGGGTTCAGATTTAGGGTGCTTGACATGAAAATACGAAAGTATACGACACGAACTGTTTGTCATGTCTACGTGAGAGAGAGTGAAAAATACTATAGAATTAGAAATTTAGATTAAATAATTACAAAAATTAAAGGTGGTCGTAACCCCTCACACAATTGACAAGAATACTCTTGATAATTGAAAGTTAACGGGAGTAACTAACTATAGTGGTCAAAACGGGTACATAGTGCGACGATTATTTAAGTCAGGGATGGACAATGCAACTTTGGTAAATATAGGGCAAACAATGCTTTTGATCAATATCTGGGTACACTTTGCAATTAATTCTAACTCTATTACCGGTATATCATGTAATGTGACAAGATAAAAACAAGAATATTTTTGTAAATTTGTAGGGAAATTATCAATGGTATCTTTGTGATATTGACTTTAATAAATGGTATAATTTTGTGTTTAGACTTTGATATTTTTGCTGGATTTAGACTTGTTGTATACTTGCATGCTTGGCTTTTGCATATATCGATTTACGTGACAATTTGATATTGATTCGTATTCACGGTCAGAAGTTAAAAAGTATGGAATATTTGAAGTTTCCTGGAATTTACATGTCAATTTATCATATTTTCTTATGTTTAAACATTTGTTCAATAAATGTCGTTTTTAATGGCTAAACAAATATATAGTGATATTACTTGTAAAGTAAATATACGAAATGACATCATTTATAAAAGTCAATATCATAACAATATCATTAATAATTTTCTTTTTGTAAATATAGGGATAAGTTCTGTGGAGACCACTTTTTCATTGGAGACTTGGAGACCACTTATGTACTACAACTAAAATACTTCATAAAATTATTGCAAAACGTATTATTTTTCGAATGATGTTCTACAAAGATCATTATTTTATTGACAGTTTTGCAAATTTTATACATTTGGCAAATAAAACATTAAAAACATATTATTTTACAAAACCATGTTTAGTGTGCTGAACATTTGTTGATCTTGCAGAACATATTCTGCTTGTTTAGCATAAATAATTTTCAACATTTTCAATGAAATAGTGATATTTATATAATGTACTTCGTAAAACAATAAATATTGTAGTGTTTTAATTGCAGAATATAAGTGGTTCACCAAGATCTCCGATGAAATAGTGGTCTCCATAGAATTTTTCTTATATATATGTATTTGTATTTACAGATTTATTCTTAAAATTTCTGCTGATAACGACATGTACTTGTGCATGAGAGATGAAAAATTATCATAAAGATAGAGATATTCTTCTAGATACAGGGGATGAGTTTTGTATTTACAAGGTTACTCCTGGAATTTGTGCTAAAATATCATCTGATCTTAAAGAGGCGTGGCACTCACTACGCCAATTATTCTCGTATACAAATATATGAAAAGCTTAGCCAACAAGTAAGCAGTACTGTATTTATCTCTTGACAGAAAAGCATCAGTTTGTCACTTTTGCACATAATAAGCATATACATACCCACCTGCTGCGTTTGACCTGAGCAAAATGAATGGTGAAAATTCTAAAAATCAAGCATTTGTGTGAGCTGATTAAATTAATTGATTATACTGGTATATACTAAATTTTTTTGAATCTATCTAATTAATTTATTATAATAATGACTGATTCTGATCCTAAAGATAAAAATATATTATTATTCTAGATAGAAGTTATTTTAATATGATTGAAATAGATGGCGTGTCTACGGACAGGACACTACTGGGTATCTCCAACCATGTTTCAAAATTTTAAATTTAAGATAGTTTTGTTCTAAATTACTCCAACTATGACGTAAAAATTGATCCAAATTTATATTTTTGGATCACTACTGTTAACTGATTCAAATCTTTAACATTAAAACATTGTTATCTTTATTATTTGATTATTTTGTTAATGTTATTAAAGATTGATTAATTAAGATTAGAATATAATTAAAATGATAATTAATTATAAATATAAATTTCAAAATACATGAAGTTAAAAACATGAAACAAAATAATACAACATAGATAATTAATTAAACGATAATACAACTTTAAATAAAAATAATATATCGATTTAATCGTTTTCTTAATCAGTTCTTGTTCCTCTAAGATAATCAAAATATGATAGGGGAAGAAACTCATGATTTAAGTGATTTAAATGTAGAAATTAGAGAAAATTTTGAAGTCCCAGATTTAGGAGTTGAGACGGTTCGATGATAAAAATGAGCGTTTTTTAACAAGTTATCAATTGCTACAGAAAAATCAAAGATAAAGATGTCCATCTTAAATTTCGAAATGCACTAATTGAGCATTTGCGGGAAGAATATAATAGTTTTGTGAATTCGGTAATTCCTCCTCCTCTTCATCTTTTTACGATGACTATATAAGATAGAAATTCAGTATTAATTTTAAAAATATAAATATAAAACTTTAATTCAGAAAATTAAATAAATAATTTACAGAATCATTTCTATAAAAGTTTCAATATATATGTCTAATTTTTTCCCTCAATATAAAAATTCCAGGAAAAAGGATATATGTGTTTGGACTATTGATGATATAATTCTGGTGTTAAGAATTTTGGGGTGGTCATGTGATCGCAGCATCAAAAAGAAAGTCTGAATAGAGGCTGAAACCACATTCATGTCATGCAACTCCCACCATCCATGACAGACAAGCCGTGATACGATGGCCAAATAAGACTATATCGTTATCATCCCAGAAAGTCAAATGGGGTCCTTAGAAAAGAAATAAATAAAAATCTATATGCACAGTATCTCCGTCATGCTGAAAACTCCAAACCTTTTTAATAATTTATTCATATTTTAAAATTTAATTTTAATAGATATATTGATAATAATTTATTATTATATTAATAATTTTTATAAACAATAAATTATAAATGCTAAAAAAAGTTATTTAAACATAAAATTACTTTTTATTTATAATTAACTAAGAAAAATTTATTTTACAGTATGCCAAAAGGCCCCAATGTGCCGCTCCTTTTGGTTCTGATTCTTTTCTCTTTTAATCGGATACAGATTCCATTTGAGGTAATTAAAAAAAGTTAAAAACTAATTATAAGTGAGAGTTAAATTTTAATTTCTGTGTATGAATTAATTTTTTAGTGTTTATAATTTATTGGGTTAAAAATTATTAATATAATAATAAATTATTGTAAACTATCTTTTAATGATCTTGTTCATTTTATAAAATTAAATTTCAAAAATAAAGATAAAATCACTAAAAATAGTTAAAATTTTCAATTTTCTATATTCTATCTTATAATTAAGTGGGAAATTAACTTATAAATTCAAACACAGACGGTACAATGCTTCTCACTTAGCACAGCAAAACCACCCCTTAAACTCTACCAACTCCATTATCCCATTCGCCTTTATATTCGTCTCTTGATCAATTCTCTATCACCATTTTCTTCAAGTCACACCTTTCACCCTAGACAGTAGTGGTCTTATTGTGTCTATTTCAAAAACTGATTTCTATAATGGCAACTGAGCAAAGCATCTTACAAATCTCCATGTCACTTGACTCCAAGTGTTTCGATGACGATGATCGTCTCAAAAGAACAGGTACGTTTTGCTTCTTGTATAGCGTGGGGATAGTGGGCGGCCATATGCATAATCTTAATGCATCATGTACGTTCTGTTTCTTGTATTGCATGGGGCAGTGGGCGGCATTTTGCAGTATGAATTTATAAGGCATATGCATAATCTAGCACCATGTACGTTTTGTTTCTTGTATAGCATGGGGGAAGTGGGCAGCATCTGCAGTATGAATTGTTAATGCATACTGCAGAATTATTTTTGTTTTTTCGTGACACAGATTTTCAACTTTATCTTCTTGTCCTCACCGATTAAAAATACTAGATCTGTCGTCCCTGCTTGATTGGGTGGTACTGAATAGAGTTAGACAAGACTTGCACACCTAGCTAAGAGTCCCAAAATTTTCGATGTATATAAAAGTAGGAAAATGAAGAGTTTATACGGGTGCTGAAAACCGATTTTCCCTAGACCTCATTAGTCCGAGTTCTTAGCTTGTAATGAAAGCAGTAGTCATTTCATTTAATTTCTAGCTCTTTTGATTGTTGATTGAGTACTGAGTGTGTTTCTGGACTTGTGTATCTACAGGGACCGTTTGGACTGCAAGTGCTCATATAATAACGGCAGTGATTGGTTCCGGTGTTCTCTCCTTAGCTTGGGCCACTGCACAGCTTGGCTGGGTTACTGGTCCCATTGTTTTGTTCTTGTTCGCCTTTGTCACTTGCTACACTTCTTGCTTGTTGGCCTCTTGTTATCGTTCCGGTGATCCTGTCACCGGAAGGAGAAACTATACTTATATGGATGCTGTCGAAGCTAATCTTGGTATTTTCTATCTCTTTGTCTTGATCATAACACTACTAGAAAAGCGGGCATTTCCGACCAAAATCGGTCGGTTTTATATGGACATGGAAACACATTTCCGACCGACAGAATCGGTCGGTTTTATAACTCATTTCGGACCGATACGTCATTTCCAACTCGGTTTAAAGGGACCGACGTGGTCGGTCGGTCGGTGGTCGGAAATGACCTCAAAACCTGACCGATTTTACTTATTTCCGACCGATTTGGGCGGTCGGAAATGCCCGCTTTTCTTGTAGTGTAAGGGTTTTGTTACCACCTTAATTTTTTTTGGCTTTATCTTATTTTCCCGATATAAGTTACTTGTTTCTGAGTTCGAACAGAAGTAAATAAACATTCTTTCTTTTCTTGTCAGGTGATTTCAAGGTTAAAATCTGTGGGGCAATTCAATACTTGAATCTCTTTGGCGTTGCTATTGGATACACAATTTCAGCATCTATAAGCATGGCGTGAGTAAAATTTGGACCCTTTGGATTGAAAGAGTGCTTTTTCTATGCACCAATGATCTGGTGCTTGGAATTAATTTATTAGACTAATGATTTTATTGCATCTATTCTTGTTAATGACAAGCAGGGCTATAAGAAGGTCGAATTGTTTCCATGATAGTCATTCAAAGGATCCTTGCCATTTCTCGAACAACCCTTATATGCTTGCATTTGGTGCCATGGGAATATTCTTCTCGCAAATCCCAGATTTTAATCAGATCTGTTGGCTTTCAATTGTGGCTGCTGTTATGTCCTTCACCTACTCTTTAATAGGTCTTGGACTTGGTATCTCCAAAGTTGCAGGTATTGAACTGATTAATGATGACTATATTTTTTAGAAGAATATGATGACTGATAGAATTCTAACAATTTATTATCCTGATATATAACCAGAGACCGGAAAATTTAAAGGAAGCCTTACTGGGATTAGCATTGGTACGGTTACTCAAACACAAAAGATATGGGGGAGCTTCCAAGCACTTGGGGCCATAGCTTTTGCCTATTCCTACTCTCTCGTCCTTATTGAAATTGAGGATACCATAAAATCTCCCCCTTCAGAATCCAAGACTATGAAGAAAGCTACACTACTGAGTGTTTCTGTGACAAGTGTTGTCTACATGATGATTGGATGTTTTGGATACGCAGCATTTGGAGACCTGGCCCCCAAAAACCTCCTCACGGGATTTGGATTTTACAACCCCTTTTGGCTTGTTGACATTGCCAACATAGCCATAGTAATCCACCTTGTTGGTGCCTACCAAGTTTCATGCCAACCCTTATTTGCATATGTCGAAAAACATGCTGCAACAAAGTTTCCCCAAAGCTCCTTCATTAATAAAGAATACAACATTAATCTCTTCCTCAAGGCATACAAGCTCAATCTTTTCCGCTTGGTTTGGAGGATACTATTCGTGATTAGTACCACAATCATACCTATGGTTATGCCCTTCTTTGAAAACATTGCTGGCATTCTTGGAGCCATCGGGTTTTGGCCATTGACCGTGTACTTTCCGGTGGAGATGTATATAGTCCAAGAAAAGATACCAAAGTGGAGCACCAGATGGATTGGTCTGCAGATCTTGAATGTTGCTTGCCTAATCATCTGTACTGTGGCAGCAGTTGGTTCATTTGCCGGACTTGTTACTGATCTCAAGGTTTTTAAGCCATTTCATACCAATTACTAGCGAGTACCCTTAGCCAAATCCTTATTGATCAAGGTGCATTGCCATGAATTGATTACATATCTATCTACTTCAATCTGTTTCAGTGCCATCCCAAAGTTGTAACTTTCAGTATATTTAACTATAGCAATGCTAGTATTATCATGTGGCAGTGATTCACAGAATGATATGTAGGGTCACTCCTGTTATTTTCTACTCTATCTATTTGTACTTGTTTTTCAGAACAAATAAACTCAGGGTTTTACTTCGAAGCTAGCAACATATGTATACCTTTAAGGATCAAGCATACATGTGACAAAACAAATTAATTATTTATTCTTCTTATGTAGAAGCTAGCAAGCTACAGCCTACAGATATGTATGTTGATGTAGAATAAGTAGTAGCAGTTGCGGGACTTGAGAAGGGTACTTCATGCTTAACTGAGGTAATGCTTCAAGAAATTAATTTAAAAAGATTATCAAACTAGTATATTTTATAAGAATTTTAAAATTTAAGTCAAAAAGTAACGAACTTGCCGGAGTATTACTTGAATCTGTTTCAGTACGTGCCATGCTAAAGTTGTACTAACTTCCGGTATATTTAACTATTTGTAAATTACTTTCAAACGATTTAAACAAATCGATACCAACATTCTTCAAAGAATCTGGCAACATATGTATATACAGTATACTATTTTAAGGATGAAGCATATATGTGACAAAACAAATTATATATTCTTCTCATGTAGAAGCTAGTAAGCTCACAGTAGGTTAACGTAGAACAAGACGAACGTATAGTGAGTGGTGGGACTGAGTATATACCTTTTGTTGATTTCGCTTTCACTAAATAATAATTTTTTGACGCTTCTCTTTTCTGGACTAATTATTTATTTCTTCACCCTGTTATGGGCTAATTGTTTATATTGTTCGCCTTGTTATGAATCTCAGGCTTGTAATTATTACTTTAATTAATCACATTACTGGTAAGAGAACAAAGTAAAACAATAATATCTTTTTTTAGAGTAGTATTCAATAACAGTAACATTTACTGTGTTTTATTGGACAAGAGACCTGTAACAATATTAGAATTCTTTTTAACATTACAAAGATTGAATACATGCGAAGTACATTGTGATATTTTTAAAATACAATATTGATAGGATTGGTGAAATATAATTTGGTATACTAGTCTGTAAGATAAAAACTCGACTACTAAAGCAGGTCCACCGACTTTTGCAAATAGATTCGACATATACTTGACTCACCTACTCCACTAACTCTGTCAAACTTTGAGTAAATAAGATTTATCCGGAGAGGTTTGAGTGTTTGTCCCCGCATAAATTAAGTACTCTGTACTCCTAGTTATCCTAGTTATATATAACGGTGATTGTTTTGTTAATATTTTTTTTTAGAAATAAAAATTTAGTTTCGAAGAATTATATATATATATAGGCCATTGCTCAAAACAGAACACTCTTAAAAAAAGAACAACATAGAACATTTTAGAATCAAATGTAGAATCTCATCAAAAACTTGAATTAAATTCAAATTTAAAGGTGATTAACGTTTTATTATGAATAAAAACAGTATCCACCATGTTTAACAATAAATATAAATTAAAAATAACATGATTCTATGTAAAATAATCGTGCAAAAGATATATCTATATGATTCTATTCTGGATTCTGTTCTTGATTCTATATAGGATTCTATAATATTTCATAGTAATAATTTCGATGAGTTTGGGGTGTTAGATTTCATATATTAAGTTTAATTGGTGTTTAACCATATAATTATAATCTTAACAAATCATTTTTTATAAAAAATGAAGTGTTATGATAGTGTTTTTTGTTGTTCTTTTTTTTTAAAGTGTTCTTTCTGGAGTGCAACCCTATATATATATATATATATATATGGTATATTTGAGATAAGTTCATGGAATTTTATCAAATAATGAATATAAAATATATATTTTATATATTTATATTTAAAAAGGTTTAAACAAGATGCACATTTTTTAAAAGAATAAGTACTTATTAGCTGATGACTAACAGCCGCAATAACCATTCTGAAAAAAACAGCCGCAATAAGACCGTTGGACTTGAACTTGATAGTAGAGAAGCACATTTGCACATTTTAAACTTATTACTTAAATCGGTTTTTCTAGTGTGTGTCCATGAACACACACTAAACATCAAATTTTATAAATTTGATCGATTTTGATTGGCTCATACTTCTTTATAATGGTGGATCTCCTGCAAATTCACCAACCACACCAATCAAAATCTACCAAAATTATAGATTTTGGCGCTTAGCATGTGCCCATGGGCACACACCAGACAAACCTTACTTAAATCTGTTTCGTGCCATCCCAAAAGTGTACTAACTTTCAGTATATATACTCCCTCCGTCCCAAAAAGAGTGAGCTGGTTTGACTTTCACGGAGATTAAGAAAAAGATAATAAGTTTAATTGAAAAGTGGGTAAAGTGGTGAGACCTATCAATATTTAATAATAGATTTGAGATAGTGGTGGAAAGTAGTGGGTGTAATAGTTTTTATTTAATAAAAAAGAGTATAAAATAGAGAGGTAGTGAGTGTAATAGTGAAACAAAAATAGTAAGTATTATAAGTTATTTTTTTTGAAACGCCCAAAAAAGAATAAAAGTCACATAAAATGGGACGGAGGGAGTATATAACTAAAGCATATACATTTGTAATTACTTTAAAACGATTTATACAAATCGATACCAACATTCTTCAAAGAATCATGCAACATATGTATATATACCCTTTTAAGGAACAAGCTTATATGTGACAAAACATTATATGTTCTTCTTATGTAGAATCTCGCAAGCTACAGATGTGTTGATTTAGAATAAGTAGTACTGTACTTAGTAGTGGGACTTAATAAAGGTACTTCATGCTTGACTATATGCTTGAAGAAAGGTACGCAAATATATATTCAGTATGCGCAACAGCCAACAGCACAAGCAAAAGAAGCAAAGCATGCAAACTTTCATTTTCAAGCTTTTTAAGATTGAAACTTGGCGTGCTCAAGTTATCCCTTGCCCTAAAATTTCTATAAATCACTAAATATTATCAGTTTATCTAAATTTTTAATTAATTCAATTTATAATTATGTTAAGACTAGCTAATACCCGTATCTCAAAAATTAATTTATCATGAATTATTAATTATCGATAATTGATTAATCGAGATTTTTAATAAGAAATTTGTTTTTTCAATATTTTTATTAATTGAAAAATATATATATAATAATTTAAATGAACATATAAATCAGTAAATATATAATAATAATAATAATAATAACAACAACAACAACAACAACAACAACAACAATAATAATAATAATAATAATTCGAGATCTCTTTTTTGGACTAATTATTATTTCTTCACCCTGTTATGGACTAATTTCAATAAAAGTTCATTCGTCACGAACCAGTTTTGGTGGGTATTTGGGTTGGATTTTTAAGTTCGGCATCTGCAGTTTATAAATTTAAAGCATTTATTTGTATTGTTTGAAGCTGTGGAGAGGAATAAGGCCTTGGCTATTTGTTAGCTAGCTTATGATATATGTTGTCCCACAATACAAATAATTTTTGGCAAAACAACACATATTAAGAAAGCACTAATCAGCTAATATTTTCTCACTTGTACCCTTAATTCACAATCATTCTCCCCGGTATACACATGTTTGGGAGCACTACTAATTATTACTGTAGTATTTAATTATATACAAGCATGTTTTATGTTGTGTTTGGTTGGAGAGAATGGAATGGAATGACATGAAATGAGTTAAAATAATTGAAACTAATAGAGATAGGAAGGAAGTTTTGGAAAAAATTTGAGGGAGTGTAAAATTGCTATGATGAGATTTGTGAAGAAATTGCGGATAGGAGAGAATGGAGCATTCCATCTCAAATTGAAGGTGTGATATCTAGCCCATCAGGTAAGGAATAGAATGGAAGAAAGAATGAAATTTCTTAACAATTGTCCATAATGTAGTTCATTTTTCATTTCATTCCATTTCTTCCAGAATCATTCACCCCAACCAAACAAAACATTATAGTTTTATGATTCGTACAAAAAGAATGAAATGAACGATTATAAAAATGAGAAGTGGGAAAAGGTAAAGATGCAGAGGAAAGAGGCGAAAATGAGAGTGCAAATCGTCGAAATTACTCAGCGTCAACTGATGTTATAGAATTATGGCCCTAGCTTGATTCTGCACGAAACTTCAGAAGGCTCAACATCACACCTGTCTCTCTCGGCCACATATAATTTTCTAGCCAATAGCTTCCAACCACAAGCGTAGATTATGCTGTCATAGCTAACATGTAAAAAGAATTATTCAAAGTTGAGTTAAACATGGTGTTTTAATTGTCAATATAAATTAAAGTAAAGTTGAGTTAAAAGAACTATAGCCTCTTAGTCGTGTTGTTTGCGATGGAGAGAAGTAACATGATAGAGAAGCGGCTTTATGATGCAACCTTGAAAGGTGATGTAGAGACCTTGAAAGCGTTGATGAAAGAAGATGAGCTCGTTCTTGCCCGAGTTTCGGTCACTTCTTGCTTTAACCAAACGCCCTTGCATCTAGCTGTCATGCTAGGCCACTATGACTATGCGAAATCTCTCCTACTTTACAAGCCCAATTTTGCTACTTGGTTGGACTCGCAAGATCGTTCACCTCTTCATTTGGCATCTGCAAATGGTTATGTAAATATTGTCAATTTGTTGTTACAAGAAGATCCAAGTGTTTGTCTGGTACGAGACGAGGATGGAAGAACTCCCCTTCATCTCGCGGTAATGAATGGTCAGTACGAGTCCATAAACAAGTTATGGGCAGCCAAGCCAGAGGTCACTTGCTACACGTTGGATCACGGAGAGACTATACTTCATTCGTGTGTCATATACAATCGTCTGAAACCTCTCATTCTTCTACTGGAATCCACTACACTCGACGAGGATTTAACAAATGTCAAAGATGGAAATGGCAGTACAATTTTACACACTGCAACAGCTCTAAGGCGAACACAGCAAGTAAAATACCTGCTCACCAGAAGCGAAATTAGAGTAAATGAAGTCAACGGAGATGGCCTCACAGCTCTAGACATAACAGAGGAAATGCCTATAGATGTGAAAACCATAGAAATTAAGCGGCTACTTATTTCCTCTGGCGCTTTAAGAGCTAAAGAATTTGGGAACACAACGCGCCAATTGACCACAGAAGATACTAATAATGCTCAGACATCAACGAAACCACGCTGCAATAGAAGAGCTAAGTTAGTAAAGACCGTGAAGAAGTGGAGCATTTTGAAGAAGAAAGGTGAAAACAAAGGCGACTCATTACTCGTGGCAGCGACTGTCATAGCTGCCATGGCTTATCAAGCAGCAGTTAGCCCGCCTGGAGGTGTCATCGGATTGGATGCCAATGAAATCAAAACAAGTGCTAGAAATGATATGGAACCGGGAACATCAATTTTGGCGCATTTTGATCCAAAAACGAGTAAATATTTTTGGATATATAATACCATATCGTTCCTGGCTTCTCTGAGTATAATCTTCTTGTTCGCAAGTGGTACATCTGCTAAACGAAAAATCTTCATTTGGGTTTTGCGGGCTGCAATGTGGATTATAGTTGCAGCCATGGGGCTGTCCTATCTAATAGCAGTCACAACCATCATTCTAGGTCCAAATGCACACAATACCACATATGGGACACTGGTGATTGCAGCAATTACATGGGATGGACTGATTTTCGTGTCCCTCTTGTTTCCAGCCTATTATTTGATTTCTGCTGCTTTGAGGAAAGTTAAACAATGCTGAAAGAGAATTTCTAGAAATACAAGGGAAGCGGTCCTTACTGAAAGCGCAATAAGTATTGTTTGATCAGCGGAAACTACAGTTTTCTCATAGTAAATTATACTGTAATATTAGATAATCAATTAGGTGGCATGATGAGATGGAATAGTATTCTTGTCTGTCTATATCGGTTATTATTCACGTCATCTCTATTTAATCTTCATCTAATTTTTGTTTCTATTTTCTTTTTAATCTTCATCTAATTTTCTCTTTTTCTTTAATTAATATGGACTAGATTAGGGAAAATCGATTTTTTCGCCACCTAATTTATTGTTTATTTAGAAATTTATTCCAAAACTATAATTTTTTATTGATAATATCGTTAGGCATGCTAGGGAGACACCTCTTTGCTAAAGCCAGAGCTCATTTCAGCGTCTCCCAAACTTTGGTGACAAACTCACAATGATAGCAACTATCATGAGGTCTGATCTACTAACTTATTCTCTTCTTCCATTTAAGTTCTAACGATTTAGTCAAACCTATAGATTGACAATTTAATCATTCTCCCTGGGTCCCTCCAAATCCCCCTTATCATATGCCTCTAATCTCGCCGAGACTAGCACACTTCTACACTCCTGGCCTCATACACTTGCTTGTATATATAGTAGGTCTACATAGTTTGTCTAATAATTTCAAGAGATCAGGTGGCAGTTACCACTATGGCTGCAGAGGATTCATTTGTTACTCCAGGATCAGTTCCGTTCAGATGGGAGATTCGACCTGGTGTTCCTAAGACCCGTCTTCAAGAAATCTCGCCACCATCTGATCAACAACAAGAAGTTGATCGATGTTATGACACTCACAGCCCTTCTTCATTCCCAAGTACCCCGCAAAAGCTTAAACCCCCACCAGCTGGATACTACTCAAACCTCAAACGAACTCCGGAGATCCGTCCTTTCAAAACCCAATCTGTTTCGCAAGGCTGTTTCCCCACATCACCGTTGACAAGGCAAAAAAGTAAGAGGGTGGGAATCAAGAAACTGTCAAAACCTGAGTTTGGATCTGATTGTGGATACTCTTTGGACCTTGAGACACTAGAAAGATGGTCCGAATCAAGTTGGAAGTCTCCTGCATTTTATGACTCGCCCTCTTTCTCATCCTACAGGTCCTCTTTCTCATCATTACGCTCATCGCCACGACCTGCATCAGATGCTGAGTGGGCAGGCTTCGGTCTCTTTTAAAAGCAGCATATATGTACACCTTTCTGTTATAAGTATATTATAAATCGATTACTCTTGTAAATTTGACAAGAGCAGCTCAAGTTCAAAGCACTTAAAAATGTTAGCACTATCATGCATATACATACAATAGAAAGGTCCGGAAATTTCAGAAGACAACTGAACACAACACCAGTAAAGACTTCAGATATAAACCATCTCAACACAAGTCTTCTTTATTCAGTTTTATCAATTCAACAAAACTAAAAACTATCATCTAAATCTACTTAAACATGTATCGATGATAAAATATTCAACAAATGTGAACACCTATTTTCTAGATATTCAAGACAATTTTATCACTTGCACATGAACTAATAACTAACATGTAATACTCCCATAATATAACTTTTCCTAAATCTCAGAGGGGGGAAAGTAAAGACTATTCCACGGCCATTTAAAACTAGCTTGTTTCCTATACAGAATGACACAGAATTTCAAATTATAATGTTAAACTACTCGGGAACTATAAATACAACTACAGATAAGTTCAATTGGAAAATAAATTGACTAATGACCAACTGAACCTTGCTTTTAACAAATGTTTGCGCCTGGGGACTCTAACAAGACCAGCTGCTATTGCTGCATACTGTGAACCACGCCATTCAGTTTCTCGTTGTCTTGGGGCAGACATGCGGCCTGCTTATATCAAGTTGGACTTCCCAATCCCATACTATTCAATCACTTGTCTTAATCTAAACCAGATCTAGCCCCTGATACAGGTCTTGACATTGGGCGAGTTGTGCTATTAGGAGAAGCCGAAGACGGATTTATGGCTGAGAGGGGCATCCTGGGGCCAAGTCCATATGTCTGCTGCTGCGACATGGGTGATACATGAGGATGGACAGGTCGACTATTGGTATAACCCATATATGGCTGTGAAGGCCCGTCTGAGACGATTTGTTGCCTCGTATTTCCAGCATTATTCTGAATCATGGCAGGACTAATTGCTGATAGACTTGTAGGTCGAGACACACCACCTCCTGATCCAAAATGTGTTGAGATAAAAGCAGCCCTTTCAGCAGCAATTCTCTGCTTTACTCTCTCCACTTGTTCACATTCTTTCATTAGCATGGTCTCCACTTCTGTAAATTGCTTTAGCTTGAGTTCCAACCTTTTTAACTGTGAAGAAGTTTACAGATTACGAATAATTTAGATACCTAACAAGATATAGAAATATGGTCGATAAAAGTTGCTTCTATCAGCAACGGGCAAACATAAAAAATTGCGACAACACAATACACGAAAGTTCAAACCACCTAAGGGAAAAGGTAAATGCTTCAGATAAGGTGATATTTCAAATTTACCCAAAAATATAACAAAACAACTTCTACGCTTTTCCTTGAAAGCCAAGTGAATAACTAAGAGCTGGGTTTTTCCCCTACAGGATATGTATTGTCCATAAACAACCAAGGGAGATGCATAACGCTACCTTGCAGATGAAAAAACACTCCGACTATTCAAAACGTTAAAGCTGCTTTTGTTCTATTTATTACCCAGCCAGGGATCAAGGGCATTGCCTCACAAGACTCTTGCAACAAAATGGCCAAGCCACAGCAGTCAAGAAACACCATAAAATATTAAGTGAATTGTACCAACTAACAACTACAACTCTCTTGGTGCCAATTTAATTGGCTTCTTTGACTTTTGTGCACAGATTTGGAAAGTTTAAATATTTTAGCTTCTGGACTTGCCCACATTTTAGTTTTCCATTTAAAGTTACAGTACCTATATGTGTGCCGATAGGAAAGAGAGGGTAAAATATGACCTCTACTATTCTCCGGGAAATGTAAACTTAATTTAGAACTCTCAGTTTCTTTTTATTATGTCAGGATATTAATGGTTTATAGAAAAAAATATATATACATACTTGTGGGACAAACTAAAGAAAATCTAGCTAATTTATTTGGAATGGAGAGACTGATACTTGCATGTATTTACATCTCTTACAGGTCAACTTGCCAAATTCTTGAAGAAGGAAAGACTGATCTGCCACATCGTCAGTACGTAACCAATTTCCCAAAAAAAATAAAAAATAATATATGAAGTTGAAATTTTAGATTAGTACTTTAGTAGTAAGATGGCCCTCCCTCCTCGTACTTTAAGAGAACCACGCGACACGGCACCAAGAAAAACAAGTAAAATGTTTCTTAAAACTTATTATTTGTTCTGATGATGTATCATAACTTACAGCTTGTTAGTTAACAACTATAAATAAGAAAATGACAAAAAAGATGCCAGCAGCACATGCGGTAAGTGTAATATTAATTTCCTCAAGTCATATACCACATCTACAATTAGACACCCTAATAAGTATTGCTTTGATTTGAATTATCCGTACAATGCCTTTTATATAGATATCCAATCTATCAAAAAGATGGACACCTTTTATGATCGTATTCTACTACTAAGCATGCCATTTAAGTCATAATTCAGATCTAACAAACGGACAAAACCATGATTTTCACTGTTTTAAGCTGCAGCCCGTCATTTTTATGCTTGAAAGATAAACACCCCTATTTAGCAGGAGCAACACTGCTGATGCATATAAAGAATTTTTCCATCCCATATTCATGAACAAACAATTACTAGTGAAATATCAGTGTTTTCAACTGGAAATCCATAACTTTAGTAGCAGTCGAAATTAAATAATTAAGGTCTGACACAACTTAAACTAGGTAATCATTTCATTTGGTTGATATTATATAATAAACTTTAGTATTTCCTGTAGTCCGAAATGAAGAATTGGGTCTAGTTGGGGAGGAAGAGGTAGAAGGGGAGGGGTAACAACATTAATCAAGTAAATACACTGAAACATTGACCAAAATACAACATATTGAACAGGAATATTCCAAAATACCACAATCCAAAACCTTTGGCTCTTTTTACCACTTAAGATATGCATAACTGTAATGTGTCAAAGATTATCAAATGTGTCCAACACAGCGATTAGGGTGGTGGCTACGTATTTGGTTCACAAAGGTCTAATTCTTCGGAAGCCCCAATATATTGTTTCTTTGGGCATATCCGAGTTTTTGGTCAATAACCAATTATACAATACACAGATCAATAGGAATTTATCATGGAGATTATAAAGGTTTGTTGCCACTTGCCACACATCCATAGGCTGCAGAATACAGATAACAAATACATATTTTCTTACACTAGTTACACATCCTTTAAACGTGTGTTCTCAAAAATTAAAATTATTTTTTCCCATTAGCATGCATGTGTAACCTTTTTCCAAAAAAATGATATAAGGTCATGCATGTTACAAAATCTGTCCAATGTGTTAAGATCCAAATTTTGCAATATGGTATAACAGGACAAAACTTTTACATATGGCATTACAGGATAAAGTTTATTAAAAAGTGGTAAAAAGGCAATCACCCAAACAGATTCCAAGGGGACAGCCTTGACTTTCTCTTCGAATTATAGCCAAACATATATGTAAGATATGCACTATACGCCACACATGAGGGTGGATAATCTTTATTGCCAGTTGCCACTAGTGTGAATTCTACGGTTTTAACTTTTTCCTCGGATGTACATGTCAAAGGTTTACTAAAGAACTTGTAACTTCGTACAAGGCATAAGAAATAAGAGCTTAAAAGTTAAAAGGCGTGGATATGCCCAAAGAAAACATAAATCTTCTTCATTCTGCAGGAGAGCATTTAACACATCCCACACTAGGGATGCTAGAATACCTACCCAAAATTTCACACATCTACTTATTCAAAATTTAATGTAATAAAGTTAAGAGAAACAATAAATTTCAATTATCTTCTACAGCCATTGAGTTCATAAGAGCAACAAGATTATTAAAAAAAACCAAGTAAACTAATCAAAGATCAACAACAGATTGTAACAAATGTACCTGATGATTTATGATATTAGCAGAAAGCCTTTGAATTTCGCGCTCTTCGTGATCGGCGAATAGCTTTGCCTTTGTTGCTGCAGCAGATAGACCTGCTTTGGAAGCAGCTCTGAGTTTTGCATCAGATAACAGAATACCCTCTGCAACACAATGAGTTTGTTAAAGGCATGAATACTCTAGTTGAAAGACAAAATGATTGGAAAACACATTATTAACAAGCTACCTTTTAGTTGACTTGAGTTTGTGATATTACTATGACCAGAAGCAGAAGTCTCTTCATCTTTTGAAAGTTCTGCCAAGGAGGCATGAGCGCAGGCTGCAGCAACTCTTGGTCCGACTGCAGAGGCTAGAAAGGCAACCTAGCAACAAAAAACAGGAAAGCAATGATAAATAGCACAAACCCATCTAGTAAGTCACTAGGAAAAAATAAGTTGACATAGTTCTTAAGTTATCCATGTGTGTCGCCTCATCAACAACGAAATTTAATAGAACACAAGTTTATCATAATATTTAAATTGTATCAATATTCCAGTTTATTACAAATAATATATTGAGCAATACTAAAGAAGTCAGGTTGGCCCAGTGGTTAAGTGCCCAAATCTTGACTAATTTGTTAGAAAGAAAGGTTTATAAAATGAACAGATGTGTGTAGCTTAGTTGAATACATGTTCCAAAATCTATTAGTAACTATGAAAAACATCCAATTGTCAAAAAAGAGGATTTAATTGACATTCGTCATTTTATCTAAACTATTAAAATGACACACTAACTAAAAAAATTGCTAAACAAATGCTAACTAAATCGAATTCCATCATCAAAACATAATATATTGATACTAGTATTAATGATAAATAATAGTAATTATAATAATAATAACAGATAGACTATCATACAACACTAATATAGGAAGTACAAAACATGAATTGCTCTTGCACTGAAAAAGAATTTTAAATACATCACTGAATCTGGAACACACACAAACACACAGACAAACATATATGTACTGAAAATGGCCATCGATAAAAAAATTTAAAACACCATAAGAACAATGTCAAGGGGCATAAGATTTATCCGTACACTTCGAAACAACTTCAATCATAGTATCCAAAGAATGAGACAGTCTAGATCATATGCCTGCTTTTCGACTAAGATTCTCAGAAATGTGCCTCCAAACAATCATGAACAAAAATAGGAATTTAGTTTCACCTCAAACTCTCCATTTAATTAATACAATTCGTAAGTGCATACACGACATCCAGCCACGTTACTTTGTCTATGGAAACTTATATATTACTGTTTCACCATAATATTAGGTGTATGGGGGGTTGGTAGTTTTCCCATATTCTCACTAACACTCCTACTTTATTGTTTAAATAAAGGGCGAAGAAAAACTACATTCTTCGAGAACAGAGCCACCCCACTATTATAAGAAGTAAGAACAATTTATTTCCAAGTGTTTTTACAAGAACAATGGGAATAGGAATTATTTAACAAATTATTACAATGCCTTAGCGCATGGTAGTTTACTAGTACACATTCTACACCCCTTACAATCTAAGAATGTAAGAACTTGTCTAAACAGTCTTCTTTCTGCAGGAGACACAAATATAAGTTGCTTTCCATGTGACATATATAATCAGAAATCACTTGCCCAAAATCTTGGCATGCACAGGAAGAGTGAGAAGAAAGGTGTCAATCAAATGTTTTTAGAACATGCACTAACTGACCTACTTCGGATAAAAACACGGGATAGACGTAACTTCATCCCTATAATCAATAAGGAAAGAAGTGGTTCCACAAGAAAACGTGCTAGTGTTGGAATCTTGATAGGTGTAACAACCTATATCAAAAATATACTTTATACACAGATAAATATTGATTTATTATATTTTGTAATCAAAAACTTGCCCTTAGGCCCCTTACTTAATTCTACAGGGTACTGCCACGTCATGGAAGAAAAGAACAACAAATTGTTACACCAGGTAACAGATGACAAATGAAAGTCAGCATTAATATTATTCCACTCTAGTATTACTACAAGATGTACCAAACTGCTAGAAGGCAGGTGGTAGTCTACTTGTAATGAACCTAAAACATATGCGCAGGAAAAGAATAAAATGGACTCTCCTAGAATATGTCACCAAGGGAAAATTCAAAGAAGCTTTGCGGAGAAAGCAGAAACTTATTAAACTGAAAGAGAAAATTATGCAAGAGTTTCAAAAACATCACCCTTAATGCATATAAGTGCATGTATAATTAGAGTATTAGACACAGAATTTTTAGTCATCAAAGACACCTACCAGGGCCATTACAGGATTTGCATAGTTTGCAAAGGGAACTCGGCTCTCAGCATTAGGGACTTGTACACTAGATCCTGTAGTAATTATAAGAATCAAATTTGGTATCACAAAGACTATCAATGGAAAGTGAAGGGAAAACTAAAATCACTAAAAGAACCTGCAGGGTGGCCATTTGAGTTCAGATGTGGTCTGTCACCCTCATCATTCGGCAATTTCACAGAACTTGGATTCTGCGGTACTTCAACGTTTTCCATTGAGGAATCATCCATGGGCATGCGCAGAAAGTGAAGGATGCATTGTGCTTTTGACTTTGTTTTAACATGCTCTGCAATTTCATTCCAGTTTTCACCATAAATTTCCATTGCCTCAAGAAGCAGTAGGGTTTCCTGATCAGACCAATTCACTCCATCAGGATCTCCATAATCGTTACCAGAATCAAACCTAGTAAAATCCAGGCTTGAGTGACCAGCCACAAATCTTCCTTCATGGAAGCACTCCATGCACAATAGTACATCAACCTGTCAAAGAAGATGCCAGTGAGCTATCAAATAATAAGTAAAATGGAGATAAATTCAAACAGAGATTTCTAGATAGTAAGGCCATTACCATGTCCAACTACAAATTGGGGGGAAAAAAACTCAAACTGATCTATAAAGTTAATGAAGGTAGAGCCATGAAGCTTCTATGTTCTGATCGAAATGTCTTTTAAGAGTTTGCTGATCAAATCAGAGAATTATTTGCAGAGTACATTTACTCCAAATTTATTAGCATTAGCGACCGTGCTTCCCTAATTGCCATGCACTAATATATTAGCAGCGACTCGTGATATGAACTAAGCGTGGAGTACTAAATACTGTTTTCGAACTAATAGGTAAACTTTAGTAAAGTATTCGTTTTTAATGAACATGAAATTCGTTTTAATAGAATCGTTTAATAAAGGATTCTACCAAAACAAATTTCATGTTCATTAAAAACTCACCATATTACTGTATATATAATACAACCAAGTAGATGTAAATTAGTATTTAATATCGTAACTATAAAAAGGAAATATCAAGCCAACTTTTTACTCTTTGGTGGGATGTTGGTATTCTATATATTTACTAGTATGTCATCTTGGAAGTGTTGTAAATTTTGGCTAGCAGATTTATATTTAGTATGCAATGCATTCTTTAGAATTAGAAGTAGGATTAAAACTAAAAAAAAAAATCAGTTCAAATGCGCACAGCGAGATTCCAATAAGAATTAAGTTAAGGAAAAAAAAACTTTCCTCGGCGACCGAACCAGCTGTCTGCCACCATCCACCAACAATTGTTTGCCATATCCTTAATTTAGTATCTACCATCACGCTAACGTATATAATCATAAATGTTCAGTTCAGTTTTCAACTTTGTGTTCAAGTCCAAAACAAAAGAGATCCCAGCATAGGACTGGTCTTATTATGACCTGAAGCTGATGGTGACGCACATGCCGAAAGTGCTCTACGATTAACATACGAACTCCCTTACAAGATACATAAGGGAATATCTTGATTCTAAACCCAGAGTTTGTAATAGTGTAGTCACAACATTTGGCATGGACGACTAAACTAAAGTTTGATAGCTAAAATCTTAGCAAATATGTTCTACATATATCATATTTTAATTTTAATAAGTATAACTTAAAATACAGTAATATTTTGGCTGTCCAATATGTTTAACAATTAAAATTATTTATCATTCTTAAGTGAGTTTGGTGATGCAAGAGTTTACGATTTACAGTACACAAGTGAATTGATAACCTGCAATAATATTACTCAACTTTTTCAAAGTTATTATATTCTATATGTATATATATATTTATTTATTTACTATCAATAGATATATTGGTGTTAAATTCTTTGTAACTAACTAAATTTCATTACAGTAAATTTATTAAGTTTTGGGGCGAGAGTTTTTCAAACCATAAAACTAATAGGTTAGCCACAAGTAGCATTGAACACGCACAATGATCATAAACACAACTTATCTACATATTACATTACAAGTCAGTACGTATATATATATATATATATATATATATATATATATATATATATATATATATATATATATATATATATATATATATATATATATATATATATATATATATATAGTGAGCAAATGAAACAATAGGTTCATGAACTACAACAAAGAAATTCGTTTTTTAAAATCTCTAATATTTTACTGCTTACTGAAAAAGTCAGCTTTCTCCTCTGCTTTCGGTTACCTTAGCTGTCCTTTACAATCAACTATTTAAAATTTTCATAACCTCAGAAATTTCTTTACAAATTCTTAGAACGGATAATCTCATAGAAACCCAATTACCAGCCATCCGGATCCATGTTACATAATACTCCCTTGCTGCAATAGTATTTGACTGATATGCACAGTGCAAACAACTAGAATTAAAAGATGTGTTTTGGCTTTTTAAAGTGCACGTGAAGATTACTTTTCAGTTTTATTTCATTTAGCTGCAAGACTATGTAAATAAAAAACTGAAATGGCTATTAAAGATATAATTTTCATAAAATCATAAAGTTGTGTATTCATATGAGCCATCCATGTGCTGATATATTATCTCCCTTATTGTTACTATGCATGTGTACGTAAAGTATCTAAAAAGTCTGCATAGCTGAAATAAAGAAATGCAAACATTTTGTAGATCACCTCTTTCTGTGATTGATAATAAATGATTGGAAGAGGCCGAGAACAGCAACTGCACCTATTTTCTGATAATCGTTCTCGTATTTTGTCATCCAAGTCGGAGTCGCCATGAACATGACTTCCTAGTTCTGAATTCACATCTGCTGCACGCAGTTGACATCTGGGCTTATCAAATTGGATTAAGCTATCAATGGATTTTAGATGATTCAATGGCACACGAAGTTCCCCATTTGTTTCCTCATTAAGGCAAAGGGTATCATTCTGTGTTTCACGATTCAGAGCAGGAACACAGTAATTAATTATACCCCAGTGATCAAGAAAGCGGTAAATTCGAGCCATGTCATCACTGTCAGCACCAGCTACCAACCCATCACAATCAGACACCGACAATCTCCTATCTGGGTATTCCATGTACTTGGCAACAATATAGTTTCGGCATTCCATATACTTTTCAGGTGTCCGGTCCACTGACTTCCCAGAGAAATATTGTGGCACAACCTGTCGCTCTAATCTGTGCACCGTACTAGGGGAAAACCAGTCTGCTATCAAAGAGCAAAATCAGGAAAACTCTACTTCACAATATTTGCAGTTACCTGTATAGTGCGTGTAAAAACCTCTAGAAATGTTGGTGGAAATTTTTTTTGTCAAAAACCAAACATGACAGGCAACTTCTAAAGAGCAATATGAACAAGAACACTAATATTACTTTATTCAGAGAGACGCTAAAGTTGTACATGTAAAATCTCAAAAAATTATGTTAGTGGATACTATGTGTATAGAAAGCAATGTCATATAAATTAAACTAAGGGCTGCTACGATGCACTTAGGTGCTAGGCAGGGAGTCAACTGCCGGATTTTGGGAAAAGGGGAAAAGGAAGAATTCACCAGAAAATAGGTGAAAATCAAATGTGAAGAACCTAACCTTGAGCATTGGTGAATTTATTATTGTGCTTATAACTTTGTAAAACCTTAGGCATGCTAATCTGTGCTCCTATTTAAAATTGGACACACAGTTACAGTACTTAACTGAATTTGGGCTTGATAAACATTCATATGTTTATTTTATATACTTAAGTTTGTAAGTAGGTTGCTTATGACTTGCATTGCGTGACCAAAAGTAAATGAAACTTTAAACACTTTTTCCCACTTTTTGTGCTAGAGTTACATCCACAAAACTATCATGCCATATCATATACTCTAAGGACAACAACCTGCCAATCTAAGGAAAACAACAAAATAACGGATCTTTGCTACTTACATCTACTAGTATTACATCACATGGCAAGTGTTGAAGGAAATTCTAGAATATAATACTAGTATACTACGAAGAAATCAAGAAACTAAACAAAACCTCTACAACACCAATATACGCAAATGCACATAAAAATATACCTGCGTGCATAGGCACCACAAGAACCCTCCCAAGCCCGAACCGTTTAACAACCCCTCTCCCCTCCATAATCTTGGGAGGCGTAATCACAACAGATCCCTCCCCTTTCTCCGAATCAACCAAACTCTCCTTAGTCATCGCCGACAAAGCCTGCAACTGCCCATACGAAACATTCTCCAAACTTACGCAATTCTGCCTACAGCTCTCATTCCCTCTCTCCAACCCCAAAATTGCCACCACCGACGCGTGAGGCCTCTGCACCTTGTGCCTCACCACAGGCGGAAACTCCGATACTCGAATCGCAGACTCCGATAACACCTCAGGTGGCACCAGAGCAACTGGTTTTCGACTCAATTGACTGTTAGGGTTTGGGTTCGGGTGGTTCTCGTCCAATTCGGGGTCGATTTCTTCGTCTTCTTCCTCCTCGGGCTCGTCTTCGGGTTGCGAATTCGATTTTCGCGAGACTAGCGAGTCTCGCTTGCGCTTCTTCCATCTGTTCCTCGTCTCTGTTGCAAGAATTCAAGATTTAGGTTAAACAAGACTTTATAAATAAAGATATAGAGAGATAGATATAGATACAGAGAGATGTATGTATAGGTGGTACCTGATGTGGAAGCTGGCATTGCTGTGAATTGAGAGAGAGATGCAGAGAGAGGAGGGAGAGAGATTAGTGTGGGCCCCTGTGGGGTGGGCAGTAGGTGTGAAGAGTGAGAATGAATTGGGGGAAATGATAGAAGGATGAAGAAGAGATACTAGTGTATGCTTTTGTAATCCTCGTTCTTTCTTTTATTCCCTTTTTTACCGTATAAATCTTCTTTTGTATATATCAATATAATTTTCTTTTCTTTTGTTTATAAATAAAAATAATTTTATTATTGTCAGGTATAATTTTATTTTTAGAAAAAAATAAAAATATAGTATGTATAGATAAATATGAAATTGTTGTGATTTACTATTTAATATATTAATTTCAAGTCAAAAGTGAATTTTGATTTTAAATTTGATGTATCATATTTGTTTTACCTAAATTGGTTTATAATATTAAAATAAATTTGAATTTGAAATAATTTTTTTATTGAAACTTATGTCCGGACAATATCAAGGTATATAAAGAGAAGAATGCAAGTAATTGCTTTAATTGAGAATAAATTAATCTGATGTGAATGTAGAAAAATTTGTACGTACAATATTATGTGAATATATTTTGTAACTAAACTAAATCGATTTGCCTTAAAAAAAAAACTAAATCGATTTGAATACTCGTTCTTTTCCAAGTTATCCGGTAGGTGTTGAGTAGCTATAAGAGTGCGTGAAAATATTATTATGACTAAATATGTTTTCCGATTTTTTTTTAAATAGAACATGTAATTATAATATGAAAGCTCAAGATGTAGTTAAGTAGGGAGGGATTTATGAAATATATTGGGACGGGGAGGATACATTTGTATGAAAAGTATCATGGTTATCGAAATAAAATAGGATGTGGCCGTTTTGAATTATATTTGTAATGACACATATGCTCAACTGATTATGCGAATTCCATTATTAAGATGCAGGGTTCTAGAAAAGGTTATGAGCGATGGATTACCAGGAAAAGTTATAAATTTTCTATGGAGGACGTGTAGGTCGTGTTTATATATTGTTGTAACTATGATGGTAAAAGAGTCACTATAACCAGTAAATATTCTTAGTGCTGAATAAATGACGAAAATACAGTACATGTCATGTTCGAGTGTTTTTTTGCAAAACATGTATGGGAAGCTTTTGGCCTTCTAAATTATGCTCAAATCATGTCAAATGAGACGGTTGTAGATATTTCAAACGGCTGTTAAGAAATGAAACAATGGAGCAGAATGTTTTAATAGCATTGTTTTGCTGAAGCATATGGAACCGATGAAATAAGTGGGTGCGAGAGAAAGTTGATATGTCTATCTTTGGAACTAGAACGACTACGTTAAATTTGTTAACGGACTGGAAAAAGGCTCAGATGGATGGTGCACAACATAAATCAGTGGTGAATTCAAGTAATTGACAGTCACAACTACTACAAATGAGATGGATAAAAGTCAATATCGATGTTGCTATATTTATTGAGGTTAACGATGTTGGTACTGGGAGTGTAGTTCGGGGTGAAAGAGGCAAATTTATGTGAGCTATGTGCAAGAAGTTAAAGTGTTGAGGTCGTCCAGAGAAGCGGAAGCCATAAGTCTCAAAGAAGCTCTTTCTTGGACAAAGAGACATTGATATGCAAGGTGTGTGTTCGAGACAGACTCTAAGCTTCTTGCAGACGCATATAATGAAAATGGAGTAAAAATCTATTTACATTCTTTTGTTAGAGATTGTGTTGAACTGACTAAGCACTTTGATAAAGTAATAGTGTAATTTGTGCATCACTCTGCGAATGTAGTAGCTCATTCGTTAGTTAGAGTTTCTCATTCTATGCCAGACCTACAAGTATGGAGCGATGTTGCTCCTGATTTTCTTTCTGATGTACCTACGATTGATTTAATTCAAGTGCGATGGTTTCAAAAAAATAGTAAATGTAATTGCTCAGTAAATTAGGCCGAACGGATCATCACGATTTGGATCATCTTTTAGTGGGCCTGGGTCTATGGAAATGGCCTTCCAGGACGAGCTTCCAACAAATTCTGAAATTTGATTCAATATTAAAGTTAAAAAATATACTTTTAAAATATTAAGAAAGGGGTCAGAGATATACATTACTATCAAATTTAAAATACAGATGTATTATATTTCTTATACTTTATAACTTATAAAATTAATAGATGAACATGACAAATATTGAGTACATAATTTTCGAACATCATAAGATTAAGGTTGTGACGATTAATTCATTTTTGTAGGTATTGACAGAGTTACTTATTTTGTTCCTTGTATGCTCATCCTTGACCATCTTCTCAAACACATCATTAAAGTCTTTCCTTATTCGGGAAGCATAGGCAGGATTGTTTCAAGAAGTTCAAAATATTTTCCTGAATTGGGAAACAAGGCAGATTATTTCAACGATCCCCAATGATCTTCACTACTTTATTTCTAATTGCATTTTTTTCACTTTCAATATTTTTTTGATTTGGACTTTTACATAATCAATAGTAGATGCAACCTCTGCCAAAGTAGGCCTCTCATCACCATCAGCAATGCGCAACATCTAAAAAAGCCGCTTTAATGCACTTATGCAGTCAGCAACAATACCCCAAAGGACAGATGAGACCCTTCTTTCATTTTCTGTTTGGCAACTTTGGCCTGGTCCGGTCGAAGTCACAAAACAAGTAATGCAATGGCTCCTGGTTCCTTTGCAGACTCTATAATGTAAGAAAAACAAGAGCAAAACTCGTAGTTCTAGCCATCACTAAGTGCTCTCCATTAGTCTCTTCTCTCGTAGCATCAAGGACAAGCCCATGCCTATATATAAATGTAGTGCATCCTCTTGCTTGATTGATTGCCTTATTAAAGCTTAAAATTTTACCAAAAACCTTTAACATCAAATCAAGGCAGTGCGCAACACATGAAGTCCAAAACAATATAGGCATCCTAATCTCCAAAATCTGACCAGCTAGCTTGTAGTTTGCCCCATTATCAGTCACTACTTGAACAACATTTTTCTCACCAATTTTCTTTATCTTGCTTTTAAGTAAGTTCGCCAACATTTGTGCATCATGTCATTCGATTGAATCATTAATCAAACCCAAAATAAAATTACCTTGAGGACTATCAGTAAGGAAGTTTATGAGACCCCTCCTTTGTCTATCCGTCCATCCATCTGACATAAGTGCGCAACCATACATCTTCCAAGCTTTCTCCTGATTCTCCTTCAATTCCAACTTTGGCCATTGAACTCGATCATGTATCTCGTAACTTCTAGAGTTTACAACATTGAAAGGAATCCCACATTCGTAGGAAAAGTTTGCAATATGCATATGGACTAGTTCTTTCGCTTCTTAAGTCCTTAGGCGATTTTCCAAAGTTTTTTGACTTGCTCCTAGTGTGTGCTTATATTTAATAACCTGTTTT
Organism: Daucus carota subsp. sativus; assembly: GCF_001625215.2. NCBI lineage: Eukaryota > Viridiplantae > Streptophyta > Magnoliopsida > Apiales > Apiaceae > Daucus > Daucus carota. Next base: position 45,438,321 of record NC_030381.2, on the reverse strand, counting down.
GAAGTCCACATATACAACATTGAAGCAACAAATTTTGAGCTAGCTTTTCGCTTATTAAATATAAATGGATGGGCAGAAGCTTTGTCTTTCTTCCCGGCACCTGATTTTGAACTTTGAAGAATGTTTGAGGCTACTGTTAAAGGTATTTCTTCAACATAATCATCGATGTGTTCTTCATCAATCTAGACATTTTTTTAGTCTTCTTTTTATTTTGCACAAACTTATGCATCTCTTTGGCAACTTCTTTGGTTGTTATGGAACACTTGACAATATCGGGATATCCACTAATCAAGTGTTATTTTAACCGATTCATTCTTCCATGATTTTGATTCCTGCAAAGAATATATTTGATAATATCTTTGTTATTATCTGAAAGAGGATGTATGCATACTTCCATCCCGGATCATATATCCCGGATCCCTGCAAAGACTTACCTTATGAATATATTTTGATCTTTAGCCAACATGGATTTAACATGGATTTCTTTATACGGGGGCGGAGAGTTTAACATGAATTTCTTTATATTGCGTGCAGAGGTTTTGACATGGATTTTAATATTCCTATAAAGTATACTTTCATAAATTATTTTTAAAAAATCTAAATAAAAATATGATGTTTAAATTTATATATATATATTTTTTAAATTATAAGTTATAAAACTATATTTCATGTACACTTTAAGATACGTGTCAAATAATTAAAAAAACTGTAAACAATGAATAACATGAAGAAAGTATATTCTAATTTCAGTCAAAATAAAGACGGATTAGTTCATTAGATATTAAAAATCATCGAATGAAATGTGTACCTATAGACACATACCGACAATCATTTAATAATTAGTCGGTGAATTTCTCAGTTCCAATGTATTAATTAATAATAATATTTTTCCGTCACTACACAAATATTCACCCATCAAAATTTTCTCACCGGAGTAAAACTAGCTGTTAGCGTGTCATGGGCCATGGACACCCTAATTCGTTATTATTCGACTTATTTAGATTTTTCTTTTCGGTTAGAAACTTAGAGTAATTTTTAAAAATACTTTGGATCCGACCCGGAGTACTCTCCAAGCCACTGCTTTTATTCCAAAAACATAAACTCGCACAACCCTTCGCTTCTGTGCAATTCAACACACTCAGAATCATCTTCATCACACACACAATCACAAGCAGCAATGTCGGTACGTTATTTCATCTCTATCCACACGCGCGCGCGCGCAATCAAATATATTGTTTAGTTTTTTTTAAACCCTAACTTTATCATTTTTTTTGTGATTTTTAGATCTGATTGTATGTTTAGTTTGATTGTGTAATTGATTGATGAATCGTTTAGATTTTCGAGTACAATGGAAGTGCTTTAGTGGCTATGGTTGGCAAGAACTGCTTCGCGATTGCTAGCGATCGGCGTCTCGGTGTGCAGTTGCAGACTATCGCTACTGATTTTCAGAGGATTTTTAAGATTCATGATAAGCTGTTTCTCGGCCTCTCCGGCCTCGGTTCCGATACACAGACTTTGTTAGTTTCTCGAAACTGCTCTGTATATGTGTTTGTATTCGTTAAATATTAACTGATGATCTGTGTTATGAATTATGATTTGTGCTATGGTGATTTGCAGCTGATTTGTGTGTGTGTGTGTTGATATTTGGGTGTTTACTTTGATATTTGCTTTTTTGGCTTTTAAAATGCTAAATGGTGATTTGGTATTATTGATTTATGGCTGATGAATTGTAGTGTTTGATGTGACTACTGATTTGTGTTTAAAGTGTTATGTACCTGAGTTGTGTGAGTATATGTTAGTCTCTTGGTCTTTTTTAAAATATTTATTTGTTTAGCTTTTAAACTGCAAACCAGTGATTGGTACTACGAATTTATGACTGGTGTTTTGTATTATTTTCTGTGACAAGTGATTTGTACTATATTAATCTGCCGCTGAGTTGTAGAGTTAGTAGGATAAAATGGGTTGGCATGGAATATGAGTATATGACCATGTTTATATGCCTGTGTGTTGGTTTAAGAATATGAATTATCGGGGTAGTTCAGTTTCCAGAGAAAGAAAGAAAGTATATTCTCGTGATCAAGAAAATATATCAGTAGTCAGTACAGAAATGAAAGTTAACTAGTAAGGATTGATTAGTAATTAAGAAATCAACGTTTTACTTGTGGAATTTGGTTTAAATTATAACATAGAATAATGGCTTCCTTCTGCTTATTTTTTAATCAGTAGTTTGTATGTTTAGTGTTGTCTTTAATACAACATGATGTGAGAATTTTAAAATGCAAGGACCTAGTCACATACAAGAACTTGTATATATGGCCAAATGTGAAACATTTTTATTTACAAAAATTTTCTATTTCCACCCCCAAATTTCATGGAGCAGTGCCATGTCTGTATATCCATGTAGATTATTCTGAATCATGTTTCTTCGTAGACATCAACGGCTTGTATTTCGTCACAAGTTGTATCAACTTCGAGAGGAGAGAGATATGAAGCCTGAAACTTTTGCTAGCCTCGTCTCTGCCGTTCTTTATGAGAAAAGGTCGGTAAATCTCCCTGCAATATTATTTTTTCATTTCTTCCCTAAACATATAGTTGATTTTTTTGATTGACATTTGTGTTTGATATAATATGTGCTAGCTGATAATCCAAAATGTGTAATGAGGTTGAATGTTTAATATGTAGGTTTGGTCCATATTTTTGCCAACCTGTGATTGCTGGATTGGGGGATGATGACAAGCCCTTCATCTGCACAATGGATTCTATTGGAGCCAAGTATGTAAAGTTTCATCTTAATATGTTATCATCTAATTGTGTATCAAGATGTTGAAAATGTCAAGTTTTGAGACATCAATATTCTCAAGTAAGTTGGAATAAATAGCTGTTACAGTTCGTATGGAGAAATTATTGGTGTTATTTTCTAATGCATTTTCTCGTCACACACACACACTCGCATATATATATATGTCTGTGTGTGTGTGTGTGTGTGTGTGTGTTGAATGAGGAGACTCTGGAAGAAACATTTAAAGAACCAAGGAACTGCAAAAAGAAAAAGGGTCTGTGTGTGTGTTGGGGGGGGGGGGGGGGGGGGGGGGGGGGGGGTGGGGATTAAAAGGGGAATGAGGCAGGTTAGAACTTTTGACCAACAATTGTAAGTTCATAATGGATCAGATGGCACTGTTATTCTCTGACACAAGGCTCGTAGATTGTGAAGGCAGTGGGGGGCTAATGATTTTTATCTAGGGTGGCCTGAATTGTATTATGCAACTTTTTTAATACAAGACTACACGAGATCAAAATTAATATTACATCTGTTTTAGCGGATTAATTATATTATGTCAGCTAAATATCCTATTGATTGGTTGTACAAAATAATAATGACTTGAATTGATTATATAATATTTTCATAATCGTGGTATCTAATTTGAATATAATAATTTTTCGAATTGAAAAGATCAACTATAAGTTTTAAATATTGGTTGGTGTAATAAGTTCATAATGGATCAGACGGTACTGATATACTCTGACACAAGGCATGTAGATTGTGAAGGCAGTGGGGGGCTAATGATTTTTATCTAGGCTGGGCTGAATTGCATTATGCAACTTTTTTTACTACACAAGTTCAAAATTAATATTAAATATGTATGGATTAATTATATTAGTTCGGCTAAATTATTATGCTTATTGATTGGTTGCAAAAAATAATAATGACTTGAATTGATTATATTTTCCTGATAAAACTAGTGAGAAAAAAAAAAGAAAATCCATATACACTTGGCAAGTTTTGGCTATATTTTTTTCCATAAGCGTGGTATCTATTTGAATATATGAACTTTAAGAATTTAAAAGGTTAACTATAAAGACCTGCCTTTTTTAAAGATTGGTTGGTTTGACATGGTTCTAACATTTTTTTATGTTCTATGCTTGAAAATTTTCAGAGAGCTGGCAAAGGATTTTGTTGTTGCAGGTACTGCCTCAGAATCCCTTTACGGAGCTTGTGAGTCCATGTTTAAGCCCGACATGGTATGCCATCAAACTTGATTGATTTTAATATATGTATATCTGCTTTGATATAGATTTATAGACATATACAAGTCATGTTAGGAAAGACTGGTATCACACGTTCAAATGTAATGTCTTGCGACTCTTGTCACCTACACAGGCGTTGCTATGGTTGAGAACGGATATGGAGGAACTGTTTTTTTTTAATATAGTAAAATCTGAAATGTCTCTGTTAGCTGCATTCTAAATTTCCATGCATTGGCTTACAATGCATATACAAGTACGCAAGTAGTGAAGTGAGGGTTGTGAAGGGAGCACAGTTTTTTGGCTATGAAGAGGATGTCTACAATCTTGAACTAATGTGAAATGTTAAGTGGTTGAACATCACACCAGGATGGTGATACACCAATTTTTCTGTTATAGCCTGATTCTGTTTTACTAAATAGTTCTCGGTTCCTGCTTTGCGCAGTAGACAGTTACTTTCATGCTTGATATAAAAGTGAAGGTTTCTGCAAGTATCACGTGTAGTAAAAACATTAATTTGGTGTGTTAAATAGGTGAAACTTGAAATGAAAAAGCAACCTAGCCATGTATGGAAGATGCAGGATTAGATAAGACACAGTTCTAATCCGAATCTTTATTAATTCAGGGCTACCAATTTCTGTTTGCTCTCACTTTAATATCTTCAACAACCAGAACTTTTTACCCATGTTAAATGGCTATAGATCTGTAGCCAGTGTCACCGCTAAATTGTTTCCCATTCTTTAAAGTCTAGTCACTCTTTAGTGGCACTAAATTCATGTTGTAGGTGAAATGGCATTTGTATTTGCTTACTGAAAGCAAGTTGTTAATTATGTTGGCATCCCTTAGGAAATAATTGTGAAATGATTACATAATGGATTTAGGTCATTAATTATGAACTTTATCATTCCACCTGTAATAACAGGAAGCCGACGAATTATTCGAGACAATCTCTCAAGCACTGCTATCATCTGTGGATCGTGATTGTCTCAGTGGCTGGGGAGGCCATGTATACGTAGTGTAAGTAAATATAGTTCTCTATTAGTTTGAACAAGTTGCAAATTATTTTTTGATATAGTTAGTGACTTATTGGACATGATTCCTCTATGCTGACAGTGATATTCGAAAGAAAAGCAATATCTTGAAATGATTTAAAACTTCTTTTGCTTTAACATTAGGATAACTTATTTTAGCAATATATATGTTCTCATGCTAGATGCCCAATCCACCTTAGGGAATAAACAAAATTTTAATGCCAATTTATAATTTGAAGTTGGTTACATCCCTTGTCATTATGGACTTATTTTTTTCAGTATGCAAGTGTAAATTTTTTAAGCATCTTGTTTGGATTGTTTCAGGACACCAACAGAAGTAACTGAAAGGACATTGAAGGGAAGGATGGATTGAGATACTGGAAGGAAGATTTACCCTGAACTTTACGCGTCAAGCTTTTCCTTTAGTACCAGTCGTAGCTTTTCTTTTGTATCACATTGGTGTATTATGTTATTACGGGTTTTTACAACTTGAAAACAGGATGAATGAGCTTAGTCTTTACCATCTAATTTATAGCTTGTTATTATACAACTCATCTTCCCTTGTGAAGAGATGGTATATAAAAGCTATGATAATGGTGAATGCCTTGCTTTTTAGTGATACTATGTGAGCACTCAACAGTGCATATTCTATTGTCTTTAAGGCATTAGTGACGTTTGCTGGTTATCTACTTTACTAATCAAGGATGTTTCATTGTGACCAACTTGTCTAAACTGCTGTTTAAACTTTGAAGTAGTACCAGAATTTCCCCAATGATCCTTAAACTTTACTGGAAGGCCCAGAATAACAAAGGATTAAATGAAGGTGAAACTTTATACTTTATAGTACTAAATGGTTGTATGTAATAGGGTATTGGCGGGGATCAATATTGAAGGATCAATATTTATTTATCACAGAATGACAGTAACTGGTTAATTATTACTACAACTAAAGTACATTTTATTTTATATCAGGATAAATAAATAATGTCCTTGCTACAATATTGGTTACAGAAAATAGCTATGAAAATATGTTTCAAGTCATTTTTTTATCAAGATTTATTTCTTTGTTTTTTTGATATTCTTTCACAAGTTATCGTGTGTCATAAATTATAATTCTTGATATTTTATAAGTACTGTTGTGTTGTTTTCCCCCCAGTATTTTGTGTCTTTACTTTTTCTCCCAGAAACATCAAAATATCAGTTACAATTTTAAAAATAATAATATCTACATTCATAATTAATAATAAAACAAGTTTCTAAATATTTCAGCAATTTTTGTGGTAAAAATTTCATTAAAATACACTGTGCACAGATTTCTTTAGTTATAGGATAAGAAAACCTTACTTATATATTTATTTAATTTAACTAGTTTTTTTTTTTTTTTTTTTTGTAATATGACAGAATTGTCCAATTGTATCTCAACTAGGGAATTATGCCCGCGCTTTGCGTGCGGAAATTATTAAAATTTTCATTAAAATGAGGTCGGAAAATAAATTAAACCAATATTAACATTATATTTTTAATCCTTAATTTACATATTATGTGTATATATATATTGGTATTGCATCATTAAAAAAATAATTATTTGGAGTACGACTTTAATAATTTATAATTTATAAAGGTAATATACGGGTATTACATCATCAAAAAAATTAATTATTTGGAGTTATACACGGGAATTATGCCCGCGCTTCATATGCGGAGAAGTTATTAGCAATTTTAATATATTATGAATAAACAGAAAAAACCCTCGATCATGTTTGATTCGGTGAATGAAGTAGATGATATTCCAGAATAAGAAACCCCTGATTCATATGCATCTGTAGCAACAAACAGCTTGCTTTTGGATACCACATTGTCCTTGTTAATTTTAGCTTGCTTTTTAATATTTTTATAATATTAAAAATTAAAGATTTACGGCACTTCAAATGTGGTGAAACTGTATTTGTAATTCCAATCTACAAAAGAACAAATTATGTTTCACTTAAATATCAAATATCAATTCTCTAAAAATGTCAAAAATCAGTGTCCATATATCATGTAACATATTTATTATTATGTTGATTATTACAAAATATATCATTAATTTTGAAAGAAAATAACTAAATAATGAGAATATATTCATGAAGTTATATAAAAATATGAAAAATTATTGCGAAGAAATATATCATTAATAAATTATAATTTTCTCTGCATTGTCTAAACATTTCAGACATTGCTAGCTGTTGAGGAATACAGCCCAACAGCCAAGAGGATGGAGATTCAAATAAGATATTAGCTGACCTTAACATTATTCTCAAAATTATGAAATATTAGCCCAATCCTATATTCCAAAATCGAAAAACATCAGTAAGAGGAAAGTACAATAGGCTAGTTCAAAAAATGCCTGGATCAAGGTGCATTATCACTATGACTCTTAGTCACTGGATTGGCTAATATCTGTGGTGGCATCAAACCACATGTGGGAAAGATCAGAACTTGCATTCATGACTCTAAACTATCATAGTTTAAGTGACTCATGTGATACCACCTTAATTAAACCACTACACTGCACTATTAGGAAAACAATTATCTGCATCCTAACAATGAAGGAAGTCAAAAGGCAATTAAACAATAAAAAGCCTATGATTACCAGGGAACCCTCCTTTGTGTTTCATTCAAAGGTCTGTAAGCAGATGATTATCAAATCACAAACTATGTGATAACCCGTGTTTTGAAGATGACGGCAAGACTGAACCCAGCAGAGTTCGTCCTCCCTGTAAATTATAAAACATAAAACATATCATTAAATCGAGAATTTTCATGCAAAAGATATCACAGTAGGTAATAATCTACTTGAGCTGCAGATAAATTTCTATACACACTATGACGACTCATGAATCTCAAAAATTTGAAGAATTTAACCCAATATTTTTAATGATCTGATAAGTCCTGAAAAGTAGAATGAAAAAATCATGCTAAGAGGTAGAATTTAGGATGAAAAAAAAGTGTCAAAGGGTTGGCTCAGCAACTGCTTACAATCATTCTTCTAATTAACTCGTTGCTCATGGCCACCTTCACTTGCATTATATTTACATAAGTGGTGTCATCGACTCACCGTATAACTGAGATCTCAATAAGCTGCAATAATAAAATTGTTTGTTAGTCATATACCAGTTATGCATTGCCTAATAATTTAAAGAAATGCACAAAGTGTATATGTATTGCATTTGTCATTATCAAAATAAGCAGCTAAATATACCAAAAGAATCGGCAAAAGGTGATAACATACCAATCTTTATCTCTTTTCAGTGTCATAAGCTTTCGTTGTTCTGTCGGATCTGGTAGTTCATTGCGGAATCTTCATATATATGTTTTCTGATTGGTCCACCGGGTGTAAACATGCAGTAGAAAATATGCAAACAAATAAATTTTGATTATTAATGTAACATCTATATTTTTTAAAACATTAAAATATACAATCAAGATCATTATTTGCAGTGAGTGGTGTATAAATTTTGTAGCAATACACTTTTCAGATTTCCAGTAGAATGTCTATCTTTAAACTCCTTTAATTTATTGATGATGTAGTACCTGTAAATATTACATAATATGCCAAATAAAGATTAAAAATCGAATGAAAATATTGGTTAAAGTGATTTTCCATCCTCATTTTAATGAAAATTTTAATAATTTACCCGCACGCGAAGCTCGGGTATAATGAATTTAAATAGCATGACCAATTCTTAAAATGAAATTTAGATGCAAGAACAAAAGGCTTTCTGATTACCTCTTTCTTGTGTCTCCAACACATGGCCAGGAGCATTGTTTGGACCAATGCTATGTACAGGGGTACGGTCAAAACCTGGTAGTTGGTCGTACAAATGCGCATTTCACAGCAAAAAATTAGATCAATTTTAAAATGCATTGTATAGATTTGCATAAAACTTCATATACCTACTAATGACAATCATACATCTTTACCTGTGCTTGTTATCTGGGAGTTGAAACCATGACCATGATTCCCATTAAAGTGCCAAGTAGACAGCGGAGTTAAGTTGCAACCTACGTAAAGATTGGGTGGTCAAAAAAAATAATATGTAATAGTCAGGAGCATAGAACACCAGAGATATATTTGTGGAAGCACTATGGAAATTATTGCCTGGACCAAACAAAATACGGAGCAGAGAATGACACCTTTGGTTGTGGTTCCCATAACAAAGGCAAGGGGTGAATTCTGATCAACAGTAGACAAAGGAGACCGACTGGATCCTGCAAAGAACGAAACAAACGGCGGCTGGTTATAAACTTGTTCTCAAATCAGCACAAAACAGCAATACTTGCGTATATGAGGAGGTGTCACCTCCGCTATTTTGGCAAGACCTGGAGGATTGGTCCTAGATTTCTTGATGTTTTCTGCACGTTTTTGCGAAAATGAATCGAGCGCCCTTCCGCCTGCATAATTTCGGACGCCTGAAAATTAATTAAAATTGTGAGTTGATAGATCAAACACGTGGTGTTCTTGTTCACCCGAATAGTTGATTGTAATCTATAATCACCGGAGAAGGAGCCATCCATTGCATTCTCTTTGTTCCTTTTACAACCTGGAAAATTAAATCCATCAGCCATCGTCAAAAACTCCTTGACACAAAATCACTATGAAAGAACAGTGTTGTGCTCGGAATCAATTAATAAATCATCTTCATTTATCAGATTTTTATCAAGCTTTGACATAAGAATTATGCTGACCGAGGTTCGTAGTTGAATCCATGGTAGATTAATCTCTTTATCATATATCAAACAATTACATTAGAGCCTAGCTATTCGATGAGATCCTGACTATGCAAGAAATTTGAATTTTTAAGTTAAACATCCAATGCACAGAAACAATTGTCTGAGTTAGTCACTTACCATAGTTCCAGACCGGATGACAATCAATATGAATCAATATGACCTCCCTGATTTGCCGCCTCAGTAATTGTCCGTGAGTGACGCACAGGATTCCTCGAGCACGGGAAGCCTTAAGACAGAGTTGGTAAAGCCGGTTATATACCGGTTATCGAAAAGGAATTCGGGTCATGCATTCAAGTCGTTTATGATGTGTACTGGGTAAAAAGCGGGTAAACAGCCTAACTCATGGGTAAATATGCTAAACGGGCTGTGCACTCTTATAGAAATATAGAATAGAATATAGATATAGATTCTTTACAGGAGTAAAAACCAAACTGCCAAGGACTGACAGTTAAGAAACGGTTAGTGAAATGGCTACAAAGTTCAAACCCTCTTTCTCTTTCATTCGATTATCACACCCGCCTCTCTTTCTCTATAAATTCATCTTCTCAGTCTTCGAACATGTTATTCACACGCAGGAATTTGTCTCCCATATGACACACACACGGTTTTACTCAATTTTACTGCGTACACATGGATGGCCTTTGCAATGATTCTTAAATATTTTTACTAAAAAATAACAACGCCAGAGAGAGAGAGGGGAAGAGAGAGAGAGGGAGGGAGGGAGAGAGAGAGAGAGAGAGAGGGAGAGGGAGGGGGAGGGGGAGAGAGAGAGAGAGAGAGAGAGAGAGCGGGAGGGAGAAGGGGGGGGGGGGAGAGAGAGAGAGAGAGAGGGTCTCCAGTGGTAATGGAAAGTCTCATCAGCGGCATTGCATCAGGAGTTGGTTCAGTTATTTCAAAAATATTTGGGTCTCCCCTTGATTTCCTTTCGGGAAAATCTTGCAGGTACTCCTTACTGATCAAACATTATGCTACAAAATATTTGCTTCCCTCTTTATCTAAACTATATTCTACTAATTTGTATGGACTCAAAGTTATATACATCATTGATTAGGCGTTCTGATGAAAATAAGAGTTTATGTATTGTTTAGACGCTTTGTAAAATTTCATTTCCATGGTATGTGGTTCAGCTCAGTATGTGCCCCAACATGGGATTTCATTTGTTATATCGAAAACTTCTGCGTTTCCCAGTTATTCAAGTTTGCCATGGTTGCCCTTCTACTCTACTGTGGTGAGTGTCATTTCTTGTCGACGTTATCGTTTACTTTTAGATATATCTCTTATGCACTTGCATTTGGCATTTTCTAAATTTGCAGTTCTCTTCTTCTTTTATTTGCTATATCAATTGGGCATTTGTAAGTGCATATGTTGGACTTCCTGCAAGATAGTTTGGGGATGCATTTCGGTATATGTCTCAGTGTGGGAGTATTGTTGCTACTTTCTGTTTGATAAGCTTCGTCATGTTAAGCGGATAAGTCGTAGAAGACGCAGAAGAGATGTTGAAGGGCAATACTACGCAAGTTCAAGTGATGAAGTTGAAGAAGAGAGTAGTAGCAGCACTTGTAATGATGAAGTCTCCAGGATTGAAAAGAAAAGGAGGCATAGGAGAGATTACAAGAGGGATCATGTGACAAGATCACTGAGACCACGGAGCCATCGAGTTCGGGTAGGAGTAAATGAAAATTCAGGTTACATTACTAGAAACAACTCAAGTAAGCATTGGGATGATCACGATAGCAGTGTTCATAGTATTCGAGTGGCACAAACTTCAAAGTTTGCACGAAAAGGAAGCAGTTTTAAAGGTTCCAAGCACAGGAAAAGGCGATAACATGATATCAGGGAGCTCATAGAAGAATTTGTTGTTGTTGGGATTGCCTCAGAATTTTAATTATGGTGTTAATCACAACATGCTCCAAATTGACATGGTAAGTTCTCTAATTATTATGTACATCGTTACTGAATTGTACCCTTTGTTAAAAGTATCCTAGTTATTTCAATTACAAAGATATAAGCTTAATATGAACTGCATACTTGGGATATGAACTGCGTACTTGGGAAACAGTGATTTATAGAGGATGAACCCACAATCATAACAAATCTCTGTGTATGTGGAGTAGCTAATTACTGTTTGACATTTCTGGTAGACATTGTTTGAATAGTCCAAATTCCAACGAGATACAATGACAACGAATCCTTATAGGATGCAGGGAGTACATATTGTGTTCTTGATCCTTAATCTGTGTTTATTTAGAGTATGAATTGGATATTTCTTATTTTAAAAAAAGTTTCATCGACTACAAATATCAAGAAAAGGATTTGGGAATATAAAAAAAGTTATAATTGGTTCCACAGGTTGCGTGGTCAATTTTACGGTATTAGAGATCATTATATCTTCCAATGCTTGCCTAGTTAGTAGGGATGAGCGGAAACCGAACCGAAAACCGAAACCGAACCGTAAACCGCCAAAACCACATGAAACCGCACCGAATAAAAACCGCACCAATACTTTGGTTTTGGTTTTGGTTTTCACAAATTTTAAAACCGAATACAAACCGAACTGCACCACAATAATATTTATATTAATTTAATTATTTATTTTATATATCTAAAGATAATATATAAATTATATGTATAATAAAATATATATCAGGTGTGTGAGTTTTTGTACACTGCCTGCCCAGTATCTTGTTACAACATGATTCATGAGCATATAATTTTTAAGATTTCTAGTGCAAGACTGCAAGTTACTGGTGATGCTACTGTTTTATATCTGAAGTTTTGAACAGGGCTCTGTGATTTGAATTGCATTAGCAGATTAGCTTGTAATAGTTTAAAATTCCTTTATTCAAATTGTCAGCCTGTGAATGATAGTTATGGCTATCTTATGTATTAAACTATGCACATCCTGTTCCAAATTATCTATCCTAGAATCTCAGTTCAGTAACATGTAGCTCAAGAATTTTGATAGCTCTTAATCACATGTCAATAATTCTGTAATGCCTTTTATTTGTTTTGTTTTCTCTGTGTTGATGTCAAGATTTTTAGTTTTTCGGACTTTTCACGGTTTGAAAACCGAACCGCACCATATGAAACCGAAACCGCTATATTATAAACCGAACCGCACCAATGGTATTTGGTTTGGTTTTGGTTTTTAATTTTAGAAACCGCACCTATGTGGTTCCAGTTGCGGTTTTAGGTGCAAACCGCACCATGCACATCCCTACTAGTTAGTAGACTTCCACTATAGTTTGCAATCACTTCAAGGTTTTCCACAGTAGATCAAGCTAGTTCCTATTCTGTCTTACCATTAATTACAAAGAAAGAGTGTTTTAGCAAGCGTATGTATTAAGACTTCTTCCCCGTCAGGATGTCTGTGGTGGTGCTTTATGCTACAAAGCCTATTTCTGTATGCATATTTTTCAGCAATTTTAAATGCATGATGCATCATTGATCAATTTGACAGTAACTTGTGTTAATGCTACATCATATGCCAAGCAGCAGCCTCCGAATGCTGCTCCTTTGTTTGTCTCTTGTACTAAAGGTTCTTATACTTTATCAGGCGAGTAGGCCCAGCATTTCTTCAGGCAGGGAAAGAAGGATCAAAGTGGCAGTTTTATCTGATTATTGAAGCTTCTGATGTCAGAGACTCTGAGCCATCATATAATCTGCTCACAACAGTGTTTTCCTAAGAGGACCTTCATTTCGCCCAATTTTAGTGAAGGGGTTTCACTACGATTTAACACTTAAGAAATGATGACGCTGACTCATATAAACGATGATTATAGAAGGGCAAAACCAGTCATACATTTAAGTTTTTGGATAACTTCAAGAGTACCCTTGTGAGAGTAAGCAGCAGTCAAAGAAAGTTGCAAGCAAAAAGAATATGGTAGCAGTGTGCTTGGACTCGAAGACAGCCAAAAGATGAGTCTCCAGAAAACACTCCGAAAACAAGGTCACCTGGTCAAAGATTAACAAGTTAAGAACATTCGTCGCATTTATTTTTGCCAAGAAAAACTAATAGCATATGTGGAGGCAAAAATAGCTTTGTTCTATGTTCTTATGTTTTGTAAGACTAGCAGAAGATATTACCAGTTTACTTTTTGTAGACATCAGTTTTTTCCCTCTGCAGCTGTTGCTCTGTTCTTCTTAAGCTAACAAGTAGTTCTGGACTGCTACCCCTTCTGCCAGTAGTGCTTGGTGCTGGAAAAAGATTCTATCCCTGAGACCTTTGGCAAAGCTAATGATTTTTTACAAGCCTGGCAGAAGCTGTTCCTTCTCTCTGTGGCATGACCCTTGGTGCAATAGAGCACCCCTTGCTGCTCAATTTGATTATAGTCTACTGTCTGCACTTGAGGCCACAGCTTCTGATGAGGTGAATTATATACAGGAGAATGGACAGTGGAACCTTGGAGTTAGTACTCACTACCTGGTAAGAGATCTAAGGAACCTTTGCAGTGCCATTACCCCTACTGGTACTGATACTATTCTTTGGAATGATTGCTTTCATTCAAGAGTATCAATTTCTGTGATCTATAATGATATTGCTACTCATAAATCTCCCCCTCCTTGGCTGGAATTTGTTTGGAACATTTTTTCTGTCCCCAGATATGCAATATCTGCTTGGCTCATTCTTCAACAGAGACTTCTTACTAAAGACAGAATTCTTCGTTTTGGCATGATTGTTGACCCAACTTGTGTCTTGTGTGCTAGTGACTGTGAATCTCATTCTCATATTTTTTCTAACTGCCCATATACACACACTGTTCTATCTGCTTGTCCTGTCCCGGTTTGTACTAGCTGGAATGATTTCACTACTGGCAGTTACATTCGCATTGGCTGTCCGAGAATTACAAGATTCATTGCTGCTGCTTGGAATGCTATCTGGACTGAGAGAAACAATCGAATTTACAGGAATGTTAGGCGCAACCCTGCTGAACTAATTTCACTTGTTCGAGCTCAAGTTAGGGAAAAACTGTACTCCTGTCCTCATTTCCGTAAAAGAGTCCAGGCTGATCAAACCATTATGCTTCTGCTGTATTGAGACATAGTGATTTTTGTTTTCTTGGTGACTTCATGGCAAGTTGAACTCTAGTTTATATTGTATGCTTCCTTAACACGGGGAATGCCCCTGATATGTATTTTTTCCTCTTCTTTTATAAACTTTTCAAGTAGCAAAAAAAAAAAAAAATAGTTATACCGTTATTGACGAATAGATCCCTTAATTCATCAATATTTTTCATACGAACCTTTGAATTTATCAATTAGAGGAGAATATGCTATTTAGCGCAATGAGATAGTTCAAGTGGAAAGAGTTTATCTGTTATCGTCCCACAAATTCTGTATTTCTTGTTATAAGACATCAATACCCTTTATTAATAAGCGAAACCACTTTTCGGTGGAACATCGGTACCAAAAGTACCAAAATTTGGTCACTTTCATATTGATTAGGATTTTATAGTCATTGTTATATTATTATTAAAAGACTTTTATATTGAATAGAATTTTATTATTAAAGACCTCAATATTCATTAGGACACTGAAAGACTTCTGTATTGATTAGAATTTTATTATTAAAAACTTCAATATTTATTAGGACAATGTAATATAAATTTTTTATTTAATAACAACAATCATTATAGAATTATGAAAAGATTTTCATATTATTAGGATTTTATACTTATTATTATACATTTTTAGGATTCTATAATTATTATTATACAATTATGAAAAGACTTCTATATTGATTCGGATTTTATAAATAAAAATTTCAATATTGGTTAAGATTATTATACTACTACATAAAAAGACTTCTATGGTGTTTAGGATTTTGTAATATAACATTTATCCTATTCGCACAGTTAAATCTCGCTAACAATTTAACTTATGAAACAGTTCTATAAAATTCATATAAAAAATTGGCTATCATCATATTAATTTTTATTTAACAATTATTACTATTATCAAAAAAAACTTCTATATTTGACAGGATTTTTTATTATAACAATTATCTTACTAATAAAAATATGTTACCAACAAAATTATTTGTTTTAATTTTTTAAAACTCAAATAATTTAATATACGTAACAACTCTATAAATCTTTTATCATACTTCAGAGTTCAAATAAATAGGGAGTTCATATTGATATTAATATAATTCCTATCAATAGAATAATAATGTCAACGAAATTATTCGTTTTAATTTTTAAAATTTATACAATTTAATTTACGAAATAAATTGATAAAACTTCTATCGTATTTCAGAATTAAAGTAAACAAGATTCAATATTGATACCAAATTACCAAAAAAATTGGTCATATATTTTTTAATAAATAATAATTACTATCATTCAATGTTTTTCAGAAGATAGCGATAAAGACGAATAAGGCGGTGGTAACACTGACTTGATGGAAACTTAAAAAAAATAAGTCAGTGTCCATATTACAACATATAATAAAAGAACCAAAACTCCATACATACGTCAAATATTCGTTTTAATTTTTAAAACTCATACACTTTAATTTACGAAACAAATTTATAAAACTTCTATCGTATTTCAGAATTAAAATAAACAAGATTCAATATTGATACCAAAGTACCCAAAAATTTGGTCATATATTTTTTAATAATAATTATTATTATCATTCAATGTTTTCCAGAAGATTGCGATAAAGACGAATAAGGCGGTGGTAACACCGACTTGACAAATGGAAACTTAAAAAAATGAAGTCATTGTCCATATTGCAACATATATAATAAAAGAACCAAAACTCTGGACATACGTCAAATATTCGTTTTAATTTTTAAAACTCATACACTTTAATTTATGAAACAAATCTATAAAAGTTCTATCATATATCAGAATTAAAATAAACAAGATTCGATATTGATACCAAAGTACCAAAAAACTTGATCATTTATTTTTTAATAATAATTATTATTATTATCATTCAGTGTTTTTTAGAAGATTGCGATAAAGACGAATAAGGCGGTGGTAACACTGACTTGACAAATAGAAACTTAAAAAAAAAATTGAAGTCATTGTCCATATTGCCACATATAATAAAAGAACAGAAACTCTAGACATACGTCAAATATTTGTTTTAATATTTAAAACTCATACAATTTAATTTACGAAACAAATTTATAAAATTTCAATCATATTTCAGAATTAAAATAAACAAGATTCGATATTGATACCAAAGTACCAAAAAACTTGGTTATTTATTTTTCAATAATAATAATTATTATCATTTAGTGTTTTTCAGAAGATTACGATAAAGATGAATTAGGCGGTAGCAACACTGACTTGACAAATAGAAACTCAAAGAAAATGAAGTCATTATCCATATTGCAACATATAATAAAAGAAATAAAACTCTAGACATACGTCAAGATATTTGATATCAAATCATTATTCTACTTATGAGTTATATTTTAGAACATATATAATGTTTAGTGATTTATAATATAATTGTTTTATCTTTTGATTGCAACGATTATATTGCAGAACATAACCTGCAAATTGTCAGATGTTTACAAATATTATAGACTAAAAAAATTAAAATTGAAACGAGTAGAGTATTTTTAAATAATTTTGGACAACAATACTCTTATTTTGTGGACTCCATAGAACATGGACCCATATTATTATGAAATAAATTTAAAGTATGATCAAATTTTAATAATTAGAAGATCTTATATTAAATAACAATAATTTAAATATCATTTAAAAACAATAATTTAAATAGGTATAATAAAGATATAATAATATAATTAAAAAAAACATTATTCTTCTAATGAATAACAAATTTTAAAATTTTATTTAAACCCGTGCTTGGCACGGGCTATCAACTAGTATAAGTAAAAAGAAAACTGTTGCCAAGCATCGCTAATTTGCTATATTTGTATTTTTATACGAAAAAGTCCAAAATTAGCAAAGACAAATAAGGCAAATACACAAGGGTAAAACAGACATTCAACATCCGAACATCACAAGAAACATCGTACTTCACACATCACACTTCACGCGTAAGTTTTGTCTCCTGCCGAGAAATTACACAAACTGTGTGCCTACACACACAATCATCTCTACATATATTGCCCTCACCAAAGTCAATTCAGCTAGCAACTCAAAGTCAAGATCATTTTTTTGTACTAAAAATCCCATAAAACATCTTTGATCTTCTATGAATCCCCAAGAATTGTGATAAGTATATCATAATACAGAAACATGCATGATCAAAGAAGAATGACATGGGAGTTCTTTTTAATATACCTTTTGGTTATATTTGCAACTATTCAAGAAAGCTTGTGTGATTTAAATCAGCAACAGAAGAATGCTACAAATCAAGTGGGCTCTTCTGTAATTTTACCTGTTACTGGCAATGTTTATCCTAAAGGGTATGTGGGTTTTTGCACTTGATCATCATATTTTTTGTGTATGTTTGTGTTATTGTGTGTAACTAATTTGGTATATAAATTGGGTTTTTATTTGGTTAACTTATATGTTAGAAGGCTTTGGGGTTTTTGCATTGGAGATAATATTAACTTGTAGTCAATGTAATCTTGCTCTTGATCATGATATATGTATGTGTGGTTGACTAATTTGATTATTGATGGAAAACGAAAAACTGGGTTATTTTTGAATTGTGGTATAAAAATATATTTCAAAAGGCTTTGTGCCTGAAAAAAATAAGAAATTTACATGGTTGGAGTGAGTTATCGGACAATACGGAGAGTTATTGGACCGAGTCTTGCAGATGGATGATTATTATTGTGAGGGTGCAGAAATAATATTGTCAATATTTGTATTATATTAACTTCGGTGCAACTTGATTTTTCGCATTATATCATTGTTATGATCATTGATACCAGGTAAAGTGTATAACTAAACTTATAGCGGGACTTGAATGTGATGTTAGTGCCGGGTTGCTTTGTGAAAAATTTCTTTTAGCAAAGCATAACTTGTTGGAGTAAATGAATTTTTTGATGATTATTTTATAGTCATTAGTGAAGCGCTTCTGAAAGATTCTACCTTTTCCTTAGTTATACGTTTAAGAATTCATCTGTAATCGAGTCCTGAAGTTCACTTCAGCCCTTTATGTCATCAGAGTCAAAATTATCGATTTCCTTTTCTGTAGAAAATGAAATAGCACATTTTTTGGCTTTCATTGAGGATTGTGAAGCACGACCTCTTTCTATCTAGATGATTCCATCAGTTCATGATTGTTTCTCATTTGCCTTGTCTTGTATTTGCTTTAGTTTTATAAGTTTATTTTTGTGTAAATTAAGTTGTACATTGTTAATAAGCTAGGTTGTTGATATTGTTTTGTCTTTGTGCAGGTACTATCATGCAACCCTTAAGATAGGCAATCCACCAAGACCTTACTTCCTCGATATAGATACTGGAAGTGATATCACCTGGCTACAATGTGATGCACCTTGCACCAAATGTTTTCCAGTAATTGTCGTTTCCTCTTAGCTACAGAAATCACACTGCCATACATATCTACACCTAATTGTTTATCTAATGTGTTTGAGTAAATCCATGTGATAATAATGCACACATTGAATACCTGCCAGTCAATTAGTCAAATACACTCTTTTTTTTGGCCAGGGTTGGTTAATTAGTTAACATAGTCAATTCCATACTGCTATATAGTCGATCAATAGAAAAATAAAAATATATATATTTCTTCTGAACCTCGTTTCTCTTTGCAGGCACCTCACCCTCTCTACAAGCCCAGTAAAGACATTGTAAAATGTAAAGATCCGTTATGTGCATTGTTTCACTTGCCAAAAAATGTACCCTGCGAAAGCCCAGAAGAGCAATGTGACTATGAGGTTGAGTACGCAGATCATGGCTCATCTATGGGTGTACTGGTTAAAGATATATTTCCTTTGAAATTGACTAATGGTGAAACTTCTGTTCCTCGTCTGGCCTTTGGGTAATTAAGTTGCTCAACCTTTTATATAAATGTATTATATATCAGGTGCTCACATCAGGGACGGAGCTAGGATTTGAATGTAGGGGGGGGGGGGGGGGCAAAATATAATAGAGAGGAAATAAAAGGAAGAGGGCACAAAATTTCTATCATAACTGCCCGCAAGAATCGAACATGCACCTTCTGTAAGGAAAACCAGCGCCTCAACCATGGGGGCAACCAAGCAAATCAATCAAATATATAGTGAAAATATAGATGGATTGTGGAGGTCAGTGGGGGCAAGTACCCCCACTGCCCCCACGCTAAATCCGTCCCTGGCTCACATTATTTATGGTTGCTTACCCATGTTTTTCTAAGTGTCAGTTAATGACTAATGATGTGTATGGGTTGGTAGAATATTCAATCTCTTCTTTCTAAATGCATGATGTTGTTTTATCTCACTGCATTCTGTATATGCAGCTGTGGTTATGATCAAGAAGTTGCAAATGGAGTGCATCCACCATACACCGATGGAGTCCTTGGCCTTGGTAATGGGAAATCAACCTTTTTAGCACAATTGCGCAATCTTGGTGTGATGCGAAATGTATTTGGTCATTGCTTCAGTTCACGGGAGGGAGGTTTTCTTTTCTTGGGGAATGATGTTGTCCCCTCTTCTGGAATTGTCTGGGCGCCAATGTCAAGCAAGTCTGGCGAGTAGGAACTCTCTCATTATACCCCTTTTGTGCAATATGATTGGTTGCTCATATTAAAGTACAATTTCATGAATATTTTTTTTGATTTAATCAGAATACACTACACCTTGGGACCAGCTGAATTACGATATGATGGGCAAGCTACCGGAGTCGAGGGCCTTCCAGTATTGTTCGATAGTGGAAGCACCTACACCTACTTCAGTTCTCGATCTTATGAAGTTCTACTTAATCAGGTAAATGAGAAACAGAAATAAAAATTGCATTCACTTGTTGTTAGGATGGCCTAACCATTTGTTGTTTTGTTTCAGTTGAAGAAAACTTTGAGTCAGAATCAATTTAAAAATGCCAATGATGATAAAACCCTTCCGGTATGCTGGAAAGGCAAAAAACAATTCAAATCCATTCATGATGTCAAGAACTTATTCAAGCCATCGGTCTTGAGTTTTACAACATCTAAAAATGCGCAGCTCCAACTGTCTCCTGAAGCGTATCTTATTGTCTCAGTAAGCAAATATTAGGATGCTTGCCTATCTCGTTTTTTTCTTTTTACCTTAAGACAAAGCATAATCGAGTTATATGTATTCCAGGATCGTGGAAATTTGTGCTTAGGCATTCTGAATGGTAAGGATGTAGGACTGGGAGAATCTATTATAATTGGAGGTGAGATACACAGTAGCAATTTGATTTACTTTTCAAGTAAATATTTCTTTTGTATTCCTTATATTTATATGCTCTTTGTTATTGGCAGACATTTCTATGCAAGACAAAATGGTGATATATAATAATGAGAAACAACAGATTGGATGGGCCCCTGCGAATTGCGATAGACTTCCCAAGTCCTGAGCAAATATTGTTTTACTTTCACATTAGTGGGCTGCGATCATTCACTCCAGGAATTATGTGTTCAAGTTTTTAACAGTGTCGATCATGGCTTCATGGGAGTGCTTTTTCAGGATCATTCAGACGAGTAGCGTATCTTACCAGGTTCTTCCTCCAATCAGAGTCAGTTTTTGGATGGAATCATAATTTGATCAGATATTCAGATTAGATGAATTCTTTTTTAATGGCAGAGTAGATGAGTTCTTGTAAAATTTTAAAAGGCATAAATATTTTTATGAAGATTATATATAGAACATTATACAAGGTTTCTTTAGAATGTAATCAATGTCATAGCTAATTTCAGTTAGGTTACCAATAGAGATGCTTGTTAAAGAAAAGATTTTCGATATAATTATCTTGGATACGCAGATCATTGTCATAGTGGTCGTGTTGCACATAAATTTCACGCTTAAGACATCTAACACTCCCTTGTGCCAATGATTTAACTAATTACAATTAGCACTCTTTACTATATCGAATTTCTATAATTTTGAGGACTGATAATGTTTCCATAGATCATCTCTGTCTGCGGCCTGAAAGTATCAACAAATAAAAAGGATTACACATGAGAATGGATCGAGGAAGAATAGCAAGCAAGAGCTATTGATTGTTAGGAGAAAATTGATGGGAGAAGCCGAGAAGCTGAATGAATCTTAGGTACTTGTGTTGAATTTGATGACTATAACTTCATAGACCTATCGAACCACTCAGGACTCAGGAAGACGATAACTTCGTAGACCTATTGAACCACTCAGGAAACTTTTAAATCCCCGTCTATAATGATAAATTGAGTGAGTCTCTTGAATAAGAAATTTGAATTTACAAATATCAGATATGGGACACAACTATAAAAAAATTTCATAATATAAACAATAAACTAAAGCTTCTGCAAAAATTGCCAACTTAAAATATTCACTGCATACTGAACTGCAAATATATGAAAAACTTGCCACAGAAAAATGTCATTTTGTTGGCAGTGGCTGACTTATAGCATGCATCAATGTAATATTTTTTTGACAATGCACAAATATCTTAGAAAGACAACAAAATAACACAGCTGGAACATGTAATGAAATCGATCAAATGCAACTTAGAGGCGACGTGTATAAAGGGTACTTTTGACATTGTCATTACATTCCAATAATTCACTGTTCACAAGAAAAATGGTGTAGTAATGCAGGACTCATACACTGATCAAACCAGAATCTGAAATTTGAAATAAGTTTGGGACTGAAGTGTTAGACAATAGGATTTTTTTGATGTTTATTGAAAATCAGCCGAGACTAAATGATAAAATTCGAGTAGTTGTTATGGATAAGACCGGATTTTTTAAAAAAAATTGCCAAATTTTTTTAATTCAGCCCGAGCTTAAGCCTAATTAGCCCTTCCCCGTTCCCCTTCCCGATTCTGCTACTGACCTCCTGCACATGTTCTGTCAAGAAATTTCCCGACACAGTGTATATTATTAATATGTTACATGTATTAAAAGAATTCACCAGTAAGGACTGAATATACACCAATAATAAGCACATCATATATACATCCAAGTGGAGTTCTAAGTGGTGAGTAGGAGTTGAGAAAAATGATAGAGCAGAGGGTAATGGTTCTGTTGTACCTTGTGGCTTTATCTGAAACATTTCAACAATGTTTCTCTTTTTCCAATGATCAGCTCGTGAAGCCGGAGAATGTTGCTTATCATAAGGGCTCCTCTATAATCTTGCCCGTCTCAGGAAACGTTTATCCCAAAGGGTATCTGTTCATTGTCTTGCTCTTGATCTCTGTGTGTGTTGTTTGTAGAGATTGGCATTTATCTGACAGAATTATTTATTAATTCTCGGGGTTTTGCATGATTTGTGCTCAACTTTCCTATTATGTTCTTGGTTCTACTGCAATCTTTCCATTTTCTTTTATCCACTTTTAAATTTGTGATAATGTTCTCCAAAGTTCAGTACTGCCTCTGTTTCAATTGATTGCTTTTTGCCTGCATGCTGAGCTAAATAAATTTTGATTCTTTGTGTTTCTATATGCAGGTACTATCATGCAACCGTTAACATAGGCAATCCACCCAGGTCTTACTTTCTTGATATAGACACTGGAAGCGACGTTACCTGGCTCCAATGTGATGCACCTTGCATCAAATATTTTCCCGTAATAATACTATCTTTTAAGCTACACAAATCACACTACGCTTTACTTATCTATCTCTTTTCTTTGCCTTGTGTTTAGCCAAGTCATGTGACAATAAACAAGCCAAGCCTGCCTGTCATCTCAGTAAAAGACACTTAACTTTGTCAAGGATTCATTAATCTAGTCATTTCCAGAAACAGTATAACTGTATGGAAATACGATTCCTGAACCTTTGATCTTTTGCAGGCACCTCACCCTCTTTACAAGCCCAGTAAAGACATTGTGAAATGTAATGATCCCTTTTGCGCGTTGTTTCACTGGCCAAATAGCGTACCCAGTAAAAGCCCAGAAGAACAATGTGACTATGAAGTTGTATATGCTGATCATGGTTCATCTCTGGGTGTACTGATAAGAGATGTATTTCCTCTGAAAATGACTAATGACAACACTGCCTTTCCGCGTCTGGCTTTTGGGTAACTAAATTGCTCATCCTCTATATCAAATGTATTCATGTATAATGTTGAATTATGTTGTATTCTCTTTGCATACTATATATGCAGCTGCGGTTACAATCAAGAAGTTGCAAATGGAGTGCCTCCACCTTGTACTGATGGAGTCCTTGGTCTTGGTAATGGAAAATCAACTATTTTAGCTCAATTGCGCAAACTTGGTCTGATGCAAAATGTGTTCGGTCATTGCTTTAGTGCACAAGGGGGAGGATATCTCTTCATCGGGGACAATATTCTCCCTTCTTCTGAAATTGTCTGGGCGCCAATGTCAAGAAAGTTTAGCAAGTAAGAACTCTCAAATCACTACCACAATTCTGCAGAAAAATCTGTTCTAAGAATATTAGTTACTATCACTCATTTCTTTTATTTGATTCGATTAGAGATCACTACTCTCTGGGACCTTCTGAATTACGATTTGATGGGCAAGCTACTGGAGTTAAGGGCATTCCAGTTATATTTGATAGCGGAAGTACTTACACCTACTTCGGTTATCGAGCTTACAGAGCTCTACTCTATATGGTAATGCAGAAACAAACTGAAAAGTAGCATTACTGATTGTTACAATCTGCTGACTATAAGTCCTTTGGTTTCAGTTAAAAAAGAACTTAAACCAGTATCAGTTTGAAGATGCCAACGACGACAAAACTCTCCCTGTCTGCTGGAAAAGCACAAAAGCCTTCAACTCCATTCACGACGTCAAGAACTTGTTTAAGCCGTTGATATTGAGTTTTCCAAATTCCAAAAATGTGCAGCTTCAGTTGTCTCCTGAAGCGTATCTTATTGTCTCTGTAAGCAATATCAAGATTTCCACCTATCTAGTTATCTCTTTCTGCCTAATGACAATCCATAACTGAGATATGTGTACTACAGGATCGCGGAAATGTGTGCTTAGGCATTCTAAACGGAGCTGATGTTGGACTGGAAGGAACTATCATAATTGGAGGTGAGGGACACAGTAACATAATCTTGTAAAATCTTTTCAGGTATTTCTCATATGTAACATCTCTTTGTTATCTGCAGACATTTCTATGCAAGATAAATCGGTGATCTACGACAACGAGAAACAACAGATTGGATGGGTCTCTGCAAATTGCGACAGGCTTCAAATGCCCTCTTGACTCCAGAGCCCTTCTCTTGTCTTTCTTTCACATTATAGATTGTCAGTCACCAGACCTTGTGTGTTCTTGTTTTTGATAGTATCGACCATCGTCTGATCAGAGTTCTTGTAATAAATTCGAGAAATATTTAATGAAGAGAATGCAATAAATTTTTTTTAACCTTGTACTTGTAATTTTTGTTAACTTTTTGTTTTTATTAAACATTTTTGCCTAAATCATGTTAGTAATATCAATACCAGACATAAGCTAATGTGTGGCTACAGACAGCTGAACAAAATTTGCTTATGTTGTTTTGCATGAACATTTTTAATACATTTGACATTTTCATCCTCCAGTGAATTCTTTGACAAATTATTAGGAACCTAAAATTCAGATCCATCTCATGGACCTCTTTGACAGAGCCAAAACAGTTCGTCTCAGGACGGTCCAAGATAAATTTCTTGTTGCAGAAGACGATGAGGAAACCGTGTCCCAGAGTCGACACGATTCATCAAAAAATTCGATATGGAACGTTGAGGTAATAATAGGAGGAAAATATTTACGCTTAAGAAGTTGCCATGGCACATACCTAACAGCCTCGGATCAACTTTTCCCAGGAATGATTGCAAAAAAAGTTGTGCAATCCGAGCTAAAATCGATTGATATGTCCAAGACAGATTGGGAACCGGTGAGGGACGGATTTCAGGTGCGGCTAAGGACACGAACAGGGAGCTTTTTAAAGCCAAATGGAGGTGTTCCTCCATGGAGAAACACGGTAACACATGGCATGCCTCAAACGTCTAGAACACATGAAAAGGTTTTATGGAGCGTTGATGTCGTGGAGGCGCTTCCTGGACCTCATCGAAGAAGCCACTCAGCGGATAATAAATCTCCATCAGGTTGTTGTGATGATAGAAAGAGTGCACTGAGGGAGTCACATAGATTTACTACAACAGAGGATTTGTAGCAGCGTTCTGAGGTTACCTAGGCGACAAGTTTCTCTATGCATGGATTAATATGAGGACGTCGTAAGATTTATATGTGATTCGCATAGTATCATGTCTGGTTGTTGTATAGATTTACCTTGTGAGAAGCAAATTATAGTATAAACCACATTCTGCAAGCAAATATATTTTGTTCTAGTCCAGTTTGAAGGAAGATGAGAAGGGACATTGTTTTACAGTTTTACTGACACACATTAAACAGGGATATATAGATTAAGAGATGTTTAGCCCAAAGAGAAATAAAAGACATGACAGCCAGGAGCCAGAATACCAGTTGCAGTTTACGACTAGCAGAATACAGCTCGGAGAATGTCACAGAAACTGCCTTTGATAGCAGCCTTCAAAAATTTTAAATTCTGAGGAGTATATGGTGGATACTTTTGAGGTGCATCTCCAAGATAAGTTCGGTATAGAACTGCCTTCTTGTGACTGAACGTATCGAATGAAAATTTACCATGGTATCCGCCCATGCCACTCTCTCCAACTCCTCCAAAAGGTAAAGTGGGAACCGAAAGCTGCAACCAAATTCACAGTAGTCATTAATAATTATGAGTACTGGAATATGATTTAACAACATCGACTACTAATTATGGTAGCAACTAGCGCGTAATTAGTAGCTCTCACTCATAAATTCATACTGAATAGAGTTAATAATGAGTATCAGGTTAGCAAAGACACTTGATGGCTGATGCATATGTAGCATTTGGGTTATGCATAGATCTCAAAATTTAACATGGCAAGAATTAGGAAGAGGTATTTACGTGTAGAGTAGTATCATTGATCAGCATGCCCCCTGCAGAGACATCACTCACAAACTTCTCCTTCAACTTCTTGTTGTTGGTAAATAAGTACGCTGCCAGTGGCTTTGGCCTCGAGTTAATAATCTTGAAGCTATCTTCCAGATGGTCGACCTTGCAAAAATGTAATATCAGAAATCATCATTACTGATGCAAAACAGAATAAGATTTCTATAGCTTTTCAGCAAGAAGCTACACTCATTAATTGATTATATTTAAAAAGGAGAAATATATTTTCAAATGCAAGGAAGCTTTGAAGAAATGCAGAATC
This sequence comes from Daucus carota subsp. sativus, assembly GCF_001625215.2. Classification (NCBI taxonomy): domain Eukaryota; kingdom Viridiplantae; phylum Streptophyta; class Magnoliopsida; order Apiales; family Apiaceae; genus Daucus; species Daucus carota. Next base: position 45,411,176 of record NC_030381.2, on the reverse strand, counting down.
AGATGATCAATTAGGGCTCTTTACCGTCAGAATAGCAAGTAAAGGACCAAATATTTCGTCACTCATAATCAATGAGTCATCCGGGATATCTAGCAATATAGTTGGAGAAATTTTTCTGCCACATAAGGAGAGTATTACTTTAAAATCTCATCCACAAAATAAAGTCATGAGACTACAACAAAATGTTAGCTTAAACTCACAGGTTGTTTATGTCTCTTTGGCCTCCATGAACAATTTTATCAGAGACCTTATCATCGTCTAATAATTTTATCAAGCGATTGAAGTGGTTAGAATTTACAATGCGAGATATATCCTTTGATTTCAGTGGCTCCTCCCCGTAGAACTTTTCTAAATAAAGTTTCAGACAATCAACCTAGTAAAGATGATGACACCATGAATATATTAGTGGGTAAATTATTACTTCAACTTTGTCAATAGCTGAACACCATATATATTAGAATTCTTACCAATGTTGGAGCAAAATCTTTTGTTGTTATAATGTAATCAGGAGCTATGCAGGCTTGTCCATTGTTGCATCCCCACTTTCCAGAAATAATACGCCTTACGGCAACCTGATGAACAGAAACTTGAGTTATTACATAAGATAGAGCCAATAGCAGTGAAACATAGAGGTTTTACTTTTAAATCGATGTCTGAGTCAACAATAACAGGGGATTTTCCTCCAAGCTCCAATACTACAGGTGTTAAATGCTTCGCTGCAGCAGACATAACAATACGTCCCACTTTTGAGTTTCCTGCAAAAGGACATAGCGGTGTTAAAATTAATCCCAATGTATTTGGGGAACAAGGAAAACTTTTTTATTAACATGAAGTCAGTAGAGAAACAATACAAGCATGGACTGCCAGAGACCTAGGCTCTAACTGCATAATTTCACTGTTCAGTACTGTAGTTTGCGACGAAGAAGACCTGGAAGAGAACTTTTAATTGAACTAAAACTCATGGAGAACGCTTCCTAAAAAGATTATGGGGTTTCAGTACTGAGATTAATAACTAGAAGATATATTAAAGGCATAGACTTGATCAACTTCCGATTTTTCATAAGTGTACGCTCTGTTAAAATTTTACTCTAATGACAATATATCTGAAAACGGCTCCAAGTATTAAATCTCAGATATTGAGTAATGAAATTTTTCTCAATATTGGTTTTGCTTTCTATTGTGGTCTCCGATGCGTAATAAATCTCAGATATTTAAAATCATTCTTTTCATTCTATCATAGTACTTTCCCTATGATTGAGTAATTTCATAGGCGAAAATGTAACTGTGAGTGAAGCATTAGGAAACCTGTGTAGAATATCTTGTCCCATTTCTGCTCCAGTAGGGCAGATGTTTCAGGAATAGCACCCTCAACAACTTTTACAGCTGAGCTATCCATATACTCCCCTACATATTTTGCAAGCAACGCAGATGTGGCCGGTGATACTTCTGATGGTTTCAAAACAACGGTATTTCCTGCTGCAATAGCTCCAATAACCGGATCAAGAGAAATGACTGCAAGTAGGATCATATTTGAGAAGTGAGAGAAACGGTTACTTCCAGAAATGATGTTGAGTATGCATTATACTAAATGTCCTAACTTACCCCTTTGGCATTTGCATGAGAAGAGAGATCTTTGTTTACGTTTGACTAGACTGACAAAAGAGATGTGCAATAACACAAATTCTGGAAGTGTTTACTACAATAGACATACCATCTACATCCAGTAGAAGATCAACAATTGTGGACATTCACATAATATAAACACTCTGAAACCAAGCATGAGAGAGACAATGTTGATCAAGAAAGGTGCGAATATATCATGAATTTTAACTTTGCAATACATAAAACAGAACCAGAGTCATCAAAATGCTGAATGATGAAGCTACGACGAGGAGTTTACTTGATGTGAAAATTTTAGTTCATAAAACACAAATAAAAACTCGCTATCACTGATGATCATACACTTAAAGACTTCTTAATGTAAATATGTGATCAAAGTCAAAATCATGTTCAAATTATCTTTAATCAGTTTAAATACTTGGTTGGGAGCAGGGAGGTATTACACCAGTCTAGAAATGTGTGAATGAAACAAATATGAACATTTAAGAAACATGACACTGGTGTTGGAAAATCACCATGGTTCATGGTTTTCCCCTAAAACCATATCGGAAACCCACCTGCCTCGGGCTAATCCCATCACCAGGGCAGTTCATCTAGCAATTCCTGTAGTCCGTTTTGGGTCAACCCCGCATAAATTCGTTTCAAGACATCTCCCAAAAGAGCTCATTCTAATGAGGCTAACTGCTTATTAATCAACACTTGCAGCTTCGACAACTAATGTATAATACTAGCATATAACATTTCCTTATGTCAAAATAGAACCAAAAACATTTTCTTGTCAATTTTAATTGTCACTCTCTCAAAGGCCATTAAATTTTCTCTCAAGGTCCATCAGGTAACCAGAAACAAACTGCAGCTTGAACAAGGAACCCATGCTCTTTTCAGCTTAAAGTGATTAATAAACTGGTCAGAGTGGTAAAACCACAATTTGGGTGTCAGGCTGGGATGACCATAAAAAAAATTATGGTCATGTATCCTGTTGTAGAGGATATATGTCGCACCTTAGTAATTGAACATCTTATTCTTGCATGGCTACAGTTGTCGGCATACAAGGATATGGACTTAACTACCTAGTTAATTTGGATTACTGCGTATCATGGCATTAGTCAAATACATGTAAAAGGACTCCTGAGTTTTTCTTTCATCAGTATTTCAAGAATTGAACCATGCCTTTGTCTTCCCTGTTACAATTTAGTCTTTGAAAAGATTTTTAAAGTGATACTTTAAGGTTTCCTTCTGAAAAAGCATGAACTCTATTATAGAAAAGGCTCAAGAGGCATTTAAATGCACTTGCATCATGCTAATATATACAATCACAATCTTTGTTTTGATTTCCATGAGATTAAGCAAACAATTAGTACAAGTGTTTCAGTCAAGCAGTGAAGAAAGGGTATGCAATCATGATCTTTTCTCCAAAGAATACTGATCAACCCTAAAATTATTAAAGGGGGGTGGGGAAACAATTTCGAGCAAATTGTATCATTTTTTTTTACCATAAATATCAAGCAAATTACAAATTGCAACAAATGATTTCAAGTTTACACTAAGCAGAAGAAGTTTAATATATTGTTAAAAAATTATTAGCCTTATAACATTCAATTCATATAACAGAACTTGAAGCTGTAGAGGAATTTTAACATACGAAAAGGGAAATTCCACGCTGCAATGATTAAAACAACTCCGAGAGGTTCTGCCAAGATTTCTGCTGTCGAGGGAAAAGTTAACAATGTTGTACTGACCTGCAAATTACAAACAAATTGCCATTACATAATCTTCTTATATGTCAGTTTTGCAAACACATCTTTTGAAGTGAAGAATTGTTCTGAAGATTACTTTTTCTGGCTTCATCCAACATTTAAGTTTCTTGATTGCCAATTTACATGAATTTTTGATCAAGCAAATCTGCATGACAATAGAGGACCTCAGTTAGGACATCAGAGAATTCAGCAAATATCAAAGATAATTTCTTATACCGTAAGCATCATCAAGTAATAGTGGCTTCTTCCATGTCACCGGTAAGCTTGCAAACAGTGTTGTTCAATTGGAATGAAAAATTTTGTTTATTACTCCCTCCGTTTCAATTTATATGTTCACTTTAGAGAAAATTTTTTATTTCAAATTACTTGTCCACTTCAACTTTCAATGCAAAATCATATTTCCAAAGCCATTTCTACTTCACATATCTCTTATTTAAATTTCCTAGATCAATCTAACTCCACATATTTTGATCATTTAATGCAATTAATTTGTGAACATCCACTTTTCTTAAACTGTGTGATTTTTTAGAGTGGACATCTAATTTGAAACGGAGAGAGTATAATATTAAGGGTTAAATTTCAGTCAGCATGCAGCTTGTCCCTAAATTGTCTTTAATCTTGTTGTCTAATCATCTGTATTTACTATTTACTAAAACTCTGAAATTTCCGTCTCATATAATAACACTACCGCGTATACTCATGTATAGGACCTATAGGTAAAAGTCCAATGAAAAATTATTGAAAAAACAGTAGAATTAACAAGTGAGCACCAAAAAGTATGCTTCGTTTTGTAAATTTTGCTGAACCTGCATATCTTCACTATAACAACAATTCTTCTTTAAAAAAAACAACAAAATTTATCCAGACAAAACGATCACCAATTCACCATTTTCTTCATTTAAAGCGATTTTCATATAGCACGAGCATGAATTCCAAAGGCACAGACACATACCTCATAAATTGAGGACTCGAAATCCGGTTTAGCCAGATCAGAGCGAAGAGCATCAAGAATCTCCTTTTCATGACACCTAACAAATTTGAGAATACTCCTCAACTGAGAAATCCTCCATGCATAACTCTTTGTTTTGCCGCTACTAAAAGTTTCTCTCAGACCCTTCACCATCACCTTTGCAGACTCTCCATCAAACAACTTATTCGTCGTCATTTTGGCTGCGTAAAACCTCCTGCAATCTGTACGTACTCTTAGCTGAAGTTGAATTCTCAAATCTCACTTATATATTGCTGTGAGCTGTTAATTATGCAGCAAATGCAAATGGCATGTGTGCATTGTGATGGCCCTACGACAGAGCCTGATAAGTGATACCTGAACCAACACTTGGAAAGACACAAGTAGGTTGGAATAGTCAAGTTTGGTGTGACAACTTAAAGTTGTGTTTGAGAACATTTTCGAACAAGAAGCAACTGAGAATTGTTGATAATTATTGGAGCTGTTTAGACCTGGTTCTAGAGATGTTTTCTCCGAGTGAATAACAAAAGAATAGTACTATAGATGCACATAACTGTGTAAAAGAAATTCGTATATAATGACATGGCAATTCACGTGAAATGTTTTAATTGGGATAGTTGATGTAAATACAAGGGTCATTCCAATTAATAAAACCAATCACATGTAATTACGTACAAGATTTTGTAAACAATTATGTGCATCAAGTATTTTCCATCACAAAATTGCATGACTTACAATTACATACGATTTTCGGCTTATTTTGTATTTGGAAATTAAAATATTATTAAGTATTAATTTTATTTCTGAAATAATAATGAACAAACAATAAATTATTGATGCTCGTGCGCGGAGCGCGGGCAAAATATACTAATGCTATTATAAATACTCACTCCATCTCAAAATACATGTCTCTTTTGAAAAAAAATTGTTCCAAAATACCTGTCCCTTTCTTCTGTCAACACAAATTTATCTTTATATTAATTATGAATTTTTTGAAATTCAACATTATTCTCATTTCTCAATATTCATCTAGTCCAATATATAGGATGTTTGACTTTTTACGTGTATATTTAAGAGGTTTGACTACATATTTAAAATTGGTATTTTTAAAATAATCTTATTCTAAATAAAAATATTTATGTTATATTTCTATTCAGAAAAAAAAGATAATAAAAATAGTGATATTTGCTATGTGATCAAAGTATCTAATATTATGTGTAAAAAGTCAAAAGCCCTATATAATGGACCGGAGGGAGTACACTAAATCTCTATATTATTGTGATTTTTTTGAAACTAAACTATATTCTCACTTATCAATGCACTAATTAATAAATTTTACATTACCGATATTTAATACTCCCTCCGTCCCGAAAAGATTGAACTGCTTTGACTTTCACGGAGATTAAGAAAAAGGTAGTAAAAAGGTTGAAAAGTTGGTAAAGTGCTGGGACCCATTAAAATTTTAATAATAGATTAGAGATAGTGGAAGAAAGTAGTGGGTGTAATAGTGTTTATATTATTATAGAATAGAGATAGTGGAAGAAAGTGGTGGGTGTAATAGTGAAAAGTAGTGTTCAAAAATAGTAAGTTTAATAGGTTCATTTTTTTTGGGACGTCCCAAAAAGGAATAAGTGTCAATTAAAATGGGACGGAGGGAGTATCATTTTAGCCGATCATTCTACTCAAGATGCTATTGTTCAGAAATGTCATTTACAAGTTCTGCCGGCCAACCGTAATACATAATGGGGCCGTTTGACTGAGTTTAAAAAAGTGCTTTTTGATCAAATAAAAAAAATAAGGTAGAAGTTAGAGCTAAGTTATGACTTGTGATTAAAGTGTTTGCAAAAGACGTAGAAATTCGGAGAGAAAAGCTAATATTTATAACTTCTAAAAGATGCTTTTTTTGGTATTTTTATACAAACGATTCAAGAAAAGCAAAACCGAATTTGTTTGGAAAAAAGTAGGAATCATGTTTATTCAATCCATCATCATTAGAATCTCTTTTACTCATATATGTTTGAGAAACATGTTAGAATTATGAAATTAAATCCCTCCAAATTGTCACATTACCACTATCACATAATTTTGTTACAGATTTTGTCCATTTTGGTTCGTGAAACGTTATTCATATGTTAATCCTTATAATCAATAATTTATATGTTTTTTCCAATAATTATGATAATTGATATTATCCCCGTCTGAAGTCTGAATTGTACAGAATAAAGTAAGATTCCTTTTCTTTCAATTTGATTTCTTTTTTCAATTTGCTTGCACTGTAATGGCTCAATAAAACAATTAAATCGTGTCTCGTTGTAACATCCCAGTCCCACATCGAGGAGTATGGAGACTTTAGTTCAGTTTATAAGCATAAGTATTACTACCAATTGCACCAACAAATCATCATCTTTTGGTGGCCTGCTGGCCAGTTTATTTCGACTTATTTTTGGATTCGGAATTTGGGACTTGATCCGATTTTCAAAAAAAACTCGGAACTTGACCCGGGTTGTTTCACTCGTAGACTTCAAAATAATTGAATTTAAGGCAATGATGTGTAATTTAAGGCACTCAATCTTCTTCTGATCGAAAATTATTATAGTGCAATTAGGATGTGTATCGGGGCGGGTTATATGAGAATGGGTTGGGTTGATATCGGGTCGGGTAAAACGAACCAGGCCGGGGGCAACGTGGAAAATTAGGGTTTGTTGAGAAAGGGGATGGAATAGAAAACGGAACCGGGGATGATTATGAAGATATGCTTGATGGTGGATCACATAAGTGACGAGAAGAGCTACTCATTATATATGATAGAACCGCCTAGAGAAGACGATTTCGAGATTGATTCAGATGGATTCATACAGATCCTGTGATATCTCCGGTGATAATAATCGACTATGAGTATGAATTGTTGAAACAATGTGCTATGGTGAAGTTAGGGTCCCGGATTTACTTTTTTGGGGGCGTAAACACCACCAGTATAATTCGTCAATCGTCATCATCGTGATTTAATTTGTTCTGTTCGATTTCTGGACATTGAACACATAGGGGGCGTTTGTTTGATAGTTAATGAGCCCGGTTAACGGGAATCGGAACCTAATACCCATACATTGTGTTTGGATTAGTAAAATTTTTGTTTGGAATGGGAACCTCATTCCCCATACATTGTGTTTGGATTAGTAAAATTTTTGTTTGGAATGGGAACCTCATTCCCTCTTGAAGGGTAAATCAATACATCCACACCCCTTAGGGTTACCATTTCCCATACCCTCCATTCCCATACCCCCTTCCCGTTCCCCATTCCCATTCCCACCAATCATCCAAACACCCCGATAGATTTAGGCTTTTGCTCTGTATCCTCCCTCAATGCTCCAAAGCAGACTCCTTGTGTTAAGGAACCTTTAAAGAAAAAGCAGGTGCCAAAAGAGAGAAAGACCTTTAAAGCGGAGCAGATCCAGCATGATCAGCTAGTGGGAGTAAGGGACAAGGAGATTGCATCCGGGAGAAAATTGTTGCAGCTGAAAGTGATGAAATAATCAGGTTAAGAGCCGAGTTGACAAAGTTGAAGGCTGACTTGGCAAAGAAGGTGAGCTTTTAAGAACCTATGAGTCCATGTATTCCGCAGCTTGATGGACACTGCTCAGACTAATTCGATGAAACTCCGCTCTGAATATAAAGTTGCATTTCTCGAGAAGCATGGAGTAAAGCTAGGCTTTATGTTGGGATTTGTAAAAGCGGCTGTCAGTGGACTTCAAAATCAGCTTGTTATTAATGCAGTTATTGATGGGGATACAGAGACTATGTTGACATCAGTATAGCTGTTGGTACTCCGAAGGATCTTGTTGTTCCTGTTATTTGCAATGCTGATAAGATGAATTTTGCTGAGGTAGAGAAAGAGATAAATAACCTTGCTAAAAAGGCAACAGCTGGATCTATATCGATTGATGAGAATCACGGCAACATGTTTTCGTTCAACATATTTTTGTTCAACTAAACACTAATCAAACAAGTGAAATCACACTTCAATTGGATTGCTTTAGGGGTCTGTTCGCTAACTTGATTTTTATGTATTAGTACAATTCATTGATAGTAGTTGTCAGGCTGCATTGAAAACTCTGAACTATGAGAACAAGAAGATTATACTCAAAGAAGCGATGAACAATGAACTAATCATACAAAACTTCTTGTGCTTTCGGTAAGAATCCCTCCACCTCTATTTCTAGACATACTCTTTCTGTACTTTTTCAATTTTTTCAAAGCAGCATTGACTGAAAAATAGATTAGAAACAAAAGTGAAACGAAAATCAATCCGTCCCATGTCATCGCTGCCACCAAAACTGTCACAAATGTGCTGCTGTTGTTTCTATTCGGACCCGGAATGAAGGTTGTAACTGCTACTAGATATGCCACGGCCATTGACGAAACTATAATCCACATTGCTGCCCGCAGAACCCGAATGAAGATTTTTCGTTTTGCAGATATACCAGTCACAAACAAAAAGATTATGCTAAGAGAAGCAATAAAAGATATTGTGTTAAATATCCAAAAGAATTTACTCGTTTTTGGATCAAAATGCGCCAAAATTGATGTTCCCGGTTCCATATCATTTCTAGCACTTGTTTTGATTTCATTGGCATCCAATCCGATGACACCTCCAGGCGGGCTAACTGCTGCTTGATAAGCCATGGCAGCTATGACAGTCGCTGCCACGAGTAATGAGTCGCCTTTGTTTTCACCTTTCTTCTTCAAAATGCTCCACTTCTTCACGGTCTTTACTAACTTAGCTCTTCTATTGCAGCGTGGTTTCGTTGATGTCTGAGCATTATTAGTATCTTCTGTGGTCAATTGGCGCGTTGTGTTCCCAAATTCTTTAGCTCTTAAAGCGCCAGAGGAAATAAGTAGCCGCTTAATTTCTATGGTTTTCACATCTATAGGCATTTCCTCTGTTATGTCTAGAGCTGTGAGGCCATCTCCGTTGACTTCATTTACTCTAATTTCGCTTCTGGTGAGCAGGTATTTTACTTGCTGTGTTCGCCTTAGAGCTGTTGCAGTGTGTAAAATTGTACTGCCATTTCCATCTTTGACATTTGTTAAATCCTCGTCGAGTGTAGTGGATTCCAGTAGAAGAATGAGAGGTTTCAGACGATTGTATATGACACACGAATGAAGTATAGTCTCTCCGTGATCCAACGTGTAGCAAGTGACCTCTGGCTTGGCTGCCCATAACTTGTTTATGGACTCGTACTGACCATTCATTACCGCGAGATGAAGGGGAGTTCTTCCATCCTCGTCTCGTACCAGACAAACACTTGGATCTTCTTGTAACAACAAATTGACAATATTTACATAACCATTTGCAGATGCCAAATGAAGAGGTGAACGATCTTGCGAGTCCAACCAAGTAGCAAAATTGGGCTTGTAAAGTAGGAGAGATTTCGCATAGTCATAGTGGCCTAGCATGACAGCTAGATGCAAGGGCGTTTGGTTAAAGCAAGAAGTGACCGAAACTCGGGCAAGAACGAGCTCATCTTCTTTCATCAACGCTTTCAAGGTCTCTACATCACCTTTCAAGGTTGCATCATAAAGCCTCTTCTCTATTATGTTACTTTCCATCACAAACAACTTAAACAACACGACTAACAGGCTACGCGGATACAAAATTGCGAACAAGCTTGTTAACTTGAATGATTGCAAGTACCCGAGAAAAACCGGCTCATTCTACCTGGCTTGTATTGTGTGGTTCGTAGACTTTACTTGGCAATAATTCAATCTAGACTTGATGTTGAACGTTCTGAAGTTCCGTGCAAAATCAAGTTGCCATCGGCTTGGCGGATCTGGTAAGAAGTACGGAGGACATGTGTCCATCTAAATTTTTTTTTGACATATTTTCATCATTTTAAATTTTACAAAATTATAGAAGTGCCCTCACAAAATTTAAAAAACATACAAGTATTTTTCGAAAATTTGTTTGAGACCTTCAAGATTTGAATCCTAGGTCCGTCGCTGATGGCCAGTTCTATTACATCAGTAGACATGAGTAATTTTGACAGTTTGCACTCTCATTTTCTCATCTTTCCTCTGCCTCCTTGGACTTTCCCACTTAATTATTTTCATGAATTTTTATTATGTTCTTGATGGATCACAAAACTATAAAGCATATTTATATATAACTAAATATTAATATGCATCAACTTAGCTAATAAACAGTTTTTCACCGGATTTTCGGTAAAAAACAGTTGTTGTTGGATCATTTCTTAAAAAATAATGTTAGATAAGAAGGAGAAAGTAGCAGTAAAACCTCCTTGATCATACTCCCTCTGTTTGGATATAATAGTCATTTAACTTTTTTGCACGTACTTTTAAGGGTTTTGACCGCACACATAAAATTATTATTTTCAAATATTTTTTTTTGTGAATAAAAATATTATATCCAAACCGTGGGAGTATGTTAAAAGTAAAATAGATTGTTAAGGAATTAATATATGGGTCAAAGTAACCTTGATCTGGTGCCCCGGAGCATTGAAATTGTTGCCACCTCAGTCTGAATGAAATTTGACTGATCCTAAATTGGTCTTAATTCTAAATTTTTGACGAATACTAGTGAAAAAAAATAAAAATCATTCTTATTTTTTTGCCTAATATTTGCCACTAACATTGGACGGTTCTGGTCCTCCAAGAAAAGCGGCCTAAAAAGAAAACAGAGTGTAACAACAGTGACGCAGGATTGTTGACACAGAAGTAGACATAGTTATAGATCGTTTGAAGTGTATTACAAATTGTGCGTTCAGAACAGGAACAATTCAAACGGTCACTTGAGTTAGCCACATTTTGTAACTTCGAAACATTTAATAACTAATATAATCGCGAGGAAAAACCACATAATTCTCACAGTGATGATGAAGTAACCAACTCCGATGATCATCCGAAATATGCAAATAACTTATGGCCAAGAGCCGGATACACCAGAAGGATCATAACTAGACTAAGCAAATTCAGTTGCACAAAAATAGTAATAGTGAGTTGATTATATAGAGCAGCACATTTTCATCCAAGTTTCAACTGATCAAACAATACTACTTGCGCCTTCAGCATAAACCCCTGCACTTGTATTCCTCAAATTCCTGTCTCTGGATTTTTTAGCCTTCCTCGAAGCAGCATCAACTAAACGATAGATGAGTAACAGAAGGGAAACAATAATCAATCCATACCATGTGCCTGCTGCAATGAAAAATGTCACATACGTTCTGTTGTATATATTTGGATCTGGGATGAGGGTTACAGCGGCTAATAGATAGGCCAGCGCCATTGACTGCACTGTTATCCACATTGCAGCCCTCATAACCCATATAAAGAATCTCCGTTTTGCAGATATGCCATTTACGAACAAGAAGATTATACTCAAAGAAGCAATGAAAGATATGGTGTCGAATATCCAGAATAGTTTACTCCTCATTGGATCGGTTGTGCAAGAATTGGAGTTCCCGGTTTCATGCTATGTTCAGTACTTAACTTGATGTCATCGGCGTCCATACCAATGACACCTCCAGGTGGGCTAATTGCTGCTTGATAAGCCATGGAAGCTATTACAGTTGCTGCCACCAGTAAAGAGTCGCCTTTGTTTTTAGCTTTCTTCTCCAAATTACCCCACCTTTTCAATTTCTCTAGTAACTCTACTCTTTTGTTACAGCACATTGCAAATTCAGAATTTCAAATTAAATCCTGATTCTCAAACGGACCATTAAGTTACTTAGATTACCAGAATTAAGTTTTAACTCAATTTCTAACATCCTAATATTAGCTAAATTCAACCTTTAAAGTTAAATTTCAGTATCAAGCATCTGCGAGTTTTTCCAATAATAATATATTATATTTATCAAATATTTTTCACTTCACTCTTTCCGGTCAAACAGAGCGTATGAAAAACATACTTGTGTACAACTAAATACTAATATATTAACATGCATCAGAACCTAACTACTCACTAGCCAAGGCCTTGTTACTTGCTACAACTTCAGAAGAAGAGTCAAGTAAGCAAGCCAGGTTTTCTTTTCGACCTGGTTAGAGAAACAAATATTGAAAGAAGAAGATGGATAGGGTGACAATTTATTATGAATGATACTCATTAAGATATCTTTCAATAATCGCAGCATGAGTTGCAGCACCTATGGGAAGAACATCTTCGTCGATCATGAAATGAGGTGAATGTCCTGTGTGCGTTGAACCCAACGTCTCGTTCATTATACCTATATAATAGAAGGCTGCAGGGACTACCTCAGAGTAGAAAGAGAAGTCTTCTGCTCCCATCATCGGTGGGACTACTCGAAAATTTGCAGGCCCAAGCAAATCAGAGGCAACTTTTCTGACGTGTTCATACATTTCATTGTCGTTGACTGTTGGCGGATATATTGTGCTTTGCTTCTTAAAGAAGTCCACTGTTGCAGAGCATCTGAAGACGTTTGCTTGGTTAACAATGACCTGTTACACATTAACAAGTTTATTTTGTTCATTATGTCGATACAGAGTGATGTGTTTTAGTTCTTGAAAGTTATCTTCCTAAGTTTCTTGACATATCTACTGATACACTTCCTCCGTTCTAAATCGGATGAATATTATCATAATTTCCCAATGCTAAGGGGGAATCAATTTTGAGTATCATATAGTTATAGAAAATGATAATCATGTAACATATTAAAAAAAATAAAAAATTACCTGCTCTATCCTTTCCATGAGCTGGTAGAAGCTAGTGTTAGAGAAAGCCCTTAAAGTGCCCTTAAGAACTACAGAATCAGCTATCATCCCGAGGTCGTCTCCGCCCATGAATGAAGCAACTGAGACCACCTGATAGAATCAAGTGTCTAAAATGTAATTACCAGAAATTTTCCATCACTTTACAATCATTTAGATTTCCATTGGTAGTTAACCCATCTTTAAAGTTCAGAGAATCAGTATACGCCCATAATTGACTGTCTATGTCTACTTTCTGAGTCAGCTAATTAGTACTTCCTCGGTTGTAACCGTACATCAAATTATTGTGTAACTTTTCATGTGTTTTTGAATTGATGCCCTGTCCCTAGCTCGTACGTAGTATTTGCAGAATCAATTATTTCATTCTGATTGTAGCATAAAGTGGGATATGCTAGATTTGAAACAAAAAAAATGTACCTGGGAATCCAATGGATTGGATTCACGAGAGACGATCCCTTGTAAACTAATGACAGCAGCAGACGCGGCCAAAATAGGATCAACAGAGTGGTGTGGGTTCCCTGCAGGGCCTTGTTTTCCAGTAATGACAGCTCTGAAAATTCCACAGCCAGCAAGCAAAGGACCCGGCCTTGAACCGATTACACCCGTTAAATGCTGATGTGATACATGAACTGCAAATATAGCCTCCACATCTTGAAGAGCCCCATCTTCAATCATTTTTTTCGCACCATTCCCTGCCTCCTCTGCTGGCTGAAATATCACAACTACTGTGCCCTACAAATTCATCACGAGGTCTCACAATATTCAGTAAAAATGTAAATGTGTTATGTAGATGGCATTCCTATTTATCTTGGTACAACTATGAGTCGAATCTGTTTACAAGTCAAGTGTTTATTAGGAATCATCAGAACTTTGATTATTATTATATCTGTAACGCACACAAATGTGACTAATTTAGTTAACTTCATCTAATAGAAGAGATAGCTAACATAAACACACATTATGTGATTTTATGTGTGATACAAACCTTCAAATGCTTCTCCCGGCTTTTTAGAATTTTAGCTGCCCCCAGGACCATTGCGACGTGAGCATCATGACCGCAAGCATGCATTTTTCCAGCAACTTTGCTCTTGTACTCCCATTCAACAGCCTCCTACAAACGTTGCAAATTGAAGAAGCAAATAATATCAAAAAAAAAAAATCAATGATATAATGCTACAACTTAATATTTCTTTACATCGCATTCTCATAACCACTTTTAGTTGAGCACCAAAATTCTCCCTGCAATCATAAATATTATAAGATTATTGTAGAACCTCAATAATACATTTTGTTCGAATACAATACGATGCTATAACCCTCCTCGCAATATCTTGAGATTTAAGGAGAATTTGTCACTTAATATGATATCAGAGCTCAAACTGGCGGGAGATACGAGTTTGACTCCCCGTCACAAACACCTTGTTTTAAGAGTATTGATCACTTAACAAATTCAATGAACAAATAACTTCTTGCTTTTAACAGAATAAAAATAATTGGGATTCTTTTACGAATGTCCCTAGAGTACTCATTTATCAAGATTTAACTGTACCTTTAACAGATTAGGAATAATCATAACTCTAACAAAAATTGCTAAATTTACTATGATAACTCACAAGTAAAATTGAAGTATTGCATATTTGTGAAACAAGTTACAGTTAGTGAAACAATGGTGGCTTACAAACTACACCATCCAAAAAATACTCATCCAAGATTCAACGACACTGTAAACAAAAATGGCCATGTGGGTCGTCTTCAAAAAGCAAGGTGGTCCTCTGCGACTGCAAGGTATATAAATGAGTGTAATGCTTGCATGTATATAATTGTGACTTAATATAATGTGGTCCAGTTAAGAGTTTTCTGAATGTATATCCGTTTTCCTTACAAGCTCAGTTAGGACTTAAGATTTGGGATATTGACATTTTTTTTCATGTAAATATTCACTGCAGAACCCTAACTAGATCGGGACTAAAGCCCGCATGGCCAATAAAAATCTGGATTTTTCCGTGTGTATATTGAAAATTCTCAATATAAAATCCAAATGAACTCGTATTTTATCTAAACTTTTTATTAAATAAATCGAAATCACAAAATAGAATACATATGATTCTCATGAGTTCTCATCCCTCCCCCTCCCAATACTATGAAATTTTTAAAAAAACCGTTAGAACACATAAAATACAAATACCGCAGATATAAATTTATTAACTGCATCGACAATTGATTAGTCGGCAGCACCGACTGAGGTGAACGAATGATAAGCATACTCGCGAGTGACACTTAATGTTCCTAAGCACCATACGCTACTCATCCAAAAACTCGACGACTGTCAAACGTTGTTGAATCTTCGAGATGGAAGGTGGTCCTAGTGCAAATAAATGCGAGTAAAACGTTAGACGACGGAAGGCAGTTAGATTGGTTGGTCTGTTACGCTATAAAACGAACACGGTTCTTATAATACAATGGTCCACTTGAATATTTCCCATCTTAATCTACTTTACCAAGTTCATTCATATATTGTGTATCACATGTTTACATCTATTTTCAGCCTCCCAACTACTCTCTTTCGCATCATATTATCTCTAATAAATGGTCCTCCGAGTTTTACGCTAATTTCTCAAACTAATGTATCAACTACTACTAGTTACGCAATTGCAGTTCTGATATGGGAGTATCGCCTTTTGCAGTTCTGCCGATTCCATATATTTGATTAATTAATAATTTATAACAAATTAATATATTAGTTAAAGATTTTTGATCTCAATATAACATCAATGATACTCACTCCGTCCTCCTCAATTGTTTACACTTTACATTGGAGGGGGACACGGAAACCAAGACAATGTATGAAAAATGAGTAAAATTAGATGAAAAGTGGGTAAAGTAGTGGGACTTAGGCCATCTCCAGCGGTTGTGATCCAAAAATCCAAATTTGGATCACCAACTGATCCAAATTTGGAAAGTAGTGGGTGTAATAGTAGTTTTTGTTGTTAAATATGAGATAGTAGAGGAAGATAATGGGTGTAATGATGGGAAAAACTTACTATTTATAGTAACATAAAGAAATGAGAGGGACATCCCAAAATAATAACGATAAAGAAATGAGAGGGAGAGAGAGTACACATATATACTCCATTTTCCCTAGCTTAGGAACGGGGCTTGACACCCATCCATTTTGGGCAACGGAGTATCGACACGAATTTTAATGTTTTTACAAATTATAAAACTATGTTTAGATATTCACCTTAAAATATGTACAGTATTGAATAATGCAAAAAGGTGATAAATAAATAATCGAGATGGAGACCGAGTTATTAAATAAAAATAACAAATAGAGTAATATCCACGTCACTATAAGCACAAACTTTAGATTACTACCAGTACTTCTGAGCAGTTGTACAAGCTTTTCACTTTCACGCACGTGTTTAATACTTGGTGCATTATTGGTCAACAAGTCCAATACGGACAGCATCTATCATAATATAATACTGTACTCTTTAACAAAACTTTAAATACGTGCACTGCATGAAAATAAAATATCTAAACATTATAAAAATAATATTTATTTAATAATATCACGTCATTATCAAGTACTCCCAATATCGCGTCATTATCAAGTACTCTCTCTGTCCCTCTCATTTCTTTACGGTTACTATTTTTGGATCTCCCTCTCATTTCTTTACGTTTTTATAAATAGTAAGTTTTTTCAATCATTACACCCACTATCTTCCCCTACTATTTCATATTTAACAATAAAAACTATTATTACACCCGCTACTTTCCTGCACTATTTCAAATTTATTATTAAATATTGATAGATCCCACCATTTTACCCACTTTTAATCTAATTTTACTCATTTTTTATACATTGTTTTGGTGTCCGTGTCCCCCTCCAATGTAAACAATTGAGGGGGACGGAGGGAGTACTGTGAAAGACTTGTCACGACTCACGGGTATTCACCGTTTTCTAGTCATAAATCTCGCAGGTAAATAATTATTAGATTAACCTAAGTATATTTGTTACTTAAATATATATAACAACAAAAATATATAAAAAAAATATAATACATATCATTTTATATTCCTTTATCTACCCAATTTTATATCTCTAATAACCTTTTCCGGTGTACTCACACATCTCACATGCATGTGTATATTTTTAACCGATATTCGTCCTTCGTAACATAGGAATATAAGAAAATTTCCTTATTCATGTCTACTAAAATTAACCATGGACTTCACTGAAATTTGAACTCTCGAATCGAAGCGGAATAAGTATAATGAAAAACCTGGATGGGGAGAGCGTCCATATCAGCTCGAAGCGCCACGTAAGGAGGCGCGCCAGTCCCAATAGTGGCACGAATCCCGGTAATAGCCAGAGGAAATCGGAAGCCGATTCCGAGTTTCACCAGCTCGTCTCTCACGAGTTGACTCGTTTGATGCTCCTCGAAAGCGAGCTCCGGGTTCTCATGTATCTGTCTCCTGATCTTCGTTATCCACTCTACGAACTCCGGTTTTTTCGCCATCTCCATCACTTGTTTCGAGCACTCCGGGCTCCATGTCTCGCAGTCCGAGTTGATCTTCGGGGGCGGTATTATCGGGACACACGAAATAGTCGCGGAGAGATTCTTGTCGGGCTTGGAGAAGGCTGAGGACTCTATGTAGGAGAGGTCGTGATCGGATTTAAAGGTGGTGGAGGATGAGACTAGGAGGAGAGAGGTGAGTATGTGGAGTGTGGTGGTGAGGAGAGATTGGGAGAGATTGGGAGAGATGGGGGAGATGAAATTCATTTCTGTGCGGAGTGAGAGAGAAGAGAAAGTGGAGAAAGGAGGGAGGGAAAGGAGAGAGTATTGATGGAGAAATGATGTTTGTGGGGACGCTGGAGGGAAAAAAGAATGAGTTGATGGATATAAAACGTGGGGGAATTCTGGTTGGAGCAAAGAGAAGTGACAAACGACATTATGACAATGGGATGGTTTGGACAAGTTTAGAAAAAATAAATTTTTGTTTAATGTAAATAAATGGAGAAGTGAATAAGCTAATAAATTGTTTGGAAAAAAATAAAAATTTTGAGAGAGAATTTAGCATTCTTAACTTTTTAAAAGTACTTCTACTTCTTTACACCAACGGGTCAAAAAAAACAGAAACCGGAAGCAGGAGTCGATTCTCTAAAACAAAATGGCCCAATTATCAAATCCACAAAATTATGGATGCCCTTTAATTTGGATGTAAAATTTGAATTTAAAGTCAAATTAAAATGATTTCCTGAAATTATAATAGTTTTATTTTACATTTATCATTTAGTATTATTTTTAGTTTTCATAAGATCATTATGATATTTTCTTATAACAGTGAGGGGGTACATTGAAAATTAATTGCGTGCAGGGCAGAATAAGGGCTCGTTTGGTTAGCTGCCGTCATAGACTTTATCGATTTTCACCGCTCAAAAGTTCCGAATTAGTTTATTTATGTTGATTTGTACTCGTTTTCTCAATAATAATCACTATCGGATCTGTTCCAAGATTTTAGATCTGTTCGATTTTAAAGATTTTGATTTGGTGATAAATCAATTGATATGAGTCAGTGAGGAGTTAAGCAATTGCGATTCAATCTTAGCCATAACAGTGATTACATATATTTATATTCGATAAGGTAGGGATCGTGTGAATTGATCCCACGACAATGGTATGAGTTCGAAATCTTTTGTTTTAGTGGTTTTAAATATATTTGTCTTATATGTCATTCGTAATTGGTTATATATTTATTTTTTGATTTTTATGATTCGTTTTATAACTAGATTTATAAGACTTGTTGTTTCTTTGATTTTATTATTGTGCTCCTTTCGAGAGAGAGCCATAGTTGATGGTTTTTTGATCGTGTATTACGATTTTTTTTGTCGTTTATTAACAATTATATCATTTTTGATGACTTTGTTTCCTGTGTCTGGCATAATCATTTGTGTTTGATTCTTTCTTTCTTTCCCCTTTTTTTTTCTCTCCCTCTTTAATATCTTCCTTTCCGCGGATTTTTGTCTTTCATCCGGATTTTCTTTCCAATCATTAAAGTTTTGTTGGCTAAATTTTCGGGGCCATCTCTGCATGACCTTTCGTTAGTCGGTAGTCTTTTTTAAATGAAAGTTTTCATTTCTTCTTAGTTCCGCGGATTTTGTTTTCCATTCGAGTGTTTTTTTTTTACATCAAAATTTTATCTATTTTTCTAGGGTTTCTCGACATGTCCTTTGGTTAGATAAAAAAATTTTAGGTAGGAAAGAAACTCTCTGATTCCTTCGATATTATATTTCAATACAATTCAATGACGTGAGTCTTATGACAAAAAAAAAGGCTCTTTTGGTTTAACTTAAAAAAATGTTTTATTATTTTAAATATATATATAAAAAGAATAAGTGATCAGTTAATTTGATCTATAAGTCATTAAATATTTCTGAATAACTTAATAAGTCAATTGAGTGTTTGATAATTTATATTAATAAATTAAAATAATTTATTAAAATATAAGAAACTTTTTGTAAATAAATTTATTACACATTTTAATTTAATAATTTCATATAAATTGTAAATCAATTAAAACGTCCAAAAAGAAACTAGCACTTCTGACTTTCAACTTGTGGCTTCAGAAAATCAAAAAAAAAAATAATTCTGCTTATTTTGTCAAACAGCGCGTAAGGAGCACAAATAATTTAAAGTGCTAAAATAAGCATTTATTTGATTTGCCAAGCATGCCTAATTATAGGCACATCTAGATATCATTAAGTTAAGTCGGTCTAAAATCATCTTCAACCTATATGGCTAAGAATTATGCAATTCTTATGTTATATTAGTATTAGAATTCCATCATCATAAAATATATATCGATTCATTGAAATTTATATTTCATAATCATCTCTCCTTTTTGAGTATGAAAATATCATACTTATAGATTTAATAAAAGAATATTATAACAGAAAATTTTCGACCAAATACCAGGAACAAAATCCTGTAAGTCTAAATGTAAAGACAACCCTATCTGTTACATAGGGATGATAACTCAACAATAGAACAGGACAAGTAAATAACACTACGCCTGCACCGGAATCGGAAGATACGAAGACAAAGGTTGAAGAAGTCATCTACAGTCTTGAAGGAATAAGTTCACTGGAAGAAGTTCATTAATATGTTCATGCCTCAGTGAAGAATAAAGATTGAAGTATTCAAGATTGTGGAAGCAATGAAGATGTTGTCCAAGTACTCGAAAGATTTCAGTGCAACCCCTGAAGCAAGATATTTTTATATATCTTGGTTGGTTATTTATAATCAACAAACTGAAGCATAAACTAACCCGGAACCGACTGATCAATGTTTGCTGACAAAGACGGTACAATGTTTAACTTCAGTGTTAGTCGCTTGTGAACCAGACCAGTGCACTAAGCGTCAGCACGTACGGAGCTTTGCAAGTATTTATCGATCGAAGAATTGATCCAGTCATATCATGTCAAGCCAAGCCAAGCCAAATGCCTAGCCTCTGCAAGCTATGCCAAAGTGACCTATCTTTTATATGTGTGCACTTATATATTTGTATATGTACAAATATATTTATATATATGTATATATGTATATTTAATTAAATATAATATATATAATATATATGTATATATGTTTTTAAACATATGTATATGTATATTTATATGTATGTATATTTAAATAAATATATATGTATATAATATATGTATTTATATTTTACATAAGCAATTATATAATTAAGTGTATATATATATTATATTATGTGCATAAATATATGTATATTTAGAGATAGTTATATATATCTTTATATATATATTTATATTTATATTTACACATAGTTATATGTATATTATATATATTTAAATATATGAGAATATATTTAAATATATGTGTATATATATGTTACTATATGTTTATATAAATATTATATATATGTATATATTTATATATACTTTTCTTTATATATATTTATGTTTATATTTATATTTATAAATAACTATATATATCTCTATATATATTTATATATATATTTACATTTGTATTTACATATAATTATATATTATATATATTTAAATATATGAGAATATATTTAAATATATGTACATATATTATTATATGTTCATATAAATAATATATATATGTGTGTATATATTTATATATACTTTTATTTATTAATATAATAACAACATAATATATTATATTATATATATTATGCATGCATGTGATGATGTCAGGTGTCAAGGGCACCCTAGGGTTTGCATGTGTCCATGGAGCTTTCACTCTCTTTAAGCTCCTGCGTACACTGAAGCCATGCAACGTCCCTGAAGGAGAGACAACAGGGGAATTGATCACTGTATAGCGCAAGTTCAACATGATGGATTTGTTTCTAAGTGGTTACACTCTGAGAGGACCAACTGTATGTGGCGCAAGGTTTGACTGGCGCCATGTTTGACCCTCCTAGGTCATGGCGCAAGTTGCTTGGATTTTTCTAAGTCCCTTACTCATCCACTGTGGAAGAACAACAATGAAGAAGCGCAACATTTGACCCGGTCAAATGTTGCGCCTCTACTCATCTCCCTTGGGCCAACCATTACAACTTGGAATTCTTCCAAGAACACCTCACAGGGACACACTGTACTGGCGCCAACTTTGACCATGGCGCCAAGTTTGACCACAGTAGCATATGTATACATTTGGGGCGCAACTTTCATATATATATATATGTATATGAAAGTGGCGCCACCTCTTTGTACATTCTGGAGTTAGATTTATTTTTATAAATCGAATCCGTCCAGGACGAACTCAAGTCGTCCAGGACGAACTCGTTAACTAGGGTTAGTTAAGTGAGAAGCCTATAAATACATGAGATGTGGGTTCATAATTTGTAACACTCTCCACCACCTTTATGGTGGAATGGCTTTGTGCCTTGCACACTACTACACACAAATAAACTCTAGCTTAGTTTTGTATTATATATATATTTAGAAGCTAGGGTTTGTGAGTGTAAGTAGTAGTAGCCATTGTAGCCAACCTTCGGGTTTGGATTTATAGCACCTTCGAGGTATTTATCAATATACAGATATACCTTGGAAAATATTGTGTGTTGGTTTAATATTTTCATATCCTCAGAAACCAACCCTATAAATATCCGGAACACGAAACCCATTACAGGACTGCAATTTATTTATCCGCAAGATTCGAAAGAATTTTAAATTGTAGTGAGTATCGTATTCAACCCCCCCTTCTACGATACTTTGGACCTAACAATTGGCATCAGAGCGCAGGTTGATTGATATACAAATCAGGATCCTTATCGTACGGAAAATCAAGAACCTAGCTTTTGATATTTGATTAGGGGAAATGTTCTTCCGGTTTGTGTTGCTGAATTTGTCCGTAGGCCTAAGCAAGGATTATCCGTCGGATACTGAACTTTGGACTGAGACTTATAAATTTATACTTTAAATTTTAATAAGTTTATTTTATAAATTTGACTTAATTTATTTTAAACTTATTAATTGAGTTTATTATGAATTAATTAAATTTATATTATAAACTTAATTAAATTTACTTTATAAACTTTACCAAATTCATTTAATAAATTTGTTTAAATTTATTTTAGACTTGTAAAGTTTACTCTTAGACTTTATTAAGTTTATCATAAATTTTATAAATTTAGTATTTAAATTTGTATAGTTTATGATTTAAATTTAAGTTAAAATCTAGAATATAAATTTAAGAGGATTTAACTGATTATGGATATAAGTTCAAGTTCAAGGGTTCAATTTCGTTTGTTCTGGAAGCTATGATTTAATTGGAGACGAGACACTTAAATATTTTCAAAAATTAAATTTATCTAATAAATTTTAATATATTTACTAAATGAATTTGAAATAAATTTGTTCTAAACTTATTCAGTTTATTATGAATTTATTTGAATTTATTTTTTAAATATAATTAAATTTACTTTATAGATTTAACTAAGTTTATTTTATACTTTATTTTATTTCATCTTTTAAAACTTATTTTTAAATTTATTTTCTTTATAATTTAAACTTAGTTTAAATAATCAAGTGTCCCGTAACCTTTTTAATTATTCTACTCCAAAACAAATCAAATTGACATTTAGTTGAGACAGATCAGGCTGACAGATTACAAGACAAACATCGGACTTTCAAATACCAGATTCTCAGAACCGGTAATGGAAGTACATTGATGACCCAATCCAATTGATTTCTCAAAGGATTATTAGAAGCAGTTTTCTATGTTCGACAAAGCTGATTGTGATTCGAAGAAGATTCTATTGAAGACTAATTTGGTACTACTAAAAGTGGATTTTGAAGAAGGTACTTCAGGCCTTGATTTGAGTAATTACTCCGACTTGATTATCAGATCACCAGATCAGGATGGGAATTTGCTACATCTACAATGAAGCATCTTTCCAGGGCTCGGAATGTCAACTTTGAATGGCACCACTAGTAGTACGAAAAGAGAAGTTTTTGCAGAAGAATCTTCAAGGGATTTCAATCTAACTCAGTGATTCAGGGATATACAATCACTCAGTGAATTGTACCAATGCTAAATCTATCTGAAATCAGCTGAGATCAAAGACAGAGAACTGTGGAGGTTTAAGGATATAGTTATCGAGTTACTACCGCACCAAATCAGTTTCGTGCATTTATGTCAGAACCTTAGGATTGAACAGAAGAGTTTGTAACTGCTGAATTTGAGGAAGCTCAAGTCGACGAAAGTTAACACTTTTGAAGAATGTGAGGACAGAACTTCAAGGATTAGCATAACACTGTCTGAGAGGTTTAGTCATGTCAGATTCAGATGGAATCCATTGGTTTCAAGTGGAGACTCTTCGGGGTTCAGTTCGACAGGTTGTTTGAAAACTGAGTTGGTCAGTACACACAATATTGTTTGGTATCTTTAGCAAAGAAGGGTTGCTATATATATTGAAGTCTCGACAAACAAGGATGATAGGGCTTGTCTGAAATTCAAGTGGATGTTTTGAAAGAAACATCACAACAAGTTCTTATGCTATTTTAGGAAAGGTGTGAGCTGGATCAGTTGCTGATGAGAAGGATGATTATGGTTATCTGGCTATCCTAGCATTCTCTGAAGATGACTCAACTCGCACATCTCATGTACGAATTCTTTCTAACTATGCATTACATATTTCTTTATATTCAAAGCATGTTATAAATCTCTGAGTAGAATTGTTTAACACACAAGCACAAGCATGATAGCATCACAATAGATAATGTTGAACTAGTATGCTAGATCACTGTTCTGGTAACTAGGATTGATGATAATCTTGTGCATGTGTCTTTAGCAGATTCTTAACATGTGTATGAATATATAGGATTTGATTATTTGCAATGGTGAGATTAGAAGCTTTCCTTTGGAACACGACTCTTAGTTTTAGGGGTTATGATCCTAGCATATATAACTTTGTTAAAACACTTACTTTCAGATTCCCTAGTACAACTAGATTTGCTTATTTATCTGAATTGTTTGTTAAGGATTTTATTTTGTTCTATGATGGACTGTCTACCTTGTGTCAGTAGAACTTTTCGAACTTCATGTTAGATCTAAAACTGACTTAGGTAATAGAGATAGTATAATGCCATATAACAATAGAGTGAGATTAGTATGAATTGATAATGTGATTATTAATTTGTCTATGATCATTATGCTTTTAGGAGATTATTGAATATCTGTAATTCTGCTTTATACCTGTTACACTTGTGTTAATTGGTTTAAGTAGAGAGTACTGAATCTTCTGAATTGCATAACTGCCTATCTTGCTCTTGTCTTATCTTTGATTATTTGTCATGTGTATTCAACATCATGTCTGCTTATTTTCATATCATGAATGCATGTCTTTGTACTTGCATTGATTTTAGAAAAGCATGTTTGAGAATCACATTAGGGCAATGTCTAGATAAGAATTAGCATGTTAAGGTTGCTTCTGTTGTTACCACTGTTAAAGAAAAATCTCTAATCCATCCGGACCCAGTTATGATTGGGGACCATAGAACTCTTTCCATTTGTGATTGCAGGTTACATATGTTCCATATGATTTTTGGTTCACTCTGTTTGCTGAGTAGCTGAAATCATATATTTACCAAAAGTACCCTGTTAGCAAATGTGATCGTGTGAGCAGTTCCGTCAATAATCTTTGGAAGATGACAACGAAGATTCTCTTACGGGACATGCCTGTTTTATGGAATGTCATCATGGAAGCATATCTTTCTTGCAAAGAGTCAAAGCACACAAATTCTGAGTATCAGACTGTTCTCTGACAAAGGACATTATGTCAGTTCATGGAATAGTGCTTTATCTCAAATCAGGAAAGATGTGAATTTTGCTCGTAGCTAATATGGAACTTCAACTGAAGATGGAGTGAGCTGTTTCGATAGTGAAGCTTCATCGGATGAGTATTAGCTATGGCACCTGAAGCTCTCGCACTTGTATGTCAAAACAAGAAGCTCTTTCTATTCGTAAGAAGAGAATTGGTGAGAGGACTACCTCATCTGGAATTCATTATTGGATGAAGAATATGAGTTATGTCAAAATAGGGAAGTCGAAGGAGCATCGCACAGAAGCAAAGATATGATCAACATTACTGAGCCGCTTCAGATGATACGTATGGATTTCTACGGATCAGCTAATGTCATGTCTGCAAACAAAGCCAGATATCTTTTTGCGATGATCATTGACTACTCTAGATTCTTTCGTGTTGTTCATATGTGTTCGAAGGACAAGACGTCACAAATGAAGGTTGATCAAGATGAACCCTGATCATTGATAAATCCAGAAAGACACCATTCTTTCCAGTGGCCAATCAGGAGCAAACACAAACTCTTGGTATGTGTTTGGTGGAAAATGCCTCTTTGCAAGTCTTGCATTTGAAGCTCAAATAATATTTTCCTCGGCTACTCAATGGAGTCTACAGTCTACAGGGTGAGTGTGATTGATCAATAGAAGGTGATTGTAAGTTTAGACGGGACATTGAACGACACTTTGCTCCAAGCTGTTAAAGGTGATTGTATTGGTTTAATAATGATTCACCAAGCAGAATCTCTTTGCAAGGATAAGGATTATTCAGGAGATCCCAGCAATAGCTTAGGGGGAGCATTTGGTGGATCCACTAGTCAAACTCAACACCACATTGAAGATGAACAGGACATATGAAGAACGTATCTGCTTAGACAAAGGGTTTGAAGTCAATATCATTCTCGGGTTCTAGTTCTTATATGTTCCTAATGGTGAAGTGAAGACTGGGAGAGCTATTGTGAAAGGATATTATTTCTTTGAGTTTCAATCTGAAGTGAAACTTGGGGAAGATTCAGAAGCTCTTAAAGGGATCCAGATTGAATGATTGCACAGCAAGATGATCTCAATCAGTTTGAAAGCAGATTGTGCGGATTCTGATACCTTGACCTAAAAGACAATTCTATACCTAGTACTTGTCGGGTATTTAGATTCCAACTGGATGTTTTTGGCTCTGTTACGAGGGACAAGCCAATTTGGTTGCTTAGAGTTATTACAAAGGAGAAGGTTATGAAGATGATGGAAATAGAATCTTCAAGTTCAGAACTCTACATCTTAGGGAACTCAACGACCTTCATGATTGAACTAAAGCACCATTGACGAGACTCGGGTTCAGGATATCACAGTGAGCTAGAAGATGAAGCTTCATACAACATTTCAAGGACTTTGCAGTTGCAGATCCAACGGAATTTGTATTCTCTTTCTTCACCAGCTCTCTATGAGTTGCTATCCAACACCTGATAATCGTCACGGACAAGGTATGACTTCTGACTAGCATATTATTTTAACATCTGTTTGCTAGAGTCATATTTGGTATCCAAATTATTACCTCTCATGATACAAGGCACACACAATATAATTATATGTGCTGTGATACCATGGTTATATTATATGTGGACTAACGTCACTTGTGCAAGATAATTGCTAAGTGAATGCAGATTAGTGATATGATGAGTTTGTTGGAAAGTTGCAATTCTTTATGGTCTACTAGCTAGTCTAGAAAATGATGGCAATAAAAGGAAGTCAAGGATCTTTTGAATATGTGCATTTTGGAAGATTCTAGACATGTCAAGACTTATGCCAACAACCACTGGACTTGATCAGTACAAGAAAGGTACATCAACTGAAATGTCAAGTCTCAGAGGTATTCAACTTATCACTTTACTTAACTGCAAGTAGATCACATACTATATTTTCTATAAGGTATTACTTCTTTCATGAGCATGTCTATTGTATTTCTTAAATGAATTCATGAGTATTAAATTGTCTATACATAGGACTTGTGAATTTATTTAAAATCCAGTACCTCGTGCTTTTTGCCATTATATATGATTGCCATGATAATATGTTATATGCTTAGATGGTGATTATATGTTTTAGCATGAGTGTTTGTTATTTCAATTATTTAAATTGTGTTGCATGACAATTAAGTGACTTATTTGTTCATGATTTAAATAATTAGGGATGACATGAAGCATGACTTAATTATGTTATTTTTCTTGATCTATACCTCTTCAACAATTGGTATCTAGTAGAGAACTTTGTCATAATCTAGTCGTGATATATCTGTATTTGTGAACATACTTAGGATTATTTTCTAGGTTGAATTCATTTTTATAGGTATAAAATCTGAAGCATGACTTATTTGTTATCTAGACTTGTGACTTGTATCAGTAATTGGTATGTGGTTAGAATCTAGTTAGAATTTAGTCATGATATACTAGTATTTGTGGAGTTACTTAGATTCTCTCTAGGCTGAATCCATTTATATTAGTGTATATATTTGAAGCATAACTATTTGTGTTGGGTATTTGATGATTTATTAATTGATATCTTATTTCATGTCTAACTGCATATAGTTGTGATACTTTTAGTGTTAGTGATATTTTGCATGCTTATATGTAGATCACTAATATTAATTGTTAATATGTTCTGCGAGGAGTTGTGTGAGTTTACTTGTACCCAATGCTTACATGTATAGGACTTGTGAATTTTTTCTTCAACTTTCCCTCGGGCCTGCGAATATCTTTGTATGATTGTCATAATTTTAGTTGTTATATGCTGATCTGATAATTATATGATATTGCGTAGGTAATTATTATTTTATCTTAGTTAGATTGTGATCCATGACAATTATATGCTTATTTGTTTCATGATTGACTTTGATAGAATAATAGAAGCATGATTAATTCATCTTTGAAATATTTGATTGGTATCTTTTCTTGATGCTTTATTGATGTTTTATTTGTGAATTGATTGTGATGTATTGGCACTGGTGAAATATTGTTGCATATTTCTTAAAAACCACTAGTGCAAATATATATTAGGTGTTTAATATTCTGAGTACAAGTGAGACAACAAAATCTTTATTTTGTCTCATATTTATGTTCTGGAGTGGTGAATTTCTTCAAAGAAATTTTCTTATCAATTGATTTCAACAATTGGTATCCACTACTCTATTTCATAAATATTTCTTAGAATATTTTGCATCTATACATGTAGCGTCATAGGACGAGACATTGATTATCTTGTATTTGTGTACTTGGTGATCTTTGTCACTTGCAGCGTCTGTTTTGACGATGTGCTAGTATGAGGCATTTTCACTAATTAGTATGGCGAGTGCTTTATACACTGCAGCGCATAAATTTTCTTGTTTCCTTTTTAAATTGTAGTGAGAAACAGGAGTCTGTGTCTTTTTCAAAGACAACTTCATTTAAACCTTTTATGCATAGATTCAG
The DNA here is from genome assembly GCF_001625215.2 of Daucus carota subsp. sativus. Taxonomy (NCBI): domain Eukaryota; kingdom Viridiplantae; phylum Streptophyta; class Magnoliopsida; order Apiales; family Apiaceae; genus Daucus; species Daucus carota. Next base: position 45,382,282 of record NC_030381.2, on the reverse strand, counting down.
ACTCTTATACTCAAACCAGTTTTTAATGGAAAACTTCAATTCTTTCATCCGTTGTGATTGTCGTTCTTTATGAAAATCATTTTACACTCACAACTGGTTCATTTTTCTCAAAAGATTAAATGCAATTGCTTTCATTCAAAATCATAGATTTTCTAAAGTGCATTTATATCTCTTTCTGTTCTTTGGAACTTAATCAGCCTCTTGGCTTTCCTATATAGTCATAAGGTTGAAAACCAACAATCTTTATCCCAGACTATAAAACCAAATTCAGAACACATCCCAACTTTTCCCCTGGAGTAATAAGGAACTTATTAGACTAGAGGTCAATAAGGGAGAAACTGTACTCGTTACAGCAAATAAGGATGTGAGGGATAGTGTACCCACAGCTCTACCTCTCAAGAAGAAAAGGTGTTTTTGAACTTGAGGTAACTGTTGCTCATCTATATTTTCTCAAAAGAATATAGAGCTGAAAAGGCAATAAAACAGTCTCTGGAATCATTCTCTCAACAGGATGAGTCCATTGAAATTCGCTCGTCAGCCAGATCATCTTGCATTGAGTCAAGCACATCATCAGTAATCACTCTGATGAAGAGCCTAAACAGAAAATCTTATGGACACAATACAAGAGAGTGCACAGTAAGGTTAAAGGTTTTGTTCCAGAAGCAACTTCTTCATTTACCATTTTACGGTAGATAAGATGGTTGATGCCTTTACAGGTGTAAGGAGGAAACGAGGATCTCAATTGCCAAATCTTCAGGATTCTCGTCTCCCTCCCCAGATAAGAACAGATCTGGATCCAATCGGAATGGATTTCCTATTTATAGGAGATCGGCAACTCTCTGACTATGAGTCAATTTATTGATGAGTCGGTTGAGGATCGGGGATTTACGAAACCCCATTGCACCGCCGGTGACCTCTCTTGAAGGGGCTATGGTGATTTTCTCATGCAGGTACAGAAGACCATACTTTGAGTGCTGAGAGAAACACTGTGAGCCAAACACTGAGAGTTAAACACTTGGTGAGATTCTGAGAAGAACCAGTGAGATATTAGAATGAGAAATATGTGAGCATAAGTGAGTGCAAACACATAGGATTTTGAGAAGAGTGAAACACTTGTGAGGTACATATAATAATAATTGGTATCGTAAGCTCACAAGTTGTTGAAAGAATTGACGGAAGCAACTACGGTTCATTCCATTTCACGTTGTGAACTTATGGTTGATGATTCTCTTGAATCAAGTGTCTTCACAGACATTGAGGAGGACTTAGGCCTTTGCCATAATTAAGCCTTTGTCTAACCTCCCAGAGCAAACAACTCTGGATCCTTAATTGGATAAGCCACTTAGTGGTTGGCAACTTGTGGACAATGATTCGGATTTATCTGATGAGTCTGCAGGGACTGGGAATTACGAACTCCCATTGCACCACCGGTGACCCCCTTTAAGGGTGGCTAAGGTGATTTTCTTGCAGGTACTCAGCATTTTGGAAGCTCAGTATTTGTGTGGAGGGATACACTTACAGAACTCGTGAGTGACACCCTTACCCAAAAACCGAGAGAAATTTGAGTGTTGAGTGATACACCTGCAGAACATTTTAGTGAGACACCCACTAATTACCAAATTTATACCTAAAGACAAAGTGGATGTTGTTACTGGAATGTCAGTTTTACTCATTACTTTTCCGTTTGGAACCTATTCTTTCAGCATAGGGACCAACCCAATCAAAGTAAACCCTTCTTCTGAACTCTTTCTTCGACCCCAGCTTTAGCGTTGTTTAGTTCTCTATGGGGAGATTATCTTTTGGTACAGGAAGTATTGTACACGTTCCTTGACCTATTTGATACCACATATCCTCGGAGGATTCCACAACTAAGGGGGAGAATATATTTAGGGGGAGAATATATGAAAGGGGGAAGAAAAAGTAAGTTAGCTTTCTTCTATTGTTTACAACTAAGGGGGATTAAACTACTCTTTAGTTGTGTACTACTGAGGGGGAGATTCTTCTCTCAACTAAGGAGGAGGATTGATCTTTCATCTAAGGGGAGATAACTACTTATCACCAAGGGGAACCTGATCAAGGTAAAGGGAGGAGAAGTATAAGGTGATACATCTATTCTTCAGTAAGTGGTAGACATGAACTTATTTATTACCACTGAAGAATTCAATGAAGCTGCTGATTGTTCTTTGCATAATGGAATGTTTTGAATTCTCTTCAAGACAGACTATGAGGATTATCTGGCAGGTAAGCAAGAACCAGAGAAATAAAGGTGATATGCACATTTGTTATTTCTATTCATGAAATCTGGAAATGTACTATATGATCCAGAAACTTTGTAGCATTATTTACTAGTCCAGGACTTTACTTTTTCTAGTGTTAGTTGAGTTATCCTCCAGAGGATTTGCTTGTTATGATTAACAAACAAATAGGGGGAGATTGTAAGTCTAAATGTAAAGACAACCCTATCTGTTACATAGGGATGATAACTCAACAATAGAACAGGACAAGTAAATAACACTACGCCTGCACCGGAATCGGAAGATACGAAGACAAAGGTTGAAGAAGTCATCTACAGTCTTGAAGGAATAAGTTCACTGGAAGAAGTTCATTAATATGTTCATGCCTCAGTGAAGAATAAAGATTGAAGTATTCAAGATTGTGGAAGCAATGAAGATGTTGTCCAAGTACTCGAAAGATTTCAGTGCAACCCCTGAAGCAAGATATTTTTATATATCTTGGTTGGTTATTTATAATCAACAAACTGAAGCATAAACTAACCCGGAACCGACTGATCAATGTTTGCTGACAAAGACGGTACAATGTTTAACTTCAGTGTTAGTCGCTTGTGAACCAGACCAGTGCACTAAGCGTCAGCACGTACGGAGCTTTGCAAGTATTTATCGATCGAAGAATTGATCCAGTCATATCATGTCAAGCCAAGCCAAGCCAAATGCCTAGCCTCTGCAAGCTATGCCAAAGTGACCTATCTTTTATATGTGTGCACTTATATATTTGTATATGTACAAATATATTTATATATATGTATATATGTATATTTAATTAAATATAATATATATAATATATATGTATATATGTTTTTAAACATATGTATATGTATATTTATATGTATGTATATTTAAATAAATATATATGTATATAATATATGTATTTATATTTTACATAAGCAATTATATAATTAAGTGTATATATATATTATATTATGTGCATAAATATATGTATATTTAGAGATAGTTATATATATCTTTATATATATATTTATATTTATATTTACACATAGTTATATGTATATTATATATATTTAAATATATGAGAATATATTTAAATATATGTGTATATATATGTTACTATATGTTTATATAAATATTATATATATGTATATATTTATATATACTTTTCTTTATATATATTTATGTTTATATTTATATTTATAAATAACTATATATATCTCTATATATATTTATATATATATTTACATTTGTATTTACATATAATTATATATTATATATATTTAAATATATGAGAATATATTTAAATATATGTACATATATTATTATATGTTCATATAAATAATATATATATGTGTGTATATATTTATATATACTTTTATTTATTAATATAATAACAACATAATATATTATATTATATATATTATGCATGCATGTGATGATGTCAGGTGTCAAGGGCACCCTAGGGTTTGCATGTGTCCATGGAGCTTTCACTCTCTTTAAGCTCCTGCGTACACTGAAGCCATGCAACGTCCCTGAAGGAGAGACAACAGGGGAATTGATCACTGTATAGCGCAAGTTCAACATGATGGATTTGTTTCTAAGTGGTTACACTCTGAGAGGACCAACTGTATGTGGCGCAAGGTTTGACTGGCGCCATGTTTGACCCTCCTAGGTCATGGCGCAAGTTGCTTGGATTTTTCTAAGTCCCTTACTCATCCACTGTGGAAGAACAACAATGAAGAAGCGCAACATTTGACCCGGTCAAATGTTGCGCCTCTACTCATCTCCCTTGGGCCAACCATTACAACTTGGAATTCTTCCAAGAACACCTCACAGGGACACACTGTACTGGCGCCAACTTTGACCATGGCGCCAAGTTTGACCACAGTAGCATATGTATACATTTGGGGCGCAACTTTCATATATATATATATGTATATGAAAGTGGCGCCACCTCTTTGTACATTCTGGAGTTAGATTTATTTTTATAAATCGAATCCGTCCAGGACGAACTCAAGTCGTCCAGGACGAACTCGTTAACTAGGGTTAGTTAAGTGAGAAGCCTATAAATACATGAGATGTGGGTTCATAATTTGTAACACTCTCCACCACCTTTATGGTGGAATGGCTTTGTGCCTTGCACACTACTACACACAAATAAACTCTAGCTTAGTTTTGTATTATATATATATTTAGAAGCTAGGGTTTGTGAGTGTAAGTAGTAGTAGCCATTGTAGCCAACCTTCGGGTTTGGATTTATAGCACCTTCGAGGTATTTATCAATATACAGATATACCTTGGAAAATATTGTGTGTTGGTTTAATATTTTCATATCCTCAGAAACCAACCCTATAAATATCCGGAACACGAAACCCATTACAGGACTGCAATTTATTTATCCGCAAGATTCGAAAGAATTTTAAATTGTAGTGAGTATCGTATTCAACCCCCCCTTCTACGATACTTTGGACCTAACAAATCCACCTCATATTACAGAGAATCCCGAACCAACCCCTTAAGAGCATCTCCAATCGTACAAAGCTCTTGGCTAAAAAATGAGTTGGCATTCCAAAATTAAAAAATATAGCCAACGTCCTGAAAAAATAGCATGCCAACCACACTAATATGTTGTCTATAATTTTAGCCAACCTCTTATGGATGGCTATATTTGTCGAACCTCTACAGGTCTGTAAAAAATCTGTAGGAAGATTCCACATCATTTATTACTGTATTAAACTGATATATTCTATTTTAACAATCTAAAATATTAATAATATACTTTTTTTAAATTATAGCCAACCAGTATAGCCAATACCATTGAAGCAAAATGTTTTACAGGTTGAGCAAATTTTACATAATGTCTTGTCCAATTTAGCCAACGATTATAGCCAACACTGTTGGAGATGCTCTAATCTCCTTAGATTTTAGCTGCAGCTATTTAATTGGTACGACTGTTTAGAAAATGAAATATTTCTGGGAGAAAAGAGCACGTGAGAATACGGTGGAATAAAAACGAAATGACAATTGTCACGTTCCATTATTTGTTTTGAGAATAAACTTTTTCACCTTTCACTAATTTATCATTTAGTTGATATCCTGTCTCAACTTTAGCACTGATATATTCTTTTAATCATATCATCAGTTGTTTCAGACCTAATTTCAGCATATTAAACGTTCAATATGTTCATTAATTATTTAATTTGACAAATTCCCTTCTTATAAAAAAATATAAAAGAAAGTACAGTTAAACCTTTTTAAAATAATACCCCTCGGACAGGGGAAAAATATTATTTTACCGAATTTATTATTTTATTGATATAATAATATTTTATTACTTTATCGATAAAGTAATATTTTATTATTTTACCGAATTTCTACATGTTTATAAATTATAACTTATTATTTTTAAAAACAAGAATTAGTCAAATACAATGTATCTGATTTAAAATTACTTTTATAATAATTAATCATATGAGAAAACTAAATTCATGCATGCACTAGATAGAGTATACATGTTACAACATGAGCAAAACATATGGATTTATTTATCTTTTACATAAAGTGAAGAATGAAGTTAATTTTTGCCTTGGAAAGAAAAAACAAGTTACTGTAGATCAAATTTTAAAAAGGACTGAATTTTGAATTCATATATGTGTGTGTATTTATATATATAATTCATGAATTATTATTTTACATATTACTTGGGCCTTTAATGAATTTCTAAACTTTTATTATCTTATGCTTTTAGCTAGTGAAAATATTATTTTATGATATTGGCTCAAGTTGGGACCGACAAAATTTATTATTTAAGCGAGGTTATTACTTTATTGGATATTACTTAGGGATCTTTTTAAAAATACCCATCTGTAAAATTATTTTTTTAAAAATACTACCATCTTTTTCATTGTTTTTAAAAATACCTTTTCATAAAATTTTTTTTTCAAAAATACGATTTGCAACCTTTGCAACCTCATTTGCAACCTTGGGCGGCGCAGCCGTAAAAGTTGCAAATGAGGTTGCAAAAGTTGCAAATAAAAATGGAAATGAGGTTGCAAAAGTTGCAAATGAGGTTGCAAAAGTTGCAAATAAAAATGGAAAGTTGCAACAGTTGCAACTGCAATTGCAACTAGTTCAACTGAAAACTGTAAGTTGCAAAAGTTGCAAATGAGGTTGCAAATGAAGTTGCAACTGCAGTTGCAACTTTTGCAACTGCAGTTGCAACTTCATTTGCAACCTCAGTTGCAACTAAATGCAACTGAAAACTGTAAGTAACAACAGATGTATGGTGTGCCCCTGGCGGGGCCATTAGATTACAATAGAATCAACTGAATGCAACCATATGCAACTGAATACAACCATATGCAACCATATATGCAATTACAAATCCTGATTTCAAGTTCCAGTTTTCAAATGTCGTTTTCGACCTCATTTTCGGAATCGATATATATATATATATATATATATATCGATTCCGAAAATGAGGTCGAAAACGACATTTGAAAACTGGAACTTGAAATCAGGAATTTGGTTGCATATGAAGTTGCAAAAGAGGTTGCAACACGGCTGGCGCCGCCTGGAGTTGCAGATGAGGTTGCAAAAGTTGCAAACAGTATTTTTGAAAAAAAGATTTTATGAAAAGGTATTTTTAAAAAGAATTCTGGAAGGTAGTATTTTTGTAAATAATTAAAGAAAAGGTAGGTAGTTTTGTAGATTTCCATATTACTTAATCAAGATTTAATTGTATTCGAATGCATGAAGGCCCAACTAAGTCACTCTTGCTGCCTGAAAAATGGTCAAAATCGACAACTATTCTGTTTATTCTTTATTATTAAACGTTTTCAACTTTTATTACCAAGCCAATTTGACATTAGTTACGAAAAAATGTCAAATATTGTTATGTGTATAGTCGTAGTGTTGTGCAGAACAAAAGTTTGAATTATTAACTATCAGATAACCCTAGAATTTACATAACAAGAAAAATCATATTCTCTCTTTTCTCTCTATTCTTGAAGTAGTCGTCTTTATAATCTGAGGGACTTTCATCGGCTTTTATCGGTGGAAAGCCCCAATCTTTTTTTCTTTTTAACCGTTTTTGTTCATCTTTTGCTTTTGTTCAATAAATTCCCAATTTATTTGGATTTTGTTTGGTCTCTCCTTGTGTGAGAGTTTGATTTTCTTTACAGTTTGTCATGTCCGGGATCCTAGATTTGCAGGATTTTGATGGTGTTGATTTTCATGGTGTTGATTCGATGATGAAGGTTATTATGATGATACATCTATGGTTGATTGCTCAAAACAACAGTGATCCATTCGTATGGAGGGGACCCCGGCTCCCCCCTCCCGAAAACAACGTTGGTGTAAATGGCCATAGCACCAACGGAGACCGTCCCGGAGCGGCCAAGCGGGAGGGGAAACTTCCCCCCTCCCGCTGGGAAGATTTTTAAGAGACCAGATGGTAGTGTTCCCAAAGACATTCATGTGGGGTGCTTGGCGTAGACTTGATGGTATTTTGCCCAAAGACACTCCTATGGCTCGTTTGGTTGCCTATCCAAGATGGAAGGATTCAAGAACGATATTATTACACGTTTGTTTAATTTCGATCATGTATGTAGATGCCGTATGACTTTTTATTATTGAATTATTATCTTTGTTAAAAAAAAGGTTTGAATTATTATTTCGAAACACTGAACGACACAATCAATTAAACTGATTTTAAATGAAACTTGAATACTTGATCAAATGAAGGGCAAATTATTATCACGTTTAAATTTCATCAAGTAGACGAATTTATCGTGGGTCATATCTCAAACGTCAATGCCAATGCAGACATGTGGTGTGTCTACTCTTGACTCTTGAGTTTGAGTAGTACACAAATTCTAAAAGGAAATCAAGTTGATGAACTGACGTGATGAACAGTGTGGGCTTCTAGAGCTCACCCTGGGTGATAATTTAGATCGTACTGTAGTTTTTCAACCAAAAAGAAAAAAAAAGTTAAAACTTACGGGTCGGCTGAATTTATTCTTGGCGTAATTTTGAAAAAAATTTACTTGAAATTTTATTTTTCTGAAATAGATCTTTTTTTACGTAATGAATATCAAACATGTTCTTAATATTTATATCCAAAAAATTATATAAATAGGATTTATTAAATTAAATAAATCCTTGATAAGCCATTAAAATTTTTAGCCAAACAAGCCTTAGTTTCATATAAAAATAATGTACTTAAGCTTTGCTTTGTATCATGACATCGAGCAACAACCCTGCAGTTGATAAATTTAAGAGGAGTTTTTTGAAATAGCAGTTTTTATTGAAAAGTTGTTTTTCGGAGAGAGTAGGTTTCTGTCTTTTGGAAAAAGTTATTTCCAAATTTTGAATGATGTTGCTACGTATTTTACTGTCCAATCTCATAAAAATATTTTTTTTAAATAATATAACTCAAAATAAGCAAATATCAAAAAAGAAAAAAAGTTATATTTTTCATAATTCTTTACGTTATTTTTTGACACGCATTTTGAGACTGATATAAAATATAATTTCATAATATTTTTTTCAAAAATATTCTTTTATAAAAGTATCAAAATGAGTGAAGTGAACATAAACCACATGCTAAGACAAGGAATAATTATAGCCACACCTTTTTTACCAAATAAATTTTCTAAAACTACACCTCACTTTTGATTTTTGAATAGACCCTTTATGATTTATCTGAAAATGACTTTTTAAAATTTTACATTTACAACACTGGAGAATCCTAGCGGGGCATCTGATCCGGACCAGGCCCAACAATAATATTGACACATGTACATGATCATGACATATGATGATGGGCTGCAGTGTATCATGGTTTTCTCAAGCAATTTTTTTTTTTCTCTATTTGACATCATGACTAAAAGAATTTATCTCAAAGTTAATCACGAAGTGTGCATATGTTTACCATGACCGTGGAAGTATCAAGTGTGAATCGGACGGCATCTACTGAACCACGACATCTCAGAAAAGACATTCCTGTTCGAACCATTTCAACAAGATCACACACGTCAAAAGACATTACAAACTACAGAGGAAAAAAATTTAGGAAAAAAAGATACATTGAAAAAGGCTTATCAGTCCTGACCAAAAAAAAAAAGGTTTATCAGAAAGCAGCATAGGACGTAATTAATGTTAAAATAAAGATTCTCAGTCGATAGTTCTCGATATATCAAATATAAGCTCGTATCATTAAAATTATTGCAACAACTTGGTTGACGACAACAAAAGATACGTGGTCATGGGCTCATATCATTGAAGGATAGCGTTTTTGTTGAAATATAAGTATAAGATCCATAAAAGGGCTCCTCTAACACTTTAAAGTTTTAGAGGGAATAGTTCTCTGCATGGTTCTTAGGAATTGGTGACAAAGTGTCCAATTCTTCAATCAAACAGCGGAATTTTGTGAAATACACAGAAATAAACAATGTATCTTGTTTAAGATCAGCTAGATCTTTTCGTAAACCAAATAATCGTGGAATATTAGTTCGTGAAAACTTAGCTGACAAATCATCCCAAATTTTCTTTGTAGTCTTCATGTAAAGTGTAAACAACATAATTGCGAATCTCAAAGTTAATTGAGTTAAGAAGCCAGGAAATTACCAGATCGTTACTACGAGTCCAGAGAGATATCTGAGTGACATCAGTTGCAGGTTTGATCAAGCTTCCATCGATGAATCCAAGCTTGAGCTTGGCAGACAACGCGATCTAAACCGATCTATTCCAAGCGTGATAGTTTTCTCCAGTTAAAACTTCAGTGACTAAAGCGAGTCCAGGATTATCAGATGAACTCAAGTAATAAGGATGATTGATATCAATTGTAGGTAATGGAGCTGCAATCGCCATAGATGTTGAGTGTTGATGAACAGCTGAAGCGTAAGAGCGAGTCATATCAACACAGAATTACCAGAGATGGTGATCGACATAGCTCTGATACCATGTCAGTTTCGCAAACGAAGAAACAAGAGACTAAAGACTATGCAAAACAAACACAAAACTTTTCTATTAAACTGTGTAAAACTGATTATCTTGCTTGAACATTACAACTCTGCTTAGCTATTTATACAGATAGAAGGAAGAGCCCAGAAGTTTTCAGAGCACGTTCCAGCTTCAACTAACTAACAAACTTTGTAATTGAATTTGTACAGCTGGATGACAGCTGAACTGACAGCTAGCTTAGCCAACACAGTTGGCTTCTTCTGGAGTAGGTGTATTTCCATCAGTATCCATAACAGTTTCAAAATTCTTGGCTTTATACCCTCCAGGTTTTAGCTCACCAACAACAAAAGGTAACAACCGGAAGTTTAAAAGAATGGAACCGAGTCCAGTCTGATTTTTTCTAATTATTTTCAGTTTGAGTTTTTTTTTAATGAATCGATTTTGATCGTTAAACTTAAATAATTTTTACTGTTCGAACTCGAGTTCATTAACAACCGAGTCGAGTAGTTCATGAAATTTTGTTCTTTTATAAAATATTTCTTGACGATCCAATCGTACAGATGTTTTGATCTCCTTATTTTGATGATGTTACAATAATATTAAAAATATATATATATATTTGAAGTGAAATATTAATAGTCAGCTAGTAAAATTACTACTACTACTTGTCTACTTCAAACAAGTCTGGTACTATGGTCTTGAATTGATGTTATATTTTTCTTATAAAAAATATTTATTAACAATTTAACTGTAATGAACTAATGATGTTAATATTCACTTATTTTAAAAATATTAGGATAATATCAAAAATGGGGAAAAAAATTACATTTCATCACCCATATTTTTTAACACATTAAAAAAAATCATATATATTTTGTTTAACGAGTCGAGTTCGAGTTTAATGAGTTGAGTCAAGCTCGATTCTGTTACAAGTCGAACTCTGGTAAAACTCGATTTGAATTTCTTAACGAACAATTTTTTTTTCGAACTCGAGTTCGTTAACGAACCGAACCGAATTAGGTCGAGTTTTAAACGAGTCGAGCTGAGCTTGTTCTCGAACAGCTTGACTCATTTATGGCTCTAATAACAGCACAATAAAATATTAAACAGGGATCATATTACTAGTATTTTGAACAAATGAATTTTGAGAATATTCATTTGTCTTTAATTGAAACAAATTCATTTATCCTTTGTGATTACACTACAATTATAGGTTCGAGTCCAGAGAGCCTACTCGCTCGCATAACCCGCTAGATTCTGTTTAGTTGCCCCTCATTAGTTTTTTCCGTTCACCGGCCCGTTTAAGATCTTTTAGCAAGCCCAAGCGCCTACAATTTTAGTTTTACTTGCGAGGTAAACCTTTTCCCATAATAAATAGTAGTACATGACAGAATTAAAGATTTTAGAAAACGCTTGTCCAAAAATAAAAAAAGATTTTAGAAAACAAAATTGTCAGCGTTTAGAAGAGGGTTGGTTAAAATGATTAAATTGAAATGATATAAAATCATGATTATTCCCATTTTTCCTTACAAATCATAATTGGTAATCTCTCGTACTTCCACTCACATTAATTATATTAATGGGATCCAATTATACATGTAAACCAATCAATTAAAATCAACCAAAATTTGAGACAAGATCTGAGCAAAGAAAATTGAAATAGAATTTGAGATACGTACTTTTCTAAAATATTATTTTTCCAATTTTAGTTAATATTTTTGGAGGTAAGAGATACTCTGACCTCATTCAGAAATTAAACAATTTTCTTTATAATGGAAAGGGGGAGAAAATTTCTCTGAATCCGTGTCACACAATAGCATCAAGTAACAAATATTTCCTTGACTATTACAAATTTGAATGCATCAATTATATGCAAATAATATTTGTTTCATCAACAAAATATATTTACGTAATCTGACACATTAAATAACATATCAATTTATTATCTTCAAAAAAAACATATCAATTTATATTGAGTATCCATATATTGTATAGTCGCAATTATATAAACTCGAAACTAGAACATTCTTGATACCGAGCCATCGAAATTCTTATTCTTGGAGTCGGGAAGAAACAAAGATGAGTCGCAAGTTATTCATCCGAGTGGTGGCCATCATGATCACAATGATGATGATTACAGATTTTGCTGCGTCCGATTTTCGTACTTGCGATAGCAAAAGTAAGTATCATCTGCATGAATAATGATATAACTATACATGTCTCGAGAACGCATGCACAATCAATAATCCAGGACATCTCTTATCACTGCCTTTTTTTGAAAAATTTTTACGGTCAAAATTTTGGTTCCTCGGGAGGGTTATCCGACCTATAATTTATGATCGTTTGATGTACAATTTAATAATGTTTGAATACATCATCGAACGAGGATAAAATTATAGGTCGAATAAGATCTCTCTAGCATACACATATCGGGGACCAGTATTTCAAAATTTTGCCTGCTTTTCCGATTCATATCACTGTTCTTCTCTAGTCAATATCATATTTTACTTCAAATCTGCTGTATTTCTCTGTGCGATAATAAAATATGTGAATATTTTTTGTATTTATTTGTTGATTTTTGTGTCTTGGCAGAGCATCCAACTGGCGGCAGCATTGAATGCTCATGTCCTGGTACATGCTCATGTCCTACTAAATTTGAAGAAGGATGCAGGAGCTCGTCATGTGCTAATTTGTGCATCAAGTGGTATAAGGGAAAGTTGCTTGATGCTCGTTGTACTGATACTACCACGTGTTCTTGTAAATTCCAATGTTAAGGTTTTATTATTTCACTCGGATTTATATATATATAGAGTTTAATAAGAAAATCATTATGGCCTTCGTGTTCTTGTTTCAGAAATTATTTATGGCTTTATTAGTCTAAAGAGTGAAAATTCAACGTTTGCCAAATATTTAGCTTTTAGAATATATATTCTTTACATTCAGAAAAGCAATTTTAGCAATGTTCAAGTGGTTGAATCTGGTAATATCTGGTGTGGTATTCATTAGATTATGCAAGAGACGGCATTTCAAGGCATGTTATGATAGTATTGTATTTAAGTGACATGAGATATATAATCATTCATAATTATATATATCTCCTAGAGTCATTATGTCATACGAGATGTATTATGGCAGAAGGATTTTTTTATTCTTAAATTAAGTTAAGATTCAAGTAATGACTTTGAGGAGAGAAATAATCATGCTCTTTATATTATCATCTTTTTATATATTTTGATTTAACAACTCATTGAGAAAATCTCTATACTTTTATATAAGAACTCGTTTAGAAATCTCTCGCTTGTACTATCAAAAGATCGTGTAGAAGATCATGTAAGAGAAAATGGAGAGGATATGTAAACAACTGACGTTATAATCTCAACTCTGACAATTCTCATCTTCTCTTTCTATACAAAATATACACAAACTTGAGAATATATAAACCAACTCCTTTACATGCCTGTAATGGACTATATGACTACACCTCCAAAAGTAAAAGTACATGAATCTAATCTAATCTATTGAATGTTTACATGTTTAAATATGTGCCCTCTAGTTTATATTTACATAGTATACCTGAGCACGATCTCAATTTCCATCTCTGCATATTGACAGAAGCACCTTGAACCGCCACCAGTAATCTGTAAAAAGTGTTGGACGTAAGAATTTTATAAAAGAAAATGTTGATGTGTTAATCCACAAACCACCGTATCATCTGTTGTAGTTGATGAAGTTCTTAATGAAAGTATGCTGTTAATTTCATCTACAATATTGTCCTAAGATTGACAATAAGTTTGCAGTACTAATTATAAGAGAGGCTGCAAAACGATACCCGACACCCCTTTTTCATAACTATTTGTGACGAGATTTGAGAATCAACCATCAAAAGTGGCACATACTGATCCAGAAAAACTAGAGCTGTGACCATGATTTTGGGGAGAAGGGCTAAAACAAGTATAATATGAATCCCTAATATTGGATTTTGATAGACTATAGTAACTTGCAAAACTTTATAAACTTCAGTTACTCCTGCTAATCTTGCAAACTAAACCTTCACGATCTAGTCATAGCACCCGGCAGCAATAAAAACCTCAATAAAATTATATCATTTCAATTTTTACTAGTCAATTTTAACATGATCACTTCAGAACCAACATGAATCAAATTCCACATATAGAAACAGTCCAGTGATGAGTGATGATCTCTGTGGACCATGAGTTACATATCTAGTGCTACAAGTGAAAAACATGAAACTTTTAACAATGTTCAGTGACTTCAGTATTAAGAATGGATACAGTGTAGAGAAACACTTACGGACTATAATGCTAAACCACGAATCACTTTTTGTACTTTGTTGCATCAATAATCATGGCTCGAGTCCAGTGCTCGACATCCTCTATTTCTGATGGAGGAGGAGGAAAAGTTGGATGTTCCACTAGATCCCACCCTTCAATAAGGTTCTCACCCTTTCCACTATCAGACAAAGCAGCTGAGTAAAGGAAACTGTTGGCGGAACTGGGAGAAGTTTTATCAAACATGTTTTTCTGCAAAGTAGAACAACAAGAAACTGAGAATATTGCTTCCAAACAAGCATTCTAAATCCATTTACATCAAAAATCTTCACTGCATGTAATCCACTTCTATGCCTGAGTAGATTTCATTTTATCAAGGTAGACCGTTTTCAATTATCTTTTCCAAACATAGAAGTGTCTTGCATGTAGTGGATTAGTGGTAGATATAGGATATTATATCAAATACAATGGATCTTATTTGATAACGATTCTTGCACTTATCTAGTTCATTACACGAAAAACAAAACAAAGAAAAAGTAAAGTTAACTTGGACATAGTTTCAGTGGCCATTAAGGTATGCAACTGATGTGTAAAGCAATGAACGAGGAAACTAATAGATAAACACATTACCGATCTCGGCAATATATATGTGCTGTCCAATAAAGTGCTTGATGAAATAGGGGAATTGACATTCCATACAGACTTGTTCAGTTGCTGGACTTGCTTGTGAGACCTGAAAATGTCATCACCAAATGTATCATGCATCATTTAGCAAAAAAAAAAAAAAAAACAAGCATCATTCAAAAAGTACAACCACGAGTCCATTTGATGACAAGTAGAAATTTTTCAAGTAGCAATAAACATATCTGTCCTTCACAGTGGAATTAATCTTCACCATTTGCTCATTAAAGATCCCTCCTATATTTTATAGAAACACCAAGATATACCCAAATATAATCCCATTTCAGCCAGAGGTATTTATATATTAGCATAGCAGTGTCCATTATTTATCATAATACAAGCAAACAGCCAGTAAATTCTCCATTGAATAATAAAGAGTAATACATACCTAGTTGGGACTCTAGCTGACCCAATTTTTCACACTTTCGCACATTACACATGTTTCTACAGTGACAGGTGCAACATAAGGTCAAGAAGGAGCTTGATGGAGTAAGAGAGGGGTTCAAAATTCAAACCTAGAGAGTAAAGAACATCTCCGAAGGGTTTTGACCAGAAAGGACACCATCTCAGATCTACTTCTTCTATTTTGTAGTATTACTGAAATTCACCCACGGGCATATATAAAAAGCTTTTACTAGTTACAACGGGCTTAGTGTATAACTATTTCTCAAAGCAAACTACTTCACAAGCATCCCTCACTTTTTAATGTATTACTAGAACGATACAGGAGCTCATCACTAAGGTACCAAATACGAACACATTGGATCATACTATTACGCAAGTAGGGCAAATACATAGTTTTTCATTAATACATGTCAATATGCAATATCCTCCATCTCACTGAAGATAATGAGAATTCCTTTTTTATTTCTTTATAAATACATGGCTATGTTCAAAAATCGATTAGAGATCATCTCTAACAGATTCATAAATGAGACGGAAAGGAAAAAATACCTTGACCCAGCCATTTTCATGGAAAAAGCTGATCTAACTTCCTTGGAAGAAGAAAGTGTAGCTAACAACTTCGCAAATGCTTCAAAAGTTGATGCCTCTGCAGGAACTTCTAGAGACAATGTATTATAACAATATGCTGTTACACATGCCACACTCTTCTTGAGTAGTGAGATTCCTTTCTGTAAATCCATGTGGGATTCAACTGAATGAGGCGAGGCAGAAGAATAATTGAAGCTATTTCTACCGGGGGAATCTAGATTAGGCCTCTGCTCAGACTCCATTGAAGCTACACCGAAATTACTTGAGCTTCTGTCTGACCACGAAGTTTCCCCACCAGTAGAACAAAAGTTTTGGCGCGGTATAAATAATGGATACTCATTGCTGTAAATAGAGATTAGTGATTACAATAATTTCATATTTGATAAATCATAATAACATATATCCAGACTCCACTCCAGAGTCATCAATCATAAAAGCAATACCTCCTGGAAGATGGGCGAGCATTCCAATATGAATCTCGTTGCCATATCCTAGAGCTTGAACCCTGCAGCAAAATTGTATAAATAAAAAAGATAATATAGATACATAAGACTTCGAGTTATTTAAAACAAGCACCTAGGAAACACATAGGATTATGCCTGTAAGATGACAACGGTCATGCTTTGCCAATTTGGTCTGCTGTTTATCACTTTTAAAAGGTTCGCAATATCATAGTTAAAAAAAATAAATTAAAACCAGGAATTAAACATTCTGAAAAGATTGCCGAAGTAACATGGATGCTACTTCACTCAACATATCCCACAAATTTTCTCTTAAGTACCCTGATACAGCCCAGAACACATATCTGGTATCTACTCGTTAATCCTTTAATCCTTATGTTTTCAATTTGTTGTGGAATTGTAGTTGGTCCTCAAATGCATCTTTTGAAAGTCAAAATAACCAGATGTTTCAAAGCTTTTATTAAGCAAGCTGAAAGCTCTTCTATAACAGTGCAACCCGGCCAGTTTTTAGCCTGAAGAAAGTTAACAAGGAGATCCAAGTAAATTCCCCTAAATATTGCATTTCGATTAGATTAGAGCTATATTCCATACTGTCCATACCAGTATATCAGTTTAACTTTAAATGTTTACCTTAGTTTGTCACAAGTTGCTCAAGCCTCTTTTTCACTTTTACTTTTAGTTAATGCGAGGAACTTTGGTGTAATACACTGTGATCATCTTCAGTTATGATAAAAAAAACTCAAGTGATCAGGATAACCGATGGAGACTAGAATACAAGGTAATATACTTGATAAGAATTCCTTGCAAATCAAGATTGGTAATAATCTTATGGCTCCCCAACAGATTAAAGATTGGAAATATGATTACAGGATGCAGAGCACTTACTGCGAAACCAGAGTTGTGAAGTGCTGGAGCCCCAACATTGTGAATGACAAGATTAAGAACTTGAACCATATATCTGCTTTCCAAGAAATTAAAGATAACCGTTTAAAGTGGAGTATATCTATTTATACAAACTAAAACACAAAGACGTATCAGATCATGAACTACAAACCAAATCAAAACAATTTCTTATTGACAATGTTAAATTGTGTATACAACCTTTACGGACCTGCTATACAAATTACTCATGTTACCGGTAACATATTATATAGCAGCAAAAAGTCGGAAGTATTTAGAGCATCTCCAATAGAGTGGCAAAAGATTTTTTTGTTATGTGACATAGTTCTCTTGGGTGCACAGATGCTCAAAGAACCTACAGAAGTTGCCACCTTTTGGAATCATCACCAAATAGTTAACACAAATATATCTATTAAAAAAGTCAAACATCACCATACTTACTACAGAGAACAATACACTCCCACATACATAAATTTCAACGTCAACTCATCAATCAAGTTAAAACTTGATTCCAGAAAAGCATATAAATAATATTCCAGAATTTTTACAAATACTGAAGCTATTATTAACAATTGAACGAAGATAGACATTGTGTTAATTTGACAGATCAAAGATATTTTAGCATGAACAGGCTACAATTATGGACAACGAATGTCGCAGGAAAAACTATCATTGTTCATAGACAATAAAAAAATTTACTTAACAGAAAGTCATAAGAAATTCACCCTAAAGAGGCGGCAAGGTCATCAGATCGGACTGAATGGGGGTCAAGGCCCCTTGGCAAGTGTGCATTGCAAATTTGATCACACTGACCACTAACCCCGTCTTTTCTCTCTCCTTCAAGCACCTTCAAAGGAACAATAAGATATCGTATTCAAACTATCATGCATTCTATTAAGCAAAAGTCACTTGCCAAAATTGATGGAAGAAAACACAAGTATCTGCAAATACAATTCTGAAAGTGTGCAAGAAATTGTCTGGATCTTTTCCACTTCAACAAAAAGAAATTTTAGTTCACTTGAGAATATAACTGGATATGCATTGGAGCATATACAATACTACGTGCACTTATAGATAGTGAACTACACAAGTATCTAGCATCACACACTCATGTTATTCGCCTCCTAAAAACAACTAATATCTGTACCACAGATAAAATTCTATTGGTAAACTAATAGAATGCCAAAGTATTTATTAAAATATAAATAACAATACAGGCATATAATCTTATGCACTTATCTGCTCAAATGATAAGCAAATTCAACACTTTCCTCCCAAGTACATCCTAGCAAGAACCTCTACTCCTGGTTTTAATTTTAAGAAAATTAATAAAATTCTCTAGTGGTGAGCTGGAAAGTCCAATCCTTAGGAAGATGTTCTCAGCAAAACAAGATTTAGAATAGGCAATGGCTTTCTACCTTTTTAAATAAGTATGTAACTATTGGGCGAAAATTTTAAGATAAGGTTGGTATTTTACTAATATGAGCACATCAAATTGTTGTGTTTTAGATATACCAAATATAAGTATCCTTCCTGAAGATTCCAAGTTTTAGTATACAAATGCAATTTTGGCATGATAATGTCCGCTGAGAAAGTAGTATAAGGAACAACACGTCAAGGTGTCATTAAAAAACTAAAAACAAATAGTATTTTATAAGGATGCACAAGACAAAATTTCAAGGAATAAATTAATAATAACCGGCATAGCATGGGTTAAAGTAAGGACCAATACGAAAAGTCGTTTAAACCGGTTTAAACTAATCTTAGAGCTTACCCTTCGTTGAGGAAATAGCTTGCAAATCTGTTTCACAACCACAGACTGCTTATGCAGACGCTCGGAAGAAATTGCCATCTACAATTCAAGTATATTATCCAAAGTAAGAAGAGTTGCTGAAATAAATTATTTGAACTATATACTACATGAGTGTAGTGTATCATAATGCAATCTCGAAAGAAAAGAGTTTTACGTTAATGGAACATTGCAAATGCAGGATAACTTTCTAAATTTCCACCTAGAAATTTTATTAACAATCATATGTGATGGTAGTGCTCTGCTTTAAAATAGATATAAAAAGGTATTACATCTTTTATAAAATAACAATTTCACATTTCAACTTTGTAATAGTAAAGACCTAGGGAGGGTAAACAATAAGAGAGAGAAGAAGAGAAAGAAAGTGAACATGTAAATTCATAAATTAAAAAGAAAAAGAAAGTCAGTAAGAGGAGAGACATGATAAAATATTCATTTGTCTTCTAAAAAGTGGCATAAAGTAATTTACTTGACCAGAATAATGCTAATTTTTATCAGCCAATCAACTAGTATGCACAGTAGAAATTATTTTTCATGTATCTAGTATGAGAAATAGGGGTTAACAAGCCGAACCGAGCTTAATATTTGACATGCTCAAGCTCAACTAAAAAGCTTGTGTCAAGTTAAGTCTAGCCATATATATGCTCTGATCAAAAGAAGTTCAATAAGCCTGAGATAAGCTCGACCTGATAAATTCAATTAGAGTTCAACTTAATCAAATTTGTAAACACATATTAAATTTAAATATACATAATATAAAATATATAGATTAAAAAAATGAAAACTTGTTTAGGATCACAAGCCTTGTAAGCTGAGTGTTTTAAACTCAAGCTCGCTCATTAAATTATTCATCATTTTAAACAGCTCAAGATCAGGTATAATTGTTGATTCAAATTCGAATATTTTACAGACCAAGCTCAAACTGCTGAGAAACAGCTTCACTCATTTACACCCTTACTGGAACGGGAATACATGCAATTGCATCCAGTAAAATTCTGGAATAAGGTTAGATGATATATGCACTATGCTGAGAAAAATTAATGTCATTATACTTACAAGCCCCAAACTCTGAGTGCAGATAAGATTGGGATAATACTTCTCCAGTTGTTCCTTGCGATTTTTTTCCAACTGCGAAGAGCAAAGACCATTAACGAAGCTAGTACAGAACTTTGCCATCTAAGCAGGACAGGTAATTATGTACTGCAGGACTCGACAGGTAATTACCATTTATAAAAATAAACAAAATTTACGAAGATGGAGAAAAGAAAATTACCATACTCATGGCCGATTCGAGCACCTCATATTTCACTTTTATATCATATGTCATCTTCTTAACATTGGACTTACCTAAAAAAATGGTTTGACATTCAACAAGCTATTTTATTCATCACGAATTTGACCAATATAAACCACGTGGCTTCCAGGTACCAACTAACCTTGCAGTAATTGCTCTTTACGGTGATGGAGCTTCTGTCTGAGTGTTGCAAGCTTTTCATGTTGATGGACTCTCCAGCTGTGCTGATCATCTGCCTTCCCCTGGTAAATAATTATCATTACATAACGGTGCTCAGCCATCAGTAATGCATACCAAATATACAAGAGAGACAAATATCTTTATAGCTAAAACTGAAGTACAACAAATAAGAAACAAATAAAACAGGATGAACTGCTGACCCTACAACAAACTATTATAGAATGTCACTCAAAACCCGATTCACTAGATATACATAAATTACCATGTAATCTGAACACAAGAGTCACAGTTTTCGAATCACTTACTAAACCATACACAACATTCATAAACACGTGCACTAAATAAAATCCACTAAAATGCAAAACAAAAAATCCACCACAGCCTAAGAAGGCTTTGTTACAAATAAAAGCCTATACATAAACACATATTGCTGCCTTGTAATTTCAAACTACCAATTCATAATAGATTATATGAAGGAAGCGATAACATTCACAAATACGACGAGATAAAAGACACGAATATAACCTTGGCGACGAGCAATTGAGTCAATCTGGAATACAATTGATCACGCCGAGCCTTGAGAGCTTTCAAATTAGTGTAATTCTCATTCAATCTGCAACAATCAATCACAATTACAATAAAATCACGCAATAAAACAGAACAATTACATGATATCATTATTATTATCATTTGATAATACCTGTAGTTAACGCATGTAGAGCAAATAGAAGGAACGTTAGAGTTGTCACATAGCGCGCAGCAGTATGATGTGTTTTTCTTGTTCATCATTCAATTTGTGATTTCGAGAGTAATCGAAACCCTAATTTTATAATTAGAAATTTTCCCTAATTCACTCTGTGTGTGTGTGTGTTTTTTTTGTGTGTATATACGTAATTGAAGAAGATGAAATTGATTAAGGGTGGGATGGAAGGTTCGAAATGAGTAATTTGGTGTTGATCAACAACGATTAAAAAAACGATTTAGCGATCTAAGTTCAATCGGTTCATTTATTACTTTATTCGGATTCGGATTCAATATACACTAGTCTGTGTTATATAATATGAATATTACTCCCTCCGTCTCAATTTATAGGTCCATTTTGGAATAAACACACATATTAAGAAAAAAGTTGGTTAGATAGAATCTTATCTCATGTATCATTAATTAGTGAGAATATTGTTGAGTTTCAAAAAAATCACAATAAATATAGGGATTTAGTGCATTGAGAAATGAGAATAATGTTGAGTTTCAAAAAAATCACAATTAATATGCAGATAAATTTGTATTGAAAGAAGAAAGGGACAAATATTTTGGGACAAATTTTTTTTGCAAACTGGACCTATAAATTGAGACGGAGGGAGTAATAAATTTTATTTACTTACTGTGATTATTAATTAATCCATCTAATATAAATTAACTAGAATTTTGCTGAAAGAACTCAAATTGATTTAAAATTGTACAGAAACTCTGAGATAATTTTATCATACTTTTGTCAATGTGTAAAATAGGCATATAAAAAAAATTGGGAATTTATCAAATATACTACTTTTTAGGATTTTATTTGCAAAAATACCATCTTCCTAAATTAATTGCATATTTACCAAACTAAGTTTCTAAATTGCAAAAATACTACCCCTCCCCCTGCAACCTCATATGCAACTGAATGCCTGATTTCAAGTTCCACTTTTCAAATGTCATTTTCGACCTCATCCTTGGAATATATATATATATATATATATATATATATATATATTCTGAAAATCTGGTCGAAAATGACATTTGGAAACTGGAACTTGAAATCAGGCATTTAGTTGCATTCAGTTGCATTTGGTTGCATTCAGTTGATTCTATTTTGATCTAATGGCCCCGCCAGGGGCACCCATACATCAATTGTAACTTACAGTTTTCAGTTGCATTTAGTTGCTTATGAGATTGCATATTCAGTTGAGTATTGCCCCTACGGGGCCTGCAACCCAAATCCACCACAATATCACCCTACCCTAAAAAAATTCAGTTGCTTATGAGGTTGCATTCAGTTGATTCTATTTTGATCTAATGGCCCCGCCAGGGGCACCCATACATCAATTGTAACTTATACTCCCTCCGTCCCTTTTTACATGTCCACTTTGGAAAAAAAAATTGTCTCAAATTACTTGTCCACTCCTCTTTTCAAAGCAACTTTTTGTATGTTTTTTCAAAAAGTAACAACTTCCAATGTTTGACTAGCATATATATATACACAATTCTATCTAATTCATTACATTTATTAGGGATATGTATGAAAACACGATATCCAACTAACATTTTCTTAAGATGCGTTATTTTTTCAAAAGGGACAAGTAAAAGGGGACGGAGGGAGTAGTTTTCAGTTGCATATGAGATTGCATTCAACCATATGCAACCTCATATATATATATATGTATATATATATATATATATATATGGATTCCAAGGATGAGGTCGAAAATGACATTCGAGAACTGGAACTTGAAATCAGGAGTTGCAGTTGCATATAAGGTTGCATTCAGTTGCATAAGGGAGGGATAGTATTTTTGCAATTTAGAAACTTAGTGTAGTAAAACTGCAAATAGCTATTCTTGAGAAAAGTAAATTTGCAAAAATTTACTTTTTCCTATATATTTATGAAAAGACCCCAAAAAAGTTTTGGTTTTGATTTTTGGAAATATTGATTAGAAAGAATATAATATGTCCTTAAAATATTTAATTATTCTCGATAAAAATAGGAGTTTTGCTCCAAATATAACCCAGTTTGAGATACTCCGTGACATAATTCATTTACAAAAGAAAATGTGATATAATTCATTTAAAAAAAAAGGATTTGATAAATATCCAGGAAAATAAAAACTATAACAAAGTCCTGCCTCAAGGTTATATTGATTCAACCATCTTTTTTATTTTTTTGATCAATTGATTCAACCATCTTAAAAGTTAAAGATTTTATATGACATAAATGTTACTCCCAATTATATCTGTTTACTGAGTTAAATATCAAATTGATGACTCAATATAAGTTCCCCTCTTTCCCTCTCATACTCTCTCTCAAAACCCTAGCTTCCATCAGAGATTTTTGAAGGGGCTTCCATCGGTTTTCACCGGCGGAAAGCCCCGATTTCTTCTTTTTTCTACCTTCTTGTTTTGAAATCTTATTTTTCATTCAATAACCTCCCAATTTATTTGGGTTTTGTTAATCTCTCCTTCTTGTGAGGGTTGGTTTGTTTTGTTTTGGTGTAATTTTGATGTTCTCCATGACTGAAGATATAGATCGACATGATTTTCATGAGTTTGATTCAGGTTTGAAGGTTATTATGAGATCGCATCTATGGTCAATTGTTCAGAACATTCAGGTGAAAACCAATCAGATGGAAACAAGTGTATATATTCAAATCATCTTCAAATCGCTTAGTTGCATCTTCAAGAAGGATGGATTCAACAGTAATATTCTTCGGCGTCTGTCCAATTTCGATTGTATTTGTAGATGCCGTATGACTTTTAATTAATGAATTGATTCCTCTTTATCAAAAAATAAAAAATAAAATTTGATGACTCAAATAGATGGCTCGTTTTTGTAACCACCGCTTAATTATCAAATTGATCTCTAATATTTGATCACCAGTACATTGGTTTCTTGGCTTTTCCAAACCAGCTCTTGATTTGGTTTTGGAACTCCCGGGGCTTCTAAGCCCCTTGATGAAGTAGCGGTGAGTGGTGGTGACTTGTAATACCATGCTGCAGGACAGGAAGGAGAGGAGGTTATTTGTTTTTCTGGAGATCTTCACTTGGAATTCATAATTCTCCATGAGAATATGATTTTGCTGGAGCTGTGCGTTTTGAGTTCATGACCTTAAGAGGTGTACTTGGATGATCCAGTCATCTCCAGAAATGAGAAACCTGACATTTTCTGGCAGTCGGATACATCCGTATCAAACTTTGCCTGTGAATTTTCATAGTTTATCAGAAGGATTGAAAAACTTGGAGATTATACAGGAAAAAAGTGCCAGTAGATATTTAATCAACTTATTTTGCAAATCTCAAACAATCTAAGCAACTTCATTTAAATCCAACATTTTTAACAGCACCAACCATTCACCACAGATACAGATATCTGTGTAAGGATATATCTTACAACATGCGTACTTATAAATTTATTAAGAACTCATAAAAGAGTTTTCTAATGCTTGGAACTCCAAACACAATTCCAGAAGAACAATGCACGATAACAGTTTCACATATTTGATTTGGTGTCCCCCTCCTTGTACACAAGATGGTTCCAAGATGGATTTCGAGGAAGAAAAGTATCCTGTAAAAAAAAATGATTTGGATTGTTATAAAAGGGCGAACAAAGAGTTGCTCTGTAAACTTTAATAGTGATAAATGGCCTTTGTGCCAAAGTTGCATACAGTTACTGTAATCTATAATAAATCATGAAAACCTAAAATTATCTGAACAAGAAATATCTGTTTTCCTTGTTACAGAAAGTGATAATAATCATATCATAGCAAAAGTACACATAGTGATAAAACAGAACTATAAACTCCTTAGTGATACAGTTAGCTGAATCTTAAATTCAGGATCTACAAGTTGATACATATCTCAAGAAACAAGTAACCTTAGCCCATGTGATCCTAACTCCTAACCTTTTGCTACTTCTTAAATACTAAGTTTTTCTTCACATGACTAGTGCTAAAGTTTAGGATCACCACTTGCAACTGCAAATGACAAAGCAAGACTCATATAAAACTGCTTCAAAATTGGCTGCTAGTGCTACATGCACCTTTTTTATCATACAGGTTCCCGAAACCATAAGTGGCCGTTTGGTTAGGGGTAACTAGCAAAGGGAAATTGAAAGAATTAAGCTCATTCCCTTTTTGGGTGTTTGTTTCATTAAAATTGTCATTTCCTTTAACCCTTTTATTTGTAGGTTTACCCAATATCTCTTATCATCCATTCCCCACCCCACCCCACCCCACCCACTAGGTATTTTCTTTCCCTTTCATAATTTTTTTTTGTTTTTTCATTTATAATCGATGTTTGAAATCATTAAAAATATATAAAAAAATATGTAAAATATTTTTAAAAATAAAAATAAAAATTTAGTTTTTACAAATTAAAAAATGGTATAATTTATTAAAAAGTTAATGACATTTTCAAATAATAAATTATATTAATTTATAAATAAATTAAATAAACTATATTATCATAAACATAATATATTTGACTCTTTTGAAATTATTATAATATCGAAAATATCAGATATCAAGATAATCATATAGTTTTTCATTCTGTTACCGGATCAAAACAACACTAGTAAAACAATTGATGATCATTCCTTTCCTTTCCCCTCCTTGATCTTTCTGAATTTCATTCCATTTCCTTGAGCCGAACCAAACAGCCCCCGAACGTTGTAAACGTTTCACCACGGGAAAGGTATGCGACATCCACCGAATGTTGTAAACGTTTTCCCATGGAAAAGGTATGCGACATCCAGGAGTCTAATTGCTTAGAAACTACATTGCCTACACCAATGTGTATAACCTTTTAACTTAGGCACTCAGTAAGAGACAAGTTAATAAACAATGTTCATTCATCGTAAATATATATTTATATGCATGTGAGATATAACACAACATGAGTACACTAAACAAGTTCAATGTCAATAGTCCATGATGAAATGAGATGACATCATAAAAATAGATATTAGATAACAAAATATTATAAATCAACTAGTAGCAACTGCACGAGAAAAATCATAACGATGCATGTTTTATACTTGTAACATGAGTTAAGAGGGCAGATTTGGGTGACTTATATGATATAGAGAGCTTTAGCTATTAAGTCCTTTGGTACAACAAGTAATGTAATATTCTCGTGCACATAGACACTTTGATCAGAATATGAGCCTCCGTCCTGTTCACTTTCACAAAATCAGTTACAGTATTTCTGATTTTCCATAGTGGGCTTGACAGCTTGTAGATGACACGGAATGGATGCACTTGGGCCAAATGGGGCAACCTCAGCTCATATCATATTGAACGTAGCATAGCCTCCAGCTCGACTTTACAGTCGAACCAGCTAAGGTGCTTGCAGTAGATGGTATCACTAAGACAGCCCTTTCTTTGTGCAATGTCTTAAAAATCTGGTAGTCCTCTACATCTTAAATATGCTATTTTTATTTAAAGACTCTTGCTACTTGTAATGCATACTTATTCATCTTTGCTGGTGATATTTGCTTAAATGTACCACGACTCTGCTCTTTACTCGCAAAATATGAATTCCATCTAACAGGGGGAAAAAAACTTGTTTGCCCTAGTCCCTCTAAGATCGAAAAAGCTTGTACTCGGTGGGAACAGGCTTCCCAAAAAGCCAGCGTGGTTTCTTTAGATTGTGAAATGTGATTGAGACTTTACAACAGAATAGCCATAAAACCCCGTTGGTGCTTGTAAAGTGTTATACAAAAACGTTGTTCAACTATTACCAAATCAGATGCAAAGGGAACAAAAATCCCCTCCAATGCAAACACGTAGTGTTATCCTCAATAATCATATCGAAAAATCAGAATCCCATACCACATTTTTTCACTCGTAATTTCCCTATATCTCCATCAAAAGTAGAAAACAAAGAAAGCCCTTTTCCCCACATAGCTTAATAAAATATAAAACCCTTCAACAAATCAACCCAGACTCAATTCATTTCAATTTTACTAACCTAAACGTAAATTCAACAGCAAGAACCAATTTTCACAATACACATATCTAACAACAAATAACGTAAAATCAAGAATTGGGCACAGAACCAACTCATCAAACAATCAAAATTCACAAAAATAAACAAATATGAAAACAGAGACGAGGGGTGCAGGGGGGCTTACAGAGACATAGGAGCAAGAGGGAATAACAGACAAAGAATGAGACTGTGCATGATCAAAAGCTGAAACGCATAGATGAGATGCGAGACCAAGTCCTCTTTTAGAAGGGGGAACAAAAGTGTGGAGAATATCAATGACTTTGCCACCATTTCTGAGCTCATAAACTAAGTAAGCTTCTTTGTCTTGTGTCTCAAACTTCTTGTCTTTGGAGTTCCATACTATGTTTGAAGCCATCTTCTTCGCTCTTCGATTTCTTGATTTACTCTGTTTCTCTATTTGTAGACTTTTAGCTGTGATGTGAATGAAAGTTTTTTGAGTTAGATGATCTAATAGTAAATTTATGGTTAGTTGAATGCCCAAAACGTTATTTAACATTACTTCCCTCAATTCAGTCCAGTGTTGTTAAGAGCGCATCAAGAGGCCGCTAAAGGCTAAAGCGGAATGGGTCTTGGAACACTTCGATTTTATATTAAGCGGGTTATTAAACATTTTTGATAATTAAACGAATCATTAAGCGGATCAAGCGGTCGTTAAGCTGATTAAGCGGTAATTAAGCGGCCGAAATGATGTTGACTTGTTAATTTTTTAATTTTAAAATATTAATTTCTTTTTTAATACAACTATAATTATATTAAAAATTTTAAAATATATATTTTATCGAAATATTACAAATTTAAATTCTGACATAATATTATTTTTAGATATATTAATATTATAATTAAATATTTAAATATATTTTGTTAATTCGCTTATGGACCCGCTTATAATTTCATTTAAACGTCCGTTTTACCGTTTAAGCGCTAGAAGGTTCTCCGCCGCTTAGAATCGATTTGCGCTTTTCACAACATTGATTCAATTTAAGAGGGGTGTATTCGATTGAGATTTTAATAAATTGTATATGATTTTGATTTTGTGCGGAATCTTCATAAAATGTATGCACAATACTTCAAAATCTCATGGATTTTTTTTATGGGATTTCAAAAGATTTAAAATACAATTTAAAATCTCAATTGACTACCTTTAGGTTTTAATGGATTTTAAATAACCCCAATTGTATATCCTCGAATTCATGAATGCAAAAAATGTTTAAAATCACAATGCAATACACCCCGTAAGTATTTATTTATGACGACTCGTCTATAGTCAAATTGGCCAGCAAATATACATAAGAGGGTAAAAAAAATTCTCAACGCCGAAAATTATTCATTATGAAATTGATACAAAAATACTAGTAAAAAATTATACTAGAGCTCTCCATTCTTTTAAATCACAAAATATATAATTATAATCTTTAATAAATGAGTAACACACATTAAATGAAATTGTATTTTTGAATGGAAGTAAGTAAAATTTCAACAATCTCTCAAAATTAATCATTATGCTTATTAAGAAGACGATAAGTTATAATTTAAATAAGTAAATAT
This sequence comes from Daucus carota subsp. sativus, assembly GCF_001625215.2. Classification (NCBI taxonomy): domain Eukaryota; kingdom Viridiplantae; phylum Streptophyta; class Magnoliopsida; order Apiales; family Apiaceae; genus Daucus; species Daucus carota. Next base: position 45,353,156 of record NC_030381.2, on the reverse strand, counting down.
TACTTGAATAATAAAATTTTAACTGACAATGAGTTGGATCAATATTAATTAAAAAATTGATAATGCACAAGTATTTGTAAATGTAACTGTAAGTAGTGTAAGTATTACAGACTACCTGCTTCAATTCATATCCATTTTGCGAGGACTCAATTTATCTTTGTATAACAAATTTTAAGATAATAATTTTCAGAACATTATCAAATATATAATAATTATATATTATTTTTAAAGTATAATAAATATATGAGAAAACTATATTTTGTGTACCTACAGTCTGGGGGTCAAGCACTTTCAATATTATTCTTTCAAAACTAACATATGCAATATCAGGTTTTTGACGCTTTTAGATTTTTGTGTACATCTGTCAACTCTGTCTAACACCGTGAGAGTAAAGTACAAAAAAGAGAGCTTATTATAATAAATATTATATTTGTTTTTATTTATCACAAATAGAAAAACAATCAGCTACTTTACATTATCAGTAGTAGTCAGTACCATCATTATAAACAAAAGGGCGCAAGGCAGTGTTGGTCACTGGAGGTGAGCCGATGGTCAAAAGGACTGGGATTCGATTATGGGATAGGGTTTATACTCTCTCCGTCCCGTTGGATTGTTAACATTACTTTTTGCAACACTTTTTAAGACCTATTTAAAATATAGTCTCATGATATTATTTTTTTAAAAAAAATTCTGAATAAAAGTTTGATGTAAACAACTCATGGAACAGAAGGAGTATGGTTAAGATACTGTTGAAAATTGAATGGATAACTTTACCCTCACGTCTAACGACGGAATTGACATATGCACAAAAAAAAACCTTCAAAAACCTGACCTGATGTTACATGTATTATTATGAAAGAATGATATTGAAAGTGCTTAAGAGCATCTCCAACGGCGTTGGCTATAATCGTTGGCTAAATTGGACCTGTAAGACATTATTTAAAATTTGCTGAACCTGTAAGACATTTTGCTTCAATGGTACTGGCTATATTGGTTGGGTATAATTTAAAAATAGTACGTTATTAATATTTTAAATTGTTAAAATAGAATATATCAGTTCAATATGGTAATAAATGATGTACAATCTTCCTACATATTTTCCTACAGACCTGTAGAGGTTCGACAAATTTAGTCATCCACAGGAGGTTGGCTAAATATACAGACAACAGGTGAGCATGGTTGGAGTTGAGTTTTTGGAGCTGTTGGCTAAATTTTTTTTTATTTTAAGTATCACACCTCACCTCTTAACCAAGGGTTTTAGATGATTGGAGATGCTCTAACATCCCAAACTGGAATACACAAAACACGGTTTTCTCTAAATATATTATAATCAATTTTATTGAAAGACCACATGTAACAAATTAATAATTTTTTATATAACTATTATGTTATGTCACATAAAATCTATCCTTTAACCAATTTCGTTAGATATATTATTATTAATATAACTTAAACCATTTTTTGTTTAATAATATTTCAACATGAAATTTTCTTTTGATATTTGTTATGATAACTCATTTGTAACAAATAATTTCTTTATTCTCAAGTTTCTTAATGCAATGCTAACATTTTAACTTTCATCGAGATATAAATTTAGCATTCAACTTCCTTATACCTCTTTTAAAATTTATATTTGATTGAAATATGATAAATAAATAATATAATACTAAAACTAAATAAAAAAAATGATAAAATAATAAAACAATTGTTAATTCTATATTACTGCAACATAAAAAAATTTATAATTATAAAGCATTTTGCAAATTCGAAAAGTCGATAGAAATGACCTATGCACAAACTCTAGAATAATGTACAATGATCTATTTGAAATTTTGAATCCTAAAAATAGGTATATAAATTGAGATAACTATCGAAAAAGGAGATGCAACTTTTTATATTTTCCACGGTTTTACCTCACATGAACACGCGGAGGACACGACGACGGTCTTCTGGGACACGTGGACAGGCTTCATGTATTCAGTCATCAGCATCCGTTACATTCTAATTTTATAAGGTTAAGAGGATGAAATTGAGTTCTCTACATTTATATTATAACACACTTTAAAACTAAATTATTAGGAAAACTACAAGGCATTATATCATTAAGTCTATGTTAAAACTGATTAGTGATGCTAAAATTATTTAAAGTAGGCATGTTATACTATTTAATTTGTTTTTAAGAATTATTAGATATTTAAATAACTTGTAAGTAAGAGTTGAAAAGAAATGAGCAAAAGCTATCTCTCTAGTGTGAGACTGTGAGTGTGTCACTGCTGAACACAACACACACTTTGGTTCAAAGTTTCCGTTTTTTCTTTGTAGCTGACACAATCAAGAACAGATAAAGATTGAGTCTTTGGGAGTTTTGGATCCACAAAACACTTGCAAAAGGACAATCTCACCTCACTATAAAACCCCAGTTGCTCTAGACTCATGAAAACATACAGAGCTATACAGTAGAAGTATAGCAGGGAGAGGGAGAGGGAGAGGGAGAGGGAGAGAGGGTGAGAGAGTGAGAGAGAGAGAGAGAGAGAGAGATGGAGATGAATACAAGGACTGTTTCAAGGTTTGCTAGATGGACATTCGAAACACAATCAACTAGCTCTCCGAAAAAGTCTGAGCCTTTCAAGATGGGTCTTTGGACTTGGTAATTTCGAGAATTTTCAAGAAACCCCAGTTGCTTTATTGATGTTCACATTGGTTTGTGATTGATTTTGTGTATGTTTGTGTAGGCATTTATCAGTGGAGAAGGACCAGACAATGTATGTTAGGCTTTACCCGGAGCCTACTCGAATTGCCAGAGAGCAGCCTCCTATTGCTCGTTTTATTATCAGGGTTGAAGTTGTTAATGTCGGGTATCAGAATTTGGGGCCTCATGTTTCTCCTGGTAAGGACCATGTTTTCTTTCGGTTTTTATGTTTTTATTGTTATGTATGTGTTTTTGCGTGTAATTGAAGCTTGTATATGATTTGTATTGACTTTTGTATTGACTTTACCCGTAATTGAAGAATTTATATTGTTTGTACTGACTTTGATTGTATGTTGAAGGATTTTATTGCTGATAGCAACCAGGGTTTCTTTTAGGGCTTTTGTGTTTCTGAATTTAGTGCCAGGGAGTTTAATTTGTTAAGATACTGTTCATATAATTTTTTTGCAATTTATTAGAAACAGATGATGCAGAAATGATTACTAGAAGTGAAGGGGTGGAAGAAAAGAGAACTGGAGTTTCGCTCTATTGCTGATACAGATTTTTTATTCCTGGGGCCAAGTCCAGTTATGTCCATGATTGTGAATGGGGGGAATATCTAGATATAGAGTAGGGCTGGCGAATTAGTGCAACTGTAAGAAGATATACTGATTTTTGGTTGTTTTTAGCAAGATAATTTTGATGACGTTTAGAATAAATCAGAATAACCGCTACATGATTTGAGGCGAACAGAGATCGCCTCGCCCCTCTCAGAACCATGTTTGGCGGCGCCGCACAATCAATAAAAATAAATAAATGAAAAGGAGTCGTCACTTCTCAGTGCTTCTTAATAATTGTTAAGCAGGTTTGGCTTAAATGTTAAACAGGTTTGGCTTCATTTGCACGTGTTTGGAGAACTGTTTCTCTTCACTGATATAGTAATAGATCAATCTTGTAGTGATTGGCTTATATATACAAAACTCCTATATATGGCTTGTCTTTGCTATCATTTACTCGGAACTAGTGAATTCTTTCTTTTATATAGAGATGCTGCAGAACCTTAATGTCTTTAATCTTTATTGTGCACATCCTCTTTCTATCTTGGCATGTAGCCTGAAGACTGAATTTTTCGTTATGCCTTTTATTTTGCAGTTACTGAGAAATTGCTTCGGACAAGCGAGGACTTTATATGGTCAGCTGAGTTTGCTTATCATGGTCGCTTTATTGCTGAAGTCGAGTTTTTGGATCTGAAAGTCTGCCCAAAAAATGTGAGTCTGATAAATGTGAGTATGTTAAAATCTAAAGCTGTAATATATTTGATAGGAATAAACATATGCATAAAGCCTCTGAACAAAGTTTGATTGCTAGACCATTGATCAAATTCAAACCTAGAACTAGTTGTACCTTGACACTGCGTCCCTCTTTAGTGACATTTAATTATCTTCTTCGTTGAGAGTTATTAAGACTATGCTCTATGATGGAGAGGAAAGATTCATCTTCCCTGATTTTATTATTCTCTTTTCCTTTTTTGCAACACAGGGTGAAGAAGCCACCTCAATATGGCCCTGTAGTTATGGCATAAGATCTCAAGCATCTGAAAGCACTCTTCGATGCTTTTCTCGCATGCTTAAAGAGTCTATTTATGCTGATGTTACTATCAATACTGCTGACGGCGTGGTCAGAGCTCACAAGGCAATTCTCTCTGCAAGTTCTCCAGTGTTCCATAGCATGTTTCTCCACCCCCTCAAGGAGAAAGAATCCTCCACGATCGACATAGAGGATATGTCTGTGGACTCCTGCATGGCTTTTCTCAGCTACTTGTACGGAACTATTAATGAAGAGGACTTCTGGAAGCACAGGGTTACTTTGCTTGCTGCGGCAAACAAATATGATATTGCTGCTTTAAAAAGTTCCTGCGAGGAAAGCCTAATGCAAGACATCAACTCAGACAATGTGCTCGATAGGCTACAAGGAGCATGGCTCTACCAACTCGACAATTTAAAGAAAGCATGCTTGACTTTCTTGTTTGATTTTAGAAAGATCTACGAAGTTGAAGAGGAAATCAACAACTACTTCAATCAGGCAGAACGAGACCTCGTGAGTAATATGTTTCATGAGGTGCTTAGGGCCTGGAAAGTAACATAAATACGAGGCAAATCTCATCTCTCCGTGCCGGTAGCTGATAATGTGGGTCTATCTGTACATATGTATGTTGAATATAAGTTATATGTCTGATTGTGGCATGTATGTGAAGCTTTGGGTTTCTAGCATGTCATATAGTGGAGTATGTTTTAAATGTTTCTGTGTAACTTGTTTACTTGTCATAATACAGGATGTACCGACTCCCGAGTATGTCTGTGTAACTTGCCCACATGTGATACTACTATACTAGGGCCATATACTAGGGCCATCTGCAGCAGGTGTGATCCAAAAATCCAAATTTGGATCACCAACTGATCCAAATTCTGATCTAAATTTCTGATCAATTCAGCAGCGTGATCCAAATTTTGATCCAAATTTTTTTTTTATATTATATTACATAAATTTTATATTAAACTATATAATCTTAAATTTAATTTGTATTCATTATTAACTATTTATATCATATTTAATTAATTAATTTAATTATTTTCTTAATATCATCAAAGTATCTCAAAATCAAGGAAATGAAGATGAAGCTCAAGGATCTTAAAATGATATGAATAGTTACGGACAATATTTTGATTATCTCGGAGCAAATAGAAATAATATGTTCGACTAAATCAAATTTTATATTTATCATATTGTTTTCTAGTCATTTTCCGGTATTGTAATTTTATTTTATGCATTTTATGTACTTTCTATTTTATGCATGTAATGTGCTCTTTTTTTAATTTCAATGAAATTTGCTTTCCTATTATTCTAAGTTTTTACTAAAACATTAATTTTATTAATTATTAATTATAAACTATTATTAATTAAATATTAATAATCACAAATTAATTTTAAATCAGATAAACAAAAGATATAGAAATAATCATTATTTTATAATAAAATAGGTGATCCAAATTTGGATCAGTGAACAGTGGTGATCCAAATTTGGATCAGTACTATTCACTGATCCAAATTTGGATCACTTTTTGGATCACTGCTGGAGGAGAATTTGGGATAATCTAATCTGCTCCAAATTTGGATCTTTGGATCACTGCTGTGCCCTTATAAGTTACAGTTAATTAAATTCAAGTTGTCAAGAAAGTGGCATCTCTATTCCTTTAAGTAGGTGTTGAAGGTTACATCTCATAGAGTGAAATAAGTTTGTGCTTGCGTTTGGCAACTTAACGTATGACTTACATCTAACGTATGATTTAACATAACTTATGGATAAGTTTGGGAGTTTAAATTATGACCTATTTGGATAATTTTGACTTATTAATAATTTATGAGTTATTAAAAATATATGTGACGTGACTTATGTGATAAACCGGGAGTTTAAAATATTTATTTGAATAATTTTGACTTATTAATAACTTATGAGTTTGTAAAAATATAATAATAAAAATAAAAAGGACTTATAAGTAATTTTTATCAAAGAAAAAGTTAAAATAAATAAATTATTTCACTGATAAAAGCATCTCAAACTAACTTCGGGCTTATTTCTAACTTTAAGTCGTCTTCTGTCTTGTTATATAAAGAGACATTTTTCAGTTTACAATTAGAAACAACTTTAAACCAGGACAAACAAAAAGATACCATGGTCAGATGTACATTACACCATCAATGACTTGAAGTCGCAGTCACGTGAAAAATATATTAAATATCTAAAATCACTGATGAGTGACTTCAAGTCACTTATATTTTCCACTAAATTTAAATTAGATTATTATCCTTCGCACCATAAGTGACATACACCATCGTGAAGTCACTGATGAGTGTTAATTAACCCATGGATTTCGACATGATATTACTAAATTTCTATTTATGTGTAAAATTTACACTAATATATTATGAGTAGCAACATGCTTTCACTATGCAAGGTTCCATGTAAAGAGTGTACAGCATATGCAACAGCAATCTTTGCTTCTCATATAAATAATTGTAAGCATTACAATTGCAATACAATCCAGAACAGTTAGATCAAATGTCATACCTCATTAACCTCTCTAGCTAGTCTACACAATTGTAAGTTGTAATCCCTAGATACAAGATCAAGAGGACCAATTTATCTCGAAAACACATTCAATACCATTAGTTAAATACTTGCAATACCAATCTGAAATCATGATTACATCATGCCAGCAACAACTATAACCGGTTAGTTAACTTGCACAAAAATTGCTGCTTACATTAGCCCCCCAACAGCTATGACAGAATCAGTCCCGGAAACATATTCATCTTCAACAAGTGGAATTGTCCTCCACACACTCATTTTCATAGGATGGCTTTTATCTACAAGTTCAATGACACATTTTTTTATTATATATGTGTTTATACTTTCTACATTGCCACAATATTCAAAATAAAAAACATATTACAATTTACCTACATTTATTGGCACAGTCCTTTCTTAAGCAAATGGCAGCATAATGAGACCCAACCAATTCCAAGAGTGCAAATTGCCAATCGCCTGTGAGGTTGGCAGAATCCTCTAAAGACTCGACCACTATGTCAGAATTCTGACAGCATATCTGAAGCCTTTAGTACGTTTAAAATTAATGAATCTTATGTGAAATAGTATGTAATATATAACTAAACATCTCCGACAAGCTTAAAAAAAGCCAGTGCCTGATACATGCTGCCACTGCAGCAGGTTTTTGAAAACATCTTGATGTACTCAAGTGCAACCTTCTTTATTTTTTTACAAAGAGGTTATTTCCAAGGTTCAAACTCATGACCTGATGGTAACAACTAACAAGTAAGCACTTAACTATGACACCAAACACGAACATTGACAGAATAACAGAATATTTTAGACTTGCTAAAAGCACAAAAATAATTTGTACAATACTTAAATATTTAAGAAAGAATGTACTATCGAATAAGGACGATGGTGGGTGGGAGAGGGGGGAAATGAAGGAATAAACCAACATCCGTGGACAATGAGTAAAACACTCATAACTCCCCAACTATATTTAAAAATTCTCATCAATTCACTTTAATAAGACGAATTTCTTAGGTTTTCACAAAATTTTATATTGGCTTTTTTTACTAAATCTTTAATTGGCCTTTTGAATTGGTTAGCATAAACAAAATTTATATTGCATTTAGTATTTTTTAAATTGGATTTTAATTCATTTTTAATACTTGTTGACAAATTTCTCATTAGATTTAAAATATGTTCCTTGATTCTAAGAATATTTTAGGTTGCTAGGAAATACAAAAGATTATATATTATAATAGTATATGAGGTTAAGATCCTAAATAGTTACATCGACAACCAACAAAACCTTCTCATGCTAATTTTATATTGGATTACTTTAATATTTTCTATTTGATGTTTATTACAATATGAGTACTGATACTGTATTTTTGTTGATATTTAATTAAAACATGTTAACCAGCTTTCTATTCTTTATATGAGGTGACAACCTCTTTATTAGATTTAGTTTCTTAGTATTTTACACAAAGAAATATCATTTGTAGTATTTTTTTTTCTTTTGGCTCATTATGTAAGAAAGAAGTGTTATCACAACCTTTACTTGACTCCCTTAACTCTTAAGAGGCACGATGTTACATTAAAGAAACTGCATCTATTCTATCACTTGATCTGAATACTAGAATATATTGATACGACAATAATTCACCAAGCCTATGATTATAACTCAAAACTTATGGCAATAAGTAAGCAGCATAATTTAATGACAACATAGCAACGTGGAGAAATTGATTCCTCAAAGCCCGGAGGAGAGGTGATCAAATACCTCAAAACTGGAACTTTCAGAAAGATGAAAGCTTTCTTTGCTATCAGCTACAGACCGGATGGTAAGAGTTTGGAATGGTGATCCAGAAAATCCCCTTCCTAATGCTTTAACATATGCCTCCTGAATATAGATTTTCTAGGTCAGTGAAGTCTAAAGGAAAAATTGTAATTGATGCATCAACTTCACAAATTTTGCATAACCAACTAGAAATACTGATGGACAAAATAAATAGACATAAGTATGTGTGTGGGTGTCTGCTTACATGGTGTGTATAACAGTGATCTATCTTCATTAAAAAAAAATGCACGAAATATTTCAAAATGATGTATACAGACAAATACAAAATATCAGTATTTTGCATAGTTCCCTATAGAAAGAAGTTTAAATGAAAATTTAAGGCACATAAATATTTAGAAACCATCAAAACATTTTGCCAAGCAAAAGTATAACAACCAACTATATCTACATTCTGCATCACACTTTTTAAAAATACCACCTGCTTTTGCTTTGAAAACTGCAACCAAAACACATGAAACTTTGACTTTGATAGCCCTTGAAATAAAGGAGCACTTTTTCCACAATTCTCAGGTGTACTTCCAGATAAATTTGAGTACTTTAAAAATAAGGAGGGAATGTGGATTTCATATATATTTTTCCCAGAATCTAAAGCCAAGTCAGGAAGCTTATCGTATGCTCAGTGCTCCAAAAGGCAGTTCACAAGTAGGGACAATTTCAAAAGAAAGAGTAGAGGCTGTATGCAAGTAACAAAGCGGCAACAAAGTGCATGTGTCAAATGCCAAAACTTATAAAAACTATTAAGAATCTAGGCAGAAAGATCAGACTCTCCTCAATCAAAAGTTATTTAAAAACAAAACCATAATAACCACACTTGTTTAAATTTCTCAGAACAGAAGCATAAGCTCGTCTGCCTCACTCTATCTTGCCTCCCTCACTTTCATCAGGATAGATACGTACATACGGTAATGTTTATTAAAGGCGAGAGGCGCGGTGAGGCTCAGGACCCTCCTCATAAAGAGTCATCCTCTATTAAAGAAGCATAAGTTCAGTTTTAAGCTACACAATTTTCGAATAAATCACCACAGTCCACCTCATAAACTAAAAGCAAATCATAGACTGATCACCAAGCCATCATAAATTCTGTACATGGAAGAGTCGAAGAGAAGGGGGAAACAAAATAAGATGAAGGGTAGAGAAGATTAAGCAAGTTGTGGCAGAGTTGCAGTTTTCTCAAAAGAGCTACTGGTATATAACAGATTAAAAGCCGCATCTTACATTTAGGACTGTTTCATCTTTCCATTTCAAACACTGGGCTGCTTTTAGGTTCAAATATACTGTCCTCTCTCCATTTGCATCTCACAAGTCGCCTCGCTTGAGATGCAAGCCGCGCGTCGTGAGCCACACGTGTCATCGAAGGGTACACTGGTATGTACTACTTCTGTAGGGGAAGAACTGCTTTTTCATACGAGGCGCTGGATGAATAACCATCCACCCCAGACTCAAACTAATTGAGCTTTTTCTTAAAACTTAAACTCTTGGGACGAACATCCAAAATAGAGAAAATTTGGAGCCATGGAATCCAGCTAATCGGTTTGTAAAAATCAAGTTTTTGAACTTTGTTGACTTATGTCTAGTAAACTATCTCTATTATGCTGTGAGGTTGTTCCACATACTTTTACATTGTTCACTATTCGAACTAAAACCATAAATATATTATTAAGAAAAAAATTAAGATACAAAGAGGCAGTAAAGCTCAACTTAATACAAAAATCCAAAACTGCAAGCCTTTGCTCATAGAGGAATAAGACACATGCACATATTAAATCTGATAACAGGGCTAACCTTGAGTGTCCATAATTTTATGAACTCCTGGCGCTGAATTTCAGGGTCTGAAATAGAACATAATAGTTGCACCTCTTGCTGGGAAAAGTATCTTTTAGCAAATGATGAGATACTGTGTTTAATCTTCCGTTCCTTTTCTTCTATGTCTATGCCAATCTAATATCCAGAAGTTAATGAAAACGCTTAAAAACATTACTTTAACAAAAACGGAGGAAATTTTATGTCAATCTGTTTACAATATAAGCTTCAAAGATATGTATTTTACTCAAGAGTAACAAAGTGATAGTCACTAACTGGATTATGCGTCGACACTCCACATGCTACTAGAGATTTGGTATGTGAAATATTGAAATGCAATTGTTGAGGATGCCAATCCTCAATCTGTTGCCAGTCTACCTATAAATATGTTCAAGGCTGATGTTTTTAAGTGTATGATTAGAAAACATGAAAATGAAAAGAGTTACTGTACAAACAGCATATGGCACCCAAACCTCAGGCTTCCCATGGATGTTCTTCCTAAACTTCAAAGACCTTGGACTAACTTGATTTATCTGATCTAGGAAGAGAAAATATTAATTCAGTTATCAAATGAGTTCACTGTACATTTTGTGTAACTTATCAACAGCCAAGAATTGTACAAGAAAATATGAACCCAGTGACCTATTTTCCGGTGTTTCCAAAGTTATAAATCTTTAATTTCTTGTCATCATCAGAAGATGTTACACGAAGTACTAGTATTATGCTTTCAGCATCATTTGAAAATATGTATAGACATATTCAGATTATCATAATCATCTTTCAATTAACTAGATCAGACTAAGTTTACTTTTTGCTATAGATGAAACTGACATGTACTCTGCATACTCTGATAAATGTAAATGTGTAACTTGAGTATGAAACTAAAGGAAGATTAAGATAAAAATCAGTTAGTCATACATCTTGCAATGGTAGTACGAACAAGAGCACGAGCAAGCAGAGCTCCTTTTTGCAATTCATCGCCACGCAAGCTAAAAACATGTTCTTTTTCAGATTTTGGTAGAAATTCCAAGTATTTGTTTAAGAGTTGTTCACTCTTAACTTCATTAGGTATAACATACCAAAGATGAGTTTCCCTGCATTTCAGAAAGTATATTATACTAAACTGCAAGAAAAGTAACAAGAGATCCTGAATGTTTCGATAACTAACCTCCAGATAAACATCACATAATATATAGAAGTACATGGTAAGTTAATTGCAATACTAAATCATACATTCGGGAAGGAAGTTGTATTGGCGCCAGAGAAGTTGAAGAGGTAAAGAATTTTGTATCCAGGCATTGCATCCTCATATCGATTCTTACGCCACGCATGCATAAAAACATAAATCCTAAAGGCTGCTCAATCGTTCTTCCACAATGCTATGTTCTGCATAATCAACACTAGTAATTTTAAAGTCTACTACTTACTAATCACTAATCTGATTCTACCAAATGTTATAATCGATTGTCTTTATACATAAATTTATGAAGCAGCAACCGTGTAAAACTTATAACTCGTATGATAATTCCGCAAATCATATACCGTATTTTATACGTAGAACAAGCCGGTAATGTAAAATCATGATACAACAAGTTGAATTACAGTAAAGTAACACGACTTGAGTAATCAAAGTCTAGTGCAAGTCACAATCCTCGAGTAATCATGTAATAACGAGAATATCACTCGATTCGTGTTTCATAATATATATATAAAACAATCACATTCTGATATTCAAAATCACTTATTATATGCTTAAGAATTGTATTTTACAAATTTGGGGAAGTCGCCCTGGACAAAATTGATAGTCAACACTACACAGCTATAAAAAAACCATATGTATGTATGTATATAAATGAGAGCGCATAAATTCAACTGAACTGAGAAGATAATTCAATTGAAGATGAATTTCGTAGAGACAATTCAGATGATTTAGATGATGATGATCATGATTTTAATATTCTAATAAAATATAAATTTATAATTGACACTGCAAGCAATGCAAACAAAGTAGTTAAATAGAATTATACAAACATATACCATGACAATAAAGAAAGAATAGACACTAACAAGTATCGCGTAGCGAATGGAGCGGGTAGAGGTCTTGCAACTCAATAACACAGGTTTGTGTGTAACTGATACAATAAGACCATAGATTAAACTTGTTTAGGACATCCAATTGCAGAAACCTGCAACTTTTGTTTATCTGATTCATTACCCGGTAGTAGTTGATTTGTGGATGATTTGGACCCTTGTACAGGGTGCCAATTATTAAGGTAAAATTTAACAACTGTGATCGAAAGGACGAGAAGACGGCGAGTTATTATGTGTGATTGGCTATTGCTGATAATATTTGGGTTAATTATCAAACTCACTGAAGTTGACAAATAGTATCAACTTCATCATCTCCACGGAGTCTCAAGTTGCTCACTAAACTCGTTTAATGGTATCAAACTCATCATTGCCGTTAAAAAAAATAACGGAGGTCAGACGGAGTGACAGATGAGCGGTTAACGTGGCACATTAATAAAAAAGACTAAAGAAAAACAAATGAAAGAAAATAGAAAAAAGTAGAAAATAAAAATGCCACATAATTTGAAGTTTATATGGAAATAAAGTATGCAAACTTTTTATTAAATTGATTTTAGGATAATTATCTAAATAAATGTATGGAACTAAATTTTAATATATAATTAACTAAACAATTAAGATTAACTTTTATGTTTTTTATTAGATTATAATTATTTTTGAATAATATTGAAATGTTTTTTCTTATAATAAAATTTATTTATGTGAATATTATTGTTGGCAAAAAAATATTTTTAAAGATTATGTGTTGTTTTTGAAGATTTGGACAATGTGTGTTGCTTCATATGTTAAATTTACATATATTTATTTTCATGTTTTTGTTTGGTACAAGAAACTCCAAAAGAAATAGAAGTGTTAAAAATCGAAATGAATTTCTTTATGTTCTATCTCTAAATTTTTCTTAAAATTTTAAAAAAGTTGGTGATATAAAAAAAATTTGAAAATATTTTTTTGCCAAGAATAATATTCACATAAATAAAATTTATTAAAAGAGAAAACATTTCAATATTATTCAAAAATAATTATAATCTAATAAAAAACATAAAAGTTAATCTTAATTGTTTAGTTAATTATATATTAAAATTTAGTTCGATACGTTTATTTAGATAATTATATCTTAAAATCAATTTAATAAAAAGTTTGCATGCTTTATTTCCATATAAACTTCAAATTATGTGGCAAAAGTATTTTCTACTTTTTTTTTATTTTCTTTCATTTGTTTTTCTTCAGTCTTTTTTATTAATGTGCCACGTCAACCGCCAATCTGTCACTCCGTCTAACCTCCGTTACTTTTTTTTAACGGCAGTGATGAGTTTGATACCATTAAGCGAGTTTAGTGAGCAACTTGAGACTCCGTGGAGATCAGTGATGAAGTTGATACTATTTGTCCACTTCAGTGATGAGTTTGATAATTAACCCGATAATATTTAACAGAGTTGATGGATCATGATTCATGAAAAACCTACACAGTATTAGACATTAGACAGTTTAGGACATTAGACACTGGGGCTTGTTTGGTTCGCGGAGCGGTATCGGGTTGGAATTAGGAATCGGTTTGGGGTAGTATAGGGTTAAGGTATCATTCCTGATATCCTGTGTTTGGTCGAGTGTTGGAATGAATCTATTTAATTTAAAATATTATCATGCTATTGATTAAATTAAATTATTTTATTAAATAAAAAATTATAATTATTTTTATTATTAATAACAACATTTATTTGTACATATAAATAATTTTTTTATTATTATTAGTATTTTTTCAAAATAAAAAAAATATTAATATTGATACCCATACCAGCATCTCATACCCACCCCTCCACTTGGGTTTCAAAAGGTCATATTCTGAGGGTTTCAGGTATGGGTATGACGATAAAAAAAATCCAACCAAACACTAGGTATGAGTTTGGCTGATTTCATACCGATACCTGATTCCTCATGCCACCCAACCAAACGACCCCTTAGGGTATCTTGGTGGGTTCAGGTGAGGTTGAGTCTCGGATTAAAAATTTTATTGCACCCCAATCCCAAAAATTTTATTGACTCAGAATATCCGATCCGAACCCGACCTGCGGTCCCCGCGGGTAATCCAAACCTAACTCGACCCATAATATTTATTAATAATATTATTTAATAATAAATAGTGTTATTTTGATCTAAATAAATTAATTTCTATTATATTAGATAATTTATCATTAAATTTAACTAATAATATTACAAAAAAATATAAATATATGCATCTTATATATATATATATATATATAGTATTTATATTATATATTAATTTTAAGGTGACCCCTATTCAACTCGAAAAATGACGTTTTTTTGGATGTTAATTTTGGGTCAACCGAATTTGACACGAACCCGAAATCCTCCAACCCGAATTCGTATTTAGATTAAAATAACACTATTTGTTACAAATCTATAGAGAGCTCGACAGATAACACTATTTGTTACAAATTTATAGAGAGCTCGACAGATATAACTATTACGTTTTAAAGTATGAGTACTAATTTGCCAATGACTCAAAATCCAGTCATACAAAGTACAATTATCTATAAATTAAATGAACGCCCACAAATCACAATCCCACACTACACCTAATACACGCGTACATCAAGTAGAAGGTGCTGTGTATTTAATTACCTTCATTCCTAAATTTATTACATAACGTGTGACTCTAGGGTACGATTATTTCTTTTCACGACTCCCAACACTGCCACACCGTATCATCAACCTGACCATAGTATCTCAGTAGATATGTCTTGTTTTTCCTCACAAAAACACTCACATATTTTGACATGTACAAATAGAATCTGAAGCTAATAGCAAGGAGGAGCAGACAGTGAGCTGTTGTAATGGCTCCACGAGGGAGAGCAAGTCATGCCAACAAGGAGAACAAAGCAGGGGTGTTTTTCTTGGCTACTTTGGTGATGTGGGGTGTCTCTGTTTTGTTTGAAATAGTTGTTAACAAGAGGACTGAGCTCTATTCTGTTGTTGCTGGCTACTGTTTCTACCAGTTTTCCAACTGGGTTTTCAATACTTGGGTGTCTAGAGATCATCTGTTTGTCAATACTTGTGTTTCTCTCCTCCATTCATTCATTACTTCTTGTTCAGGTCTCAATTCACCCCTCTTTTAAGCTTGTGTGTGTATGCATTGTGCTCTATTTCTGTGTTTTGGTTGCTTGTTTTGATTAGTTGTTTACAAATTGTTCTGAAATTAGTTGTATTTGTTACAGTATCAATATTGGGAGTTTGTATTGCTTTAGTCCTTTTGGTTAGGTTAATTTTATGAACTGTTTGATTAATTTTAGTTTTGGTCATGGATTGGATTAGTTGTGGGAACCTAGATTTCATTTGAAATTTTGAATTTGAACAAATAACCTGTTGAGGAATATGGATTTGGATTTCGTTTGAAATCCAGCACATTCAAATATTAGTATAAACCTGAGAATTCAAAATGACAACTTAAATCCTGTCATTTGAATCCATCATTTGAAATGAAATGCTCGTTTCCAAACGCTCTCTAAAGGTTTCCACTTATATGCTTGATAAGAGCATCTCCAAGGGTGATATTCAAATTTGTTAGCTATAATGATTATGTAAATTGATTTTAATAGTTGTGCTCTTTATGGGGATGGTGCTTCTCTGGTTATAAAGAGTCGATACTCACCCCTGATCTGCTCCTCTTGAATTTAGTTATCCTTGTGTTAATACAGTGGGTATGTCATGGGGACATCTTTAGGTGACATTATATATTTACACATCCTCTGTGCTTTCTGGGTTTGGGTCAATTGTACTTTGTCACTTTGACCCATGTTTATCATTCCCTATTAAAATAACTCCTTAGTTTCATCTCTTATGGGTAAGAAATGATGATTGTTGAGTGATTGCAGTGATTCTAGTAATTCAGTTTGCAATACCAACTTAAACTAGTCATGTGCATACTGTCATATGTTATAACATTTAGTTCTTTAAACCTATGAACTGTCCCACTTTATGAAATGCGTTCTACAAGGCAATTACAGTAAAATATTTTGAAATTCTCTGTTCCGGATTTTCTTTATCTGTTCCTCACTTTTTTACCAGTAACAAAGTCTCTACTGTTAGAATATCTGAATCTGGCATACACATTCACACACCTAAAGTGCCAATAACATCTATCAATCTATTGAGTCCGATTCTTGGATTTTTTTACTCTTATACTGATTGTTAGCAGTGATTGCATATCTGTCATTTTTATAGACAACACAAATTTAGTAGCTTCCAGTTAAAATCAAATAAAATAACCAGTCTTAGAATTTTTGAGTGTAGGCCAGTTCCACCAAATTTGAGGCTGTTAATGACACAGCTCTATGCTGCATTGTTCAGCATAGGTTGTCAGTTCCCACCAGAAGTTTATTGGTACACCTAGTGTCATATGGCGGACAACTGTATTTTTTTAATTCTGGTTAAGGTAGATTGTACAGTGCTAAAACTTATCAGGAATATAATATACCATGAGCCCCCGATTTTTGTAAATCAGAATCTGATAATTTTTATACCGTTTATGTGATTTCTGATTTCTCGTGTCTCATTCTTACTTGAATTAATCAGCTACCCATTGCAGTGATTTTCATATTAGTTAATCAGTGGATAGGAAGTGGGTCAACCGAGATGTTTGAGCATTCACAGTTGGTTGGCAATACTTGGGCATGGGCATATCCAGCCTTGTGTGTATCATGTGGTTATTTTGCTTATGATCAGTGGGATATGCTGCGCTATCGATTATATAGTGGCTGGATACCTTCAATCTTGGTGCATCATTTGGTCCTCCTTGTTTGCTTTACTCTGGCGTTGTATCGAAATGTTACAATCAATTACCTAATTTTGACTCTCATATGTGAGGTATGTCTCTTCATCTTCTTGAGTGTGCTCTTTAACCTCTTTGTTTCTTTACGCTCTCTTGTTTTGTCAATGTTCTGGAATTGGCATTAATATTACATATTTACATCCAAACATCTTGATAAAATCTATTTAATAGTTTTGTCCAAATTTGAATTTGGTTGACCATATTTTATGGATATCTCCTATCTTCTTGGATAATAAATAATTTTGTTTTGCAATATATTTGTACAGAATATTATAGAAGTATATTAGCAATCGAGTTTGTTTCGGGATGCTTGTGACATAAGATATATGCGTAGAGAAAGATGTATTAACCATTGTCCTGCTAATTGTAAGAAGATATTTACAAAGCATACTGCCTAAATTAGATGTTTAGTTGAACGATTTATAACACTCTTTTTGCATCTTGGACATCTTCCATAAAAGCTAGTCTAGCAACCTGTACTCTGGTAGAGAAGCTTCGTATAGATGTTGAGATGTATACAATAGTGTAGCAAAAGATAATTCCCCTGCATCATTTATGTCCTTTATGTGTACTCTCTTCCCCTTTTTGATTGCCTAGAGTGGATGTAGAAAGTTGATGCTTGTTTTTAAATTCTAATTCAAAGAAGATTCTTATTATACCAAAAGGCAGATAAATTGCTTTCGAAAATCTACAACAGTTACACCTCTCAAACTCAGTGCTATTACTCTTATGATTACAGTTGCATTCAATCTTTCTACATGTGAGAAAAGTCCGACGGATGGCTGGTGTTCGCGATAGCAAAAACAAATTCGTGAAGGCAGAGTGGTTTCTTAACTGGACTGCATTTGTTCTAGCTAGGTTAGTGTCTCATGTACTTATCACAGCCAAGCTTCTTATTGATGCTCCCAAGTTTGGGAATGGTATTGAACTTCCACTTGCCCTATCTGGAATGGCGGGTATGAATCTGCTAAATATCTTCCTTGGCATTGATCTCTTCAAAGCTTTTAAGAAAGATTATAATCCCCCAGTGAAACGTGAAGATCATCAATCATAAATGCTGAAATTTATTTGTTTACATTATAGTGTTGCATTGTTTAATTGGCAATGTTTTTGTCCTGATTGCCAAGTATTTAAAACTATAACAAGACACCAACAATGTAATATAGTTTTGTTGTAAATAGAGAGTACAAATACCCTTCAGCGGGTTTGAACTATATTTACTATGCCATCAAAGATTGATGGACCTGTGTCTTTTTTTTGGCTGCTTCCTTTTTTTAAAACTGTCACTTATCCAGTTTTTGATAAATTCTGTAAGAGAGATAATAAAGAGCGACTAGCACTGATACAACCGGGATATAGTGCAATAATGTATACAGTTGCCCGGAAAAGGCAGAAGTAGACAGATACCTCTGCACATATGTGCAGGCAACTGTAAATGAGACAATTTAGGTTTCTGAGTTCTTTCTAAACAGGCAGTTACTATAGTTTATAACTTTCTTTACACATGTAACTAAATCTATAGATCTGTCCAGAGTACTTTGTTGCTTACTTGTCCGTGTTCATCACCTTCTACCGTATATATAACCATGAAAGTTCTTAACTTGTGTTTAAGCTGTTATCAGCTTCTATCCTCTGTGCTTGTATTTCTGTCAAATTATAAATCTTCCAATTGGCATAGTTGCCCATGGTTTCAACTTTCAAGTTCCGCGCTCAGATGCAGTAATTTTCCCGCATTACTGTGCTTAGTTACTGTTACGTAGTCTCTGCATCCAGCCTTCAAGAGTAGTGCAGCAAATCACTATGATCTAGATGCCAAGAAAGTGTAGTAGCTAATGTATTTCATAATTTTCATTGGTTTCAATTATGTCAGCTCTAATGTTCTACAGTCATGTTGCATAATTTCAAGGGCATTGGCATTGCTTTGCCTTTTATATGTGGCCAGCTTCGGCTTTATAGGGAAAATATAAGCAGGGAGCTGAAGAAAGCCAAACAGACCGGTTCATTAAAAAACCAGACAGACCAGTTGGTTACCAAAATTCTAACTCAAAAGTTGAGTTGACCCACTTAATGAGGTCCCAAGGTCCCCAACAGGGACTAAGCTACATTTCCAGTTTCTAGGACATACTATTGTATTTTGTCTTGAAACTCTATCATTCAATGCTCGTCGCTGGTATTTTCTACTGCCATGTGTCATTTGTCGAACCATACCTAGAAAGGGAAACAAGTGTAACAAGTTTCATTAACACAACCACACACATCCACTGTTTCATTTGCCATTTATTATTTTCTTATCTCTTCAATTTTCATTTTCCTGAAAATTATATATATTACTTGCCCTAAATTATTTATCGGGGCACTAATTTAATTTTCAGAATCGAGCTCATATTATTGGGAAAAATTTATGGTTTAAATTAAAATATATTTATTCTTGAGCTCTCGAGGCATATCTCGACAATTTTCCACTCAAATAAAAAAACACAATTTTAAGTTGAGCAATAAATCTCTAAATTAAGCACTACTGATATGGGGTTACAATCTAACAAAGTTACAATGATTCAAACATGAAAAAGGGTACGAAAACTTTGTCCACAAAATAAAACTGAATATATCTTAAAACTAAAAGCAAAAAAATAATAAAATACCCAAGAAACGTGGTCAGTCCACACACACCCATCAAGATTCTCAGATGCTATCCTCATATCCCTTGAAATAAAAACTCAGCTTCTCTTCTCTTCTCTTTATCACACACAATTTCACACACACATACATTATCACATTCTTAACTTGTAAAGTAACTAGGAGCTGCTGCCATGGCTCAAACAATGCTGCTCATGTCTTCTAGCACTTGTGTTTCTGGCCATGCAGCTGACAATTTGAAGTCCCCTGCTCTTCCTCTGCTTCAGAGGCTCAAGCCTAAGCCTTTTTCCCACTCTTTGTTGCCTCATCTTGCTAACATTTCCAAATCTTCGTCGACATTCACAACTTATGCTCTCTTCAAGTCCAAAGCCAAAGCTCCAGCCAAGAAGGTATGTTTGCGGGATTTAAATATTCACGCACACATGTCTCGTGCATTCGTACCTTGAAACTCTTGTTATATGTTACAAAGTAGATGTTCATGTCTTTACTGACAGTCTCGAACTATCAACTTCTTGTTACATGTCGCGAAGGATATTTTCTTGTTTAAAATTGTAGATTGATAGGATAAGTTTTTTATATTTATTCATTAATATTTGATATGTTATAGGTGGTAGCTCCAAAGCCAAAGGTTGAGGATGGTATATTTGGAACCTCAGGAGGCATTGGTTTTACAAAGCAAAATGAGCTCTTTGTTGGTCGTGTGGCTATGATTGGCTTTGCTGTGAGTATACAACCTCTTTTCGACACTTAATTTCATTCATTTACATTCTGATTTATGCTGCTTCCAAATTTTTGGACTTAACTGTCAGTTGTTCTGTGTGTTCATGTTTTGTTTCGAAACTCTGTCAAATCTAGAGGTGGTAAAATATGGTTTTGGTTTGGTTTTGGTTCTTGTAAAATGGATTTGGTTTGGATAGATGAACCCAAACCATTTCCAAACCATATTTTAATAAATGTGGTTATGGTTTTAGTTTGAATTATGGGTAACTAGTTTAGTAAGTAAAAATAAGTTTTATATAATGAACAAAAATTAATACACTCAAATCACAATATAATGAATACTAAATATAACAAAAGCATGTGCGAGTGTGTGAGTTGATGGAGTGGTTTAAGCTCTTGGCTTCTCCAAGTAAGGTCATGAGTTCGAATCATGGGATGTGCATGTGTGATAATTAGCAAAAAGAAAGAAAAGAAAAGAAAAGGAAGAAAAGAAAAGGAACCTAATAGTGTGTGTGGAGAGAAATGTGAGACTAAAAATCAAACCAAATCCATTTTTATAAATGTGATTTCAAATGGATCCAAATTCACAATTTTGGTTTGGTTTGGATTGGTTTAATGGTTTTGCATCCATATTGCCACCTCTAGTCAAATCTAAGTCAAGAAAATGTATTGAAGATGAATATTATTACATTATATTCTACTATCTTTGTATCATAAAGTGTCAATGCAAGTCAGATTGTGACTCCTTGTTTAGCAGTTTTTCCCGTGACTTATAAGTCAGGATAAGTAGCTATGAATATTCTGACAACAATTGTCGACTGATAGTTAAAAATAAAATAAAACTAGTGCATCTTATGCTTCACATAAGTCATATTATTTGTAATTGCTAGTCGTTATAAAGCAGCTTCAATTTGGTCTGTGCAGGCATCTTTATTGGGAGAAGCTGTTACAGGGAAAGGAATATTAGCACAGTTGAACTTGGAAACTGGTATTCCAATTTATGAAGCTGAGCCCCTTCTTCTGTTCTTCATTCTTTTCACATTGCTCGGAGCAATTGGAGCTCTTGGTGACCGTGGTAGGTTCGTTGATGACCCTCCCACCGGCCTTGAGAAGGCCGTCATCAAGCCTGGCAAGGGATTCAGAGGAGCTCTGGGTCTCAGCGAAGGAGGTTAATTGCTTATATCTCATTTACTTGATATGTATAACTGCATGGCCTAAATTAAAAAACATGGAAAATGATAGCAAAATTTTTTGTATGTGCCACTCGAGAGAAGAGATGACAATTATGTTCCTCTACAAAGCACAGTCTTAAGAAGTAAAAGGCACGCAAACTTCAGGGATGGTTTTAGTAAATTCTTTATCCCTCTTATTAATTGAAGAGATATATATTTTGTATAACCTTGATCAAATAATACTTTCAGAATAGGTTGCTCCTAGTTATAGGAGATATAAGTCTAGTATATCAGTTAAGTACATAGTTTCAATTGATCCTTGCCACATTATGTAAATTTTATGTAGTAATGTGGATATGGTTTTACAAAATGCAGGTCCACTTTTTGGATTCACAAAGTCGAATGAGCTGTTTGTCGGAAGGCTAGCACAGCTGGGAATTGCATTCTCCTTGATCGGAGAGATCATAACCGGAAAGGGTGCATTGGCACAGCTAAACATTGAGACCGGAATCCCAATCAGTGACATTGAACCTCTTGTGTTGCTCAATGTTGTCTTCTTCTTTGTCGCTGCATTGAATCCTGGAACCGGAAAGTTTATTACAGATGAGGAAGAAGACTAGTGTGGGTGTCAGCATGTGTGTGAATGCTTTTTTCTTGTACTGGCTCCAACAAAAAATAAAAAGAACCGAATCTGAATTGTTAAGGATGTAGCTTGTAGTTATTTTGTTAATGCAAGTAGATTGAGTTTCTGAACTTGCACATAGTAAGTTATGTTTTATATAATCTGGTCTGTTTACTGTTGTACAAGTACAAGTTCTTGCGGAAATTTAATCTACTTGAAAGGAGATTTAATTTTAGCGCAATTTCAACCATTTACACAATCTACTCAGACTCTTCTCATCTTGCAGTTAAACACAATGGTTCAAGCTTTAACAGAAAACCATCAGAAACTAGCCAAAAACAAAGAAAAACAGACACTTTGATATGTACTAAAACATTGAAGGAGCCTAGGGAGGGCCAGTCCAAGAATTTATTTGTTCATTCTACAAAAAAATAAAAATTCATTTCTGAGACTACAAGGCATGTATGTTGTTGATTCTGCCGGCAGAGTAGGATATCCCTCACAATCCACACTATGTAATACTTTAACATTTTACTGTCACTTTTATCCTACCACAACTCAGATGCCATACATTTTCATAGAATTCTACTGGATACTGATATGCATGTTTCTTGAAATCAAATATCATAGGTGTGTTTGCTTTCTCCGCTTTTACCTTTCTCTTTTTCTTTTGTGTTACTTCATCTGGATTCAATTCAGAGGTTATGTTATATCAGATTTGGATAAATTTTGATGCCAACTTATGTTTCTCAGCTAAAGGCATATGAATTGCCTTGTAATAGTTTGTCCCAAATGAATTGCATCACTATTTAAGCTACCTATTGAATCACTTAGTTAAATGGTTATGTACTTGAACTGAATTTTATCTTTAACCCTGTATCATTTTGACCTCGAAAGGAGGATTCCCTCCATTCATATAGAAATGCAGCTAATTAGAACATCCAGTTACTAGCAAAATATCAAAGTTATGAACTTTTCCTTTGCAAAAACTAGCACTGTATGGCCACTTATCTCACAAATGTTTTCTTTCTGGGGACCAGCTTTTAATTCATCTAAAAGTATTTGATTCTGATGACTATGTCTGGTTCTGTATCCTGATTTAATTGCTTGACTGGCTATACAGTTTGTCGACATGGGTCCTTATCTGGTTGGTGTCGTTGTTCCTATTGTATTGGCTCTTCTCCTTCACAGCTCCAAGAAAGGGAAAAAGCGGGGTTTGCCTGTTGATGTTGGGGGTCAACCTGGCTTTGCTATCCGAAACAGTCGTTTTACTTCTCCATCAGAATCATCACAGGCAGGTATTTCAACACTTGCAGAACTCTTTGAGCAATCATGCAAGAAGCACCATGACAAGAAATTTCTTGGGACCCGGAGACTTATTTCAAGTGAAATAGAAGTTTCTGAGGATGGAAGATCATTGGAGAAACTTCATTTGGGTGATTATGAGTGGTTAAGCTATTGCAAAGCATTTGAAACTGTCTGCAATTTTGCTTCTGGTTTGGTACAGCTCGGCCATAACAAGGAACGACTAGCCATCTTTGCTGATACACAAGAAAAATGGATGATCGCGTTGCAGGTACTTTCCCTTTAAAATATAATTCAACAAGTATTAATCTCATGAACAGGAACAACCTCTTACCAAGAACCATGATTCCTGTTTTTGATTATACATTCTGATTTAATTATTCAGAATGATATATAGATTTCATTTATGCCTGTCAGAAATATATAACACAGGCACTTGGTTTTGTATCAGGGTTGCTTCAGAAACAATGTAACAGTTGTGACCATATATGCATCTTTAGGAGAAGAAGCTCTACGTCATTCATTAAATGAGGTATAATAAGATAACATAAGCTCCCATCTTAACAAAAGTATAGATAGTTAAATGCTTGTCTTTTCTCATATTTTTGCTTCAGTTCAGGTATAACTTTGGATTCTACTGCATTTGTAATAACAATCTGATTTGATATTGAATAACATTGTCAGACAGAAGTGACAACTGTGGTCTGTGGAAAACGAGAACTAGATAAGCTTCTAGATGTCTCTGGACAACTTACCACAGTTAAACGTGTAATATGCATGGATGATGAAATCTCAGCACATAAGTCGACGATTCAGAGCTATTGGACAATTACATCCTTTTCTAACGTCGAAAGACTTGGCAGAGATAAGCCTGTCACCGCTAATTTACCTGTTTCAACTGACATCGCTGTTATAATGTATACAAGTGGTAGTACTGGTTTGCCTAAGGTTAGCATATGTGTTCCTAAACTTTAATCTCCTTCATCTCTTCAGATTGTTCACTTCTCATTGTACTAGACAGTTGACAAGGATTAATTCTGCAATTTTCCTCTTCATTCAGGGTGTAATGGTGACACATGGCAATATTTTATCTGCGGTTTATGGTTTCATGAAGATTGTTCCTGACATCGGAAGCAAGGACACACATTTAGCGTACCTTCCTCTGGCGCATATTCTTGAACTAGCAGCTGAAGTATGATGCAGTTTCAATATCTAACATAAAGTCACTCGATATGTTTTAGTCTGTTTCCAATTTCCATATTACACAAGATATCTTCTACTCTTAAACTTGTTATTGCAGAAAAGTGTAACAGTTGATGTTTTATCACAGAATATTGTAGTTGCAGCTGGATGCTCAATAGGATATGGATCTCCATTGACTCTAACAGATACATCAAACAAGATTAAGAGTGGGACAAAGGGGGATGTCTCCGCGTTAAGGCCAACTCTAATGCCAGCCGTTCCAGCAATTCTTGATCGTATCAGGGATGGTGTGTGGAAAAAGGTGAGAACCGACTCTTTAGACTCTGTAAATTTACCATATCTCAATAAGTAATGCACCAGACGACGTGAGTTATGGAGACACTGCAGATTCTAATTTGTAGGTAGATGCAACAGGCGGGCTACCAAAGAAACTGTTTGATTTGGCATATGCTCGTCGACTGGCTGCCATAAATGGCAGTTGGTTCGGTGCTTGGGGTTTAGAAAGTCTGTTTTGGAACTTCCTCATCTTCAGAAAGATTAGGAAAATTTTAGGAGGCCGTGTTCGTTTTATGCTGTCTGGAGGTGCTCCTCTTTCTGGAAATACTCAAAGATTTACCAACATCTGCCTCGGGTAAAGGCTATAAACAGATTTCCGTTATTACTGAATTGGTTGCCTTACGCGTCCATAATGTAACAAGCTACATATAACTGAATTTGTCGCGTCATATTTACAGTGTCCCGGTAGTTCAAGGTTATGGGCTCACCGAGACATGTGCTGCTGCAACTTTCTCCGAGCATGATGATACATCCATTGGTCGTGTTGGACCTCCACTTTCTTGCGCCATCATCAAGGTAATCATGTCTGATAACAATTCAGCATATATCAGCTCGCTCTAAACAAATCTTTCTGTATTTTAGTTGATAGATTGGCCTGAAGGCGGCTATTTGGCGAATGATTCTCCAATGCCTCGGGGAGAAATAGTTGTTGGAGGGCCACATGTTAGTGTTGGTTATTTCAAAAACGATGAGAAAACAAAGGAAGTGTACAAGGTACTTATATGACATACTGTACATTGCAATCACTTGAATCCTTGAATTTCTTATGAGTGATGCGCCATATTAATCGACTGTTACCAAAAGGTTGATGACAGGGGAATGAGGTGGTTCTACACAGGCGACATAGGGCGGTTTCATGATGATGGCTGCCTTGAGATAATTGATCGCAAAAAAGATATTGTGAAACTTCAGCATGGTGAATATGTCTCATTAGGAAAGGTAGATGAGCAAGTGGATTTCTCTACTTCAGATTGTATCGTATTCAGATTTCAATGTCGACTTGTTCTGCATTTGCAGGTTGAGGCTGCTCTTGTTATTAGCCCTTATGTTGAGATCATTGTGTTGCACGCTGATCCTTATCGCGACCATTGTGTGGCTTTAGTGGTGGTTTGCCGGCCAGCATTGGAGGATTGGGCGTTAAGTCAGGGCATCAAATATGTGAGTTTCTCAGATTTATGCTTCAAGGAAGATGCAGTTAAGGAAGTTCTTGGATCTCTCAGAAAGGTATATACATGACAAACATTTTCTGTCAATATCACTATCATTTTACAAGCACTGATGCAATGGGCTTCTTCTTTCTTTCTTTTTTTTCTGTTTTCTTTTACTCATAAAAAGCTGGGAAAAGAGATAAAACTGCAGAATCAATTACAAGAATGATATATGATCGAAGCAATATTTTCAAAGTTATGATAACATAGGTTACCAGGTTTCCCGAGTTAGTTGGATAACATAGTATCTGAACATAGAGATTCAATCATCTATTAATATCAATGCTATCTTAATTTTCATGGATTGAATAGGCAGGAAAAGAGGCAAAACTGGAGAAATTTGAAATCCCAACAAAGATCAAGTTGCTTTCTGAAATGTGGAACCTAGAATCAGGACTTGTTACTGCAGCTCTTAAGATAAAAAGAGATGCAATCAGGAAAACATTCGCAGCTGAACTTGCGCAACTATATTCGCCATAAGTAATCCATATGACATTTCATTATGTCTGTCCTAAATTTCAGTTTACTGGGATAATTACAAGGAACTCGGTACAATTATGCAAGTCCCTAAATACACAATTATTGGTATTTTCTCATGAATTATATAGGTTTGTTAACATATATTACTGTATATCTCCTGCTTTGATTATTTATTCAGTTTAGCCACATGGCGATTTATAGTTTTTGCTGCTCATTCATCCCAACTAACAATTGTTCGGATGTTCAGGGCTCATAATTAAGAGAATAAACAAATTAAACTTTAATTGTTGGGTTAAGCCTAAGCCAGTTCATTGCCATTAAAACTGTACAAGTAATAATTGATACCGTGCAGACATTCATATTTCAACTGTGGTAAATATATGTTCACTGCATAAATAAGTAAAACTGCAAACTGATGAACAAAAATATTTTCATCAACCCTTACACTAACTACTGAGAAAAGGATGATCTCCAAGATAACTACATGTCAGACCTCTTATGTCAGAACTGAAAGCTTGTTGCTTGCTGTTAGTAGAGTGCTATAGATACAAGTCAAATTTTCCGTCTCCGAGTCCTATGGGCAATCTGAAATAAACAGGCAACACATCATTTCATACTTCAGAAATATATCCACATCCAATAGACGGAAAATAAAGTAACATGTGAAAGTGGGAGGAGAAAGTGACAACTCGAAATAGCATCCCAAAGACCCAAACCAATTCAGTAGTCATGTTTCATTAGGATATTGAAAGATCTCATGATGGCTAGAAATAACATCCCAGCCCACTTTAGAAGTCATGCTTTATCAGGATATTGAAAGATCTCATGATAGCTACAAATAACATCCCAAACCATTTAAGTACAGTCATGTTTCATTAGGACATTGAAAGATCTCTTTAATATGACTTCTGGGGTTTGCGTTCCTTCTCTAACGTCTAGAAGGTGACTTGACATATCATTTGCATGTGCAAGTGATTCTCAACTCAAGATTGAGCAATCAAAAGTTTCAAGTCAACCATCTAGCCTGATCTTCAGGCAGAAAAGAATTTAGGAAGTAAAAAATAAATAGCAAGTAATGCAATTACCACATCCTGATTGATGACTTCTGAGGCCAATGTTTTAACAGAAACCTGCTGTCCTTTATTCCCCTTCACTGCATCAAATTAAAAAGGGAGGCCATATAGTAATCGATAAGCTTTCCTATGCCATGAAAAAATTGAACAAAACCATCTACCTCTTTCATTCTTATTAGGCAACATACAAGTGATTTCATCGCAAGTCAGCGGCTAATAATGAATTCGCATTATCTAGCACTCGTTAGAAAAAAAAAACAGGAATATCATTATGAAAAAGCATCATCATATACAGTTGTTGATGGAACATTATTGGTCAAACTTAAATAGGTTAACATGCATAGTGGATACTCCTCTAGTCCTCTTGGTACTAAGAGGTCAAGAATTCAAGACTCAGTGGAGGCATGTGTGTCTGAGTATTTAGATATCAGTGATAATTAATCAAGAATTTACTCCCGTGTGCAAATAAAGAGTAAAATTATGGGTTGGGAAGTTCCTAATTTTGCATTTAGCTGGATGGGAAGTTTTAGAACGAGGGTGACTGAGTGAGAATGGGACACAATGTACAAAGAAATAACTGAGGGATGACAAATGGATAGAAGAACTGGAATATAGGTAGAATACTTATGGAGTTGCTCATCAAAAATCAACCAACTAAGAGCAAAGTGGTGCTAATGTTTCACTGCAATATGCTTGTTTGTCTAGAGACAGTTTTAGTCGCATCATTTTATATAAAGAAAGAAAACAACTACACTTGTTCAGTAGTTTTAACTTCAAATTGAAAAGGTTAACTGAAAGGCATTGATTATCCACTACAGCATATGTAATTGTTGTTTCCAAGTTTTTTCTGCAAAACATTAGCATTTTTTATCCAACCCAGCACACCTCTTAACTAGTTTCATATCCAACATACTCTTATGGAATATGAGAACCAAGAGGAGATGGTTGATTTGACAAATAACTTTATATACCCAAACAACTGAAAAAAATATAACACATGCACCCTCCAATATATGAGATCAATCACAATTGTCACTTGAAATGCAAATTAAAACTTTTTTGGTATTTTGTAAACTTAAAAGTTAAAACAAGTGTACTCATATTAAGATAAACCGAGTGCATCAATGATAGTAATAATTACACTAACCACCGGTTCCCTGGTCTGCAGAACTCAAATGACTTAGGTCAATCATAGAATCTGAAATGTTTCTTAATGTTATTAATGATCCTATATATAGGAGTGCAAGTATGTATGATACCTGCCACAGGAAGCTTTTTACTTAGATATGCATGCTCTTTCTTCGACATGTTTGGCAATGATTGAGAAGCATCACTGCCATATGCATCAACCATTTCCTGTGGACCGCTAAGAAAAGATTGCTCCTGACGATCACTGCATTAAGATGCAGGTGCTAAAATTAAGCCAACAGCTTGTTTAAGAGACAATGAAATGGTTAAAATAGCATCCTAAGACTCTGAAATCATTGTCAAGATGCAGAGCACTTTTTGAAAAATTCTAAGTATTCTAAATATACAGTAGCAAATACGAAACTATATAGATGTCAAAAAGCAGTGACTGGAAATTTATGTTCAACTAAGGGATTCAATTTTAGTAAATGCTATCAGCAGATTTATTTCAATCATAATAACATCTTTTTGTAGGCATCATCTGCAGATATTTGTTATCCCAATTGGTTTCCATCTAAGATCTTCATGATCAAAAACTCCCAAGTCCTAAGAAATCCTTAAGAAAAGAGCGATTGTTTTAGAAAAGAACTATTGCAGGTCTCTGCTAAACTGATACTTTGAAGTAGATCAAACATTTACATGTCGAATTCACGATATCACGCAGTTTAAGAAAAAGACTGAGGCAGCAGATAATAAAAATTTAAGATGAGCCCACCCAGCCGAATTTCCTTACAGAAGAATGAGGAGCAAATAAATAGTAAACTTTTTATCAATACAGGACAGCTGTTCTCCATCTAAACATGCATCAGATAAAACTGTAAAAACAATGGCCTTTGAGGGGATTTAGATCAATTTTTACTTGTAATCCTGATAGATATGAAGAAACACAAGTACACAACCCTTTTGTAAATAGTCCTTTTGGGTATATTTATGATTTATGAGGATACAAGAAAAAGGTAAGACATTTAGATATAAGTAATATAGTTGGACCAAATTGTTCAGTGTAGAAATTTATACTTTATGCACATACCAGTGTAATAACTGCAGACTGCATGAATCCTGTACCAATAACATACTTGTTAATCAAAAATTATGAATTAAATAAAGAAAACTACAATATACTTGAGCTCAAATAAGACAATATATTAAGTGTGTGCTAATTAAGAGCGAGAGAAGCACCACTATGATGTTACAGAAATAACATAACTTTCCAGGTAAACTACAATACCTTTGAGTTCCAAAGATCTGTCTGCTTGGTTTGCAAGATCTTGGATGGTTCCACATGTAAACTGCTATTCTTTGTCATGCTATCAATATTTTGTAGTGAATCAGAACTTAAAAGATCTTCCCTATGAGCTCTTAAGGGTTTCATAGCTACAGATGCACAAGAAGATGAAAGCTGCTCATTTCCAGTGAGAGGCTCAGAGCTTCCAGTTTCACCTTTGTCAAGTTCATCATCAAGGGAGAACTCATTGTGCAGCCCTGTTGATTCAATAATGTAAGAAGAGGGAGCTGGGTGCCGTTTTCCAACAGTATCTACTTTCTCTGCCTGGGTTTCATTCTGTCTCTTTCCAAGTTCATTTAGAATCTTATCTTGACAGTTAACCATAAATGTTGGCATATCAACTTTGTTGCATATATCCATGTTTACTAAACTGCCCTTTATGGCATTTGACTCTAAAGAATTCTCTTGACTCCCGCTATCTTTACCAACAGTCCTGACAGGCTTTTGGATGAAAAACAACTTCATTAGCAGTTGGCAAGACTGCAAAAATCATGAACCAGTAAACAGATTCAACTGTATGAGATGATCATTAACAACATACACATGAGAATTCTCTTAGCTCATTAGGCACTTCTGTAGAGGTATTCCTGTCGCTGGCACAGGAAAGAGCCTGCAAAAGACATAGCAGAATGATATTTTTTTGTATAAAATAAGTCTTGTATAACTAACAGTCAATCCAAGTTACAGACTTGCCTTCCTTTTCTTACTGGTACAGATTTTGTATAGTGATGATGGAAGCAATACATGGCTAGGTGATTGAGAATTGGGAGTACTAATGTTTTCCAAGGAGTTGGCAAAAGAAAGTCCAAAGTCTGCCAACATATACAGCTTCTGCAAAACAATAAATCTTTGTATTATTAGTTATTACTAATACTGATGAAAATCAGTAAAAGAACAAAACCCAAGTTTGTAAGAACTTACTGGAGTAGCCTGAGAATTTACAGCATCCTCGGCCCTTTTAATAGCATTGAATATACTTTTTAAATTTGACACAACATTGTTCACAAAATCTTGGTCACCATCAACAAATTTGGCATTTACTAAAGCCTTCAAGGTAAATAAAAGGGGGCTGCAAAAGGGATGTGTTCATATATTTATTCTGAAGGATTTGTATAGTGTAAACAAAGAATTATTAATACTCTTAGTATCTGACAAATGCAATAACAAAACAGCAATTTCATAAATCAAAATTGGGGAACCTGCAAAACTGAGCAAACACTTCTCCATCTCTACACTCCTCAAGGGGAAAAAGATCATCATGAGCAAGTACATGGATCAAGAAAACTACAATGTACACAGGGTAATCTGTAAGTCCTCCCTGACGTGGCAAATTTTGGTGCAGATGAGCTCCTTTGCTGTATTCTCTTATATATTCTGCCATATACCTCAGTGACTAACACAAGCATTGTGAGTGAACATAGTAAATGCATAAAAGGAGAAGGCTTGTGCTCAACCAAAGATATGCAATATATGACGATTTAAACTTACGTCTTTTTGCATGTCTTCATCAGAACATGAAGCTGCCAATGCGAAAGCACAAGCATATCTACAAGGAATACAGTGCTCCTGCAGAAGCTTGAAAGTTTTGTCAACAAAATTTCTCCGTATCAAAGAAGATGGGTCCTGCATAGGGGCATGAGATCAGCATAATAGCACATACTTTGCACAATCTCTAAATGGCATATATGTGCATGTGTGATAGTTATTAAAAAAAAAGTTATCATGCTTTGGTGGACTAAAACCAAGGCAACCAACACAGGTACTATAATAACAAAGAAATTAATCCTCTTCAACCAAAAATGCACATCGTCTTTGCGTTTTGCAACTGCTCAACTTGTTTTCTTTACAACTATATAATAATATATTAACATATATTAAGAATGTATGAACGTAATAGATAAAGCTTCATCATAACATATCTAGTGAGACTGGGCACCTTGGCCATGGAAACTGTGAGGCGGAAAACAGACGGCGATATATACAAATCCCATCTTCTTGATAGCCTGAGAACAGATTTTGCAGCAGCTAAACTGACCATGAATTTGGAATTTTCACTGCATTGAATAATGCACACAACACGGATATAATTTAGAGGGAATTTGAATAAAATTCATAGCTTGTGAGGGAAAACTAATCGGTTAATTTAGTAAATAAAGGTTTATTCACAGCAGGTTACTTTAAGGCGGCTGAATATATCACATAAATGGAGGGCAAAGTTAACACGAGTTAATAATTCAAAATGGTGCATAAATAAGGACCATCAGACCAAAATTTAACATAAAAATGTCCATTTCCAAAATCAAAGTTATTATGTGACCTATCTAGTTCTTTTGTAAATGAATTACTGATCATATAAGATTTTGTGCAGTTTTTCTTGGGAAGTGGCCAAGTAGTGATTGCACTGCATCTTCAAGAAACATTGCAAGATGCAGGAGATCAGTTCAGACACACAAAAAAAACAATAATATACTTGGTGATTCCTGTAAGAACTCATTAAACATGCTCAAGGAAAGCTTAATGATTGGAGGGGTTGGGTTCTAGTTTTGGTAAGCGGAGAGCGTGAAGGTTTATCATGTGAAAATAGCATAGAAGGAATATTATAGTTGGCTATACTGATGCCCTACAGGCTAAACTACATTTGAAATACGATAATTTTTAAGTGGCTGATGTAGTACCAGACATTAATTTTAACCTAAGACCTAACATACTTTGTTGGATGTATGTCCTAATTTCCTGTATTAGAGTTACATGTACTGCAAACCATAAAGAACAGATCAAGTCTAGTTCAGAAAAAACTAATAAATTATATACTGTGTGCAAAAGATACATTGCTAGGATAGGCTTCCCCTCTTTTCTACACTGATTCACCCTCCTGTCAGAACCCTTTTTCACCATGTTTTACGTCAAATGATTGTGATTGTTCCCGAACATCTTATATTTTAGGATTGAAATCTTTAAAAAGTAATAGGCTAGCGATAATGAATATGTAAGTTACAGCATAGAATACAATTCAATTGAACTATGATCGCTTTCAACCGAAAAGATTGCACCATGGTAAAGCCTGTAAAAGTTTACAATGACAAAGTTGACCAAATGTCACCTTTGTCAGGTCCAATTCAGATCAAGGCAATAACATATTCAGTTCTCCAAATTATTCATTTTGAGCATCTTTACATGTCTTAGATTCTAATTTTAGACATGACATTCACATTATGTTCACACTACAGTAGCAAGTATAAGATGTGAAAAAGGAATCATAACAAGAGAGTATAATTAGCATCAGTAAAAGCTGTAGAAACATGCCATGAGATTGTAAGATCTGAACAGTCACCCTTCTGAAGCATTTGCAATATTTCTTGCAATAGTTTAGTAATGTGACGACTAGAATGAGTACGTCGGTGTGGCAAACAACTTTTCACAAGTGCTTTAAGACCATAAATCTGCAAAAGAAAGGAACACTGGACTTACTACACCAAATGTATGCAGCTCATGGCTATTTCTGCTTTTCTTTATTGTAGAAAAGGCGGAAAATAAATAATCAGATACCCTTATGACTACACTTAGTATATGCATAGGTGTGCAAGAACAAAGACTAAACTTAAGGCACTGTATACTGAGTTGATTAAATGGTTAAAGACTCATTAACATTTCCATAATTTTCTTACAAGTATACCTACCTTTAATCGGTTTGAGCTGGTATAGTTAGAAGTCTTCTCAAATGAACTTATATCATCTGATATCTCCACCTAACCACAAACAATAAGCAGGTAATAACTTTTAGGGACTTTGGAATTTTTCTATAACACAAGAAAAGAAGAAAATATAAAAAATGAACTTAAACTTAAGTTATTACCTGTAAAAATTTCTCAACAATATATTGACCGATATCTTGAACATGGGATTCAAATGTTGGAGCAGAATATTGGGCTAGGCAACCCAAGGATTGCAGCACTGTTGGAATATTCTGACCACCTTCCATAGCATCCACTAGTTTCTAGAATGTAAGTTGCCAGCAAAACAAAGCAAAATAGTACATCAGTTTTAACTTTTAAAAGAAGATTTAGTAAAATGTAGCAAAACAGTAATTTATATAAAGATGGAAATAATAATTAGTCTGGTAAACCAAAAGCATGAAGAAGTGTAGCATGGTTCACAGGTCATTCAGGTACGTGGTACGGAATCGGGTACACAAAACGCTAGATCTTATGAATCTGGTACGATGACCTGCGGGTCGATTTGAGGATCCCTCTTTAGTGATTTTTAATAAACAATATATAGTCTAAGTATGGTTTTTATAATTAAAATATTTACTTTACCCGAAAGTATAGAAGTAAGTTAATCAGAAAATAAAAATTTAAGGTTACTTATAAAATGGTGAGGACCTTCAATATGTATTCACAAGGGGACCTCCCTTTTCTTATTTTTTTTACTGAAGTACGTTTTTAAATATAATTTTTTATCAAGATAGTATCATGTTATCTTCCTTTCTTATATGACCCAAGTTAAAGGTGGATCGCTGAAGTCAGCTCAGCACACTGGAGCGTGGTGATCTGGGTCAAAGAGGAATTATGTTCCAAAACGAGGGAATTGGGTCGCGGTTCCATAGGCTGACCCATGAACCATGCACACTTACTACAACAGAAGGTAGCCAAACTCGGATGTCATGGCACCTAAAGAGAGAAGAGTTAGACCCCCCCCCCCCCCCCCCCCCCCCCAAAAAAAAAAAAAAAGAAAGAAAGAAAGAAAGAAAACTATCATATTCAAACATAACTGAGCCAAAACTCAGAACAGAAGGTTCAAACTTCAAAGGACAAACAGAAACACAAGCAAAAATATTAATTTAATCATTAGTCACCTCTTGGTCTTGTTCTTCCAGTCAGGCAACCACAGAACATAGTTTGATCAGGCCAATATTCAGGTTTTAAGAATTGGGATACACAGTAGTAAACAGCATGCCAAGCAAAAGTTGTAAATATGGTAATCCATGACGGACCCAACAAAACTGTTTAGACGAATCCAAACACACATAACTTTAGAAATTGAGGAGAGGCTGTCAAACTGTACTTTGTGTTGGAAGGGGGTGCGTGCTTATTGACGGGACAAGAAAGTTCAGTCCCTTGACTTGTATACTAGAGAAAAGCCTTTTTTTTCTCTTCCATTGGTAAAAAGAGGCACGCCACTATGTAGGTCTGGCCTTAATGGTGGTTGGATCAATTCTGCAAATTGGGAACTAAGCCTCTACATGAACTCAACTTAATCTACACTATGATATTAAAGACGAAACATTAAAAGTTTGGTCCATTAGTTGGTCGGTCAGTATTTGGGCCTACGGGCCTCCTTAATTTATAACATGTTTTAATGGGTATTTTAATCATAATTAAAACATATTTAAACATTCTCATTAAAACATATCTCTTCGGCCCAATTTTTAATTAGGCCCCATTTGTTTACTGCTTAATGATGCTTGATGAGCTTAACTGACCGATTAATCTCATTTGCCAACCTTTTCTCACAGAGCTGAGCCAAACAAATTATGCTGACTCATTCCTGCTTGAAGTTCTGTCTTATCAATTCAGCTGTGTACATCTACCTAGAATTAGCATGGTTTAGACTTATTTACTTATTCACGTAGATAATAAATAGATTAATAGCTTTAGAAAAATATAAATGGATGCTAATTTTGCAGCTTTATAGTGTGCAAAAAAGTGTTTTTACAATTTATGAATTAGTTATTATTTATTTGCATGAAGCTTAAAATATTCTTTCATTATTTATTTGTTTATTTAATAAAGATTTTTTAATAATTTTCTTAGTTGAACTAATTAATTAATGAAAAAATTCGGAAATAAAACCATTCAGATATTATTGAAATTTATATGTCAAATGATATTTATTATTCAGCATTCAAATATTTTATTGATTCAGATATATTATTCAATCAGATATAACTAGTTCAGATTTGCCAAATGACCCCTTAGTCTATTGATGGGCTTAACCATTAAGAACTTACTCAACATGTTAAATAAAATACTTATCTAACACAGCTAATAAAATTATATTAACTCAAACAAGTATATTAGTTATTTAAAAATCTATTTTAATTAAAAACCACATATTATTCAAACAAAATTTTATCTTCACAATAAAGTTAATTAAATATTAAAATATATACGATAAAATAACAACTAAATCACCCGTGCATGGCACAGGTTATAAGCTAGTATATATAATAAGTCATACTGAATATAAATATTTAGGTAAGCAATTCAGAAAATGAGAGCTACCTTGCATAACTTTGTGAAAATACTATGCTCAGAAGAACCAGCTATTGCAGCAATTGCTGAAACAGCAAGTTTAGACTGATTGCGCGTTCCCGTAAGGCATATCCTCTCCAAGGACGGGTACAGATCACTACACATACAAAGTTTATGACTCCATTAAAAAGTCAAATTGCAACAGCAAGCGGAAATGGTAGCCGAAACTTTTTTGAAGTCTTCAAAGCATAACACCGTCTTCCATGCAAATAAATGTCTCAAACAGTTCGTCAAAAAAAAAAAAAAAGTCTCAAACAGACTTCATGAAAGAGGTCAAAGAAAATACCCCAAGTCACACCAACCCAGTTTTACTGTTAGAAAACAAGAAACTGACTTGCACCTGACATGGAGTATATTCTGCTTACATGAAATTCACTTCTAGAACTACCTATGTGACTAATAATTACTAGCATGAAGTATTGCACCTGGAGAACAATGTCTTTTAGTATGTAGCATGAGCAATTTTGGACATCCTTTGGACAAAGACCGTCAAATATGCAACTCACAGCCCTCAAAAACACATAGTGCAGTGTGCAATTCACCCCATTCTTCAAGTATAAGATATTAAGGGATATAATACACAAGTCTTAAGCCTCTAGATTCTAAAGGGAATCTTAACCTTAAAACAGACATGTCACCTCGGACTCTTTACCACATACTGAATTCAAGGATGAGCCCATCTGCATTATAAGCACACATGGATAAGGGGTAGGCTAGTTTTTCTTTTGCAAGCATTTATGACTGGTAAAACAACTTCGTGCCAAGAGGAACTACTTGTTTTGGTATTTAGATAAATGTGCAGATGCTCACCGCTATATACGTTTTAGTGTTACTTATTTTGAGTGAGGCTCATAGATATCACCACTTAGGCTGATGTGTCTCTGATACACTGATAGCGTGATACACTGATAGCGTGATGCCTATGATTACTAATTTTCATTGGGCCAACCTCTTCAGTCTTTGGACATCGCTCAACTATGTCCAATTAAATACATAGAAGGGGGTTATACTCTTCTAATTTCAAATTGATACAGGAAAGACAGCTATGTTGTGATTGTTAATATATCTCAGTGCATAATTATAAAAACAGTTCGAAACAAAATCAAGGACTGATGTAATATACGGAAAATAATTTTTGCCTTTCTAAGCTTTTAGTATTCTGATTAGTTGAAAAATCAACCTCAAAATCAGACATTTATCCATTTAATTTCAAGCTTTGTTTCTTATTTTAACAATTTTGAAAGCCAAAAAATAATCAGCAACTCTTAACTCTAGTAAAGACTATAGATTCATCACACTTCAGGTCAGGCTTGCACTTGCATAGTGATATTGAACTGCCATCACAAATGACACATTAATCACCTGAGTTTGTGAGAAATATAAGGGCCTGCTTTAGCTATCATCAGAATCAACTCGTCATTAAATGGGATATCCCCTTGTAGTAAAAAACTACAGAACTGTTCCTCCAGTCCCCTTATCAGTGACGGCAGATTGCTGATGATGATCTGCGAAAGATAACTAGTTATGAATGACATCAGTCAAAAAAGAATTACTCAGTCTGACAGTGGCATGCAGAATATGGCTACAGTATCTGCTGACCCTCACAAGACAAACAAAAAGAAAAAATAGAAATAGACAGACACGCCCTACCAACCCCAAACTATCAACTTCCCATAAAGCTACGTGATCCACAAGAATTATTCATACTTTATAATCCCTAGTAGGGAAGCTAAGAGTTAGGCATCAATATGAGCACTGAAAGTATCCCTAGTTCTCTGTCACTTATTCACATCTTTTTATCTTACCTATTACGTAAGCTGCATAAATAGTGAGTTTATCAAGCTCTTATCACAACGAGTTTCAAAGAGTGGAGGCCTAATTCAGTATTTGAATAAACCTTCAGGCCATAGCCATTGTCACCGATGTAGCATGATACATACATTAATCTTGCACTGTACAAATGGCTTGGTACAATAAATTAATGCTGATCTGTTCTAATTTTTAGTCCTAGCACGACCTGTGGGTTGTAGCCTGCCCCCAAAAATACAAGGACCACAATATGTGGTCTGCATGTTTGTCAATGACAATAGTGTAAAACTCCTATTGTCCAGTGACCACAAGAAAAAAGAAACATGAATTAGAGAACAAAGTTTAAGTTTCAGGTATTGTACATGTTACTTGTTTTTTTTTATATGAGCTGCAGTTCAGGCATTTTTCTGTCTCAATCCAATCCATGCAAGAGTCACACAGGTAGTAAAACAGTGAGAGCAAAATCCACTTACCAACTAAATTTAACCTCTCTACGGAGACTCTTTATTAATTTATATGGTTTTTTATGATAGTTTCCTTTTGTGGTTTGCAAGGAAAAAAGGTAGCTTGGACTGTGGAACCACACTATCTTGCAACATTGAACAAGACTGTCCACTCATAAAGTCGAGCAGCAATTGGTAATTTCTATAAATTCCTCATAACAGTCTATGCCTTTTTTGGTCACATATTATGTGTAAAGTTAGCTACTACAGTCACATTTTATGTGTAAACCTATATATGTAATGTCTTATTTTATAATTAGAAATTGAGCAAACCATTCACTATTAGGTACAAAATGCAAATATTTCATGGTAGAAGATGATAAGTGCTAATAAGGAAAACAGGTTTAACCGTACAAAAAAAAAGTTGATGCACAAACACTTTTTTTACACCTCTTTAGGAGCACAGTTTTACAAAAATCAAGAAGATTCAAATATCTAGTTGTATATATGTACACACACAAGAGAGAAACAGGAAGGTGCAATTCATAAAATACATATATATCCAAATCATGTTCCTCTTACCAAAAGAAGTTTCATAGATGAATCATTTAGTGTCTTGTCTCCAAAAATATCGCTAGAAAGCTGATTTAAAATGCAGCTGACATGCTCTGAACCAAAAATGTTTAAAAAACATTTCTTCAAGAGCAGCTTTAGAAAGCCAGAATCTGAATGCTGATCCCCAAAATCTCGCACCAGGCTCTCCTATATATGGGAGTGACATAAAGCATAAGTTCTAATATCACGGACAGAATAAATAAGAGGAATGGAAAAAGTAGAAAATTACAGACCAGGAGCCATCTAAAAAGAAAATTTGTTGCTAAAAACATTACCGATAAGTTGATGGTACTGATCTGAATTGCAAATGTTAAATAGTACTGATCTGAATTGCAAATGTTAAATACAGAGCTACAAAAGATCTCCCAATAATTATGTCAAGGATCTATACTATGGGTCATGTTCCAGATAGAACCATTAGGGAGAGAACCCTTAGAACCATTACCTTATTTCTAGTATTAGTTAGGGTTCTGCAGCAGAACTGCACACGAAAAAAATGTCTTATATATGTATTATATTTTGAAATTACTTTTGAACACACACAACAATGCAAAAAAACATGTATTTAGATTTAGATCCTGAAAATCTATGAAAATTATAGGGTTCTGCAGCAGAACCTTAGTGGTTCTATGGTTCTATTTTAAGCATTGGTTCTCTCTTGAGCGCGACCCTCTATATTATAGAACAGAAAATATCAAACCAGGTGTAACTTGGACTGGAGTGCTCTGCATCAGGGCAACTGTTTGGGCTTCCAGTTCTAATATCAATGTTATAAAGACCACAAAACAAATCTATTCGTCTTAGAGACAATCTTTGGAATACTACTAAATACTAACTCTAAAAATTGCAAAATTTAAATCTTCTGTTGGATACTTGTCTTCTTCATTACTAGAACTCCACATATCCTCAAACAAACATTTAGCCTATATCACAAAAATTGTACATAATGGAATAAATTGACCATAATCAGCTGCTGATAATTATTACTTCCAGAGGTGACTGCAGAGAACCATAGTTATGATACAACTTCTTACAACACGCTTTAAGGAAATTTCAGATAGTCCATTTAAAGAGATTCCTGCTGGATTGAATTCAGAAACAATGTAGGAAAAAACTTACAATGAGAGCCTGGCCACTTTCAATGGTAACCTCGTCTAACAGCTCTTCCAGCTTGTTAAAAAGCAGACAATCCTTCACTTCGTCCAGTATATTAAAACACTCTCCTACTTTGGAAGGATCAAGAAAGAATTTTGACATTTTCATAAACTGTTTTTGCTTTCGCCTTTTCATTTCTTCGGAACCAATCTCCTTCAAAAACAACCACAATATATAATTTTAGGCAATTTATTCTACTCCAGAAAGCTGAGAAGTGACAGTTACAGGTGATACCGCATATTTGTGCATTAGCTGTCATCACCATACAGAAATGAGCATTCACATAGCTAACAGAGAAAGAATCTGACTCCTCATAAAGGAGAAATGGAAGTACAGGGTAGAGCTAAGCTGGACAGCTTAGATAATCATTCAGTTCCAGCAAAATAAATGAAGTCACATCAGTATAAGCAACCGTTTCTTAGGATAAGCGAATTCTTTATTCTTCAAGTTGCAGACAAGAATGTGTGACCCTCCCCAATATTTCTTCATTTTTTAAATAATCAAAATTGCAGACAGGTGTGAATGTGATTAAATAATATTCTGCTCATACATAACTTACTGAATGCATGCTATGTGTGATATCAGTTCTACAAAAATTGAAAAATCATATCTACACTGCTTTGGGAGATGGCATCTGTGTTCCAAACATTCAAGGAGTGATAATTTTCATGGCACAACTTAGCAAGAAGGAAAATTATGAAATCAGGTGAACACAGATTAATTACTTTAAAATCATATACACGTACTGAAAAGACTTAAAATGGTACTGGAGATTTATCAATTTACCTCTTCATTTTTACGAAGCACTAAATATAGTTTCAACTCAGTCTGCAACCTGAAAAACAGGAACACATGTTAAAAGACCCATTTATCCAACCCAAGGCTTGAACAAGTGTAGTAGCACTACCTCTGTTTCTGAGATAGAATAGTATTTAATGCCTTTTCATGAGATGCTGAGAAAATTTTAGGAAGTGATACAAAGAATATCCAGTGCCTAGTCCTCTCTTCGACAGAAAGTGAAGCAGGAAATAAGTCTTCTGCAAGCATGTGCTCCATATTCAGGGGCCTGAAGGTCGCACAAAAT
Source organism: Daucus carota subsp. sativus (assembly GCF_001625215.2). Lineage (NCBI taxonomy): Eukaryota > Viridiplantae > Streptophyta > Magnoliopsida > Apiales > Apiaceae > Daucus > Daucus carota. The sequence goes on along the minus strand of NC_030381.2, from coordinate 45,311,112 downwards.
AAATTTTGAATCAGAAATAAAGCATGATCACAAATTCGGGAAAAAACTTAAATCATACAAGGAGGCATAGTGAGTGTGATAAAAGTACCCGAAATCCTTGCAGTCTTTGTCAAAATAAAGCATTAACATTCCACAAGGGATCGCTTCAAAGTGATCGCTAAGTGACATTAACCCTTCAGAACATTTTGCACAATAATTATGATAGATTGGCAGCAACTTTTGCAAAGCTCTCCGCCGAACAGTGACCTTTTGTAAACAAAGCTATCTTTAAGTCCCAGAAGACATAATCAATTGTATGAAAATAAAGGTACATATACCTTTTTATCGCGAAATCTTTTAGCAGCCTCAGAAATCAGGTTAGGTGGAAATAATTGAATGTTAGACTTGGCCAGATCAGCAACCACAGTAACTGCTTGAGATCTCACCTTGTCATCAAAATCTAATAGTCGCTCTTCAACAGCCACTGCTTGGTTTATAAGATAATAAAAGTAAGAAAAAATTTAAATCTGCACCAAGACAGAATCTAAAAGAGCGTGCTTACTCAGTATTTCCTCTGATTCTTTTACTGAAGGATGAGTCATGTAGAAAGCTTTAGCGCATGCAAGAACACTAATTCTAACTTCAGAAGATTTGTCGGAAAACCTATTGAGGAACTCTACAAAGACATGGCGATATTCCTGTGCAACATGGCATCCAGGCAGAGCAAAAAGTCTTCCAATCAAATTAATGGCCTTTATTCGGACATCTACTTGGTCAGTCTGCAGATACTTTAAATTGTCAGTGATATGAACAGGATATCTAATATCTTAAAATACTGTCCAAGTAACTAAGGTCCAAATTTCTCAATGTCCCTTGAAATATGTGCAAAGGCGATGAGGACATTAAGTGGGATGGAGGGACAGGGAGTACATATTTTGATGACCATGAACTGGTGTGAAGTTTAATAATGAGTTACAAATAGTTTTACATAACAAGTTGGGCAGAAAGAATTACAAACCAGTAACTCATGATTTAAGTTCGGGATGACAGCAAGCAGCATATGAGGAGCACAGCGGAAAATTTCAAAGATGATTTCATGGTAAAATTCTCTAAGTTCGTTCCCCACGGCATTTCTGTCCAATATACAAGATGTTAAAAAACCACAAACAGATGGCTCAAGCTCTTCGCTACAACTTTGGATGACAGCAACAGCAAGCTTAAAAGCAGGAGATGCAGCCTGAATAGTGAAGATAACAGGAAATTATAACATGACCATGAAGATGAAAGAAACCTTAGACATACATGCCTAAACTTTAATTTTGCATGACAAAGTACTGCGCATGTGTGTGTCTTCATACATATAAAATACAAAAAAATATGTTGACCTATTTTCACACTGATCTATTCGGAAAATGGACAGAATACAAGTAGTATTTCGTACGAATAAAAACAAGATCCACGTGTCAGGAACTGATGAGTTCTGACCTAGATTTGTTGCTATATTTGGTGTTTTCTGAGTTTATAAGTAAGGTAACAGCTTGATAATAGGGAATTAGAGAAGAAATAGGCAGAAATAGAGATGAGAAGCAGAGTTCAGAGAGATCAGAGAGATCAGAGTTAGATGAGAAGAGAAACTTGAAGAACAAGATAGATTTCTAGAGAGAGAGAAACCCTAGAGAGAAGAGAGAGAGAGAATTGTGGAACAAGTTCCATATTCATATTCATATTCAACATGCATAATTGGAAATACAAAGCTTATCAAGTATTTATAGGCAAACCTCAACTATAACTAACTTCTAGTACTGAAATGACACAACTACCCTTACTAAAGTGTATTATTGTGCTAAGTACTAATCCTGAAAACTACTATTAGCAAGTACTGCAACTAAGACAGGCCGTTCCTGACATATCTCCCTCCTTGAATATAAACCATGTCCTCATGGTTAATCTTGCACTTCTCCACTTTGTGTTTTCATGTATGCTGGATGATGATTCAGCCACTGTACTTTCTTTTTCCTTAAGTGCATAGGTCATCTCCCTCGACAAATACAGTGACAATTGTTGAAGCTTTGGAGTACCAGTCGAAACACAAAGTAGAACATCTTGGAGACAACTTAAATCTCCTCCTGGATGAAATATGTATATTGTAACACTTGCCTTCGAGGCTTGTTGGTTTTCAGGACTCATGGACTTCTTCATTTCAAGTTTACATTCTTCCAGTACCACGTACTCATACTTGTAGGGTAGTGCAATCCTATGTTACTTGGACTCTTCATTTTGCCTCGAAGTACCCATGTCGGACACTCGACACTTGGACTCGGACACTTATTTTAGGCCAAAAACATGTAAATTTTTCAAAATATTACTGAGTCCAACACATGGACACGTATCCATGTCGGACACTTCTAGCGGAGTCCGAGTAACATAGGTGCAATCATCCTAGTTCCCACAGAATCAACGTGTTGTTGATTGGTTTCACTTACAATTTGATCGAATCCATTACTCACTTTCAGAATATTTTGGCCTTGTCTAGGAAACCTCAAAAATAAACACCTTCCTCTGCAACTGAGAAGGTTCCTTCAATAGTTGATCTATTGCCAAGAATTTCAAACCAAGATCCTTCACATGCCTAACATGCCTAAGCTCACCCCCTAACATGCCTAAGCTTCACCTCACTCCAGATCACATCTTTGAACTCATTATAATCACCTTTTGAGTTCTTATTTTGCACCTGACCACCAGGATCAAGATCAAAGATAAGCACGTTTTCCTTACCAAAATTGCAAGATTGCATACTTGACCCATTAGGAATGCTAGCCGTTTGAAATTCTCTGTCAATTCTTATAAGTAAGGTAACAGCTTGATAATAGGGAATTAGAGAAGAAATAGGCAGAAATAGAGATGAGAAGCAGAGTTCAGAGTTAGATGAGAAGAGAAACTTGAAGGAACAAGATAGATTTCTAGAGAGAGAGAAACCCTAGGGAGAAGAGAGAGAGAATTGTGGAACAAGTTCCATATTCATATTCATATTCAACGTGCATAATTGGAAATACAAAGCTTATCAAGTATTTACAGGCAAACCTCAACTATAACTAACTTCTAGTACTGAAATGACACAACTACCCTTACTGAAGTGTATTATTGTGCTAAGTACTAATCCTGACAACTACTATTAGCAAGTGCTGCAACTAAGACAGGCCGTTCCTGACACACAGCACTGAAGAATGAAGAATATGGCGAAATATATGTTAGTTGCGAAGTTCTGAGATAGAAAGAAGAATTGAAAAATGAAGCACAGTTGTGGAGACATCGAGAAAATCAGTGCTTTAGATGAGCAGCCTAGGCCAGTGGCGATATGAGGCAGTCAAGAAATTCTGGAACCTCACTGCCTGGATGTATATGTAAGTAACCCCAAAAATATGACGAGGACCAATCAGAAACTAGACTACTATCCTAACACTTGGACCATAACATAGGCAGTGATGTATCAGCAACAATTAGGACATCAGAATTTTGATTATAATTTCTTATTAGTCTCCTCTCCTAAAAGATTTGCTGATCAGATATTCAGTTTATAGTAACTTGGGTATCAAATTAATGTACGTCTTAAAATAAAAGGCTGCATGGTTTACATGGAAAACTTCAAAATTTGTAATTAGTTTATTTAAATTTTTATTGTTTTTAAAATTGTGCAAAATATATAATTATCATTTCTAGTTACCTGCAATGTTTTCCCCACGTGATTGTTTGTAAGTTGGTGTACTAAAAGCGATCCAGCAGAAACTGGAGACTGGACTCTTGTAGTTAAATTTACATGCCTGCGCCAAATGGGTGCTAAGATCCGTAAAACTAGTACTTAATGAGTCACCTAGGTGGAAAGGTGATGAACTGCCTTAGTTAAGAAGGGGCAGGCAACGCCTAATTTACCTTATGGACATCTAGGTGAGGCAGGCAAGTGGTTCACTAGAGCCTTTTCTTGCCTTTACCCCTTGAGTCCTTGACAAATATGCCAGAAAATGCTCCAAGAACCCAATCAAGATGTCATTTGTCACTTTCTGCTTCCAGACATTCAGTTTTCCTCCTAATATATTGTGTGATCCTATATTTTAGTTAATTACTATTTTATCTTTGCACTTTTACCAGTAAGAACTAAAACAACAGTTTTTAATATAATGTGCATTTGCCTAGTAAACTGCCTGAACATCAGCTATAAGGCTTAGGATGCAACATGGGAGGTAGAAGCACCTATTCCCGCACATAGCTCTGTACACATAATGTAACCTTGATGACTTAGAAAATGACCTAAAACCCAGTAAATAATGTCTATAATAAATAAATATTCAATTTTTGCCTATTAGTTTGGGACATCTTTTCTACATGTTTTACTAGTGCGCTTGGTACATTCAGATATTTCAGAAATAACTCTCAATATTATTAGTGATAAAGAATCTTAGTATATAGATGAGAGATAATATTGAACACAAGCGAAAAATATAGTAATTTTGTGAATAATCTTAGAGTAAATGTTGATTATTTTTTTAACACATATGTGCTGAGCAGACAAATAAATTGCTGCCTACGCTACACATTAACAGAACTAGCATACTAGTATTAACATTCTGACGTGAGTCATACAATGCAACTAGCAACAAAATATACTGTCCATGTCTGGTGATACAAAGAAAAATCAGCACTTGTCAATATTTGTACCTTTGCTTCATTCAGAAGATTCTGCAGGGTCACTACTAAAAGTGGCTCGGAAACTTTCTCTTTTAAAATTAGAGCCATTGTGGATGACATTGCATTGAGCACACTCTGTGGATGCTGTTCCCTGTAAAGGGACATTTGATACAGAATACACTTCAGATTTATGACGGAAATGTAGCACCTCAGCAATAGAACCTATAGAACTTGTAGATGAACTACTACTTGGGTATATAATCCATAAAATCATACATTGGACACCTGTGCAAGATGCAAAGCATCTACCATCCAATACATCATAGATTTAAAATCTAGGATCCCAACACGGGTATAGAACTCCCCTCAAGCAATACCAAGAAACGAATCATATTAAACAATGAAAGATATGGTTACTTATAGCACCAAATATTCTATAAAAGCATTATGAGTTTATGATATATGCAGATAGTATGAGGACACTTATTCAAAAAAAATAGTGCAAAACAGTAACATCAAGCAAATATAGATATAATATAGAGGGAACAAAGAAGAAAACTAACCTCACAACATCATAAAAGACGGTGAACATTTTAAGAATTAAATCTTCAGAACCTGTGTCTATCATTAGGACACAGAATTCCAGCTTGGCAACAGTTTCCAATAATTTCACCCTCCTCGAGAAATATGGGCTTGAGGTATCAGCAAGTTCCTCAAACATACTTATGAAAAGCTTAAAAATGTCCTGCACACAAGATTTTGATATAAGCTTCCTTTTCTTGCAAGCGTGTGTTAAGGATTCATTTCTGGGGGAAGGATAAGTATTTTTTTATATACATTTAGAATAATTACCCTCAATATTTCATCGCTGAAATCCGGATTTGGTGCCAAAATCCGAATAATTTCACAGAAGCATATGGCAACAAGTAGTTTTACATCTTTGTCTTTATGCACGAGTAAACTATGCTTGACAAGAGAATCAGTCAGGGGCTTTACAACGGCACTCAGCTGCGGTGATTGCTTTAACTCGGGGAGTGTACTGGCAGCTTGCTGCAAAAATGAAGTAGGATCAATAACATGAAAGAGAAAGTATAATGAATTGTAAACTGCAGTTTCCTGAGCTATAAATTTTAAAATGAACCACCACAACTACTCTTTATGGGAATTTATACTCCTAGTTATTTCATACTTCTTAACAAAAGCAACTCACACTGCTAGGTTTCGTATTATAGACAAGGGTAACTCGCACTGCTAAGTTTCATGCTTCTTGATAGCGGTAAATGCAACCATATAATTGGGAACCATCAAAGAGATAGAAATTCACAGAGCTAAAACTCTATTAAATCGTTAATCTACCGGGTATAAGTTTTGACATAAGAGGTAATGATCATTATACTTTCCACATAACATAACATTACCCACTACAGTTTACACATTTTTCCTTTATATATGGTTGTTTCGCTATCACATGAGAGCTGCATCATAACCCCTGAAAGCAAACTGTGTGCTTCTAACAAAAAGCATGTGTCACTACAAGTTTTTCAAGTAAAATCACCGTGTTTAAAATAATAAAACAAACAGTTTATTCCTCTATATCACTTCTCATACGATTTTAAAAATATGTGACGCAGCCACTTCATCTAATCAAAAAAACAAATAACAACAAAGCGGGGGAGATACAAAAGATATAGTGAAACTCATTATCACCATACTGAAAGTCGAAAATCAAAACACGACTTACACATTCATGAGATTATCCTAATTGAAATAGTCAGGTGCAGAAAATCACAAAAACACCTCAGCAAATTAGGCTAAATCCATCACATAAACTCCAAAACAACAATATAAGAGCTGAATTTTCAAATTAAAGTATTATCACTGCAAGTACACCAAGTTCAACGTCTATCAAAAGCATTATAAGTTCACAAGATGCTAATTAGAGCCAATATACACCACAATATACAATAAACAAGCAATTACAATTAAATTTACACAAAACGCCGAATAAAACTTCTAAAAAGCAGAAACAACTAATTAGCAGTAATGTTACGAAATAATTGAAAATCGGGGGGAAACAGCGTACTCGCAGCAGTTTGATGAGGAAATCTTTGTTAGGACAAGCTTTCTTGGCCGCGAGTTTGTCGGCGACGTCGGCGATGATCGATTTCGTCGCGGTGTCGTTGTTCTCCGCCATTGTTAACTTGAAACCCTAGGTTTCTGCAAGTAGAGAGCGAGAGATCCACAGATATACGCAATAAAACTGGAGCAAAATTGTTTGGGGGAATAGTATTTTCTTCTTTATTTTTCCCTTTTTGGTTTTTCCCGCCTTTGGGATAACACTTTTTTTTTTTGCTAAATTAAAATTTTATAAAAGGAAGAAAGAAAACAGAGGGAGCAGTCCAACAGAGGGTGGCATAACACTTGCAGTCCAAAACAGAGGGTGGCAACAGAGGGAGCAGCCTATTTCTTCCGAAATGGGATAACACTTGCTGCGCGGTTCTCGTTAGGCCTTGTTTGTTTAGCAGGATTCTTGGTTACAGAGGAACTTAAGGTTACTTGGAAGTAGGTTACAAAGTGTAGTTGCTGTGTAACTGATAATTACAGTGTTTGGTTGTACTACATACCACATCTATAACCATATAATTTTAACAATTTAGATAATATCAAAATAATATATTATAAATATATAAATAAAAATGATATGTATTATTAACATAAAATAATAAGAATTTTAACCTAATATAAAAAGAAAAGAAATACGATATTTATAAATATAAAAAATTATTTAGATGAGATGATATATTAATATAATCTTAGTAATATCTAAATAAAAATAAATAAAATATAGAACAAAATTTATGTTTCATAATTTAAGAAGAAAAATAAATAAAAAAATTTTAAGATGGATAAATTGTTATATAAAATAAACATATATAATAATATATAGTAAATATTATTAAGAGTGTGATATGAGTAAATCCTGAATAAAAAATAATATATTATTAAATAAACAATTTTGATATAATATTTATTTATAATTTAATTTTTTGGATTCGACCATTATTAAATATGTAAAATTATGATATTTTAATAATAATAATAAAAAGCAAACAACTGTTGTTTCAAAAAAATGGAAAAGCAAACAACTATGTAACCCAGAAAAACCACGCATCAGCTGTGTAACTAGGTTACACCGTTTTACAGGAAGTTGAAGTTCCATGGAAGTGTAAGTTACGTTACCCACTTTTAATATCATACAACCAAACACTGTCATTCAGATGAGTTCCGTGGAACTGTAAGTTACCGCGTTGAGTTACAGCGTACCAAACGAGGCAATTTCAGAGCGGAGTCGGACTTAACAATACATTACACTTAACAATACATAAAATTAAATTATAAAATTTAAAGGTTATACAAATATATATAATTGAATTACAATATTATAATACATATATATAATATAATACAGACACCTGGGTTGAAGCAAGCTAAATTTTTTTCCAGTTTAATTTTAAAAGAAAATGACATGGATATGATATAGACGACAGGCACTCAATCAATATATGTAGCGTGCTGATTTCTCGGCATCTAAAAATATTGCTAACATGTCTCTGCGTTGGAGTTGTATTTTTTTTACATATTAAGTATATGAGCTGACACGTAGATTTTAAAGTTAACAGGTGACCTGCGTTGGAGATGCTCTAAGGAGCGAGTCCTCCTCATATAAGTTATAATTTAAGATATTTGATTGAAAAAATTGATCTAACAATGTTAGGGGCTATTTGTCTGCTTCTTAACAGAGCTGAACAGAGCCCATCTGACCGAGACATTTCGTTCAGTTCATTTGGAGGTGCCACTGATACAGCCGAGCGAATCTCAAGTATGCTGACCCATCCATCCGAGAAATCCTAACTGAGCGAGTCATGTACATGTATATACACCTTAAAATCAATCATGACATGAAGAATGATTTGATACCTTGAAAATCAGTCATAATTATACATCTCTTTGAGATGTCATATTATAAAAATTCATATTACATTTGTTCCAAAATAATATTTTAATTTTGTATATTTAATTTGAGCTGTGAAAAAATAATCTTCTTTATATATTATTTTTAGTTTTGTTATGATAAATTTTAGTATTTATATTTCAAAAAAAGAAATATCTAAAAAATAATAATATAAAAATATAATTTTCACCTTAAATTATGTGCTAAAAATCAAAACGACTATTATTATGGAATATATTTAACATGATCATATGTATCTCATATTACATACGTATAATATTTTTATGGTTATTAAATGAGCTTAAAGTTTTTTTTAACTAAACTATATATATATATATATATATATATATATTGCAAAAGTTGTCAATCAGATATTTTCAAAAACAAATCAAATGATATTATTCATTCAGATTAATCAGATATATTATTCATTCATATATTAATTGTTCAGATTTGTCAAATGACCCCTTAGTCGTACGACGACAAGACAATCTCTTCTATCTCTATTTTTGACACACCTCCCTCCTTAGGCAATTTTTGACTTTTCGAGACACTCCCTTCTTGTCATATCCTATATTCTATAATAAATCCTATATTTTATAATAAATTTTTTGATCACTCTCTTTCCATCTTTTTTTTTTTGTCGTCACAATCACTCTCTTTCCATCTATACTTTATATTATGCAGTGTTGTAAAAAGCGGGAATCGGATTTAGTCGGTGACGGCACCGTCCAGCGATTAATCGGATAATCGGAGTGATTAATCGGATCATTAATCGTAATCAATTAATAATATTTTATAAATTATATATATTAATTAATTAATATAATTATTTATACTATAAATTTATAGTTTAATGAAATCAAAAGATTATGATTTTTTATAACACAAAACAAGCCTTTATATACATATACAAGTCCAGTCATCTCATATATAAAGTTGAATTTGATTGAATCTGCGAAGGAAGATATTTCAATTTTTTGTAATTAGAGTTTAGAGGCTAATATTGAAAGAGTGAAAGATAATAAAATTAAATTTATAATTTTTTAATTTGTATTTTTAAATTTTTAAATTCGCCGATTTTTGACCGCCTTTTTCCGATTAATCCCGTCTTTTGACCGATTAATCCGTTTTTGACCAATTTTCAGAAAAAACGATTTTTCCACCGATTAACGCTTAATCGAGACGGTGACCGACCGAACAGCGATTAATCGGCGATTAATCTCAGTTAATCGCCGACTTTTAGAACACTGATATTATGCTTTAATGATGGAAGAGAAACTTTAATAATAAAATATTAAACATGTAATGAGAATAAGGCACGTTGTTGGAGTTGAAGTCAGTAAAATAAATCCTAAATTACTAGTACATGATTTTTTATATTACTTAAGACTTGAATTAGGACACTATTGGACTTGCTCTTAAGCAATAATGTGTCTAATATCATATTCAAAAAATAAACGTTTTATTCTTATAACTTAACGCTACATGAACCACTGCTCCTTCTATTCTTGATGTCTCTTCATTTCTAATTTTTTGTATTCAAAATTAGGATAAAAGGTCGCTGATTATTCTTGTATTTAACTAGATAATTTCTTCTCTTGGTAAAGAGAAGGTCTGATAAATTAACTTCATCGCTAATGTGAATGATACTTTGTTACTCTTCCCCCTCTTGTGTATGCTCTGATATTCCCTCTTCTCCTCCTTTACTTTCTCAACATGCTTTCTAATATCAAATTCACTATTTTTCCTCTGTGTTTTAAACTTCTTATCATTACCATCAGTCATCACGGTCTTTCCCACAGAGAGGTAATTGAATGTTTTCTTGTAGATTAAGGATAGACAGATGATTTTTATAGGAGTACACATATATTCGGTACTTGTGAACAAACACAAGTGTTGTCTGTAAATTGTAAGACTGGTGGATGCATGAAGGAGACTGGTGTTTTAAGGTTATAGCTTCCATTTCATCTTCAAATCCTTTTACCAAAACTCTCCCCCAATGAATTTGTCTCCACTTTGTACTATACGTTTCTCACTGACGTGAACTTTCGCTCCAATCTGTTGATCACACGAAAGTCTGGACTGTACGTGTGTATGACTGTATGTATACTGCATGGCCTAGATGTTTAAGAAACCAAGACGGAGATAGTGATGTGGCGATTTGATATCTACCGAGACAGTTGACAAGCTGCTTAATTGTACTTGTGGACTACACAAACAAAAGCCAGAAGTGTTTGCACATACGCCCCCTCCTCCGTGCCAGACGCCTAGGCATCTACATAAACACTCGCGTCAAATAAACCAAACAAAAAAACAATCACTAATTAATTCATTCTTCTCAGAGATAAAATCACGTGATTTGTACTTCCGCTTCTGTTATAACCAGTTTGAGCTATCGACTGAGAATGCAATCCCTCAATTTTTATTATTAAATCAAGCATCATACTCACACAAACGGTGTGAAAAAAATAAAACTCACACAAACGGTGAGACAACAAAAAAACCAAAACCAAACGTGACAAACTAGCAACCAAATGCGTAAATGAAATATTAGCTAAACCAAGGCACTCTTTAGATCTGGGGAACAAACCAAATATTTGAACATTAGTTGTGTGACTATAAATAAATACATGTTATTGTTCAGCTTTTAATAACTATTTCAAGTTACAAGAACTCAATAAACTCAATGTTTACATTTTTTTTATATTTGGATTCGCTCAAACTCAAATATATATATTGTAGTCTAGCTATTTTCATTCACTCTTATTTATATTGTTCAAATTGTAAGAGTAAGTTGTTCAAAATTTCTTTTGTTTTTTTTGTAAGAGAGTTAGTTGTTCAAGTTGTAAGAGTTAGTTGCCGGATAAGATTGACGGTGGATATAGGACTAGACTAGAGGGGAGTATAACTTGAGAGCTAGCTAGTTCAAGAAACATACGGTGAACAAGGCATTTGTCAGCAGTTTGGAGAAAGTATGGTATATTATTATATCATGTAATTTATTTATTTTTTGGTCAATATTATATTTTATTTTCTTATCATGTTGATAAGAGATGAAGACGCAGAATAATAAAAATTAACGGCAAGATGATTGTGTATTCTTATTACTTACTACTCTTTAGTATTATGTATTGTATTCAATTTATCGCTTGTTAAACTATTAATCTATAACCAGTTGATCATCTGGGTAAATCATAAATGATATAAGGTCGCATCTAGAAACATATTTTTAAACATTGATATAGTAAGCGATAGATTGTGGAAATCCAACCCTTTTCGTGTGGCCTTATACAAAGGTTATTTTAATGTGCACGTTGGATGAACTTTGTTTTTAATAATTGGCACATGTATTTTGGTTTTGCAGAATAATAGTAATATAGTCATGGGATTGACTTTGTGTATTTATAGTAATTTGTCTATATAATTCATAGTAATTATCATAATAGCAATTATATGCCTTTGTGATGAACGCAGAACTGCAAAAGCACCAGCATCAAATTCATAAAACGGAGAAAAACCTCATAGAAATATTTTAACACAGATTCAAAAAAAAAAATTAAAATTCTATCCTATTAATTTTAAGTTATTCTTAAGAATATGGTATTTAATGAGCGTTTAGAATTACTAATAAATATAGATGGTATTTGGTTAAAATATTATTTCGAAAATTGGGACTTATTTTTGATAAAATTTTATATTCATTTATCTTTTAGAAATAAATATATAATAGATTGTTCATATTCGTTACTAACGAAAATAAGTAAAATTATTTTTCACAACACCATCCTCTAACTTTGATCCCTGCCGACGCATGTTCATCGTGCATCGTGCCGGTGAAGCGACGAGCCCGGCAATCTTCGGATGCAGGTGGAGTAGGGCCGGTACTTCTTCAAGGCCAGAAAAGCAATAATTTAGTTTGGTCGATATGTATTGCTAATTTAATGAGTAGGACTGGATGCCAGTTAAGTCAAATTATTCCAGTATAAAACTAAAATTTTTTGAATAAAAATAATTGAATTCTATGATTGTAAAAATATCACTAAATATCACTAAAAATATCACTAAATTTCACATATAAATTACATATGACGCAAATGTCATCAAAATCGTATACAAAATGTATATGATTTCGGATAGTTTTTCTAAAATCGACTATAAATTTCTCTTTTTGCTTATACTAATACTCTAACAAGCTAAATTTCATAATTTATACACAAGGTACACACATTTGATTGGGATTAAACTAAAATTTCAATTAAAAGTCGTTAAAAAGGAATGTGAAGAATGGGGTTGTCAAATTTCAAAGAAGATCAGAAAACAAATTATTCTAAAATTAAAAATTTTAATCTTCATTTTTCAGAAGTCTTCGTTCCTTTTTCAGGGAGGAAATCAGGAAATGCTAAAAAAGGCCATGTTGCTTTTAAAAGTGTTGCAGTATATTGCATGAAACAGTACTCCATTAATTACATTGGGGACAAGATGACTATCTACAGAATATAAATCCTGATGGCAAAAACGCGTCCTAATTACGTCGACTGCCCCTCTCGGGTCTCTTATTTACGGGCACTGCCATTGATCATTACTGTCTGACACTGCTTTTTGAATTTTAGACACCCTTTCAATTATGGCTATCAAATCTGTGTAATTATTTGACTTTTCCTCTCTATTTTCAAATGTCACTACTCTGCTTTTGTTCTGTTTTCCCTCCAAAAGCTTTTTTTGCTCTAGCCTCAAGCTCTCCGCCATTATTCTCAAGATAATAACGAATGGATTTTTCAGCGGGTCAGGTAACGATTCAGCATAAGAAGCAGAAGCTACTTCTGGCACTTTTAAGAAATTGAGAATGCTAGCTTCTCTCTCACAACTTCTGCTTCTTTTCCAAACACTTTATTAACTTATTTACTTCTCACTTCTACTCCACTTATTTACTATAAGCAAGAATTCACTTCTTTTAAGCTAACCCAAACGGCCCCTTAATATTACAAAGTCTACCTGTTTTTGAAATGAAAAGAAAGCAAGCTTGGAGTCTTTCTCGGTTCTGCCGTGTTGTTTAGTTATACCAGATATTTCATGTATATCAGGCCATCTCCAGCAGTTGTGATCCAAAAATCCAAATTTGGATCACCAACTGATCCAAATTCTGATCCAAATTTGTGACTAACTCCAGCAGCGTGATCCAAATTCTGATCCAAATTACTTTTTGTATATTATATTATATAAATTTTATATTAAAATTAAACTATATAATCTTAAATTTAATTTTTAATCATTATTAACTACTTATATTATATTTAATTAAATAATTTAATTATTTTTTTAACACTGATTAAAGAATCTCAAAATCAATGAAATGAATATGAAGCTCAAGGATCTCAAAATGACATGAATAGCTACAGACAATATATTGATTATCTCGGAGGAAACAGAAATAATCCGTTCGACTAAATCAAAATTTATATTTATCGTATTGTTTTCCAAGTCATTATCCATATTGTAATTTTATTTTATGTATTTTATGTACCTTTTATTTTATGCATATAATCTACTCTCTTTTTAATTTCAATCAAATTTGCTTTCCTATTATTCTAAATTTTACTAAAACATTAATTTTATTAATTTTAAACTATCATTAGTTAAATATTAATAATCACAAAATAATTTTAAGTCCGATAAACGAAAGATATAAAATAACAAAATCATTGTTTTATAATAAAGTAGGTGATCCAAATTTGGATCAGTACTGCTGGAGGAGAATTTGGGGTAATCTGCCCCAAATTTGGATCTTTGGATCACTGCTGGGTTTGCCCTCAGTTTAAAAGCAGTTTTAGGTTTCGGATTACTCGATTTTAAATAATTTTTAACCAGGAAGAAAGTCAGACTCAACAATTATGTTGTAATATATTTTTACAAATGAGTTGCTTTAATTTCAACTTTATTTTATACACATTGCAGAAGATAAAAGTTTTCCGCAACATGTCAGTTAAAGATGTGGTGCAATGTGCAGTGATTGTAGTTGTTCAAACTGATCGAGTGTATCACATATTTTCTTCCGCATTAACTCCAGGCCCTATGTCTAGCTATTGGTTAGTATTATACATCGGATACATGTATAAAAGAAAAGCTGTAATAGGGAAAATATAGAATTGCACTATACGACTCTAAAGTTTTGAAAGTTTTTTATATTTAAAGTCATGAACAATTTTACAATTTGAACGTAAAGCATAACGTAAGTCAATGATTTTCAATCGTGCATCAGGCCATTTAAGATAAAGATGTACTTATATTAACATATATTGAACTAAACAACTGAATTTATCACTGATTAGAGATTAATATTTGAGTAATAAAAATTAGTAAGTTGGTGGATAGTGGTTATTTTCATATTGGATTGGGTATACAATATATTACATTCGTGCCTTATAGTGAGCATACATTACATGCATAAAAGAAAAAAAATTAAATTTATGTGATTGAAAATAACGAAATCCTGTAATTTAAAGTATTTCTAATCGAACATAAAGAAAGTGTTTATATGATTATTACTCCATATCATAAAACTAAGTTGATAACTTGATACAGTTATATAGCGTAACCTGGCCAAAATTTTTAAGACCTTTCATGATATATTCAGTGTTAAAGCTGCTTAAAAGTTTTAACGTAAGTTCTCTGGTTTTTGATTGTGTTTTTAATGCACAGATAAATGATACAGTATATGTTTATACACTATATGTTTATACACTATATGTTTATACAGTAGTAACATTCTCTTAATAACTTAATAACTTGCTATATTTTCAAAGGATAAAAGATGTATGTGTCACGAAAAAAAAAGTAATAGGTTGACATGCATTAGGCTAATACTGTCTTGATAGAGAATACAGTCTTTTACTATTATATTCTCACGATATTAGTATATTGCATGCACGGGAAGACATATATAGGGGCCGTTTGGATTAGCTTAAAAGAAGTGACTTAGTAAAAAAATGGATTACAAAATAAGTCAATAAAGTGTTTGAAAAAGAAGCAGAAGCTATGAGAGAGAAGTTAGCATTCTCAGCTTTTTAAAAATGCTTCTACTTTTTTACAGAAACGGATCAAGAGAAGCAGAAGCCCGAAGCAGTTTCTGCTTCTCTCAACAAAACAGGCCTATGTCATCTAGGAATTGGACTACGAATAACACATTATCCACTCATCATTACTTCCTCCTAGATTCAAACCTCATAACCTAACCAGTCACACACCTTTGCTTTTGAATTTGAAATTTCAAATATGGCTGCTTCTATATTTGCCATAGGCATGTTGTGATTCATCTGTGTCTCACGTGCCGCCCCTGTTCTGCTTTCAAACTTCCTCCCTCTTTTCCAGCGTAAAGTTTGTCCTTTCATGTCAGATTTCTTTCATTTCTATTTCAAATTATCTCAAATCTTTGTAATTAGATTTATAAATGCAGATGTTGGTTTAATTAGATGCATTTATCATCTGAGATTTATACAACAAATTATGATTAGTTATATATTACCACCAAATAATTTGAAGTTTTTTTTATTATACCATAAGCGCAAACCCTAAATGTGAGGCACTAAGTCCTAAGCCCTTAAAATTCCCATTGAATAAAAGTTGTTAATATATGGAAAATCTAGGAGCATGAATGGTCTTGAATCATGTTCATTTTCAGTTGTTAATAAGTGGAAAATTAATAATAATAATAATAATAATAATAATAATAATAATAATAATAATAATAATATATAAATAATATTTTAAAGATCCTCTGCATATTTATAAATTCAAATATAAAAAATGGCAATCAATAATTGAAAAAAATTATGATTTCCAACTTATCAGATTATAACTAGAAGCCGCGAATTGTAAGCCCATAAACTCGGATTATAAGCCCATCCTATTGAAATATACTTTAAAAATAATTAAAAGAAATTTGTGATAGATAATTTTATACTCACCAATCAACGGTAAAATTTGGTTGGTATGGTGATAATACTTTATCAAAAAGTTTTAATAAATATTTTTATTGAATTACTTCTTGCATTTGTAATCCTAACCCTAAACTCTAAGACCTAAGATCTAAACCTAGGTGTAAAACCCCCAAACCCTAAGTAGTAAGCCATGAATAAGTGGAAAATACCCAAGCATAAAATCATGTACTTTGCAGTTGTAAGATTAAATTTTATCTGTTTCATTTTCTATAGCAAATGCACAACACCGTTAATCTACAATGTGGAAGAGAACCACATACTTTTCCTATTATTATTGTGAACAGAAGATTGGCATATGAAAACAGTTGCTGATGGAAGCACCAAGAAATGAACACTTATGAATGATGTTCTAATTACTGTTTCATGGGTGACTTCCCATAATCTTTTGTTTGTTGAATAAAAATTTAATATTTGAATTTTTATAAAAAAAAATCTAAAAAATAAGTTACGAAACTATGTTTTATAAGTGTCTTAAAGTGCGTGCGGAGCAGTGAGTAAAATTGTAAAAAAATGAAAGGGAGGAGGAAAATTGTAAAAAAATGAAAAGGACGACGGAGGAAGTAATATAATAATAAAATAATATCAAATAATGCTTTAATATTGAAATACATCTTATTTCCGGTGTGATTAATCCTTCCGATCAATAAATCTTATTATTTTTGATTATAATAACTAATATAATAATAGTTAATGGTCGAAAAATATATTAATATTAAAATACATTTAATTTTCACACTAATTACTCCCTCTGATCAATCAAATATGTAGCTCATTAACCGGGGATGATTAATATAAATGTACGTACATAAATAATGCTGCATGCACTACAAATAAATTTGATTTTCACACGTATTATCTTCGGTAATTTGATTTAATATCCATATAAAAGTGGTCTTTAATTAATCATTAATTGTTATTCAAAAATTTGATAGCTACGGAATGTATTTAAATTATTTGTTATGATTAGATTAAGAAAAAATATTTGACTAAAATGTGAGTCGTCGCTTAGCTGTGTAACTTTTTTTATTATAAAATATTTGATTAAAGTGCGAGACGTCGCCGCTCGGCGAATAGCGCATAGCAAAGCAGCGCCCAATACCCCGCCACCGAGAAGAAATTAGTAAAAAAAAACTTTTTATATACCGAAAAATATTACGTAATTTTCGAATATAAATGAATCTTAATTAAGAATCAACCTTTTTAAATATTACGTAATTTTCGAACATATATGAGTTAAATAACACTTTTTTATAAAATTTGATTTTTATTTTATCCAAAATCTTTTGCTACATTGCACATTTCTCTTAAAGCTAATACAATTTAATGTTATTATTATAATCTCAAGCAAAATTTTAAATAATCCAAGATTTAATATTTTTAAAAATAACTACACAATAGTGCATCAATCATTTTTTTTAACATAAATTCGTTTCTAATTTTAAAATATATAATATTAATATGAGATACAGGCGCACAAATCTTGAGATTTTTTAAGTTGTCTTTTTCTTCTTACAATTATTTGCATCAATAATTTTTTAAAATTAGTCAAAGAGGAAATTACAATTTCGATACATGAATTTTGTAAATATTTTGATAATCTCAAATAAAGGACTAAGATAAAACTTTATAATTTTCTTGCCATTTTATTGTATGACTTCTTTTTTCAAGTTTGAATATTCAACGATAAAAGCAATAGACAGGTGTCACGAGAAGCGACACTGAGAAACTTTTAGTTATGAGTTAGAATTAGTTTTATTAAACGTTCGTCAAATGAACTTATAAGTTAACTTTTGTGAATCCAAGAAGTTCAAAAAAGTAGCTTTTTTCAATGACTTATTTTGATTTTTGAAATTTGAGTCAGGAATATGTAGACGATCATTTTAAAAGATAACTTATGATAAATTATTATTATATTAATTATATTTAATTTCACATGTATTATCTTCTGGTAATTTAATTCAATATTCATATAAAAGTGAGTCTTTCTATTAATCATTAATTTTTATTCAAAAATTTGATACCTACGAAATGTATTTAAATATTTTAAGACTAAAAAATAAAAAACATTTGACTAAAATGTGAGTCGTCGTTTAGCTGTGTAAATTATTTAGATTATAAAATATAAAAAATTCGATTAAAGTGTGAGGTATCGCCGCTTGGCGGCGCCGAGAAGCAATTAGTAAAAAAAGACTTTTTATATACTGAAAAATATTACGTAATTTTCGAATATAACATATAACTAATATTTTAATTCACAAAAAAATTAAATTAAAATTAATAATATTGACTATCTGGTCAGCTCAGCTAAAGATGTGAGCCAAAACGTCAAATAATGAAAAATAAAATAACATGTTCCCTCTTGACATTAGCCCAGTTTTTATGTATTGGCCAAATTTGTGTAATTACTGTCATTGCTACGTGACCTATGTCCCTGCACCGTATCACTAAGCAATTTATCATCATAACACCTATGGAGAGGCTTCCATGCAGACCTTTTGTATAACAAACCTCCATTATTGATTGTTATAAAATTTATAAATATAAAATATTTGACTAAAATGCGAATAGTCGCTTAGCTATAATAATTATTTTGATCATAAAATATTCGATTAAAGTGCGAGGCGTCGTCGTTCGGTGACGCCTAGCAGCAATTACTAAAAGAAAGAACTCTTTATATACTAAAAAATATTACGTAATTCTCAAATATAAATAAATTTTAATTAAGAATCAACCTTTATAATTCTTCTTTGAGAGTTGAGAGTTGAGACCAACGACTACCTGCTTGAAATGGTGTGTGAAGAAGTGCTCCGACTTCGAATTCATTTTAATTAAGAAATATGGTTTTTCTCATGCAACAAAACTCATAGGTGGATATTTTACTATAAAAATATTTCTACCTAATAATAGATTGATTAGATTTTGACAGTTTAAATATAATAATACATACAATTTTCTTTACTATATAGTTTTGTTACAAATATATTTTAATGGGTTATTCCCTATCTTTTTTAATATTTAACACTTTGGGCGTGTAGTTTTAAGTGATTTGGTCCGGTATTTAAAAATATTATTTGTTAAATTTTTTTATCCGAATAAAAATATATAATTAATATTTTAATTCACAAAAAATTCAATAAAAAATAATAATTTTTACGATCCAATCAACGTCCGATTTTTTGTATGACAAAAGTCAAAACGTCAAATAATATAAAACGTAAAGAGTAACATGTTTCCTCTTAAGAGCAGCCAAGTTTTCATGTATCGGTAAAATTTGTACTCCCTCCGTCCCTCTGGAATGTATACGTTTGAATTGGACACGGAGCCTAGGGCTGAGGAAAACCGAACCGAAATCGAAAAACCGGACCGAACCGAATAATTTCGGTCCGGTTCGTCCTGATTTTCTGAAATTTCGGTCCGTTCGGGTACTTCGGTCCGGACCAAAATAAAATACGGTCCGATCCGGTCCGTGTTGAGAAATTTCGATTCTGGACCGAATGGACCGAACTTTTATATATATATATATATATAATTAATATTTTTATTTTATATATTATATAAAATATTATACTAATAATCTGACTATAGTCACTATACCTAAATACCTAATCCATCGACTATCATCCCAGCCTCCCCATCCGAGCGCCGCGCCGTTCACAAATCACACGCATCAGTTCACACTTCACACGCAGCTAACCCTAACCGCCTAACTTCATCACAATCGATTCGATTCGAGAATCAAAGATACGAGCCACGGATTCTATTCGAGCTATTTGCCTGTTCTGTAATCCGGCTATTTGCTTATGAATTTATGTCTTATAGTTGGCACTTGGCAGGAAGGACAAGCAAAAAGGAGGAAGCTAAGGCTGCTTCAAAAAATTTGATTCTTGATTTGGATGATACATCCGGTGATCAAAAGAGTATATTTGTTGACGGCGAATGCAAAAACATCTCTGGCTATTTATTTTGTTTTTGATCAACTAGCAGCCTAATGTATTTGGTTTTTAAAATTTGTAAACTTAATGGCTATTTTGGAGTTATGCTACTGCTTTGAATGTAGCTCCTTGAATTATCTGTGGTGGTTTTTTCTCATTAATCATGCTGGTTGATTTTCTTTATAATACAGAATAATTTAAATTTTTTAAAAATTTCGGTTCTGGCGGAACGGATTGGACCGACCGAATTATTTCGGTTCGGTTCCGGTTCGGTCCATATGCAAACTTCGGTCCGGTCCGGTCCAGAAAATTTCGAAAGTTCGGTCTTCGGTCCGGTCCGGTTCTGGACTGAACCGACCGAATGCTCAGCCCTAACGGAGCCTAAGAAAAATGTATAAAGTAGTGTAAAGTAATGAGAAAGAGAAAGAAAAGTAGGTAAAGTGGCGGAACCCATGAATATTTAATTGATAGATTTGAAAAAGTAGATGGAAGTAGTGGGTGGGTGGGATTTTTATATTATAGAAGTATACTATTTTGGGAAAGTTTTGAAATGTATAAAATTAAATGGGACATCCCGAAAAAAAAAGTGTATAGAAATCAGAGGGACGGAGGGAGTATAATTTCTTTATTGCTTATGTCCCTACATCGTATTATTAAAGAAATTATTATGTGCTGTATTTAAAAGCATCCATGTAAACCTTTTGTTTAAGCAATTTCCCCCAAGCTCTTTCATATTAGCCCTGCCAAAGAATATGCCCGCGTTAGCCCAATTGTTATGCTTCGGCCCAATTAGTTAAATAAGAATGCTCACTGTGTTTCGTATATACCTATAACCTATGCAGTATTAAATAAAAATTCTTAGGGACTTATGGTAGCACTTTAGCATAGACTTTTGTGTGGGCTTTTTGTTTGAAAAATTTCCTTTCGACTTTTTCACGATACTCCTGAGTAGAAATATACCGGCGGTAGCCGGGCAAAAGTCCTAGTTTCTAATAATAGGCACATGCCTTTTGACTTTATATATTCATATTATAATATAATTAGGGTTTGTGTATTGTGTGACATGCTAAGTGCCGTATGTTTTGAAGATTTTGATTGTTGTGGTTGTTGGAGGAGGTCTATCGTTATTAAGATAAAAAACCAATCAAAATATTTTAAACTTATATAATTTCGCGTTTAGTGTGTGCTCATAGCACACACTAGAAAAACCCATATAATTATCACGGCAGTTATATGTCTCTGGGCTCTGGCTCTGTGTGATGAACGCAGAACTGAAAAGGCACCAGCATCAAACTCATAAAATGGAGAAAAAGCCATATTTAAAAGTGCTCAGTGTCTGCAACATACAGCTTCTTGTCGTAGTTACTGCAATACTACAAAACCTTGTGCAGCAAGCAAGTGCAGACTTCCATTCACCACTCATCAAGTATCTCCCCGGTTTTCAAGGACCGCTCCCTTTTCGGTTCACAACTGGGTCAGTCCATCTCAACTCATTTGACTACTTGTAATATGTTTTGATAAATCTAGAATTAATATTTTTGTTATTATGATCAGTAATGATAAGTTGTGAAATTAATGAGATTCATATATGTTATTAGGTACGTTGGCGTGGATGAATCAGATGATGTGCAGTTGTTTTATTATTTTGTCGAGTCTCAGACAAATCCGAGAGATGATCCTCTGATACTCTGGATGACAGGAGGTCCCGGGTGTTCTACGATCACTGCCTTCGCTTATGAATTCGGTACACACCATTATAACCGTAGCTTAGTTATCAAGATTCAAGGATTATCCTTTTAAGTCAATCTTTCGGTCATACTCCCTCCGTCCCTCTAGGTTGCACGCATTTTGAGACTCTTATAAAGTATAGTTTCATAATTTTTTTTCAAAATTTTCTTTTTTTGAATAAAAGTTTAAGTATCAAATTTTTATTCAGAACAAAAAAATTAAAAAAATATATTATGGAACTATAAGTTAAATGAGAGTGGAAAAGCGTGCCAAAAAGTAACGTAAAAAAATGAGGGGGACAGAGGGAGTATGTGTTAATTTTTTGGCATGACCAACTTTAAATACCAATTGTAGTGATCATGAATTCAATCTAAAATAGTACATTCTCTTTTCTTACGATTTCTTAGCAATTTTTTTTAACGGTTTGACACGTATTTTAAAATATATATAATGTATAAGTTCAAATTTTTTTAAAATTTTTATTTTTTTAATAAAAATCTATATACTAAACTTTTATTTAGAAAAAATATTTAAAATAATTTATTAAATTATATTTTATTAGAGTTTTAAAATGCATGCCTAACCCTGTTCATCCGATGTAAACAATTGAGAGGAAAGGAGAAAGTATTATTCCATCTGTGAGGAAACTTATTTTGTACTTCTAATGTACATAGTAGCGAGTAATAGTCCATCCATGAGGAAATATATTTCTTAGCAACGTTGCACCAACCATGTTTTCGCGCGGATAAGCCAAATATTTACAACCAGCATCCTAAGAGCATCTCCAACGGCGTTGGCTATAATCGTTGGCTAAATTGGACCTGTAAGACATTATGTAAAATTTGCTGAACCTGCAAGACATTTTGCTTCAATGGTACTGGCTATATTGGTTGGTTATAATTTAAAAATAGTATGTTATTAATATTTTAAATTGTTAAAATAGAATATATCAGTTCAATATGGTAATAAATGATGTACAATCTTCCTACAGATTTTCTTACAGACTTGTAGAGGTTCGACAAATTTAGTCATCCATAGGAGGTTGGCTAAATTTATAGACAACATGTGAGCATGGTTGGAGTTGAGTATTGGGAATCATAATCCCAATAAATTTATTGTACGAAACGGAAATCTCATTCACATTTAGTGGTTATATTGATCATTTCATTTTCACGTTTAGTGGTTGATTATTCCCTTAATCACAGGCACAACTCATGCAGCGCCCTCCATTCTCGTACCGTTCATTCTCATTTCTAATTCTTATTATCATTTACAATCCAACCGCTCCCTAAAATTAATATTACAATATATTTGTTCTCATATTTTTATAATATTTCTATAATAATTTCAAATGTGATTGGTATTTTGCAGAATGATAAGTATTCATTATATATACATTTTTTTGCCTATGATGTTTTGCATACTTCGATTTTAAGAATCAATTATTTCAAATTCTGCCTATCGAAAATTAATTGCTAGCTCTGTCTTGTTTGGTCATCAATTATGATTGCTACGTCTCACCTATTAATCTATTATAATTACTCCGTTTCACTGTGCTGACAGTGATAGGTGCTTATTGTACTTCCATTTAATTTATACTCCCTCTCTGTCCCTCTCATTTTTTTACAGTTACTATTTTGAGATATCTCTCTCATTTTTTTACGTTATCATAAATAGTAAGTTTTTTTTCATCATTACACCCACTATCTTCCCCCACTATCTCATATTTAACAATAAAAACTACTATTACACCCACTACTTTCCTCCACTATCTCAAATCTATTATTAAATATTGACGGGTCCCACCATTTTACCAACTTTTCATCTAACTTTACTCATTTTTCATACATTATCTTGGTCTCCGTGTCCCCCTCCAATGTAAACAATTGAGGGGGACGGAGGGAGTATCAATTTATATGGGGTTTGTCACAGGTTTAAGATATTTATTATATCTTGTTTTCATGCACAGTGCATTAGTACCATTGATAATGTATTAATTCCTGAGTACAAAATTCAAATGTTCACATCTATCAAGAAAACTTGATATTTCATTTTGTAACACCCCAGTCCCACATCGAGAAGTGTGGAGACTTAAGTTCAGTTTATAAGCATAAGTAATACTACTAATTGCACCAACAAATCATGATCTTTTGGGGGCCTGTGGTGGGCTTGTGGATTACTCAAGTTGTTGCAATTGGGCCAGTATATTTGGGCTTATTTTCGGATTCGGATTTCGGGACTTGACTCGATTTTCGGAAAAGACTCGGGATTTGACCCGGGTTGTTTCATATGGTATTCAGAGCAGGCTCTCGAAAGCTTGATTCGTCAAGTTGCCGGAGGTGGGGACACGAAGGCTGGTGGTATTATCCCGCAATGGACAGAGATCCGGAGGCGGGGACACGAAGCCAGCCGGTATTATCCCACAATGGCTAGAGAGGTTCGATCTGGGCCTATGGGCTATCCGTTTCGGCCTGACGAGGGCGTCAGGAATTTAAGTGGGGGAGTTTGTAACACCCCAGTCCCACATCGAGAAGTGTGGAGACTTAAGTTCAGTTTATAAGCATAAGTAATACTACTAATTGCACCAACAAATCATGATCTTTTGGGGGCCTGTGGTGGGCTTGTGGATTACTCAAGTTGTTGCAATTGGGCCAGTATATTTGGGCTTATTTTCGGATTCGGATTTCGGGACTTGACTCGATTTTCGGAAAAGACTCGGGATTTGACCCGGGTTGTTTCACATTTACTTTTGTATTGTATTATATTTTTATTATTTTTATTATTTAATAATATTAAAATAAAAAAAGTCATACATTTGTTATTAAATATAAAATTGGCTGATTTAGTTAGGAGGCTGATTTTAATTAGAAAATTAATGTATATGCAGGGGGCTTGTTATTATTTGTGGGTTGAGATTAATTAAAATTTGTTTTATACTCGATTAAAATTTAATAAAAAAGTTATCTTATGATCCCCACATTTTTTGAAATAAAATAATATTTTGTCATAAATATAAAATTTGAAAGATAAGTTATAAATAAATATATAATTAGTATTTAGTAAGATTTTGAATAGTTATATATACGTACACTGATACTTATGCCAGTCAAAAGAACATTTAATGATGGTAATTATGACATATCCTGTGCCTTGAGGGCACATGTTAGACATTTCTGATTTATATAAACACATATTTAAGAAAAATAAGAAAATGAGATTTAATAATAAGATTTATTATTTTTTATGATTAATATAATTTTTAAATTTTAAACATGTAAATCATTATAATAAGTACATATAACAAGACATCACGAGTCAAAAAATTTACATGTAAATCTCAGCTTACATGTGACAAGATATTAAGTTATCATAAATCTTCCTACTCGTTCTAAAACCTTACCGGCAAAACTCATCTTACGAGTCATCAAATAGAAATTATGTTTTGATCATCTAGATTGTAAAATTTAACTATTTTTGTGACTTTAATTTTTTTTTTTAAGGTGATTTCTTCGTCTCAATTCTGAATTTTATGTGTTACTAGTAATAAATTTATAACCCTCCCAATCTTGTGTATATATAGGTCCCGTATATTTTGAGCAAGTGGAATACAATGGGACTTTGCCCACACTAATATTAAATCCCCACACATGGACAAAGGTAATCTTTCTACTTATTATTAACTTCTTTTATTGTAGATATATTGTTAGTGAGTGAGATACAAATATTGTATTTCACTGTGACCTTGATATACTTGCTGCATTATCGTTTCATTTTAAATGAAATTCATTGATCCATAATTTTTTTAACGCTAATATAGTAGATGTGATGATTGACGAGTATGGATGCAAATTTGAGAAATTTTATCCCCTATTACGAGTATGCTTATGAGCGATATTGTGTGATATGATCAATAATGGATGTATATGGAACGATATTTAAATGACACCTTGTTATATGTTGTGTTATGGCTTACTAACCCAGGCCGTTCTAATTTGAGATCGTTACAATGGTATCAATTAAACATAAAGAGATTATGACGGATTAAAGCCATACGATTAACTCTTTTCATAATACTAAATAGTCCTTATATCAAGCGAACTAAAAAAATGATAAGATTTATTCTATGAAGCTATATTTGAGATTCAACAAGATAGAATGAGTTCAAAATTTTTAGTAAAGACATCATTATCACTGTAACTAGTAAATATGCTTAGGTTTGACATTTCGATATGTTAAAACACTTTACTTTATTTCATTGAATAAACGTGATCAAGTAAATTGAAGTCATATAAATTTATTTTGTAATATGTTTCAAAATTATAATGTGTCTGTATTTCTTTTTCTATCATTATGTGACTTACAGGCAGCTAGTATAATATTTCTTGACTTGCCTGTTGGTACGGGCTTTTCTTATGCCAAGACATCAAGTGCTTCTCAATCTTCTGACCCCGAAGCATGTGCTCAAGCTCTACAGTTTTTAAAAAAGGTAAATATTTTATTTACTCATGACTAGATATTCTCAGGGACTGGTTATAATTGAAGTGTTTTGTAGTGGTTCATTAGTCATCCTCAGTTTCTTATGAATCCATTTTATGTTGGTGGAGATTCTTATGCCGGAGTCTTTGTTTCGGTTATTACACAAATGATTTCAAATGGTAAGAGTGCTTTATAAAGTTTTTAAGAAAATGAAGTTTTATAGTTTAATTAAGGATTTTCAGCCATCTAATTATTATGTTGACTCTAATGCAGCAAATGAAGCTATATCAGATCCTGATCAGTCCATTAATCTAAAGGTTTGTATTTTATACTATGTGATGATAGGTATTCCATTTTAAGGACCAAGTTTTTGTTAAAGAAAGTATATATATAATCATAAGCGTATCTAGGTAGACATTGTTTATAACACCTTTCCTATTTATCCTTTTTAAGCATCATTCATGTTTAGAGTTAAATTTTAGCGATTACATATTTATAAATTGCCTTGATATTATGACTAATGCTCGGTGGAATGTAAGTTATACGCAACTACTTATTAGTTGTCTTGAAAATAAGGCTTTTTTTCTTCTAGTATTTTCTCTCCTTTTTATTGCAAAACAGTGATCTCATGGATACTACACTAACTATTCGAATGACTACTTACAATTACAATTACAGTCATCAATTCCATATAACTCATTTATAATACTAGATGTCAATAGGCGAAATAGAATAACGAAAATCCCGGAGGGATAACATGTAATTACAATGGTAGAGACGTAGTTAATAATATGAGCCTGATTATATGTACTGATTGAGCAAGAATCCAACCACCATCTTTCTTGGTTGATATTCTGGTGTGCAATTCAGGGTTACTTACTAGGAAATCCGGTGACAATTCCAAATGAAACAAATTTCCGCTATACATTTGCTCATGGAATGGGAATTATTTCAGATGAACTGTATAAGGTTCGTTTTAATTGTTAGTACTACTTATCCTTCAATGATTTTGATTAATCATATCTAATTTAATCACTAGCTTTCCTCATTACAGTCATTGAGGAGAAATTGTGAACTTGATGATCAGAAATCGAGTTTTGATAATGCAGAGTGTTTAAAAGATAAAGAGGCTTTTGAACTGGTTAAGTTCTCACACTTTAATTTGTCAAGTCATCATATTGTTACATTATGTTTGTCACTTAGTAATTTGATATGTATGTCTCTTCAGTGTAAGAGTGGCCTCTTTACTCCACAAATATTGGAGAAAAATTGTGTGGAGCCGCTGCGCAGGTCATTATCTTATGGAGAAACAACTATCGTGGATAAAATTAGAGACTATGACAGTCCTAAATTAGGATCATCAGCATTCGATTGTCGTGTATGTTCTTCTCCTTAATTTACTCTTGATTAACTTGTATGGAATTATGATATTTCATATCTACAGCCTCCTAACATTTTTAAAATATTAACTTTATAGCAACTTCAACCTTAATAATAGTACTAGTGTAATAAAAAAAAATACGTTTGTGTATCATAGTAAACTTTGAATTTCAAGACTAATTTTATTAAAAGATAAATCAATTAGCTAATGCATGTCTGAATTATATTAAATGTACAACGAACAAGTTTTAATGTTAATACATGATTGAAAGAGTCGTACTTCTGTTTTTTATCTACATGTAGCACCATAAGAAGGTATCAATATTTTTCTTCTTTTAAAAAATGACTGCAGAATAATGGATATCCTCTTTCTAGTTACTGGAGTAATGATGAGAATGTGCAAAAAGCGTTACATATAAGAAAGGTATGTCTCCGCTAGTTTTAATTAGAAAAAAACTCAAGAATGTTAACATATTTTAATATACAGGGGTCTATAGGAACATGGATAAGATGCAAAGATGAATTATTATTTGAAAAAGTGATCACGGATACTAGACCATACCATGCAAATCTTAGCAGAAAAGGTTATAGATCTCTCATATACAGGTTAGTTTACAATATTTTGCGACACGTTTTTAATACTAAAATAAATTGAAAGAGTGGCTACTTTAAAAGTCTACAACTAAGTAATTTTGAGGAATTTTAACGATGATCAACAGCGGTGATCATGACATGGTTGTGCCATTTCAATCAACTCAAGCTTGGATAAGAGATCTAAACTACTCCATTATTGATGATTGGCGGCCATGGGTTGTCGAAGATCAATATGCTGGGTGAGATATATGTTAATCCTTCACCTACTTATACCATCATTGAGATGATTTTCAATTTATCAATTTAACTATGTTTTTCAAACTTTTTGATGTACAGTTATACAAGGACTTACTCGAATAAAATGACTTTTGCTACAGTAAAGGTAATGATTTGTTTTCATTAATTATTTAATCTATATTTAATTTTCTTTTTAGTTAAAATATACGTAAATTTCACATTAAAAGTTGGGTTTGGGTTGGGTAAATATTGGGCACGAGTGCTCTCCCCCACTTAGATAACTAGATAATCTAGTTGAACAAATAATAAAAATTTAGTTGTTCCACCAGATCGGTCACTCACATCTTTGGTCTCTACCCGGATCATAGCACATATTTGAACCTCCTTGATCCAAATGATCATAATTCAAAAGTTACACATGTTGTATATCATTGTTGTAAATTGGTGGGGACTTCTTTTGTAAATAGTTACTCCCTCCGTCCCCCTGGATAGTATACATTGGGGACGGGGACGCGACACGGACTTTAATGCTCCTGTAAAATATAGTTGTATGATTTGTTTTTAAAATTTTCTTTTTTTGAATTAAAGTTTGGATGTTAAATTTTTATTCAGAAAAAGAAAATCTTAAAAATAAGTTACAGAGCTATATTTTATGAGAGCATAGAAATGTGTCAAGACAGAGGGTGTATATCTTTTTCGACCATCTCTAGAAAAATAAGTTTTTTTTATTTGTTAACATACTCCCAAGTCCCAATAGTGTCACGCATGTCCGGCATGTGCCAGAACTCTTTATACTTGTTGAGAAGGCATGACAACCCCACACACTGAAAGCATTTGCACATTATACATATTGATATTCATAACACATATTAGGCTTAAGTGATCTAACATGCATAATATTTATATGATCACTACAATACGCCATCTCCTTATCTTTCTAATTTTATATCCATTGTACTAAACCAACCCATGACCTTACCTAACCAAACACAAGAAGTTTTACCGCTAAATGGCAAGCAAATTATATGTGATACACATACTTATAATTCAATATTTGAGGTAAAATATTCTAGTTAAAATAAATATGGGTGAGAGGTTGGAGTAAATACATAGGGTAGCACTCCATAGCATACCCTTTTATATGGAGTTACGTAGCACACCATTATAAATATATACATAATATATATTCTATTATATTTTTTATGAAATATAATTGCAAATTTTGATTATTAAACCGAAAACGAAATTATACAATTTTTTTATTCCAAAGATCATCTAAAATTATGCAATATCTCAACATGATTCTATAACAGAATAATAATCATCCAGAATTATTCTGTTGTAGAATCAGTTTCGAAAATATACTTTTTTTAATCAAATTTTAAGTGTTAAATTACTTAAAATAGATATATTTTATAGTATTCTATATTAGAATCACGTTTTATATGTATTATATAACAGAATCTATAATAAAATTGATGATTTATAGTGGCGCGCTATGTAACTCCATATAAGGAGTCCCTCTCTGGAATGTTGGCCTAGATACATATTATAGTATAGACAAAAAATGATAAAGTGACAGTACAAGGATTTAATTTCTTTGCGCTAAATAAGGGGTTTGATTTTCTCCCCTCTAGAAATTATTGGGGTCATAGAATCTCATTGGAGCATGATTTTTAATTTTATCATATGTATAGGGGCATGTATTTTTATAAATTGGCAAAAAGTGTCTAGACCTATTTTATAGTTAACACCCATGTATTTATACTTCAATTTTGACGAAATCAAATATTGACCAACATTCTTTATAATTAGTTCTATATGTAAGTTTTCAGAGTAATTTGAGTAATTAAGATTGTTTGCTTAGATTAGATGTATTTTTGCTTATTAGTTCAAAAAGAAAAAAATAATACTAATCTCCATTTTTGTGTCCTTTACGCTATATACTACGAAGTTTGATTTGTTTCCTCGTTTAAATAGTTATATTGTTATTACTCTGGTTACATAAAGTGATGTCAGAAAATAGTCATTATCATTATATTGTTTCATGTTCTCATACTTGTAAAAAATATTCACAAATCTTGCTCTATATTAAAATACTATGTTCCACCATGGAGTACAATAAATCGTAAAACCATATCTTTATTCAATAAAAATGAATCATAACTATATTATTAGATGCAATAGACTATTTGTGCGTAGTCTTTAGTTTCATAATTTCTTTCTCCTAATATTTTTCAATCATGTAATATGTATTTACGATTTCTTGGTTCACAGGGGGCAGGCCATACAGCACCAGAATACAAACCGGCAGAATGTTATGCTATGTTCGAGAGATGGTTATCTAATGAACCTCTATAAGTCAACAGCTTTTTAAACATATACTATGATTGCGATTATTTAAATAAAACTAGTAAATAAAGCCGCGCTTCGCGACGGCCTTATGAATTTTTTATAAATTTTGATACGAATTAATATTATAATTGCGTAAAAGTTATCTCGGGTCATGTTCCCGTTAAACATATCATTAATAAAAAATATTAGGCCCTCTTGTCAAACACAATACTAATAAAAAAATTGTTTGAACCGCCCTCCCATCAAATATAATATTAATCAATAATTATTATAATTATGATAAAAGTAAATATAATAATATAGATAAATATTAGTTTGAGCCGCTCTCTTGTCAAACACAATACTAATAACAAAAAATAATAATATAGATATTAGTTTGAGTCGCCCGTCAAACACAATACTAATAAAAAATTATTATAATTATGATAAAGTTAAAGATTATAATTGGATACAAATTATTTTAAGTCGTGGTCCCGTTTTAATAAAAAAAATACATTATAACTTAGGTAAAAAATTGATTTAACCGTTTTCCCGTCAAACATAATAGTAATAAAAAATTTATGATAAAGATTAATTTGGGCCGCCCTCCCCTGAAACACAATACTATTACTCAAGAATCTTTTTTAGAAATTTTGATACGAATTAATATTATAATTGAATAAAAATTATTTTGAGTCATGTTCCTATTAAATATATCATTGATAAAAAAATTATAATTTAATGTAAAAATTTGTTTAAGTAGCCCTCATATCAAATACAATACTAATAAAAAAAATTATTTGACCCGCCCTCTCATCAAAGACAATATTAATCAATAATTACTATAATTATGATAAAATTAAATATAATAATATAGATAAAAATTAGTTTGAGCCGCTCTCTTGTCAAGCACAATACTAATAACAAAAAATTATAATATAGATATTAGTTTGAGTCGCCCTACCGTCAAACACAGTACTAATAAAAATTATTATAATTGTGATAAACTTAAAGATTATAATTGGATAAAAATTATTTTAAGCTGTGGTCCCGTTTTAATAAAAAAATATATTATAACTTATATAAAAAATTTATTTTAGACGCTTTGCCGTCAAACATAATACTAATAGAAAATTTATTATTATTTAGATAAAAATTAATTTGGGACGCCCTCCCCTTAAACACAATACTAATCAATAATCATTTACATTATGATAAAATTATAATTATAATCGGATAAATATATCAAATTTCATAGATTTTAGCTATTATATTTTATTTTTTTAAGATTTCCGTTAATTAATTGTTTAGAATT
The DNA here is from genome assembly GCF_001625215.2 of Daucus carota subsp. sativus. Taxonomy (NCBI): domain Eukaryota; kingdom Viridiplantae; phylum Streptophyta; class Magnoliopsida; order Apiales; family Apiaceae; genus Daucus; species Daucus carota. The sequence goes on along the minus strand of NC_030381.2, from coordinate 45,278,448 downwards.
ATCTCTCTTTTATTTTAAGATTCCTGTTTTTTAACTACTTAGAATTTTATAATAAAATAAAATTACAAATTTTATAACTTTTGAATATAATAAAATAAAATTACAAATTTTATAACTTTTGAAAATAAGAATTTTACTTTCTTAATAATTCATATATTAATATATAATTAACAATAAGAATTGTATTACCCTTATGATTTCTAAATAAGAAAAAAAAATTGTATTACCTTTAGAACCCAACAAACAAAAGAATTGTATTAACTTTAGAATTCTTAAACATAATTTTTTGAATTATGATTATATTTTTTATTCGAAATTTAAAAATATCGTAAGACTGAATCAAACAATTCTATAGACGCCCCGCATCCTCCTTTTGAAATTATATAATAAAATAAAATTATAAATTTTATAAATTTTGAAAATAAAAATTATATTTTTTAATAACTCCTATATCAATACATAATTAACAATAAGAATTGTATTACCCTTATGAATCCTAAATAAGAAGAAGAATTGTATCAATATTACTTTTAGAACCTATAAAAAAAGAATTGTATTAATTGTTTAGAATTATCTCTCTTTTCTTTTAGGATTCCTATCTCTTAACTACTTAGAATTTTATAATAAAATAAAATTATAAATTTTATAACTTTTGAAAATAAGAATTGTACTTTTTTAATAATTCATATATTAATATATAATTAACAATAAGAATTGTATTACCCTTATGATTCCTAAATAAGAAAAAAAATGTATTACTTTAGAACCCAATTAAAAAGGATTTGTATTAACTTTAGAATTCTTAAACATGATTTTTTGAATTATAATTATATTTTTTATCCGAAATTTAAGAAAATTATAAGACTGAATCGAACAATTGTATAGACGCCCGGCATCCTCCTTCTGAAAAAAATATAATAAAATAAAATTATAAATTTTATAACTTTTGAAAATAAAAATTGTACTTTTTTAATAATTCATATATTAATATATAATTAACAATAAGAATTGTATTATCCTTATGATTCTTAAATAATAAGAAGAATTGTATTACCTTTAGAATCCAATAAAAAAGAATTGTATTATCTTTAAGATTTTTAAACATGAATTTTTGAATTATAATTATATTTTCTATCTGAAATTTAAGAAAAATCAGAAGACTGAATCGAACAATTGTAGAGACGGCCACATCCTCCTTTATATATATATATTGATGATTGATTGATGATTGATGTTTGTTCATATATGAGACATTGTGCATAATGATAACTCCAATCATGTTATGCGTTGAAGTTTGAACTAGCTAATGTAGAACATAAAAAAGATTGACTTGTTAGTACTCTCTCCGTTTCTTTTTTCTTTTCCTGTTTGTGATGTCGGTACTGTTCATAACATGAGATAAATTACTAATTTACATCTAATCTGTAAAATTAAATATAGTCATGAGTGATCTTGTTAGATTCGTATTCACAAGTATTTTAATACGGTGAAATTTTTATATTTAATGCTACTACGAAATGAAAGATATTAACAATCAAAAGTGTGTGTTGGCAAACGTGAAAAGTACAAATAGGAAAAGTATTTAGGGACGGAGGGAGTAACAAGTTTTATAATAGTGCAAAACATTGAAAAGATGATTTTTTAGTAACAAGAATGAAAAGAAGAGATGTAAACACGGATGAGAATCAGTACGAATTATGTATATATACACCATTTCATGATTAGAAATCATCACTTCAAGCTAAAACGTGTAGTTGCATAGTATTTGAGAAGGAAGCCAGAGATTTCACTCTAAGAATACAAGATAAGTCTTGTAAGGGAATGAGCTATTATATATTTGGATATTAACGACAATTTAGGCTCTGGTCTATATTGTAAAGGGTTTTCTGCATACTATGAGGAGTATTTATTTATAATATTGAATATACTTTTTAAATTTAACACAACATTGTGGACAAAATTGTGGTCAACATCAACAAATTAATTAGCATTAATTAAAGACTTCAAGGTGAATAAAAGGGGGTTGCAAAAGGGATGAATTCATATATCTATTCTGAAGAATTTGTATGAATGTAAACAAAGAATCGCCAATACTCTTTTTTTGTCATAAGACTTTCTCGTCAAAAAATTATACCGATAATACCGAAAAGAAGAGTTTATTTCATACATGAAAATATTTCATCGAACCAGAGGGCATACAGAGATGTCCCACTGAAAATAGATAAAAAAAATCTTGATATCCGAAAAAGACTTGCAGGAAAAGAAAAATATGGGAATCTAAAAAAAAAGATGGGAAATTATATTCAAAGAAAAATTCAACCAACTAAAGGTCATGCAGAGATGGCCCTAGAAATTTAATCGATAAAATCTTAATGACTGAAAAGAAAACTCAGTTAAAAGACACAAGATCACATATTCTCACATATTTTCTCCACGAAACGTGTTCACATATTTTCATCGCATTCTTCCCTCATTCCATTAATCCATTCTATCGAAGTGAACACAATCTTAGTCTTTGACAGATGCATTAAAAGACAAAAAATTTCGCAACTCAAAATGATGGAACCTGCAAAACTGAGCAAACACTTCTATATTTTGGATCAAGAAAACCACAATGTACACAGTGTAATCTGTAAGTCCTCCCTAACGTGGCGAATTTTGGTGCAGATGAGCTCCTTTGCTGTATTCTCTTATATATTCTACCATACCTCAGCAGGGGCGGATCTAGGAAGAGGCACGGGGGACACGTGCCCCCCCTAAAATTGTTTTTTGCATTTTTTCACCATTCTAAATTTTACAAAATTATAGAAGTGCCCCCCCGAAAATTTGAAAATATATAGATTTTTTCTGAAAATTTATTTGGTGCCCCCTAAGATTTTGGGTCTAGATCCGCCCCCGTACCTCAGTGTCTGTGACTAACAGTCCAACACAAAGCATTGTGAGTGAACATAGTAAATCCAGAAAAGGAGAAGGCTTGTGCTCAACCAAAGATATACAATATATGACGATTTGAACTTGCATCTTTTTGCATGTCTTCATCAGAAGATAAAGCTGCCAATGCGAAAGCACAAAGCACATCTGCAAGGATTTCTGTGCTCCTGCAGAAGCTTGAAAGTTTTGTCACCAAAATTTCTCCGTATCAAAATTTATCCCCGTTGTCGAGAAGGTTGTTCGAAAATGAATAATTTTTTATGTGATCATGAAATATACTACTACTTTTCTTTCACAAAAGCATCAAGCGACAAGCCCTGCAATTTTTCGGATGCGAGGTGGAGTAGGGCCCGTACTTCTTCAAGGCCAAAAAAGCATTAGTTTAGTTTGATCGATATTGTGCAATATAAATCGAAATTTTTAATACAGAAAGATGAGTTCTATTGTTACGAAAATGTAATCAAATGTCATATACAATATATACGACTTAATGTCATTAAAATCGTACACAAAACACATACGATATTAAGTAAGTGTTTTAAATCGACTTTAAGTTTCCCTTTGTTTATATTTTAATACTCTAACAAACTAAATTCTGTAATTTTTATCCAATGTACAAATATTTGACCGGGATCAAATTCAAATTTCAATTAAAATATATTAAAAGATGAATGTTAAGAATGTGATTACAAATTTTAAATCGGAAAACAAATTACTCCAAAATTAAAATTTTTAATCTTTATTTTTCAGAAGTCCTCCTTCCTTTTCTCGAAAACGCTAAAAATAGCCATGTTTTGAAAGTGTTACGATATCTTGGACGAGATAGTGATAATAAATTTGTGGATAGAAAAACTGACCCCGCCATCTTGTTTGACCCGTGTTGGTTAGCTAGGCAGCAAAGACAATGACATCTATTCTACTATTGGCACATGCTTTTTGGCTTTGCAGAAACAAAACATAATTATTGGAGTTAAATAGTCTTAGAAATGATGTGCGTGTGATGAACGCAGAATTGCAAAAGCACCACCACCAAACTCATAATATGGAGAAGAAGCCACACTTTAAACCGGAGCTTCTTGTTGTGGTAGTTTTTGGAATACTACAAAACCTTGTCCAGCAAGCAAGTGCAGATTTCCATTCACCACTCATCAAGTATCTCCCCGGTTTTCAAGGACCGCTCCCTTTTCGACTCACAACTGGGTCAGTCCATCTCAACTCACTCGAATACTCTGCCCCCGTTATGTTTAAGCTATTCTTGACCCGTTTGTGTAAATATGTATAGGCACTTTTTGTTATTATTGAATTTATGAGATTAATATTATTAGGTACGTTGGCGTGGATGAATCAGATGATGTGCAGTTGTTTTATTATTTTGTCGAGTCTCAGACAAATCCGAGAGATGATCCTCTAATACTTTGGATGACAGGAGGTCCTGGTTGTTCTACTATCACCGCCTTCGCTTATGAATTCGGTATGCACTGTTGGAATTTAATCTTAAATTTGTTATTTGAATATTTTATTTATTTATTTAGTATTGAATAAATGAGTTGTAGTGTTTTATTTGTCGTAGGATTTGGTTGTATGCACTACCAGGTTACTAGATAATGTAGGTTGGTAGCATAGGATGCGGAAAGATATTAGGAAGCACTAAAGTGAGTTATCAAGTTTGAAGTTGTTTAGGAGATAGTTAGCACTTCCTAGTTTGTTGGCACCACGTTTGGTGGGTTTATTATTATTTAAGCATGTAATCTTGCTTTTTCTAATAAGATGAGAAGTATCCAGTTTTCTCTTCTACTATGAAAAACATGCAGCCTGCAGCATACCAGTTTACTTAGTTTGTTCTCCGCTTTATACACAAATAACTCAAATTGTCTTTACATTGTTAGCGTTCAAATGTTGGTTTTTCCTTTCTAATATTAGGTGATTTTCAACACTTGGCATCAGAGCGAGGTTCATTGTATACCTAAATATCAATCCAAACACACAAACGTAACCATGGAAACGACCAAGACAAAAGAAAGTTTTGTGGGTTTAAGCTACCCGATGCTGACCAGAAGCAACTACACGACGTGGTCCCTTAAAATGAAGGTGTTCATGAAGGCCCAAGGAGTTTGGGGTGCGATCGAGCAGAAGGATGCCGAGGTAACCGTAAATGATAAAACGGTCCAGATGGCCCTTGCAGCAATATATCAAGGCGTGCCCGAAGATGTGTTGCTGACCATTGCGGAGAAAGAAACTGCTAAGGAGGCATGGGAGGCGATTAAAACGATGTGTATGGGTGTAGAACGAGTAAAAGAAGCAAAAGTGCAGGCGTTAAAGGGAGAATTCGAGTCCCTAATCATGAATGAAACGGAAAAGATTGAAGATTTTTGTATGAAGTTGAGCGGGATTGTGACTAATATCCGGGTCATGGGAGAAACAATGGAAGAATCGAGTGTTGTGAGGAAAATTCTACGTGCGGTTCCGGATAAATTTCTTCAAATAGCTTCAAACATAGAGCAATTTGGAAACGTTAAGGTGATGACAGTTGAAGAGGTAGTGGGTCGTCTTAAGGCTCACGAGTTAAGGATGAAGGGCAGGAACGAGAGCACAGGTGGACAACTTCTCTTGGCATCTCAGAATCAAAGAGTGAGAGGTGGTTCTTTCCGTGACAAGAGTAGGATAAAATGCTACAACTGTAACATCATGGGTCACTATGCTTCAGAATGTAGTAAACCACGACGAGAACGAGAGAAGAAACAAGAAGTGAACCTTGCACTAATCGAGGATGAAGAACCAGCTTTATTATAGACATGTGTGACATGCCAGACGGGCAAATAAGGAGTGCCATATGGGCAAAGGAGCAATGTGCCAGACGGGTAAACAAAAGGTGCCAAACGGGTAAATAAATATAGTGCCACACGGGCAATGAAGTGATTTGTCAGACGGACAAAATAAAAGCAATGCAGGTTAAGCTGAGAGCCAAACGGGCTAAGTTTAAAAACCATACGGGTTGGAAGGATTCAATGACAAATTTAAGATTAAGGGGGTGATTGTTGGAATTTAATCTTAAATTTGTTATTTGAATATTTTATTTATTTATTTAGTATTGAATAAATGAGTTGTAGTGTTTTATTTGTCGTAGGATTTGGTTGTATGCACTACCAGGTTACTAGATAATGTAGGTTGGTAGCATAGGATGCGGAAAGATATTAGGAAGCACTAAAGTGAGTTATCAAGTTTGAAGTTGTTTAGGAGATAGTTAGCACTTCCTAGTTTGTTGGCACCACGTTTGGTGGGTTTATTATTATTTAAGCATGTAATCTTGCTTTTTCTAATAAGATGAGAAGTATCCAGTTTTCTCTTCTACTATGAAAAACATGCAGCCTGCAGCATACCAGTTTACTTAGTTTGTTCTCCGCTTTATACACAAATAACTCAAATTGTCTTTACATTGTTAGCGTTCAAATGTTGGTTTTTCCTTTCTAATATTAGGTGATTTTCAACATGCACTACTTCTATAATTGGAGACATGTTTTAAGCTTCGTTATTTAGGTGATTCTTTTCGTTGTATATTCAATCCAAAATATTGCAGTAATATTTTTTATCCGAGAAACAATAGTCCTTGAAAATAATAAAACATTCTCGGCAACTGATTTTAATCGGAGCTTTGGTACCTTCCTGCACCAAGATATAATGAAAAAATGTTGTGCCTTCATCCACTAAAACCTATAATTTCTCAAGACTTGAGCATAAAAGCCAAGGCATAGGGGTATGCAAGACACTTGAGTCAGCATTCTTTTGATTGCTTCGTTTCTCTTATACTCCTATAATTTACTCCTCCGTCCCTCTTTGCGGTTTTTTGAACATTTCAAGGTGTATATGATAAGTACAGTGATATAGTTGCACAACTTATTTTTAAATTTTTTATTTTTCTATATATATTTTAACATAATTCTTTTTCTTTTTTAAAAAAATAATAATATTAAAATACGTGTCAAGTACAGTCCCAAAATAAAGAAATGGGTACTCGTTTTTTGTTAGAAAGACTATGAAGAAAGCTTTACAAAAGCAATGATCTGCTTTCTATTCCAAGTCACTTATGATAACCTTATCACCCATGGAGTTTATGGAAAGAGTATGGGTTATGCATCAAAGTATTGATGGCGTTCTCGATTTTAGTTATTTTTTCTCCCAAATTATTTCACCTTTATCACATTTATTTACTCTGTGGCACCCACCTTTGCCATGACAAAACTGTTGAGTTGGCTGGTTTTGAAGGTCTCTGAAACAAATTATGTTTTGATTTGCTTAGATTGTCCCATTCAACTATTTTGTGATTTTATTTTTCATTAACGGGATTTTTTTAATTTCAGCTTCTGAATTTTATTAGTAATTTTTCTTTTAACCCTGATAATTTGTGTATATGCAGGTCCAGTATATTTTGAGCAAGTGGAGTATAACGGCACTTTGCCAACCTTAATTTTAAATCCCCACACATGGACAAAGGTAAATATGTCTGCTTATAAATATATTCTTCAATTATTTCAAAAAAAAAAAAATATATTCTTCAATTATAGATTTATTGTTAAAATTGTAGATTTATTGTTAGAGAGTGAGATGCGTATATTAATTGTATGTAACTATTTCCTTGATATAGTACTTGTTGTATTCTAGTATTATTCTAGTATTATCATGAATTTATACTCTAAAGGCTACATTATATATGATGATAAGATTTATTATTTTGATGAGTAACTTTTAACTTATTTTAAACCATATCCATCAATCTTGCGTTTTCTGGATGCAAATGTAACGGATGTTATGACTGATGACTCTAGTTGAAAATTTGAGAAATTTTCATATCCCCTGTTACGTGTATAGTTAAGAGTGATATTTTGTAATAAAAATGTTGAATGTCGTGTTTTGTGTGATAGTCAAGTGTTGATCTGCTATGCGTTAGGTTGTGGGTTATTTAAATAATAAAGAAGTACTACATGAAATGCGGCTATTTTCGACCGCGAAGATCCGGCCAAAATAGATTTTTTTGACCGTTAAGAGTCGAATATAATTATTTTCGACCGGAATATTTTTGGTCGATTTTAAGCAGGTCAAAAATAAATCCTCAATTGAATTTATATTAAGTCGATAAAACATGTTTTTTGTAATGTTATTATCATTAGACAAATCGAGAACGAAGAAAATCAGAAATTGTATTTCACTGTCAATGTAGATTAATCACACAATCCTAATTTTAAAGTTTGTTCACTTTTAATGTATTGATATAATATCCAAGATAGTAGGTACGTGATGTAAATCTCACCACTCCTGGAACCCGTTTGGGTTTTGGCTTAATGACTCGTAACATATAATTAATATGATAAGTTAGCGATTTAAATTATCTGTTTGAGTGAATTTATATTGTAGATAATTTATGAATTATTTAAAATATTATAATACAAATAAATTTGATAGGTTATTTATTTGAGCGATAAATTAATTTTATTAAAAATTCACGAAAAATAATAAAAAATGCTTAAAAAGGTATATCCTACTCATTTCCGACTTTAAGTCAGTTTATAACTTACATATAATTCTAGATTTGCCTAAAAATGTTAAGTTATCAATACTATTGCGGGTTTGAAATTTTGTATCATTGTATGACTTATAGGTAGCAAATATACTATTTTTGGACTTGCCTGTTGGTACCGGTTTTTCCTACGCCAAGACTTCTATTGCTTCTCAATCTAATGACACTCAAGCATGTGCTCAGGCTCTACAATTCTTAAAAAAGGTGCAGCTTCTGTCTAATTTCAACTAAATATTCTCAGGGACCAGCTTTAATAAAAGTGTTTTGCAGTGGTTTATGAGTCATCCTCAATTCCTTGCGAATCCGTTTTATGTTGGTGGAGACTCTTACGCTGGAATCTTTGTTCCGGTTATTACACAGATGATTTCACATGGTAAGAGTGTTTTATAGAGTTTAAGAATAAGAAATATTATTGGTTTTTTGAAAGATTTTAGCCAGCTACTTATTATATATGTTTATTATCATGCAGTAAATGAGGCTAAAATAGGTCCTGAGCAACCCATTAATCTGAAGGTTTGTAAATATGTGATGAGTAATCTTACTTTGTTTCAGGTCCGAGTTTTTTCAAGGATATTTACTGGGGTTTATATTACAATAACCATTCATTGCGCTATTTAAGATAAAATTTGTTCGTTCTTTCTAACCCTTAAAGAACACCTTAGATGTTCTTTAACCCCTAAAGAATATCTTAAAATACATTAGATGTTCATTTTAACCATTAATGTTTAATGTCCTTTTGACCCTCACAAGTGTGAAATGTCATGGTTGTCCATCTATTATATATCGGTTTTTGGCATGAGGGCTAATCAGAATATATAATAGATACTTGGTGGGTTTTTGGTATGAGGGATTATATAACAAACTAACTTACAGTCAATTTGACGGAATATGGTCAAATGGGTGCAAATCGAAGTGCTTTTTAAATTTTACGGTGCATATTGCCAAAACAATTGTTTGATACCAAATCGAAAAAACGCCTAAACTTGAGGGGTGCAAAGTGTCAATTACTCTATAAAATATAATAATACGAAAGTCGTGCTAATATAGTACATGTATTATATAAAATTAATAATTAATATAAAGCATAAAGTATCAATTTTTTCACTTACTTTAAAATAAAATAAAATTAGGAGAGTAATATATATGTATATGTGTGTGTGTGTAGTGATTTAAGTGATTTATATGAGGTTTCATAGAAAATGATGAGTTAAGTGAGATATTTGAGTGCAACGAATAGCTATTTTGATATAAATCCCGATATCTATCAAAGTTATCTCTAGATCTAAATGTATGGAATTAGTCACTCGTTATAAAAGTGACTAAATTTGGTTCCTGATATTTACATAAAAAATCATTAAAAATTTATAAATATTTTTCTAAATTTATGTGTGTTATAAAATATTTCAATGCCTCTCGAGTTGCGGAAATGTTTTTACAAAAAACTCTTCATCATTTTTTATTTTGTTTCCTTGAATATGTTCTGTAAATGTATTGTTTGTGTTTTAATCCTGTTATATATTTTTCTATCATTAATTTTATGGATTCTTTTCTTTTCTGTCAAAAATCATTTTATGGATTCTATCATTATTATTTATTTTGTTTTTCAGTGTTCAATAATATTTTTTACAAGTCCTATATTTCAAAATCATATGTATATTTTGTCGTATATATATGTTCGGTAAATAAGTGTGTAGTACTGTATATAATTATGCATTATATGTTGTACTATTATATGTTCTAGTTATATATATATTGTTATGCGCTATGTACTAAAATTTAGTAGCGTTGATTGTTATATGTGCTTGTCTCTCTCTCTCTCACACACACACACACATGTGTGTGTGTGTGTGTATATATATATATAGAGAGAGAGAGGGACCATATTATATAGAGTCTCGAGAACCATTTCATTTTACTTTAAAATCTACTAAATGATTTTAAAATTAATCATAATTATGCTTAAAATTTGATTTTAATGTGGATTACTATCATACATGACATGTAAAAATAATTTAACAATTTATTGTGCAATTCAGGGTTACTTACTTGGAAATCCTACGGCATTTCCTAGTGAGATAAACTTTCGCTACACATTTGCTCATGGAATGGGAATTATTTCAGATGAACTATATGAGGTTTGTTTGTTTTTAGAAGTATTTATTTTTTAATGATTTTGATTTATCAAATCCACTTATAACTTTCTTGATTATAGTCATTGAGAAGAAATTGTGGGCTTGATTATCAAAAATCAGATATTGATAATGCAGAGTGTTCACAAAATAAAGCGGCTTATGAAGAGGTTACTTATTACATTTCAATTTTTTAAGTCATCGTACCGTTACATTATATTTGTCGCTTAGTAATTTGACATATATATCTCTTCAGTGTAGGAGTGGACTCTTTAAACCACAAATATTGGAGAAAAATTGTGTTGAACCGCTGCGCAGGTCATTATCTTATGAAAAAACAGAGGTCATGGATAAATTTGGAGGCCATAATAATCCTAAATTACCACTATCTGCATTTGAATGTCGTGTATGTCCTCCTTCTATATGTATTTTTAATATCAAAATATAAGTATAAGCTTTACTATAGCTGCTTTTCATTTACGAATTGGCAATAAAGAACGAGTGAATAAAAGGTTACTTGGCGCTGAAACAATTGTTAGAAAAACGTTCTTTCTCTAAGTGGTTGAAAAAAAAATTATTCTCCTAATAAGCTGGTAAAGAATTTCAAGATTATATATCTACATGCTCCAAAATTTTCCTTTATCATCTATATACATTATCAATTTTAAAGCAATTGCAGCCTCAATAGTGGTACATATATCAAAAAAATAAATATATGTGTATAATAATAAGCTTTGAATTTCAAGATTATTATTACTAAAATATTAAAATCTACATGAAGCATATATGAATTTGGGTTGTGATTTATGTATATATAGCAGTAGCACACGGAGGCATAAATGACTTTTGAAAATAAAATGACTGCAGAATGATGGATATCCGCTTTCTAGTTACTGGAGTAATGATGAGAATGTGCAGAAAGCGTTGCATATCAGAAAGGTATGTCTTCATTCTCCACTGATTTTTATCAAAATACAACTTAAGAATGTCAACATACTTTAATATACAGGGGTCCATAGGAACATGGGTAAGATGCAAAAAAGAGTTGTTATTTGAAAAGGTGATCTTAGATACGAGATCATATCATGCAAATCTCAGCAAAAAAGGTTATAGATCTCTCATATACAGGTCAGTTTATAGCATTTTGCAACAAATTTTAATTAAAAATAATTTTAAGATGGATTATTTTTCACATCTACGAAGTAATATATATTGAGAAAATTTAATGGTGATTGATAGTGGAGACCATGACATGGTGGTGCCATTTCAATCAACTCAAGCTTGGATAAGAGGTCTAAACTATTCCATCATTGATGATTGGCGACCATGGATTGTCGAAGGCCAATATGCCGGGTGAGATTTTGTTAATCCTTCACTAGTTTATTTGATTCCCAAGTTGATTTTAAATCTAGTACTTTAATAATGTTTATTAATTCTTTTGATGTATAGTTACACAAGGACGTACTCTAACAAAATGACTTTTGCTACCGTAAAGGTATGAACTTTTTTTTTACTTTAATTTTTTAATTTATATTTAAATTTTTTAGTTAAGATTGTGCGTAATATATCCACTCAAAATGGGGTCTAAGCAGTGACATAGTATATTATGGGCCAAAGGGGTGAGCTCCCCTTAATATCAACACATTTTCTATTTTATATGTGTTTTTTTTGTTAAAAGTTATAGAATTTCAATTTTTGGCCCCTCTTCAACCGTTAACTTTATTATATATAGGAGTTGGTTCAATACATTTAATAATACTAATATTTTAATACATGAATTTTGGGATTTAAAAGAACATGGGGTATTTGATTTATATGTATATTACTTTATATTTTTATTCGGATATCAACTATATTTTAATATTATTTTGAGTTGCAAAAAGAAGATTGATGTCGAGCTTCGTCCTTGGGTCTAAGATGGATAAGTGGTGGGTATGGGTGCTCTCCTCAACTTGAATATTTATATTTAATTAAAAAAATGACATAGAAACATAGATATTAAACTGCTTTAATCCAAATAATCGTAATTTACAAGTTGTGCCTCTTTTATAATATTATTGTAGATTAGTGGTGAGTTCCTTTATGAGTATTTGAGTTTTGGTAATACACCATCACAAAAAAAAAATGTTTAGAAAAATTATCATAATAGTGATGACCAATCCTAATAGTGTAATACATTTTCAACATGTGTCAATAGTTATTATGGTTATGGAGGATTCAAGGCATTCAAAGACGCACCCACTGAAATATCACATTATATATATTTCAAATATTTTCGACACATGCTAAGCTTACGAGACCACTAAAAGGATAATATTAAGATTTTCTCGTACTAACCAATGATTTTTCTTCCCCAAAAAGAATCTTAATTCATTACCACAAAATGCATGCAGGTTTTTGTATGTGTGTCCCCCTACACACACACAACACAAATTATAAAGAAGGTTCGTGTGTGTGTACACACATACACGATACACATATTTATAGTGTGTGGTTGATCACTTTAAAATGTGCCAAAATTATAAGTATGACATCTTGACAATATATTTTTAAAAAAATGACATAAAACGTCAACACAATAGTGAATACTCATCTATAGTAACTAGTTATTACCTAGATTTTGACATCAATTGCCTGCCCTTGCATTTTTTATAATTACCTCCAATATCAATTTTCATAGTTTTAAAGTTCACATTGTTCCCTCTATTTTTGATAGTTATATCATTATTAGTTTACACAAAATCATGCCGAAAAATAGTCAATATCATTATTGTACATTTTTTTGAACAATCACACTTTTATAAAAAAGCCAAAAAAATACTAAAATTCTTGTTCCTTGTTACCAATTTTTTGTTTCACAATAGAATACGATATATCACAAATCATAACTTTTCTCTTAGTTGTAATAGTTTGTTTGTGTTAAGTCTCTCGGTTCATAATTCATTTCTTATATTATTTATGGATCATTCAATCTATACCTACTGATTTGTGATTTCTCTCGATTTAAGATTCATTTATCTTATTAATCCTCAGTCATGTAATCAATACTTGCGAACTCTTGATTTACAGGGGGCAGGCCATACAGCACCAGAATACAAGCCTGCAGAATGTTATGCTATGTTCAATAGATGGTTATTAGAGGAACCTTTATAAAACTACGTTTTGAGCATGTACTATGACGGAAATTATATTAATAAAAATATTTGTTTGTATATGAATTGTTGTGCATTTTGACAACTCAAACTTCATCATATTATATTATCCCTATCATTAGAATTGAACTGGTGCACAACATCTCTAATCATACTCTCACAGTGTAAACATTATCAACTTACAACAATTTAATATTATTTATTTTCTCTTTCATCCATGTCAAATGTGAAACTCTGTGCTACAATTAACACAAGTTAACAACTCGTATTTGTTGATAACTTATGAAATCAAACGGGGGGAAATTAACTGACAAAAAAAAACAGGGGGGAAATTAAGCACAAAGACTTGGCATCATGTGCTAAAAATACTATCGATGACAACAATGATAGTGGATGTATATTTTTATTAATAGGACGAAAAAATATTCAATTTTAATGATATAAATATCATTTGAATTTATAACATTAAAGGGAAACTAAATGATTCGTTGAGATTTTGAGTTACGAAATCGAATCGTAGAGATTTGAGTTACAAAATTGGGAGCTGGGATCCTAGAGTGGCCCGATAACAATTTCTAAATAGAAAATGTTTTATATATAATATTTGATTGAAAAAAATATGATGTGTCATGTATTTATTTTGTAAAATTTATACCTATATCTAAGTAATAAAATTTTATAAATATTATATATATATATATATATATATATATATATATATATATATATATATATATATATATATTTATGAGAAAAAAGGAGGTGAAATTAACCTCATTTAAACTAATTACTTACATGAAGTTAAACGACAACCGCATATGTCATTAACCCTCCTTTTATTGCCAAAACTAAAAATACCTCTGTACGTTGCATCTCCATACATCAAGTAAATCAATTTTTGTTTCTCTTTGTAACATTATCAATCTAGAAAGGTCCTTCAGCAAATTTCAGGATGTCACCAATAATCTCTGCATGAACAGATGCCTAGATGCCATCGGTAAAGTGGTGGAATTAGCTTCCATCTCTCCAACGTCAGAACTATTTCCCTTCCAAAAAGTTTGAAAACATATTTGCCAAATTCATGGCAATCACCGCAAGCTCTTAAATTTTTGTTAATTTTTATTGGAGTACATATACTGTTATAATTTTAATATACATGATTTCCCCGCCTGAGCTGTTATCGTTGTTTCCTAGATTTGGCGGTGATTAGTATGTTCATGGGTGCGGCATCGCCGTATCTGAGGAGAAGCAGAAGAAGATGCGTTGTGTGTATTGTATATGTATATATAGCTCTTGCAGTAAAACTATTCTTGTTTTAATTATTAGAAAAGGCAGGCAACTGATTCTGTGATATAAAACGTTGGATATAATGTCGTTTCACCTCATATAAGCCCCATGCTATATAAGGTTAATCTCACCTCCTTTTTACTCTATATATATATTAACAAAATTATTTTCATATAAAAGACAATGATGTTTGATGCATAAGACGAATTAAATGCTAGTAAATTTATAAATGAGTAAGGAATCGAATTCGAAACCAGGGTCAGAGTTAATTAATTTGTTTCGAAGAGCGATTTTGAACGTGTTTACTTATAATGGATTAATGGTACACACACACACACACAAACACACACAATTTTTTATTATATGGATTGTGTATAAAAGAATAGATATATATCTCAAGACAAAATAAAAATATAATATAATAAGTCTTGAAATTAAATCACGTTTGTCAGTAATATATTTGATAATATGTTCGCGGGACAAGAATATAATCAATATATATATATATATATATATATATATATATATATATATATATATATATATATATATATATATATGAGGAGGATCCTGAGAGAACCCACTAATCAAGAGAACCGAGAGAACCATTCTATCTACCGTTGATTACATATCTCAATTCAATCATATCTCATAGTCAAATCTTTTATAAATTCTATCATATCTAATGCGTATGGGGTATTTTTGTACAAACAAAATAAAAGAAATCAATGACACCTTATTACTATATTTATTGAGATTCTTGTTTAATGCTTTAATATCTTTGATTTAATGCTTCTATATCTTCTTTATTTTTTTTTCAATTGAAATATGGAAGTTATGTCCAATGCTCCATATTTTTCACATTCTTCTCTTAATTGAAATATGGATAGTAAAATATTCATTCGTAAAATATTTTCGTTATTTACCATTTCCATATTCCATAAAAGATTTAAAATATTAGAAGACTTTGTAGAAAATATTTGGAGATATTTTGTATAATATTTTCTTTATTTATTATTTTACTAAGATTCTTTTAAGTATTTTATCAGTATTTATTGAGATTCTCATTTAATGCTTTCATATCTTCCATATCTTTGATTTAATACTTCTATATCTTCTGTATTTTTTCTCGGTTAAAATATTAAAGTTATAAATAATGCTCCATACGGAATCTTAATAAAATATTTTCAATACTTACTATTTCCAGATTCCGTAAAAGGTTTAAAATATTAAAAGACTTTGCAAAAAATATTTATAGATATTTAGATCAATATGTAGAAATATTACTTACGAAATCTATTATAGCGCACACTCAAAATCTAGATTCCTTAAAATATTCACTTACAATGTGCTCTTTAAATATACGTAATTGAATATTCGATAGAATCTCAACACAATATAATCAAATTCTAAGAAATAAAGTTAATGACGCTTGAAATTATAAGTGAATATTTAATAAAATCTTATTAATGTATATATTATTAAAATTCTTTAAAGTTTTTAGTTAAGGATTTAGTTAAGATTCTAGTAAAATTTTATTGAAACTCTACTAAGTGTTATATTGATAGTATTAAAATTCTATTAAGTGTTTCACTGATAATTCTACTATTTTAATATTAAATATATTTTTTAGATTTTAATTTCTAAATATATTTCTAGAAATGTTAATGTTAATGAAGATTCTACAATTCTTAAATCATTTAGTGATATGTCAATGAAGATTCCACAAATTAATGCATCAAAATTTCTATATAATGAATGATTTTTAATATAATGTATTAGAGATTTTTTAATAATTTTATTAATATTCTAATAAGAGTTCTATTAACAATATAAAATTTATTATAACTTTTTTTAATTATATGATTAAGTTTTTAATAAACTTTAAGATTCTACTAAAAAATTTATTAAGTGTTTCGTTAGTCGATCATATATAATATATGATTGTCTTATATATATATATTTAAATAATGTGAAATTTAATTTAAAATAATTTAAAAATATTAAAGATCTACTCCAGAATACAACTATTCTTATATATATACACGAAATTAATATGTGTATCAACTTACGTTTTTATTGATAGATTGAGTTCTGAGAAATGCCAAAAATAAAAAATATGTTAAAAATATAAGATTTGGATTCCAGATTCTGTAATAATCTATAAATGGTATTATTTGATTGGCTGAAAAAAAGATGCAAGATGCCATATTTAAAAGATTTGAAAATAATAACACTTTTCTTGTGTTCCAAAATGCTCCTGGTCAGTAGATTTTTTAAGATATTCTGATTGAAATAATAAAAAGGCAATATATAAATGTTATCCAAAAATCAACGGCTCTAAGGAGAGTTCTCTCGGTTCTCTTGATAGTGAGGTTCTCCCTCGAACCTTACTCATATATGAGGAGGATCCTGAGAGAACCCACTAATCAAGAGAACCGAGAGAACCATTCTATCTACCGTTGATTACATATCTCAATTCAATCATATCTCATAGTCAAATCTTTTATAAATTCTATCATATCTAATGCGTATGGGGTATTTTTGTACAAACAAAATAAAAGAAATCAATGACACCTTATTACTATATTTATTGAGATTCTTGTTTAATGCTTTAATATCTTTGATTTAATGCTTCTATATCTTCTTTATTTTTTTTTCAATTGAAATATGGAAGTTATGTCCAATGCTCCATATTTTTCACATTCTTCTCTTAATTGAAATATGGATAGTAAAATATTCATTCGTAAAATATTTTCGTTATTTACCATTTCCATATTCCATAAAAGATTTAAAATATTAGAAGACTTTGTAGAAAATATTTGGAGATATTTTGTATAATATTTTCTTTATTTATTATTTTACTAAGATTCTTTTAAGTATTTTATCAGTATTTATTGAGATTCTCATTTAATGCTTTCATATCTTCCATATCTTTGATTTAATACTTCTATATCTTCTGTATTTTTTCTCGGTTAAAATATTAAAGTTATAAATAATGCTCCATACGGAATCTTAATAAAATATTTTCAATACTTACTATTTCCAGATTCCGTAAAAGGTTTAAAATATTAAAAGACTTTGCAAAAAATATTTATAGATATTTAGATCAATATGTAGAAATATTACTTACGAAATCTATTATAGCGCACACTCAAAATCTAGATTCCTTAAAATATTCACTTACAATGTGCTCTTTAAATATACGTAATTGAATATTCGATAGAATCTCAACACAATATAATCAAATTCTAAGAAATAAAGTTAATGACGCTTGAAATTATAAGTGAATATTTAATAAAATCTTATTAATGTATATATTATTAAAATTCTTTAAAGTTTTTAGTTAAGGATTTAGTTAAGATTCTAGTAAAATTTTATTGAAACTCTACTAAGTGTTATATTGATAGTATTAAAATTCTATTAAGTGTTTCACTGATAATTCTACTATTTTAATATTAAATATATTTTTTAGATTTTAATTTCTAAATATATTTCTAGAAATGTTAATGTTAATGAAGATTCTACAATTCTTAAATCATTTAGTGATATGTCAATGAAGATTCCACAAATTAATGCATCAAAATTTCTATATAATGAATGATTTTTAATATAATGTATTAGAGATTTTTTAATAATTTTATTAATATTCTAATAAGAGTTCTATTAACAATATAAAATTTATTATAACTTTTTTTAATTATATGATTAAGTTTTTAATAAACTTTAAGATTCTACTAAAAAATTTATTAAGTGTTTCGTTAGTCGATCATATATAATATATGATTGTCTTATATATATATATTTAAATAATGTGAAATTTAATTTAAAATAATTTAAAAATATTAAAGATCTACTCCAGAATACAACTATTCTTATATATATACACGAAATTAATATGTGTATCAACTTACGTTTTTATTGATAGATTGAGTTCTGAGAAATGCCAAAAATAAAAAATATGTTAAAAATATAAGATTTGGATTCCAGATTCTGTAATAATCTATAAATGGTATTATTTGATTGGCTGAAAAAAAGATGCAAGATGCCATATTTAAAAGATTTGAAAATAATAACACTTTTCTTGTGTTCCAAAATGCTCCTGGTCAGTAGATTTTTTAAGATATTCTGATTGAAATAATAAAAAGGCAATATATAAATGTTATCCAAAAATCAACGGCTCTAAGGAGAGTTCTCTCGGTTCTCTTGATAGTGAGGTTCTCCCTCGAACCTTACTCATATATATATATATATATATATATATATATATATATATATATATATATATATATATATATAAAGGAGGATGCAGAGCGTCTCCAGAATTGTTCGATTCAGTTTTCTAATTTTTATTATATTTCGGATAGAAAATATAATTATAATTCAAAAAATGAGGTTTAAGAATTCTAAAAGTAATATAACTCTTTTCTTATCGGATTCTAAAGCTAATAATACTCTAGAATCTAGAATATATCTATACTATACTATAATAAGCCAACATGGGTATAATTTGTAATCCAAGGTTTTAGTTATATTTTTTGATTTGGCACTCTCCTTTTGGTACTACAAGTTTACAAATGTGGAGTCTATTAGTATTAGAATGTTAAACAGTTTCAAATCCTAAAAACACTCATAACAATCCATTATCATATAATATTTTATTAAAAAAATTATAATGATGTTATAAATAAAATTATAAATATACAATTTTGAATATCTTCTTTTAACAAGAACCTTCATATAACTCTTTTTAACTTTAACGTGTTCTATCTCAATATAAACACGAACCATTATATAACCCTTTCTAACTCTAATCTTAAAAGTTACTGTTGTCAAAAAACCAAAATTACAAAATTATGTTGAAATTCGATTGATTTACTAAATCTTTCAAAGGTATTACACGATCGGCTATGTTCGGAAAAGATTTGAATTTTCTGATTTTTTTTATTTTTAAATTTACGTTACTAAATCCGGATTAAATGTACTAAAATCCTGTGTGTGTATTAGAGTTTGTCTATTTTCAAGTAATCGGGTGAAAATATATTCAGTTGAATAATATAATTTAATTAAAATTCAATCCGTTAATACCAAAATACTAATAAAATGATGTTAAAATTTAAATAATAAATTACGAACTATATACCCGCCCGTGCTTCGCACGGGTTAAAGGCTAGTATATATATATAAATAATTATATCACATAAATTTGTATCTAACATGTTATTTTTGTTCACGGCAACTCGAAATACGTACAATTTTTATTTTCGATTTAGTCTTATAATTTTTTTTAAATTTCGAATAGAAAATAAAGGATTGTAAAGATAATAATCATTATAAAACTAATAGCAAAAAAATTAGAACTATAAAAGAATAATATTTTTTAACTAATAGGAATCATATATTGATTTTATGAAAATGTTTTAAACTAACAATCACAGATAAAATAGAATTTATATTTAAGATTTGTAAGGTAATACATACAATTTTTATTTTCGATTTAGTCTTATAATTTTCTTACATTTTGAATAGAAAATAAAAAATTGTAAAGATAATAATCATTAAAAAAAACTAATAGCAAAAAAATTAGAACCATAAAATAATAATAATTTTTAACTAATAAATAGGAATCATAAATTAAAAATAATTAATAAAATAAAATAAGATATAAAATAGGAATCATATATTGATTTTATGATAATGTAAATAATTCTTGATTAGTATTGTGTTTGACGGGTACGGGAGGCGGCCCAAACTAATTTTTATCTAAATAGTAATAATTTTTCTATTAGTATTATGTTTGACGGGAAAGTGGCTAAAATAATTTATTATCTATGTTATAATATATTTTTTTGTTAAAACGGGACCACAGTTCAATTTTTTTTATCCAATTATAATCTTTAATTTTACCATAATTAGAATAATTTTTATTTGTATTGTGTTTGACAGTAAAGAGACTGAAACTAATATCTAAATTATAATGTTTTGTTATTAGTATTGTGTTTGACAAGAGAGCGGCTCAAATTAATTTTGATATAAATTATAATATTTAATTTTATCATAAAAATAATAATTACGGATTAATATTGTCTTTGACGGAAGGGCGGTTCGAACTAAATTTTATTATTAGTATTGTCTTTGACAGGATGACAACTTAAACAAATTTTTATACTAATTATATTTTTAATTAATGATATGTTTAACTAGAGGATGACTCAAACTAATTTTGATGTTATTATAATATTAATTCCTATCAAAATTTATAACACCGCCGCGAAACGCGGCTTTATTCACTAGTATAGTTATATAGGCAATTGCTCAAATAGAAACCACTAAAATAAAAACTAAAATGGAAACCAAGAGAAACTATACCTAAATGACCACACCCATCACCCACCTAGGGCCCACCCTCACCCCCACTCAATCCACCCCGGGCCCGCTAGGGCCTTGCCAAGGCTCCTCCCGGGCCCTTGACAGGCTCCAGACAGTGTTAAAGAGCCAAACCTTGGCCCCACCATGGTCTAACTAGGACCCGACCCGGTCCTATTAGGCCCCACTTAGACCCCGTCTAGACCCATCTCGGGGTCCATCCCCGGTCCAAAAAATCGCATCATTCTACTTAATCGCATTGGTTTCTATTTAATTTCTATTCCATTAGTTTCTATTGGAGTATGACCCTGTATATATAACATGACTGTTGCTAAGAAAAGAATGTTTGAAAATTAACAGTTAACTGTTATCAGATTGAATTAGATATTTTAACTAATTGATTGAAGGAGATGTTTTGATTAGCAGTTTTTTTATAAAATTATTTGAAAATTAATTTTTTAACCCAAATTTTTATTTCAATCCGCTAACCAGACATTAATATTAACAGATTAAAACGGCCAAAATGTTCCGGAAACACTTAGTAACTCTAATTTTATCTCAACCTGTAAATAATCCCTGAAACTACTACTTTTAATAACGAAAAACTTGGCAGGAAAACAAGATTTAGCTGTTTGTTTTTGGCAGTCACCTCTTCAATTTCTCCAGCGTGGAGTAGAAATGGAGTACGCAAACAAAGTAATTGGGTTTGTGAACAAAGCAGCGAGCAACAACACAGTCATCAACAGCTTTCTGGGCTTTGCATTTGTAGCCCTGAGTGTCAGATCATTTAACCAACAGAAAACTATTGAAACCCTAGAGACCCAGAAAGAATCTTTGCTCAAATCTAATAAGGCCATTAAGAAGACCATCTGGGAGTGGAAACAGCAGCTTTATGCTCAGCCTCAGGGGGGTTTTGCTCTTCCTGTTGATAAGATTAAGCCCATTTTTGGTGATGCCCCCACACCCGCTGCTCCCCCAGGTATAATTTGATGATTATCATGTGTGTTTGATGTTTTGTATGAATGTTGTGATTGTGGTTGGATATTGGGCGCGGATAGTTGAAACCCTTTTAAGGGTTTTTGTGATTTTGGGTTCTCGAAATATTGCTGAATTTCTTTTGATTTGTAGTTGAAATGTTTTTTTTTTTTAATAAGACTGTAATCGCGGGATATCTGATAGACTAGGGATTATTCGGTTAGCCAATGTGTGTTCTTGTAGGGTACTTGCACAAACCCAGCTTATTTCCCCCCTGTAAATCATACTCGAAATTGGTGTTAATTACTTAAGTTAGAGCAAGTTTTGATGTTTATTAGCTAAAATATTTGATGCTTGTGTTGGCTACTACTAAAATTAATGTTCTAGCTTATTCTTGTGTTTTAGTCTTTGTACATGACATCAAATGAATGTTTGTAATGTCTTTACATTTGTTGTATCCCCCACATTCGAAGACCCATGTTATGGTGTTAGTTGAAATTGAGTTTCTCTGTGCTATGCACCCGAAACCCCATATTTTGATATAGTTGAAATTGGTAATAACTCACTAAGAAAAGTTTTAGTGAAACCTTTGAAGTGTATTTTCTGTTAGCTATAAACTACATACATCATCTTACAAAATACGGCAGCAGGCAATTCACCTATAAAAAGTGTTTCAGACTTGTCATAATCTCAAATGCTGCTTTGGACATCTACAAGTCTTTCAGTTAGCCAATTTATCATTAGTTCTGAAGAGGAGAGGATGTACACCTTATGCAACTTGGATCCAGGTCTCTTTAAGAGAGGTCATTCAATAATGTAGTTTCTTTTGTTATGTATTTTAGTTTTTGCTTTGAGAAAGGTTTTGTAGACAACCATGAAGTTTTGTATTAGAGCAGAGTAACTACATTAGCAGAGAGCAAGGCTGTCAATGTCCACACTATCCTTCCCCTTGGATTTTGGTAATTCATTTATGAATTCTATGGCCAGACTATGAGTATGATTTCGCATAAGCTGTAATAATCATAAAAAACACATCTTACCAATTTAAGCACAGTAGCCAACATTTTGTAGTATAGAAAAACACAGCTGTAATCTTTTAAGTTGGCGAATAACTAGTTGCTTCGCATATGTACAGTTAGTTGTAATCTTTTATTTTTATTTAAATTTCCATTTTCACGTGCAAAATTTTATTTTATTTTTACTTTACCTAATGAAATTCTTTCCTTATGATTGTCCATACTCCACTTTCTTATATGTAAATATTATTCTTTGCTTAGAATACTGATATTTACCACTATTTGATGGGAATGCATATTTCCTTATATCCTACAGGCAGCTCCTAATTGTTTCTGTTATTTTTACCTGCAGCTGGAAGTCCCGTCAATATAGAGAGTGGATCACCCCAAAAGAAGATATTGATATAAAGTCCTTTTTCTTTAAGATATTCCTGATGAGATCTCATTAGAGAAATTGACATTAGAACTTGAAAAATATATTTAGATTTAATAAGTTTATGTATTAACTTTGACTCTAATACGATTCTCTTCTTTGCTTATTTACAGTATTGATATTGATATTTACCTCAGTTCATATAGCAATATATAAATCCATATATCCAGCAGGTAATTTTGTTCCGGAGATTGCTACTAAAATAATGAGTGCTCACCCTTTGAAGATGGTATTTTAGTACTATTTTTCTTTTTGGTAGATTATACATTTAAGCCTACCTATACATATTAGTCTGCCAAAAGACGATCTTGTTCGAAATTGCATTGAAACCAGCTGGCTGTGAATTTTAATACCCGGATTTCCGTTTGCACTAAAAGTTAAGATAAAACCATTTTGCCTCGTCTCTCCCTAATCGATAACAAATTTCGAGTGATCAAAATCTACCTTGGGTCTATGCATTTGAGCTGGGTTGATCGATAACAATTTCTAGTGATCAAAATCTACATTGGGTCTATACATTTGAGCTGGGTTGTGAGTCTTGTGACAGTTGAGTGTTACCAGTAACTTAAAAGAGTAAGATAGCAGATGTCAACTCGTTTACATAACTCTCCTGAACCTTTCAAGGGTGGAGAAATACAAGCGAAAAGTAATACATTTTCTCCCTTGATTCTAGGCTAACAAAAACTAAAGGGGAATTACTTTCATTAGTGTGTTTAAAGGAAAACATGTTATCTACTGTTAAATTAGAATCTTAGCCAAAAGTACTAAGTATTGTATGTTCAAGCTTAACAATGCAATCATTAGAATACAAAAATACATCAATTAAAGTACATTTTCATATTTGGATCAGATATTCAGATTCGGTCTTAGACGCACATAAAACTGATCTGAAACCAAATACAGCAAACTTACAACAATTAAATTATTGTATACATAACAACTTCTGCTCTCTATCTGTAGTGATATTTTACTAGTTCTATTGTGGCGAATTTCCCAGATTTTACTAATGTAGATAGGACGACACCAATGGTGAGATGATTAAGGTTTACGAGCAAAAAGCTCACAGGTACAAACATCATCAAGAGAAACAGCGGACTTTCCCGCTCCTAAGACGGGGACCAAGCTAAAAATGGGCTTCTCCTTGATGTTAATCCTTGGACTTGATTCTGCAAGCTCATTAAATGCACCCATGAAGACTTGTGATAAAATATCATGGGACATATTGAGGCTTGTGGGAAAATATAGCCTCAAATACTGCAAAAGGAGAAAAATGAAGATATGAGAAGTTGAATACCAATGAATATCCAAAGAACTATTGCTTCCAAATTATTGAGTGACTGCACTCTTGACATGACTGTTTTACAAATGAAAGGGCAAATGGAACAAAAAAAATGCATATTCTGAATTAATAAAGAGATGTGAGGAGTCTGCAACAATACTTGCCATGTTCGAGGAACATTATCTCAATTTCAGACATATTTATTTTATATAAAAAGAACAGCAAAGGGTGCAAGTTTTGAACTATAAACTCTGCAGCTACATTATTTTTCAGCATTTATCCATGCAATTGACAATTTAAAGCTTTCCCTCCATGACACATAATTTCCATTTTTTTGATTGACAAAAGGCCAAACGATTTTCACAAATCTGAACAGAACTTGTTTTATAATACATCAGACATCAGTGGAAATAAAATCATAAATGTAACTCATATATATATTATACAAATTCACAAGGCTCCAAAGAAAGGTGCATACCATTACATCGTCCCAAGAGAAATGGTTCATCAAAAGAGTTTTATCGAGACGATAAAGGCAAAACCTTGCAATTATTTCCAGCTGTCGCACACTGATACAACATTGCTGGCCTATGCCATCATGAACAGCATCTGTAGCACTGCTGGAACATATCTTCACAACGAGTTCATCAGTAACAGAGAGAACAACTGCACATATTTTCCCAGGAACAATACAATTCTGAATGCCAAAGTCATGCCAATCATTATTCTGAAATCCCCAATAATTTTGAGTCACTTCTAATGAGATGTCATCTGGTACGATTTCATCAGTCACAACTTCCTCAGGTTCAGCACTATCAGCAACATAAAGCATAGGCTTCACTTCCACAAAGGCTCTAGTTGCCACAAGAATATAGCAATAGAAAATAAGCACCAGGGAGCAAAAATAGGGGCTTATGAGATATTATTTGCTAACATTATTATAGGTTATATAGTGTTAATTACCTAGCTAAAATAAACCTTGGCAAGACGTTCATAATCATATATGTCTTATGTTAAAATGCAGTGATGAAAAAGACCAAGGGAGCACATATAACACAAAGTTTTTCTTTTGAGTACATATACCAAAATCACTTGCGAACTAATACATAAAGATGCCCATTAATATATACAAGATAGAAGATTACCTTTTCGGCAGATCAGGTACAAGGACAAACAAAAAAATGGGATTCATCACTGTACATAACTTGCCAGTATTTAAGTTGTGTAACTTCATCCGATTGAGGTCCATATCCAGCTTTTCTTGTATTTTGATTCTATCTGATGTAGGTATAGCTGTTGAACAGTAGATGGTGAAGAGAATGGCAGAGGTAATTATTGAAGAAGTAAAGCAATTTGCTACCGCTTCACTGTTTTCCAGTGCTTTTCCAAGCTCAGCAGTAGCCCCTCCCTCACAGATTAACATTGTAGGTGGGTCAAGCCCCAATTGCCCAGCCATGTAAAGAATCTCCTTGTGCAAGGTTGCCTGAAGGTGAAATTTAGGAATAAATACTGCTTTACGTAATACTTTTTTGCCTGTGTTACAAATTGTGATTATTTCCTTAAAATACTCAGAAATGAGAAATATTACGTTGTGGCTGGTTTTCGTATCAGTACATGAAATATAAGATAGTTGTAGACTTTTTCACAGACAAGTACAAAGTATGTAGTTTGATTTCTTCAGAAGTTCTCTTTCCTTATATAATGTACTTACACTAACGCCTTACAACTTACATTGGCTGTGTATGCCGAACCCAGGACCAAGCCTATCCAGCTTGGCACTTATGCTAATTCGTTAATACTATTGTAACAGAGAGGCTACAAATTGTGCATAGAAAAAATAAATGCTTCACGGGAATCTCCTTGCGCAAGGTTGCCTGAAGGTGAAATTTAGGAATAAATACTGCTTTACATGATACTTTTTTGCCAGTGTTACAAATTGTGATTATTTCCTTAAAATAGTAAAATACTCGGAAATGAGAAATATTACGTTGTGGCTGGTTTTCGTATCAGTACATGAAATATAAGATAGTTGTAGACTTTTTCACAGACAAGTACAAAATATGTAGTTTGATTTCTTTAAAAGTTCTCTTTCCTTATATAATGTACTTACACTAACGCCTTACAACTTACATTGGCTGTGTATGCCGAACCCAGGACCAAGCCTATCCAGCTTGGCACTTATGCTAATTCGTTAATACTATTGTAACAGAGAGGCTACAAATTGTGCATAGAAAAATAAATGCTTCATGGGAATTGAGAAATATCGCTACAAAACACGAGGGTGTGATAACCTTTATAAGGTCATATTGCCCCTCAGCTCATTATGTAACATTATTATATAAATTACGAAAGGAAAGAGAACTCTCTAGGAGTCCAAGTCACAGCCATAACCTCTACACAGCTTCTGCTGCTTTAGAAAGACCTTACACTCTCTACAGGAACTTGTATGAATATTATAACTCGGGTGAAAAGTAAGGTCTTCTATAAGAATATAGTTACTGGACTTTTCGATTACCACAGATCACCACCAATTTCCTCACTAGTAAGACCTAAATAAAAGACTTGTTAATTTCTAAATAAAAAACTCCTGGCCATTACTCTCTTATATTTGGTGAATCTAGATCACCACCAATTTCCTCACTAGTAAGACCTACATAAAAGACTTGTTAATTTATAAATAAACCACTCCTGGCTATCACTCTCTTACATTTGGTGAATCTACCTGCCTTCAGAAGTAGAGCAATCCATTTCCTCACTCACTAGTCACTTCTTATACAAAGCTTCTGGAAACTTCATTATTAATTACAATACTGCTATTAATACTTGAGAAGAACCGAAGTGTAAAAAATAAATTACTAGGGCTAAGGGAATAGATAAGGAAATTCTAGCATGAAAGTTTTGAGATAGCTTCAGAGAGGGAGACAGTCCGCACTTCCTGTTAATTACCCTGTAATCTATCTGAAAATGGTACTTGAGTAGATGGCAGCTTATAACCCTCAAGACTTCTGTGGCTATTTTCGGGCACAGACGCGGGACAAACAACCAACTTACAAAATGATTAGTCCTCACTGCCTGGGCTCACAGCTTGCATGGAAGTACAAACACCTCGTGTCATATGCAGTTTAAGGATTTTAAAATAAACATAAACGGGAGGGGTTCTTTAAGGAAAATAATAAAAGCCAAAAAGAAGTTTGATATACGAACTGTACATCTCCACTAAGTCCCACTGGGCTATGTCTACAGAATGCACATTGTGCCACTCTCACAATATATTTTTAAGTACTTACAGATATTCCTCTCAGAAAATTTTTCTTTTTAAAAAAAAAAATGTTTGCAGGTTGTCATTTTAAGATTGAACATCTTAATTTCTTGTCTCTGTCATAGCAAGAAAAGTGAAATTACTATCAACATTTACAATCAAACAGTAGTACATGCAGCCTTAGTAAACAATCTAGTACAGAGATTACTTGTATACTTGTATAATTTTAGTTCCTCAAAACATAAAACCTCCTCAAGGATCCGTCTCGCCATTGTTATGTATAATATAGTCTGTGGCAACTAAATATGTTCTTAAACCATGACTACAAGCTAACATATAATACCCAACCCCATTAACAAGACCCCAAAAAAATCATAAAATACAGATATTAAGCAACAGTGATAATCTGAAGAAAGGTGTACAAAACAATCTTCAAGTTCTAGATATCCTCGAGTTGATAGAACTTTTAATCGAATCAGCAATCCTTTTGCAGGCTTCGACAAAGCCAGTGATCTGCTAAGAGGCCTAGCCTACCACACCTACTATACACTAGACCAACATCACCCGTGTTATCAGTAGGTTGCCTCATGTGATAATGACTTTAAACATGATTTGGCCTAAAGACGATTTCTTTAGCTAAGATTAGTTAATTGAAGCCACGACTATAACACACATTGCTGCACTTGCAAGCAGTATAATCAAATTTCACTGTTATTCGTGTTTAAAGCTTGATAAAGCCTGTAGTTATCTGAAGCTAAAAATACAACTCAGAATTCATATACACAACTTTCATTGAATGCATTACAGAATGACATAGAGCAAGCCGGAAGGGGAAAAAATCAGCATAGTAGCAGCAGGAACATGAATGAAGTGATAATTAAAATTACTTAGATGACAAGATGATGACTACTAACCTGACTATAGGGTCCTATGCAACTGGGAGCCCAGCAGGATATGCTTTGCACATGCAAAACCTTTTTGCATTGATTTTTTGCTACCAGAACTTCAACGTAGGCTGCCCCCAAACCAACTTGTGACAAAGGCAATTCAACTGTACTCCGTGATGGTACACCAGAGACACATTTCTCTTGGGTAATGAATTTAACATATGTTTCATTTGCAACTGAGAAATTATCCATATCATCAATGTACATATGTATATAGAGTACCTCGTTCCATGAGCAACCGATTTGCACAAGTTGTGATTCGATTCTCATTAGAACAATTTTCAAATCCTCTTGCAAATCTGCAAAATAAAGAAATTATTTACATTGTAATCTGAAAGCACTGGAGGGAGTACACAGGGTAAAAATACAAGATAACAAATCATATAAGAGAGTAAGCCGAAGTTTCACCATATAATAAACTTTACCTCCTAACGTTCCGTGCAAGTTTTGCAGCGAGCATGAAATTGAGTGCATATTATCATTTACCATTTCTGATATATTGAATGTACGATGCTCTTGTGTAACAGAATCAAAGATCTTATCAGTAACTCTACAGTCAGCATCCGAACTTTGTGTGCAGTCTCCTTGAACCTCGTATACTGAATCCACTGACTCGGGAGAGACACCATTGGCTCTGTTATAGCCCTCTGACTCATTTACTTGTTCTCCTTTTAACTTCTGTTCCACATGAAATCCTGAAGGGTGAAGGATCCCAACAGGAGCTATGGAATCTGAAGAGTGCAATACAATTTGATATTCATCTAGCAACAGCCTAGCATTCTGTAAAGAAGTACAGAAGTATTTGCATTAGATACTTTGAAACAGGCCCCAACCATTTCTATAAATAATAAGTATGATGAACAAAGTAAGCAACAAAAACTTCTGCAACAACTTTAATTTTTTAAAGTTAAAGACCACAACATTATAGCATCTAAGATACATTACTCTTTATAAGATAATAACCATCGATAAAATGCATGTATTAACAAAATACTTGATTGACCAAGAAAGAACAAAGATGCATGATTGCAACAACTAAATACTGCAGTTGAGGACTTAAAATGCATATAAACTGATACATTAGATAAAATTTCAAGAACTGGGCCAATTCACACTTTAAGGTGATATAATAGCAAGAGATAGTCCACCTACTTTAAAGAGGGGACAGTCAAGTGTTAGTGTTTCATACTCCCCTCCTTCACCACATACATTTATGCCATACAACCTATTGGAATAGTTGACCAAATGGGTTAATATGATCAACGAATTTCAAGCTGATAGTAAGTGAATAATCTACTTTACGACTTACTCTTTTAACTTATGTAGATGGGAGCTTAGCTCTGACAGTTCTTTGCCCAAGTGCTTTGACGGATTCAATCCGATGGCTGCAACCTAAACGATATAAAAAAATAATGCTCTAAACATAATCAAAAGAAAAGAAAGGAAGAGAGCAAAAATTGATTTTAAGTTCAAGACATATGATACATTTATGATCGACTTCTATCCATATTGTAACTTGCAATTACAATCTTGATTAAAAATTGAAGGTCAGCACCATAATACAAATTTTACTTTCTTTTTAGCAATCCTGTGTCTCCTGAAATGCAACGAGATGCCCAGTATACATTACATGTAGATATATCGTTCAATTTTTACCATTCACCATTGTAAGCAACATCAAAGTGACTACCCCACTACCCCAAAAAGAATATACATATATATAGATAGAGAATTTTCTATACAGTATCTTAAGTTTGCAGTGACAAAACAGTTAGATTTTTTTTTTCATTTTTTCCAGTCTACTTCTGAAGTTCTGATCATTAGTTGCTCAAAGTCACCATCTTTCTCTTTTGGACAATATTACTGATCAAGTGTAAAGACAAACGAAAGTAAGGACATTTAAAAACACGATCATAACAAAAAAATATCTTTATAATAAAAATTTGGATCTCAACTAAGCCTTTCAATATCAAAGCATATAGAACTTCTAATTTGAAACAAAGTGCTGTAAAATCGAAAATCTTAGCCAAGATATCTATCAACACTGGTTACTCTTTGCACAAAAGATACAACATAGATATGTCGAAGTAAACCTGTGTTCATACCTTTACAGTAATAGCAACAATCCCAGCTTTTATCTAGATGATCATACAAAAAAAACAGAATTAACAACAATGTTACGATGAGAAATATTCTACAAATAATACCCCATTTACCATCTCTTGAAGAAGCAAGGACTGATCTTCCTTCCATAAATATGCCAAAGAAATGAGTCCTAACCGTGAACATACACTTTCCACCCTTAGCCTTTGATAATCAGAAGCAATAGCACCTGAGGACACTCCTGTTATAGACGGTATCTGATGCTTAACTTCCTTTAACAAGATAAACATATCTTCTACCTCATCACCGACAGTCATATTGTAGCTAAGCTCATGATGCCTGTAAAGTTTACAATATGTAAGATTAATCTCTGAAATGAAAAAAAATAAACGTAATCTGGTATTGTGCTCACTCGTGTCAAGAAGTACAGGAAAATCAAAATCTGATAATTTTTTGTTAGGACTGAATTAAATCACCGGAAGAAACAAATGGACTGGTGGAACAAAATGGAGGCAGAATAAAGAAGTAGACAATGAATTTTCTTAATATTCCCTTATCCCTATGTATATGTATATAGTAAATACTAAAGCGTTGAATGACAAAGTAACAATACACCTAATTAATTTGTATTTCTTTTATCTCTAAAGCATAGGCGTTTTAATATTCCCTTATCCCTATGTATATGTATGCATTTACCTCTAAGTTAAGCAGAGATGGCAAAAGCATTGAGCTCTAGTTGGTTCAGGAACTCAAGTTAAGCTATTATGATGAATAAAATCTGTATATCAATTTCGGATGGGAACTATCATACAATATAATACAATTTTAGGGTCTCTGAAAGTTTTATTACCTTGTCACTGAAAATTTCACATATCAAATTTGAACCAATATTAGAAAACTGCACAGTAAATGTGGGTGCTTTCTACCGAGCAACTTAAAACAATATAAAATAAACTGTTGTCAAACAATAAAGTAAGGAATATCTAAACAGATACAAGATTGACTGAGCAATTCAACAGTATATAGAGATCGATAGATCATATATAATACTTGAAGTCTAGAATATTGACAGATGCTTTTGATGTGTAACCTGGAACATAGTTTTGCAATACAAATATAAAATTATCAATTTTACCAAATATATTTCCCCCTAGAGGGCTTGCCTTGTGGATCCCTGAATTTTTCTTCGAAATAAAGGGACTCCCATGCATTTAGAATAGCTGACAACTATTTGATGCCCAACCTGCAAATATTTTTAAGTCATCTACTACAAACTCCTTAATAATCAGACCAAAGTGAGGGAAAGAAGAATGATAAGTTTTGTTCCCAGTTTAATAATCATTACATCATGGGAAGTAGATATCCTGAGTTTAAATCCTGTCATATATTACCGCCTCTTTGGTACTCAAGCTTCAGGCAGAACAGTTTTGAATCAATTAAATCCAAAAAGGCCTATAATAACTCCTTTCTACAACTTGCACTAATTTAGACTAACATGTTGGTTTCAACTTAAAGTTACTTACCAAATCAGGACCTTCCAAATATACATCCTATGTCAAGACCTCCAGAGATTAAGCACACAAACTAGTGGAAATCTACATATTAACAACCTGACCTACTTTGTATATTCTAGTTTCCTGTACATCTATTCACTAAAATAAAAAATTAGGGTCTCTCGACAGTCTAATATTTGACTTTGTTTGACCAAATTTATATGAGACCACCATACAGTTGATGACAAATAAGGACTTAAATGTTAGATTAACTTTCGAAGTTAAAGGCTTGATATTTGCACCTATTGTAATTCAGCTTTCAAAATTGAAATTGCACCAACTGACTTTACAAATTGCATTTTTTTAGATAAATGAACTGTCGAACTCCAGTAGGAGGAGGCAAAGGAGATACGGGTAGGATACAGAGTAAGAGCAAGGCCAATGGTAATGTAAAAATTAGTGGCGCTATTGCTATTATTTAGCACTAAAAGTGGTTTTCGGTGCTAAAATATCACACTATATCCAATATTTTGTTCTATCTCCCTCTCTTTTTCACTCATTTCCCTCTCTTCTTCACTTTTTGGTGACGTGACAATTATAGAACACTATATTGAGCACTAAATATAGAACGAAGTATAGCATTGTCTTAATTTAGAACAAGGTTTAGCACGCCATTGAAATGGTGTTTTCTAGTTTATGTTCTATAATGTAGCTATAGCACAAGATATACATCACCATTGGCCTTGCTCTAACAGAGAAGCTCGTACATTAACGAAATAGTTTCACTACGGATTGTTTGTTTTATAGCAATGCTAATTGTGATATATGTGTGTGTGTGTGTGTGTGTGTAGAGGGGAAGGGGCATACAGTTTGATACATGTAGCTATCGAGTTCGTCGACAGAATCATCAGCAGGCATCAAATTGGCCAAAGCAACAATCTGTGAATACAACCAAGCATAGCACGTGAAAACATATTAAATTAACAAAAACATAACAATCATAGTTATGTAATGATACAAGTCACTAACCTCATGACCGTATTGAACGCATTTCATCATAGCAAAGCAGCTATCTTTGCCGCCGCTAATTAATCCAACTACTTTCATCTCTCTATCTATCTCCCTCTCTTCTCCTCTCTCTCTCTCTCTCTCTCTCCCTCTTTGTCTCCTCCTCTCTCTCCCTCTCCTCTCTTCCTCCCCCTCTCTCTCCTCCCCGCCTTTCTTTCTCTCTCTAATCCCTTCTGATGATTCTCTGCCCTCAATATCGTAGGTGATGGAATTTAGGAATTAGAAACAGAGTGACTGAGGTTAATAACTGGTGAAGCTCAACAAGTACAAAGCACTGCCTTAGGGTATACATACACGTTATATATCTATATGTATGTATATATTTCTATGTGCATTATTTTTATATTTCTTTTTATAAAAATGATTATAATTTAGATTGTTCGGTTCCTTTCAGAGAAATGGAATGAAATTAAGAGGGAGAGCAAAGAGCAAGAGAATAATGTCTAAATGTATTATCTATTTGATTTTGATTTAGAAATTAAATATAAAATTATTTGATTACTTTTCATATTTTAAATAATATCAAAAGATTCAAATATATTTATGTTTATAATAATATAATATATTTATAATTTCATATTCTATTAATTATTTTTTATTTCAAAAATATTTAACTTATTATTTTTAAGGGTCGTTTGGTGCGACTTAAGTAACGGGATGAAATTCAGAATGAGAAATGAAGAAAAAAGAAAAATGATACTCAACTGTATGATCAATTTTGTTTTGATGCGAAAAAGGAATGACTATCATAAGAGTCAAATATATTTATGTTTATAATATGAAACATTTAATTATTTAAAATTGTCTTTACTTTTTTAAAGGTCGAAATTATTTTTAATATAGAAAAACTAAACTAAAATTTATTTTTGATTTTCAAAAATAGTTTACATATTACTTTTAACATTAATGATTTTTGAAATAAATTATAAATGAAAATTTTATAAAACCAAGAAAGAGAAAATAAATAATCTAGTGGGAGAGCACGTAATGGATTATGAGGAATTTTGGATAAATCTAAAATCAAAAGAAGAGAAGGAAAATGAAAGTAAAAAGGAAGGGAAAATGATTGTTTCCCTTTTCTTCTATTAATTACTCCTAATTCAGAGGCCCTTTAATTTTAATAATTTCTAAAGTAAATTATAAATGAAAATAGAATAAAAATAAGTAAAGGAAAAAGAAATACGGGGGAATGAATTATGAGGAATGAGAGGGATGTGCGTAAATCTAAAATCAAAAAAAGGGAAAGAAAATGATACTACATTCCTACTTACAAAACAAACAACAAAGACATAAATATAAAAATACCAAAGCACCATGCCTACAAGTCTACAACGCATAAATATAAAAAGTAAATCAAATAAAATAAAAATAATAATATGTAATACTAAAGTTACACACGTTAATAATATGCAGGCAATATTCAGCTTGAATTTCAGGACAGCTATCACAAGGGCTTGAAGGCTAATATATTAAACCCTTAATCATACAAAAGGGCATCTCAAAATTAACAATAATCATCTGATAACAAAAAATTGTTGCTGTTTACATCATTCTTCTCAAAGGCAACAGACATGTATCTGGTATCACAATGTTTATTCAGGGAATTTGCGTCCAGAAAATAGATTCTGTAGCATAAAATTGGACTAATCTACCGCTAGCAAGAGTCCCTGAGGAATAGTAAAAAAACATTTGGCCAATTTATACGCTTCACAATATGTGATTGGGTGACCATAACCGTATATATCAAAAAGTGGGCAAGTATTGCTAAATAAATATTAGTCTTCAATTATAGTCGCTAAAAGTTCCACAAATGTCCCGCAGTCTTAAGTCATGATCCTTGAAGATCCACCCACAACACTCTCCATTCTTGCATACCAATCGCCGATTTGTGTATTCTCCACCATGTCAATACCGGATCTCAGGTAACGAATTGGTCTCAGAACCCCAAAGACAGCAAGATCAGCCAAATTAGGCTTGGTCCCCCCTTCAGCCAGCAAAAACACACAATAGGTAAGAAAAATTGGTATACAAGAAAGAAAAGATAGAAGAACACATGTGCACACAATAACAGTGTGCATATTTGATGCACCAAGTCAACATCGGGCAATACACACACACACCCACCGATGCAATTGTATATATTCCCTACTAATTGCATATAATATATACACAATATATAGTATATATTCTCAGCAGAGGGCTCCATTTCCATTACATCAAAGCTAAACTTAAACATAATGAAACTTTAAGGCTCTTTTATCCCGCACAGTATTCTCATGTCTTTTGTATGTTTAAACAATAAGAGTGTCAAGGTGCAGAAACCTACCAAGAAATTCACGACCATTCAGTGCATTCACCCACTGTTCAGCAGCTTCATATAGGGATGCACGTTCATCAGTAATGTTATACTTTTTCTTCAAATTCTTGGATACAAAATACATGGCAGCAGCACCCGCATATTTTACAGTGTATTTTTCAGTGAAGCTGAAATTTCCTATAGAAACAACCAGAATTGTGAGTAAGAATGTAAAGTAAGTATATAAATCATGCATATGCGTGTTGAAATTTAATATGTAGGCATCTGACTATAATGCATGCATATCATTGCTTTGAAGCTAGAAATAAATAAGTTTCAAGAGGCTGGTAATAACATATGACCAGCTAGTTATATGATCTATCAGCACTCGGCAGTGATTCCCCAACTCTAATTACTGAACAGACCAAAATCATTTTTTTTGGCAACAGAAAAAATTAAAGTTCATCTGTCAAGCACACATAAAAAAAATATGCAATAATTATAATGGATCCAAAACTTCCATTTACTTGCATTCTTTCTGATGAAACTGCCTTTTTTCGCTGGTAATATCTAAAAAACTACAAGCAAAACAATGATGATATAATTGTTACAAAGATCATATGTATGGAAGTAACAACAGTCGTACAGTTTTCTTACCATTGCTTGTAATGTAATCAAAGGATTCCAAAGCCTCTGAAGTAGTACGGTAGATGTTAGGTGATAGCATATGAACGAGATGATTATCTACCCAACTGAATCAACAAATTAATAAATCAGTTGATATCTTGTGAAGTGGTTCCATTAACATGGAACAAAAATTAGCACATACAATAAAATTTCATAGTGTCATAGCAATAGAATCCATCCAGTGGCAGAACCAGAAAAAGAAGGTGAAGAGGGGGCTATCTTTCATAATGAATTGTACATATCTACAAATGTACTTTCACCAAATCCATGAAATATAACAATATTAACTTAAACAAGTCAAAATAACTATTATGGATGATAATTATTCACTAGAAGCATTGAAATTTATAAAGTAACTCTCATATAATATATAAAAGAGCCCTACATATAATATACAAACATGTGAATGTGTACCAAACATAAAGTATTCAACCATAAATTTTAAGATACAAGGAAGTTTTCCAAATTTTTTATTTAGAAGCACGTGCCCATCTTTGGTGCTAAACGTATCTTTATAAATCTAACGGTGAGTATACATCTATTTACATTATAAGCTGATCGAAAATATTACAATGCATAAGAAAACATACCAAAATAGCTGATTTAATTTAAGAGAAGAGCTATTGACAATAATGTTGTGTTTGGTTGGGGAGAATGAAATGGAGTGGAATGACTAAACATAAATGAAAATAGTAGAGGTAGGAGGAAAGTTTTGAAAAAAAAATTGAGTGAGTGCAAAATTGTTATGAAGAGATTTAAGAAAAAAAATGAGAATAAGAAGAAATGGAGCATTCATTCTCGAACTGGGGATGTGATCTCTGGCATAGGATGTAAGGAATGGAATGGAGTAAGGAATGAAATTTATAAACATTTGCCCATTATACAGTGCAAATTTCATTCTATTGCCTTGCACGGGAACTACATGTGCGTATCTAAATTCTAAAGGTGGATATCCTACAAGTCACACCATAGGCTGAGAAAAAAAATATCATCTATACTAAACTACAATAAGCAAAGTAGTGAGCATAGGGATAATTTGGGATCGTCGTCGTTTGGTTGCATAATTTTTTTAATTCATGAATTACCTGTTTCTATGCATTATTTTTAAAATTAAAAAGAAAAAATATATAAATAATGAGAGACAAACTAGCGTGAATCTTCTTAACTCTAATGTCTCCTGCTCCTAGACAAACAGGATGTCATCATGTATTGTAGCTGATAAAAGATATATAATATTCTTTTTCTTATAAACGAAGAAATAAAAAAATATGTATTATATATAGTTAGTTAAAAAACAAGTACTCCTAAAAAGTAAAACTACCATAAAAAACATATATCAATATTAAAAAATACTTATAGATAAATGATAAAAATATATATTATTTCTACTGCCCATTTAATATATAAAAAGAAAGATATTGTAAAAGCTAAATCTTTAAAAAAAAACATAGTCAATCTGCCAATAATATTTATTCAAACTTCAATACATTATCATAGAATTTTTCATATAAAAAATAATATAATGACGTTAGAAATTAAATTATATATAATAAATTTTGAATTATATTATCACTAGTGCTTCGCCCAGATTTAAGGTTAGTTATATATTAAAACAAACGAGGTAGATAACCAGCAATTCGCACTATAGGCTGAGAAAAATCATTACATATAAAAACAGACCAAACCATCTGATTTAATTTAAGAGAAGAGCATTTGATTTGAAAACAACTAACTATACCTTCTCCACTGCTTCTCTTCATCATTATCCGGGACTTGTTCAGCAGATTTCTCAGAATTAATCATGCTATCCAACTTATCAATAATCGCTGCAATAGACAAATATGTCAGCTACTAGAATAATTATTAAATCATTGTTTCAACTTCCAGGAATGATGCTAAGAACCTGATGAATCATTCATCTGTTGACCATCCACCACTAAAATAGGCACCTTCTTATAGTCGGACCATTTGATTTCCTTTTTGCTAAGTGGATTCACTTCCACAATTTTGTAGGGCATATCATAGTAGTCCATGAAAGCTGAAAATTAAAGGGGTTGTGACTTTGTTATATATCATGTTACAATCGGACCAATTATAACGCAAAAAAGATCATGTTGCTTATATAATCCTAAGAAAAACAATCATACCAGATATGCTGATACTTTAGAACTTAGAAGATGATGCTTATTTCATGTAGTAAAGTAGCACAACTTACAATACTACACGTTCATACATATAAAAACACACCATTATAACTCTTATAAGCACAAGTGCTCAATAATCAATATCAATGTAGCTCATCTATATATGTATTTATATATATGTATGCAAGTATCATACATTCATACTCAACACTTTAACAAGTAAAATTTACGCTGGAAACCTTGTAACGTAAATATCAGAACCCGAAAACTATCAAATTAATAAATTTCACACATTGAATTAATATACAGTTGATTATAACAACTTAAACCTTGAAGTTTACACAAATGCCGCCTAGCATTAAACCCCAAAGCTTGCTTTCTTAAAAAAACTTAACCTCAATGTATTCAATAGTCCACAGTTCTGTTCGGCTGTGTATCAAGAATGAGAACATTTTGATACTAAAATCAATTAAATGTACTTGTAACAATATATCCATTTCAAAGAACAAAACAGGTTGCCTGCGAAAAAACATTATCTTACACTTAATCTAAACTTAATCATGTAAATATAACAAAACTAAAATTATAATCGATTCTTTATCGTAAACTAATCAAACTTGTAACTCACAAATTGAATCACACAGATAGTGATTTTCTATACCTTTAACTTTGTTACAGAACGGACAAGCTTCATACTGATACAACACAACCTCCTTCGGCATCTTCTCCGGCGACAAAGGCATCTCCTTCGCATAAACTTGCTCTTCAAGATACGATGCCACTCCGGCGCCGGCGATAATACCGCCGGAGACTGCAATTGACGGCTTAAGCCGATTCGTCGACGGAGGCGACACCTCCGGAGTGGCGGAGGAGGAGAGTAATCTGGCGGTGAGGAGGAGACGTGGACGGATGACGGCGGCGGAGTGACCGCCGGCGAGAAAAGAACGGGAGAGAGCGAGAGAGGCGAGATTGTAAGTAGCTCGATTCATTTTAGAGAGATTAGAAAGATCGGAGGTTTGTGTGTATGAGAGATTTGTTTGGTCGTTTCTTCCTCTAAAACCACAAGATTTATGAGTTATGCATCTCGCCTTCTTTTTCACCTTCCTGGTCAAGATTGTTGAAAATAATGAAATAATTGAATTTGTATAAGTCTATATCTGTGCTATTCAAATATTTTATATTTTAATATCAGTTAATTTAAAATGATTTGATGTTTCATTGGGTTCTTTTCATAACTATCTTACCTTTTAAATTTTTTAAAAAAATACCGTTACAAAATTTCAATATTTTAAAAATATTATTTTTATAAATTATTTACAAAAATACGATTTTCAACTTCTGCAACCTCATTTGTAACAACGCTTGCGACAGTTGCAAATGCAAATGAGAAATTAATTTGAAACTTTCATGACAAATACAACTTGTAACTTCTGCAATCTTGCAATCTGGTTTGCAACGCCATTTGCAACCGTTGCAAATAATTAGTAAAATGTTGGTATATTTATAGAAATTCTTTTATCAAATATGTTTTTAAATTTTAAAATATGATTTCATCATTGAGTCGACCATATTTTTTATTTAATTGTGCGATAAATTTTTAGTCTAATTCATTATGCTCTTCAATAATTTTCTTGAGATAAAAAAATAAGTTACGTGTTTTGCTTGAATATAAAAAAGTTCTAATTATAAATTTGAAAACAAGAATTGAACACGTTAGTTTAAAAATATTTGATAACTTAACTTTTATTTATTAAAAATTTAAATATTGAATGAAGCTTCTTCTTTTTTGCTTAACTCATCAATTCTATTTCTTCGTGATGAGTAAATACTAACACCAATCATAGTGAAAACATCAGACATTGTCTGTAGAGTCACACGGATATCCATCTAGAAATGCACATACATGTATAGTATAGAGTTTAGGTGATAATTTTTATTTTCAATAAAGATATTAAACCCTTAGCTCCTACTTTATTTCAGGTATTGTATACAAGAAAACAATTCCTCACGAGAACAGATTTCCTTATCAAATAAACTTACATACTCCTGTGCTCACATTGATTACAAAACATTTAATGAATTTTTTGATATAATAAAAAAACTTAAAGCGAATAGATTCCTTCTATGTGCTGCTATTATATCGGGAATTCATTTATTGTGGCCCCCTCAAAGAATAGACCGAAGATGCACAAAGATTTTGGTAATTTATAAGATCAGTGTCAGAACAACAAATAAAGTTAAGATAAGAGTTCATGTAAACGTTGCATATACCCTACTTTTTGTTGAGAAAAGGCCCCAAGAGTCACAATTTCAATACATAATGTCCTAAATGGCACTATCTAGGAAAAAGGCTCCCACTGGCACTTCAAAACCCAGATTTAAGTAGCGTTTCCTAAGATTCAATCAAACGCCACATGAGTGGACGTTTTGAACGAGAGAATCCACTTCCTCGTGTTTAGTTTTTAACTAAGCATAACCACCACCCAAAAAAAAATTTAAGGTAGAAATCTGTGGAGCCGCTGAAGTTAGAAACATTAGATTAACTCACGTTTTAGATAGTGAACGCAACATTAACCAACGTTTTGCTAGTTGAAAAAGCCCAGCCCACCAAAGTTGAATGCTGGATGATTGGAAAAAAAAACTGAAAACGCTAGGCGAACAAGCGTTTCTAGGGAGGAATTCAAAACGTGACACGCAATAACGTTTTGAAGTTATATTTGAGGCCATTTTTTCAGAACATGCTATTTGGGGCATTATTTATTGAAATAGTGACCGAGAGGGCCAACACCCCCTTTTGTTAGGGTCCAGAGAAACTTTTACATTTAAATTGTGAGAGTAAAACAGTTTGTAAACCACAAAGAAGTGAAACATGCAACTTCAAGTAGTTCTTCCTGTAATTTTTCTTTATCAGCTTTCCTTAAACAGCTCCCGGCCAATAATCATTCTTCTAATCTCGCTAGTTCCTGCTCCAATTTCGTATAATTTGGCGTCGCGAAGAAGACGCCCAGTATCATACTCGTTTACATATCCATTGCCACCTAAACACTGAATAGCCTGTAATATAAAATTCTAATAGATAAGCGATATATTATATACTCTCATCCCACAATCCACAAATCATTCAATAGTGCACTTAGCACTAGATGACCTTCCTTTTGTCATCAAATCTACAATGAAAAAGCTACTGCTATTTTCATAATAGTATATTAAGAAGAAAAATCATGACAAAGTATGATGGCTAGAAAATCTTCAATCTGTACCAGAAAGAAGCTAGAGACGGGATCACTTTATTAAAATTACGCATATCTGGAAAAATTATCCATCCCTAAAAAAAATAACAGTGCAGGAAGTGATTTAGCTAGCATCTACATTGGAAGCTCATACACTTCGCTCCAAATTCAGATATGTACTTTTGGAGAAATTCTTTTACTCTATATAGACATCCATGACATTATCTATATATTGTCTACCTTTGACCTTTAACCCAGTTGACTTTGAAAAGCTAGTGAATTTTTCAAATTTCATTATACTTCATAGTATTAATTGCAAGTATATCTTTAGTATCATTTGAAATAAAAAATGGATCTAACACCTGGATAACTCTGATCAGAGGAATACAAGAAGATTAATAAGTTAAGTAAATGATGACATCTAATCTGCCTGTACTTACCTGCAATGCGACTTGGGTGGCTCTCTCAGCTGCTGTGAGTATTACACCAGCACAATCCTGTAAATGTTTATATAGTTATTAGGAAGAGATAGTTGTAGACAATGAGATAACATGGAAAGGTTTGATACGTCAAGAGTACCTTTGGATCCGCTCTTCCATTGTCACAGTCCCTTGCGACTGAGTAAACATACGATCTGAAATAATGTAACAACAATCCAAAAAAAAAAAACTCAAAGTTATAATAGGTATGATGGTGTATATACATACATACATACATACATATATATATATATATATATATATATATATATATTATACTTATATATATATATTAGAGAGAAATAATCAGGCTGCCTTACCTTGAAGATTGTAAGGAAGTATACATGTCAGCAACTTTCCCCTGTTTTAAGGGTATTTTGCAAAAAGAAATATATTTCTATAAGCAAGTGGCGAATGATGGAATAAAGACAACTTGCAACTTGAATGAGAATGTTAAGCAACCTGTATAAACTGGAACTGTCCAATCGGGCTGCCAAACTGTTCTCTCTGCCGAACATACGGAATAACAATATCAAGGCATGCCTGCATGAGGCCCACTGGTCCAGCAGCCAGAACAAGCCTCTCCAAATCCAGCCCAGACATCATAACATAAACTCCTGCGGTAAAAAAAAAAAAAAGAAGAAGCACGACATGAAACAGAGATAACATTTTATTATAGTCTGACTGATGGTTACAGTATAAAGTTAAGTATGAACAAGTATATCACTTACTATATGCCAACCACATTCACAACAAGTTTTACTAAACAAATGCTAACTATCAACTAAGATTGTGGTGTTATATTCTAAAGGTCGACCAATTATATTAATCGACAATCAAAAATCCTTTCAGGTGCTGTCAAGAAGAGAGCAGAACTTAACCCTCGAAGAATAACAAAAAAACCTCTACTGAGTACTTGACCCTTTCAGTTTCACCTCTTTATAAGTATAATTTAATATAGAGTCTCTATCAAGTAAAAAGCAATAGCAGATATCCTGGAAAGACATAGCACGATTATCGATATCCAAATTCAGCTACAATTAGAGGACTATTAATCTTCAAAGTGTTTTATTCTCCTTTTAAAGGACGGGAGAACTAACATACAACATCATGATAAATTATATCCAATTTTTTTCATTTTGCATTTATAATTTATTTAAGTTTCTGTGAAACAAAAGCAACAATAAATTTATAGTTAACATAACAGTGATACCTTTTCCTTCCTGCCCAAGAATATTTTCTCTAGGGACAAAACAATTCTCGAACACAAGCTCGCATCTGAAAAACAGTTGAGAACTCATTTATCGAACAGTCTCCAGAGAAAGCAGAGTGATTTCTAGGTAATGATTTTTAGGGTCACATACGTGTCACTGCCTCGCATCCCAAGTTTGTCCAACTTCTGTGCAGTACTAAATCTGCATCATAATATAAAATGGTGAAATAACATGTCATAGTTCTCCATTATAAAAACTCATTCCCAGGGCATAAG
This sequence comes from Daucus carota subsp. sativus, assembly GCF_001625215.2. Lineage (NCBI taxonomy): Eukaryota > Viridiplantae > Streptophyta > Magnoliopsida > Apiales > Apiaceae > Daucus > Daucus carota. Next base: position 45,234,116 of record NC_030381.2, on the reverse strand, counting down.
GCTCCTACATTTGCCGGATGTGGGGAAGGCTTTCTCCATTTGCATGACCTTCCATTATAATATGTACGATGGCTTAAATGACTAATTCAATTTTTTTCACAAAGTCCCACAAAATTAGCATGTTCAGACACAGATATGCATGAAAAATCATAATGGAATCAGAATTTTTGTTAGGAATTTTTTCAAAGCTTAATTAAATGATACAAGTAATCTATATTTCCTACAATGCTTAGAGTGTAGAGAAACAATAACCAGAATAAGGCAAAGAAGGCAATTAGTTTTTGTGCCACCAAGGTCAGGTGCAATACCCAGGCATTCCCTTCTCGATAATGAATGCTGTAATTCCTTTTGACTTGGCAGCAATATCCGTTTTTGCATATACAACCTGATAACACACAAAAGACAAGTACCGACTAATAATAATGTGTGGGAGCAAGAAACTTAGTGATGCCTTAATTTAAACATAATAGCAATCTGCATGCATTTCAAACTATAGGCATTATATCAACTAACAGTGCAAAGTGTGTAATTACAATATATTTGACACAGTATTATACCAGTGTCTGAGCAGTTGGGCCATTCGTGCACCACATCTTGTTTCCATTCAAAATATAACCCCCATCAACACTATCAGCCTTGCATTTCATGCTAACAACATCCGAACCAGCTATATATACACAATTAAACATTAAGGTCCACAATACTTGAGCAATCTTGATCGGAACAGAATGCTAGTTAAACACAGAGCCAAATGGATTACCATTAGGTTCACTCATTGCAAGTGCTCCCACATGCTCTCCGCTGATAAGCTTTACCAAAAAGAGGTGGTTAATTAAGTTTCTAAAGAAAAAAAAATATTGTACAAAAAATTTGGGAAATTGGAAATCTACAGTCCCCTATATATGTTGATTATTAAAACGTATATCCTTAATAACATCTTGTTTTTCAAATTGTAATAATATTTCTAAAACGACCCATCCACAATCAGAATATAGTGTCATCACAATATCTTCTAAAGCTGAAAGTGACGTATCAACTAAAACAATATCTATATGTATCGACTGAGCATCCCAGGCTGTTTTCTAGCATTTAAGAGGAAAATTTAGTTGACAAAGAAGAAGTTTCTGGTCTAGTAACAGATACCTAATTTTCCAGCATATTTTTACTGAATAATTTGGAATTGATTTATAGTTGTAGATAAAAAGAACTTGGGGATCAACAATCTGTTCAATACTAAAGATCTTTTAAAAAAATGAGATTGAGGAGAAAAATGTATAAATGCTGATGGTATAGAACCTTAGGCAAGTATTTTTGCTTCTGTGTAGCGTTTCCATTCCTCACCTATACAGTCATCAGCTTTTAGTTAGAAATGCCAAGTAAACGGTGCACAAACGAGCAACATCAAAGCCTTGATTTTGATTATTACCAACTGATTAATGCACAGATTGGTATGTGCACCAAAGGAAAGGCCCACCGATCCAGAAGCTCGGCTAATTTCTTCCATTGCTATGCAATGATACAAATAACCAAGACCAAGTCCCCCATAATCCTCTGTATAGAGCAATAAATCAACTATTACTTAAAGATAGTGTAATTTACTAATTACTGAAGTTTATGACATCCTAATGAAGAAATACAAGTAACCCAAAAATAGTTTTTTTCCCTCATGATCAGGATCATAGGGAAAATCTGCAATGGCTTTTAGCTCAGTAACATCACAATTGTAATTAAGAACCTCTCAAATCTCATATAGTCTGCCACATTTTTTTCAACTTCACAGATGTTTCCTAATGAACGCAACAATGGCCATGATAGCACAAAGAGTCCCATAAGACATAAGGTGTTGAAATCAGGTCTCCTGAACATCAGAAGGTTACTTGTCCTCAAAATTTTAAAAGCCCGATAGCACGAAGGACAACAAAGAAAGCTTCATCTTACCTGGAGCAGTTATTCCAAGAAGATTAAAATCTCCCATTAGTTTCCATAAGTTGACCTCCTGACAAGATAAGATGCCATCAATATCTTTCGCAAATAAGAATTTTATAACTACCAAATAATACAAAGCACTACCTTCGGAAAAGAATTTGCTTTATCAATTTTTGATGCATGAGGTGCTATATTTTCTTGAGCAAACTGTGCAACGCTTTCCTTAAACTGTAAACATAGCAAAAAGAGGGGTATTAGGGCTGGCAGCAAATAAAGAAGGATATTGGAGACAAAAAAAGCATCCACCTCAAGGGTGTTAAATCAAAATAAACGTCTTTAGACATTATAGTCAGAAAAAATACAACAGCCATAGGGTGTTTACACACACATATATATGAAGGGGTTACAATAATGTCTTAGAAATTTAGGCTCCTTTTGGCATTGCTGTTACAGATAACAACAACAATTTTTTACTAAAAGCAAGTAAGTGAAAACTGTTTGTTAAATATAAAAGCACCTTTTAGCTCAAAAACTGAAAGCATGTCCATCATATTCTTGCAAAAAGCTGTTTTTCACCTTTTGAGGGAAGCTGTCATAGACTTTACTACCAAACCTCACCAAAAACATTATTTTTTATTATTGTAACTCAAAATATGCAATTATCAAAAAAATTACCAAACATATATCTGATATCTACAACACTTTTTTTACCAACACAACAGTTTTTAACAACTCTCCCAAACAGACCCTTAAAAGCCAAAGAAGATTATTCACAAGTCTATCAGATCATATTACGCATATGGTAACATTCAAGACAGCTGATATTTGCAAAGAAAGCATAAAAACAAATATTAATCTTTTACAGGCAAACATCAGGCTGAAGAGCTATTGCAGCAAAGTTAGGGTTGTCATGAGAGCCTAGTTGAGTCGAGTTCGAGTTCTTTATGATCAAGTTCAAGCTTTTTTTTATTGAGTCGAGACTAATAATAATCAAGCCTGAAATGTATGTTCAAGCTTGACTTGTGTAGTTTAGAAGTCGAGTTTGAGCCATTGAGGTATCTATTTATTAGGGATTAATCGACCAAAACATCTTATATACTTTTTCTGAAGTTGTAGTACTATAAATAATATTAGCATTATTTATTATACAACACACTCTTAAAGAAGAATTTATAATGAATACTAGCTAAACATGTAAATAAGTAAATATAAATTTATCACTTTTGAATTTTGAAATAAAAAACGAGCAAATAACTTCAAGAATTACTATTTAATGTTATTAATAATAGTGACTGAAATTTATCGCAGTGAATGCTTTCTTTTTGTAATTAAAAATCCTGATAGCTAAGCCCAATCTAAGTAAAGCCTCGTCTGTTCTTTTTACGGCTCCAGGGGACTTTACTTGACCCATTCACCGGTCTCCTGCACTGCTCAAGTAACTAAATAACTGTGCGACTCCGTATAAGGACCTCCTTCCCTTCTGCCTACTCTCCGTTGACACGGTTCTCAAAGCAGAGAAGGTTGGGCAGGAGGTACCACGAGCCCTCTGTCCCACACATCTATCCAGAAGCAAGTGTATTTCGCCGGTTCCACCGAATGCTCCTATCTCTCGGCAAAGATATACGGGAAATTTTTATATTATAAACTAATAGATTACTTCAGAGAAATGCAGATAAAAAAGAAGTCGGAACGTTACACAAAAATTTTCAAAATAAAAAGAAATAAATAAGTTTCAACGATGTTTTTATTTTAACTGAAGATCTCTTTTTTACCCTTCTTCATATCTATATATAGAAAAACATAAGAAATTAATAATTTATTATTAATTAAATAAATATATCATATTTCATAATTTCTCATTAGCCTTTATTAGTTTAATAATTTTAATTTTTAAATATATATAATAATCCAAATTAACTCTTAAGAAATATTTGTAATGATTGGCAGCCGAATTGTCTTATAAGGATTCATCACTTGAATCAGAGATTTTTCTAAACATTACTACACGTAACTACGTAAGCATGTAACTAATCAATTACTATTTAGTATTTTTTTAAAAATTTAATGAAACATTTTTAAGAAATTAAGAATGTAATACCAAATAATTAAAAATATAACCTGATTCGAGCCGAACCAAATTGAACTTCAAGTCGAGCTCAAAAAAACCTCAGCTCAAGCTCGAGTTTTTAATCGAGCCTGAAAATCTAATCCAACTCGAGTTCGACCCAAGTGGGTCCATCCAACCGAGCTTGAGTCGAGCTCAATCGGCCTTAAGCAAAAGATATGAAACTAGGTGTCACGAAATTGACAATCATGCAGTTCAAATATTTACAAAATAATAATAAAAAAAGCTATCTAATTAAGAACTCTGTTGGGCAAAAGTCTAGTATAACTACAACTTACTAACTTCTGTCGATGTCAACTAAAAGACATAAACAACACATATCTTAAACAAAATGAGAATTGACAAGAACTATCAAAAACAAGAAGAATATGAGTCCTTAAATTATTACGAAAATCCCCTTCCATCCGATAATACCTCATAATACTTAAGATCTGGCATATGTCGTATATATAGCCAATCAAATTACCTCAACAACCAACCAAGCATGTAATTGTCCTAAACTTCAATAGATCACAGCTTTGTTACCCGAATTCCCCTCAATTAGAAATTCTCAAAAAATCACAATATTGGTATCACAGATTCAAGAAACAGCAACCAGCACACATTTAAACTGATTAAAATCAAAACCACAATACAAAAACCTCCTAATCTTCACTCTGTTTAATCAAGTAACACATAAAAAAACATAATCAGATGATCACAAGTAACATAACAATCAAAAACATCAACATTTCCTGCTTCTAAATGACTTATACATAAAAAAAAACAATACACACTAATATACATACGCATACCTGAATCTGAGTATCATCGAAGAGCATAGAAGATGAAGAGAGAGCACGGTGCTTCCTCGTAAAAGCTCCCGCAGCTGCTGCTGCTACAGATTTTCCGGCTCCCAATAATCTCTGCATCTTTATTTTGGGAACAAGATAATGAATCATTTGATTTTATCTTGTCAGGAGATGTCGATGATGGATGTTTTGAGCTGGAAATTTCGGAATTTAAGCCTTGCGGTTTGTATACTATTGTGTGCTGTATTATTACTGTATTGTAATTTGTAGCCTTGAAGTCTTAAACCCCGTGCGCACCATTTGATTAACCTCTGAAATTCATTTTTAAAAATTTTCTTTTGTAAACGAAAATTTTATATTTGAATTTTTATTTGCTAAAATACATTTATAAAAATAGGTAATGTAGTTACGTCGTCAATGGACTTTAAAGTGCGTGACCGAAGTCAACGAGTTCATCTAATTTGGGAACGAGGGAGTAGTATTTTAGTATAAATTAATTAAAATTTAATATTTTTTAATATTAAATAGCAATAAATATTTTTATTATTAATTATAATTATTTTTATTATTAATCTATAAATATTTTTTAATACTAATAGATGATAATGTGTTTTTCCATCAATTGTAAATCATTTTTCTATTTTGTAAAGAAAAAAGTTTTATTTATCATATATTATTTTTAAAAAGTGTTGGATTTGTTCTTAATTTACAAGAAAATAGGTTGAAATATCAATATCAGAGAAGATAGTCGCGATCTATCATTTTACGATTCAAAATATATGAAGTTTTTTTTTTTTAACGTCGTATAATCTAACATTTTGAAACGCTAAATATTATTTTATTTAATATTTTTATGTTTAAAATGTTGGATTGTGTGACGTTTTATGAGATTTTCATATCTAAACGCAACAAGATGCAACATTTTCTTCCAAAAATAATATATATTTTTGTCAAGAGATGACGAATGTTTTGAGTCGAGAATTTTGGAATTCCGCCTTACTGCCTGTATGGTGTGCTCTGTTAATTTATACTACCTAATAACTTGTTAATAATGTACTACCTCCATCCCAAATTAGATGTCCCCGTTGACTTTGGGCACGTAACTTTAGGTGCATTGACCGTCTACTTCCGAAATTATTTTTTTATTTTTTCTTTTATAAATGAAAGTTTCATATTTTAATTTTTATTTGCAAAAATAAAATTTTAAAAATAAGTCACGTATCTATGCGGTCAATGAACCTTAAATTGTGTGCCTAAAGTCAACGGGGTCATCTAATTTGAGATGGAGGGAGTATTCAAATAGTAACGAATTCTTATATGATATTAAATTAATAATTTATATTAGAGAATGTAATCAACTAATTCTGCTAACTTATAAAGTAACTAGTGAATAAAGCCGCGCTTCGCGGCGGCGTTATAAATTTTGATACTAACTAATATTATAATAACATAAAAATTTGAGTCATCTTTCCGTTAAACATATCACTAATAAAAAATAATATTATAATTAGTAAAGAAATTTGTTTAAGTGGCCATCTTGTCAAACACAATACTAATAATAAAATTAGTTTGAACTCGCCTCTCCTGAAAGACAATATTAATTCATAATTATTATTTTTATGATAAAATTAAATATTATAATTTAGATCAAAATTAATTTGAGCCGCTCTTTTGTCAAACACAGTACTAATAACAGAATATTATAATTTAGATATTAGTTTGAGTCGCCATACTGTCAAACACGATACTAATAAAAATTATTCTAATTATGATAAAGTTAAAAATTATAATTGGATAAAAATTATTTTGAGCCGCTGTTTTAACAAAAAATATTATAACATAGATAAAAATTATATTAGCCACTTTTCTGTCAAACATAATACTAATAGAAAAATTATTATTATTTAGATAAAAATTAGTTTGGACCGCCTCCCGTGCCCATCAAACACAATACTAATCAAGAATCATTTACATTATTATAAAATCAATATATGATTCATATTTTATATATCCTATATTTTTTGTAATTATTTTGAACTGCCATTTTAACAAAAAAAATATTATAACATAGATAAAAATTATATTAACCACTTTCCCGTCAAACATAATACTAATAGAAAAATTATTATTATTTAGATAAAAATTCATCTGGGCCGCCTCCCGTGCCAGTCAAACACAATACTAATTAAGAATCATTTAAATTATTATAAAATTAATATACGATTCTTATTTTATATATCCTATTTTTTTGTTAATTATTTTTATTTTATGATTCCTATTTATTAGTTAAAAATTATTATTCTTTTATGTATCTAATCTTTTTGCTATTAGTTTTTTTAATGATTAATATCTTTACAATCCTTAATTTTCTATACGAAATTAAAAATAAAATTTTAAGACTAAATCGAAAATAAAAATCGTACGTATTACCTTACAAATCCTAAATATAAATTGTATTTTATCTAAGATTGATAATTTAAATAAATATAATCCTACGCTTTTTAGGATTCTTAAGGAAAAAAAAATTGTATTACCTTTATAATCCAAAGAGAAAAGAATTGTATCATCTTTAGAATTCAATAAAAAGTACTAAATAAAAAGAAAAAGAATTGTATCGTCTTTAGAATTCATTAAGAAAAGAGTTGTATTACTTTTAGAATTCTTGAACCTTATTTTTTGAATTATAATTATATTTTCTGTCCAAAATTTAAAAAAATTAGAAGACTGAATCGAACAATTCTAGAGACGCCCGCATCCTCCTTTATATATATATAATGATTATTTTTACAATATCGTAGGATTCCTCGTCAGTAATTAATATTTTTTATATTTATAATTTAAGAAAACAGTTACTCCCTCTGGTCCATTATATAGGGCGTTTGATTTTTTACACGTATCTTTAGGTGGTTTGACCACATAGCAAATATTAATTATTTTGTAAATTTTTTTTCTGAATAAAAATATAACATCTATATTTTTATTCAGAAAAAGAAAATTTTAAAAATATTAATTTTAAGCATGTGGTCAAACTTCCTAAAAATATGTGTAAAAAATCAAACGCCCTATATAATGGACCAGAAGGAGTATATATTTAGAATTAATTGGGGTAAGAAATTATTTTTTAAGCATGAGTTGCAGTGAGTGTTCGTCGTTCATGAACAATTCAATTAATTATAATAATTATTTCATTCAAAATAGTAAATCAACCAATTATATTCAGGACAATTCATTTAATCATCAAGATTTTATATATTTATAATTATATTTGTTTAAACAATATCTATGTTTATATTTAACTGGTGTAAAAATTATAATTATGACTTGTATCAAATGTTTATACTATCAAGAAGAATTCAATTGGGAGAAGAAACGAGATTAAAGTGTGATAACTAATTTAAATAATATTTTATTAGTCATGGCTGACTATCAATCATATCCATTCCGGCTATAATATGATAAGTATGGAGGGAAGCTACGTGGAACACTCGGAACACAAAAGAATTCCAAGTTTATACGATATAAATTTGAGAAAATGACAGAAAAAGGCTTTGACCAAATAATAAAATTTGGAACTCTAATCACGTGGCCAATAAAATATGAAAAGAGATCCGCTGCTGAACGTTAACCACAGCTGATATCCATTTCATCATACACGCCTCCCATTCTTGCACAACTTTTGAAATCACTTAAGCTATTCATATCAAGGATTAGTCATGGACGTAATAAAAATATAGTTTAAATGAAATTAACAAAATATCAAGTATCATAAAAAACAACCGGAATCCGGGAATAGAAAAGAGGATTGCAAACCACAAGTACAAAGTACTAGTGATGACATCTATAATTCTATTTAAGTTTAACTAAACATTTAATTAAACACTTACGCCGGATATAAAATCAAATCAAATAACCTTATGACTCGAGAACTTGAATTTTAGAGTTTCAAAATGGCAACTCAAATTATGTAATTTGAAATGAAATATATGTTATAAACACGATTTAACCTAATGATAAATATTCGAGTGAACAGATTAATCATCGAGGAACTCTAGAGTATCAAACACTTGCAGGGAGGGCTCAGGTAGTAAAGTAAACAGACTTCATTCCCTCATTGGAAAGCCAAACTAGGTGTATATTTAAAGCAATTTATTCTGGAATCAATTGTAGCTGTAAAAGTTGCACTAAGGAGATTATTTGTATCCAGTTTGTGACAATAAATCCCTGTGACACTGCAATCTCAGTCCGAACTTATAACTAATTAACTACTAATGAAAATGACCAACACGATCCGGGAACTTTTACTAAGGAGCGTTTGGATGGTAGATGAGAATGAGAATTGGGAATAGGAATGAGTCATGGGGTGTGAAATAAAATGATTTACCTGAGAATGAGGTTTTCATTCCATACGACAAAATGAATGATCCAAACCCTAACACATGTATTTAAGGTTCCGATTTCTGTTAACCGAGTGAGACAAACACCCCTGAAGCTAACTAAACAAACACAAATTTGCGACCTCTTTCAACCTTAGAAGAATTCAAAAGACTCCTTATCTTTGAATATCACGTCATGAATCTCTAGAGCATCTATTACTACACCCACACATGGATGCTGCTAAACCTCGCCATCCTCCTTCCATGACATGGGAACTTCAAAGAAGTCTTGGCCATGAGACCCCCCAAGCCCATGTGAAGATGACAAGATCCATCAGCTCTCCTACTCTACCGATAGATTCATGGGACACATAAAGGTGCGCGAAAAGCTCACCACCTATAACAGCCACGTAATGACTTTTTGGGTACCCATGACAAGTGCCCAGGGCCATGCTTCCTAGTTAAGATTTTCTGAAGAATACTAACGACTGCTGCTGGGGCTCCATCATTGAAGAATTTGGTCGCAAAAAAAACTTCAAAATTGTCTGTACTAATGATAACACACCTGGCATTCCCGATCCAGGCCCTTCTCCAACCTCCCTGAATGGCCGGCAACTGATTTGGATCTCAGTAGCCAACATGGGTATCCGTTGATATGTCTTTGAAGACTAGTTATCCCACCCATTTTTTTTCAATTTTTTCTGGATTAAAAAAAAAATCATGAAGAAAAGAAGACGATATTTTCTTAAATATCCAGTTGAGAAACAAGTTTCCCTCCTAATCTGGGAAAAAAGAGTTTCCAAAAAAATAAAATAACATTTTCGGGAAACCTAGATAAGAAATGGGTACAGGTGAGTGGAAATGACCAAACTCCTATTTGTTTCACATGTTCTAAAAAAAAATAATGTGCTTTTGACATTTTTCTTCTTCTTAGGATTACTCCCAACCCTGTCATGTATTAGGTATTGGAGCTGGAAAGGATACTGAAATTGGTATTTGATCTATTTTGGTCATCTTTCAGCAAGTTTGTGACCATGTTAAACCTTCTATGAAAATCCTCATCCCCAGGACTCTAGCAACAATCCCGATCCCTAATCTCTAAACATGTAAAAGAATACTTAACTTACTAACAACAATAAAAGAATACTCAACTTAATCTTAATATATTTTCATCTGCTAGAACATTTAGAGCCAAACCTGCAAGTAGGAAATGGTAATTGCAGAAGATAATCCGGGCAAGTCCAACAGCTCCAAAAATGTCCTAGTGCCTTAAAACACCAGGACATCGCCTTATTTTTAAGACACCGCTATGCATGTTCTAAACTAAAAAATTAACTTCTCTCCGATAATAATTCAAACATATTATAATTTTAATAATAAGATACAATTATAGTCATATTGTTGGAGTTCATACATGAAAATGATGTCTTAAATCACTCAGATACTATTTTTATTATATTTATAAAAATATTAGTAGAACGTTGTTGGACTTGCTCTTAATCTTACCCTTTTTCAATTGTCTCACCTGCCAAACAGCTAAACATTTCCAAGCACAACAGGGAAAATAGTGAATTCTAAAAAACATCAGATCACATTACTGGAAATGTAAAAAAGAAAAATAATATGGTACAGAATTTAAAATGTAAAAGTACTGCAGACAAAAGATGTCATAAATCTAATTTATTGTATAGCAGTTTAGCATTCCTTATTTCCTTCTATAATCTCAGCATACTAGCCCATGTTTGTTGGTTCACACTAGTTGTGAACAATAAGGTTGTGTTCACTTGGATGGAATGGAATGAGGGGAGAATGGAATGAAAAATTATATAGAAGTTTTATGAAAAAAAGAAGAAAATATGGGATAATAATAACTAAATATGAATGAGTTTAAATTTCTTGTGATAAAGTTTGCAAAAATGGAATGAGCATTCTTTCCAAAACATGTGGGTTACAATTCTAGTTAAAAACATGTGGGTTACAATTCTAGTTAAAAATTCTTTCCAAAACATCATGTTAGAGTACAAAATTCATTCCATTCTCCCTCCATTCCATTCCATCCAAGTGAACACAAATGGAATGAGGGGAAAATGGAATGAAATTTGTATTATGAATTGTGAGTGATTAGTGAAATTGTTTATAATTTTCATTCCTTCAATCATTCCATTCTAACTATTTTAACTAAAAATCTAACCCACATGTTTTGAAAGGAATGTTGATTCCATTTGTTCATCATCTTTTTCTATCATCTTTTTCATGAAAAATTTTAACTCACACATATTTAATCATTATTGCCTCATACTTTCTACAATCTCCATAAAACTTGTTCATATAGTTTCATTCCATTCTCCCCTCATTCCATTCCATGAAGTGAACACAACCTAAGTGTCTGCTAGAATAGACATTTCTTGTTAGTCACCTGGACCAAAAAAAGGGTTGTGGTTTGTAATTGTTCAGCTTAAGGAGCACTATTGTGGCATTGACAGGAGAACTAAAATTTATTCTTTGAGATCCACTTATGAATTCACACATAATTAATATCTAATCCCCCAGCTTTCATTATTCCAGTCATCAAAGTCACTTACATAGTACTTAAAACCAGAAGTTGCACCAGATTGCAGCAACCAGCAAGAAAGCTGCACTTCATCTACAAAGTATATGAATTAGACTTCAAGCAGATTTCCAGAATCTCGATTTTGCGTTCGTTTGATATTTCCCAACAGGAATTGGTATATAAACTTTTACCCAAATCATCCTGAAAAACAGCTCTTAGATAAAGTTGTAAACCACCAGAGAACAAAGAAATGGTTAAGAACAAAACAAAGATATACTAAACCAGAACTAACAAACTGTTAATTCTTCCCTTATTACAAAGTACTCGATAAGAAACTAGAATCTAGAATCGAACTCGATAAGCCTGACCGACCTGGTTTGATAAGAATTTGAGCTCGGGTTCAAATATAAAATTTTGTCAGATAAACTTAATGAGTCGATTACTCAATTCAACTTGTTAAGCTCCTTAAGCTCGACTCCATAATCCATGATATACATAAACTGATAAAGATTATGAGATAATAGAATACAATTAGATAGATGATACAGCAATCATTCAATCACCCATTAGCCACAAAACTAAACATGTACTAGATAGCGAGAAATTCTAAACAAGAAGCAGACTACACACAATGTTTAAAGTTTGAACAATATAGTAAAATTGCTAGTTGAGAATATAAAGTACTTCAATTTAAACAACTAGACCTTAATCAAGTATATTTATAGTTCTAGGCTAGTAGCACATCTATAAATGTTTTTAAAACCGCATCTGCATATTATTTGACCAGTAACCACTGCCACACTGCAACCACTTCCAAAATAAGCTTTCGAACCCAAACCTGCATAAATTGAAATAACATATTAGTTTACTAAATACACGGCATATTACCATAGAACATCTATATATACTTCAGCAATTCAAGCACTGTATATTTTGTTATACATCATTGAAATGTATTATCATTATAATACCATTTCTTATAACAATACGCAAAAATCTCTACATTTTAGAAGTAATAATAGTCATCTTTTTCTTTTGGAAAAGGACCAGGAAAATTAAAAAAAACAAGAAAATTTCAAACCAAAATTGCAAGGACACCCAACCCTATAATTCTTTTAACTAAACTTTAATGGACTTACATAGGCTGAAAGGCCAAATTACCTTAAGAAAATGATCAATTTTTAAATGAATCGACTAATCGCCGAGGGACTCTAGAGCATAGACCAGTTGTACGGCGAGTTTGGGTTCTTAGATAAACAGACTTCATTCCTTCAAGAAAAAACATGCTAGGCGTATATCTGAAGCAGCTTAAAGAGGTAACAGTTACAGTTGTAACAGTTGTTCTAAGGCGCTTGATTGTACCCCTTTTCTGATCAAAACATGAAAACATTCCATTATCCTCAATTACAATCTCGCCACCATAAAATCCCTGACACACAAACCAATGCCGTTTATGAAAATCAAGCGGTCCAATACTGTATATCCGACTCCAAACACAACTTCCCTCCTCACCCTTCAAAGAATATATATCCAGCATACGATTTGAAGAGTTTTGATCATAAAATATCAAAGTAAGATGATCATTCATATCCACCAGTTGGAAACTAAATGCATCACTCTCTGCACGTACACTCGTATCAAAATGAAATTCAGGCAACAAAATGAAATCGTTACTTCCAGCATCAAACTTCATCGGTGTCAAAGAAGTTGGAGTGAGCGTATCTGTCGTATCTGTAGCAGGCGCTTTAGCAAATGTAATAAATCTCCAATACGGACAGTCCTTTACAATAGTCATAGAATCTGTCAAGAAGGTCCTTTCTTTTTTCATAAGAAGATGCACATTATCAGGAACAAATACATTAGTCCAAGAATCGGAGTCAGAGTTGTATACACTAGCAGACCTAAAATCACTTGACAAAAGCACAACCTTGAAGTTATTACTTACGGGATCAAAACCAAATCCCATATATTCAATATAATCAAAACAGTTTGGTGGAAGAGTGAATTCCTTGGATTGATGTATTGCAGGGTTCCACAAAGACAACTTCTCGTCATGACTAAGACAAACTAGGCCACGAACAGAACCAACTAAACCGCGACAAGAAAATGGGAGTGCAAATGTTTCATTGTAGTGAGAAAGAATGACAATTTTGTTTTCTTTTTGAGCAATGAGACGGTCATAGTCACTAGGGTTTTGAGTGGCGTTGCAAGTGAGGTGTCTTTTTGCAAATTTGGGACTAGAGATTTGAGATAGCCATGATTTAGATACACATTTAAAACGTACCGCAGATTTGATTGGGAGTCGGGTGAGTATCTCCCAGTAGACTACTTCTCCTGGTAGGTCCGCCGCCACGGTCTTCTTCCTCTTTAATTTCTCACGCACTGCCATTATGTGACTGGGTGAAAAATTGCACGAGAATGTGCGGCACTTATTTTTGTAATCTGCTAATTTTGGGGGAGATCTAAAAATTAAGATAGGTCGAAAGCTCTTATCTCTGTAATTTCTTTTATATAAATGTTGGGGTGTCCATAACAACAAATATGGATACGTATTTGAAAGTAAAGCATAAATGATTGAATAATAATCATTTCATATCTCAGTATACTTGTAAAAAGTAACACAGTTAAATAATAATTAAGAAGATTCAGAATAAAAGATAATTGAAAATAACTTGAAATATTACTAATGCTGGAAATTTAAACCTCAAAAGTTTTTTCAAATCATATTTATTTTATTAATATTTAATCATTTGTTTTTTTACCATATTTATTTACAATTTGAATGAATTCTTTTAAGTTTTAATGATTGAATTCAATATTACGTTTGAAAATATTCTGATACAGTTTCTTTTTTTTCACATTTAATTTGTTTGTGTTTGTGTTTGAAGAGGACAAGTAATGTTATTTGCCTTTGAAGATACCAAGGTCTGTTTGTTCTTTTATATAAGAGTTTTAATTCATACGAATATTAATATTAAAAAATTAGGCTTAATAACCAACCGACTAAAAAGAGTGACTACCAACTACACAGTTAATAATATAGTATAAATGTACATAGAAATGTTGCCTAAACTATTATTGAAAAGATATTACCATAAGCTTTTCAATGCCTATTTTAGTAATAAGAAGTGTCCATCTATACTCACATTGTTAGGAGTTGTCCCACATCGGTTGTGGGAGGGGAATAAAGCTAGAATATAAGTAGCCTGAACAACTCCAATAGTACGAGGCTTTTTGGGAGGTACCCAAAAAACAAAGCCGTGCGGGCTAGGCCCAAAGCGGACAATATCGTACTATTGTGGAGTTAGGCTCGCTTAGCTGGCCCAACAAGTGTTATCAGAGCGAGGTTGGACGGTCCGTAACAATCTCAAGTGGGCTCCAGAATGGGCCTAGGAAGAGGCGGATGGGCTACCCAAATTGGGCATAAGGATAGGGCAGGTGGGCCTTCCAGTTTGGGCCTAGGGGGAGCCACATAGCCAGAAGCCCGGTCACATGTCCAGAGGCGGAATTCAACAGTTGTTGAGCCCGATGTGTGAAGGGGGAGATTGTTAGGAGTTGTCCCACATCGGTTGTGGGAGGGGAATAAAGCTAGAATATAAGTAGCCTGAACAACTCCAATAGAACGAGGCCTTTTGGGAGGTGCCCAAAAACAAAGCCGTGCGGGCTAGGCCCAAAGCGGACAATATAGTACTATTGTGGAGTTAGGCTCGCTTAGCTGGCCCAACAAGACAATCAAAAAGCTGAATTAATATTATTGAGAATAACTCAAGTACAATATCAAAAATGTTGAATATTATAGATATAAGATGATATAACTTCTTAGTTTGTTGTATAGCATTCTATGCATCCCTTTTATAATCTTTGCATTATAGATCCCTTTTTTACCATATTAGCATCCCTTCTATTATCTTAGCATTTAGTACATGTTTGTTGGTGCAAGCAAGTTGTGACCAATAAGTGTGTGCAAGCATACATAATTCTTTTAATTGACCTCACATGAAAAGGTTGAGATATTGTTATTGGTCAAATTGAGGAGCACTAATCTTGGCAATGATACAATTATACAAAAACTAAAAAAATTGGTTTAAAGCAGAAAAAGATAATTGGAGAACTAAATTGTGGGAAACAAATATATATTGTGCGACTAACATACCGTGACTTAACTTGCCACCCAAGTGTAAATGCACAGCTGATAGAACAAGTCAATACACTCAAGCTAGCTTAAAAAGGTTCCCTGATTTGGTTATCCAACCTGTTCCGAAACTTTGTTGCCTATTCACCTTTGTCTCTAGTCACACCCTTTAAAGCCTACAATCACATAAAATCTCAGACGCTGGTAACGTCCATCTTTGGCCATCACTTTTCCCATATTCATGGCTGCATTATACTCGAATATTCATAGAACACAATGAATGAAAACTCCAGTAATTAACAAAAGAACTTTGATCATCAAGACACTGGTTGCTTAAAGATGACCATGCACACACTTCAATTTTAGAAAATCTAGTCATCCCCGTATTGTACCGAACGCTCAAACCAAATGATTTGGTCCACATGTACAACGAAATACTAAATTTCAGGCATGTACCAAGTTTCTAATTTTAAATACTGAAAATTCCAAAATGTTTTGCAGACATCTTTACTATATGTTGTGATTCGTGGGTGAAGTTTTAGAAAATTAACAACTAACTAAACGACCAAAACCAAATCACTAGGCCAGTTATTTCACGGGGGGAAATTAAGAGAATTACAACTCTCCTTCAAGGTCTGATTAAGAAATTTAATCAATATTAACATTTAATCCATCTTTGTTTCCTTTAGCTCTTAACTTTCTATCTTCAAAATCACTTGCAATGTACTTACAAAAACCAGAAGGCGCACCATATTGCAGCAAGCCAACAACAAAACTGCAGCTAGTCTTTCATCTACAAAGTAAATGAACTAGACTTTGAGCAGATTTCAAGAATCTAGATATCACAATATTTGATATCTTAAACCAGAGGCTAATATATAAACCAGGAATTGTACCTGAAAACCAGCTCTTGGTTCAGTCATTCAACCTTGACAGAACAAACCGCCGATACTTATCAAGTTGAAAAACATCTATAGGTAATATAGACAAGGCAAAAACAGAATAAAAATAAATTTGGACAAAACTAACAAACTATTATTCCTTCCCCTATACAAAGTATATGAATAAACAAACCAGAGTATGAAAAAAGAGGAGAAAATTTCAATCCACAACTACAAAGAAGTTACATTCAAATCCTACCCTCCCGTTCTTCTAACTAAACATTTCTAAAATCTATACTTCCAGATGACCGTAAGCAAATGTTAATTTCTTAATGATTTGATTAAATGCAGAGGAACTCTAAAGCATAGACCAGCTGTGTGAAGAATTTGGGTTCTTACATAAAAAAAATAAAATTTGTTGCTTAAGAAAACCAAACCGGGCGAATATCTAAGCAGCTCGCTATGGGAACAACTTACAACTAAGGTGCATGATTTTATTTATTTTAAAAAACAACCCTTCTTCATGATTCTATACGCGGGTGTTACTATAAAATGCAAAATATAACCTACTAAAAGGTTGATGGGCTTTAATACTATGAAACTAAACCGAAACAATAAAAAGGGAGTGCAAATATTTCTTTGTTGCGAGAAAGAATGACGATTTCAGCGTTCATAGTCATTATGGTTTTTAGTGGTGATGCGAGCGAGGGGTTCTTTTGCAAATTGGGGATTAGAAAATAGAGATAGCCATGATTTAGATACACATTTAAAATGTACCGCAGATATGATCGGGAGCCGTGTGAGTATATACCACAGACTACTCCTCCTGACAGGCCCGCCGTTGTGGTCATCCTTTATTTTTTGCATTTGTGATTGCGCTTGTGTTTGAAGAGAACAAGTATTGTGCATTTGTTTGTTCTTTTATAAACATATCTTAATAAATAATAATTTTTTAAAATTAGGCATGATTATTAACTTACTTCACATTTGATGATATAGTATATAGTATAAATGTATGTAGACATGTTACCTAAACTATTCTTAAAAAGATAATCTTTTAAAAACCTATTTTAGTAAGAAGTGTCGATATATACTTACACGACAATCAAAAGCTGGATAAATTATTGTTAAAAAAAAAACTTAAATACAATATCTAAAATGTTCAACAAAAAAAATTTAATTTGTTGTATAGCATTCTATGCATCCCTTCTATGATCTTAGCTAGCACATGTTTGTTGCTGTAAGCTAGTTGTGACTGATAAGTGCGTGTGAGAAACCAAATATATATAGAGCTACTGACATACCGTGACTTGAATTGCCACCCAAGTGTCAATGTGCCGCTGATCGAACATATCACTACAAATCTACAATCAAGCTAGTCTGGTAACCGTACATACACGACGGCTATCCATCCTCATCCCAAACTTGGTGACGGTCTCTAACCCCATCCTTTAAAGCCTGAAATCACATACAATTTCATCACATCATCAACTAATCATATATTGAAACTCCAAATAAATATGTACAAATAGCTACAACTAAGAAGCCACTGTGGTACGAGAATTTATAACTCTCAATTAGTGCCAACACTATTCTACATATCATATAATCAATACCTCCACCAAGAATCCAGCACCTAAAAGCCTATAGAGCAGCCTTTGGCTACAAAACCAGCCGGATGTAATTATGATTTCCAGGATGAAAAACGAATCCCATGACATGAATATGATTAGCATACCAAACAAAAGGAAAGGATTATATGTTTCTCTGCTACGAGACCCTCATAGTCGTTAGGGTTTAGAGTGTCATGTTTTACAAATTTGGGACTTCGCCTGAAGAATTGTAACGGGTAGAGATTAGAGAAAGAGAGATGTTTTTTTTTGAAAGTGGAGAAAGAGAGATGTTAAAATGATTAAGAATATAGGAAAATATTATAAAAGTCAAATTTCTAAAAGAAAATACAAATAATTTGTTATAATCAAATTTCAATACAAACAAATTTGGGATTTACGAACCCAGATCGGTTCAGGATCATCATATAAAATTTTATATAAAAGATATATTATATATATAAAATTTAAATATATATACTCGTCCGTGTTTTGAACTAATTCGAGACTGGTAAATATAAATAACTTAAATATAATCGATTTATGATATAAATTATCACATTAAAGAAAAGAAAATTAATTTCATTAATTTTTGAAAATTTTAAAAAATATATTGTTTATGTTTAATTTGATAAAGTAACTTTTAACTTGTATAAATTTCAATCAATTTTCTCAAAAAACTAATAGTTCATAATTTATTAGTTATAAAAATTATTAATGTAAAGTTAATTTTTGGAGTGATTAAAAAACACACACGTTAATCTGAAATGCTCGATTAATTATTACAAAAATATTTTACCAATTACATTATAATTTGACCAAATTCTTTTGAAAATTTTGATTTATTAAAAAATTTCCGATTAATTTCTAATAAATTTTGAATCTATAAACTCAACAGTTTAATTAGAAATCCGGCAGCAATACTTGATGCATCATGCACTTGGAAATTAGAATGCAAGTAACTTCATGGTCAATTGCTCCAGTCCTGCACAATCACTGCATATTGCTAATTGTTCGTTTTTGTAAGTTGTATAACAACCATTGCGCATCATGGCACCCATTTTCGGTATTGTGATATGGATCCTAAAACTAAATGGGCCAAGTTAAGACCCAGGACAAACAGATAAACAGATGGGTTTTGGTCCCGACAATAGTTGTAGGGAGGCTTTATCTAACTCCATTACCATAGATAGATCTGTATTTCAAGGGTCAGGATTGAATTTTTTTTTTTTAAGTATCCGCTATAATTTTCCGCGGATAAGAAAAGTTCTTATCCACGGAAAATTATAGCGGATACTTAAAAAAACAAAGTTTTAATCTGGACACTTGAAATATAGACCCGACGGCTCCAGAAGTGTGTGTTAAATAACCTGTCCCTGACAACCAGTTGTCCGGGACCAGGACCCTAAACAGATACCAAAATTAGAGTAATATACATGGGAGATGTTCCGTGACAATTTGACAACAAGCTTTCTGCGCTTTTTTACAACGGGAAGACCAATATCTAATATCCTAGAATGGGTGTCTAAAGCGTGGATAAGTGACACATCCTCTGCATATACGTCAAAAAAGCAGGTGTTATGTCCCTTCGAGATAAAATTCTACCGAAATATTGCTGCAAAAAGCGATGTCAACAATCCGGACCCAAGATATATACGCATCACAACTGCAAATAAACATGGCAGTCTTGCACAGATACCAACTCTTATAACTAAAACGCAAAATAACTGTTAGGATTCAGAAAATAAACATGGATAAAATTCACCACTGTTTTCTGCTACTCTGTGATAGTTTTGTTAGTCTTCAATTGCAACAGCAGGAGCATCCTGTGGCATACACTTCCCATCATGCTTAGCTAACACCTCAGCCGAGATATTACATTCCCGATCCCAAACTTTGACTGCCACAATTTTACCCGACTTATCTTCCTCCTCCATTTCCTGATGCTTAACTGGTTTAACAGACCTCTTGACAAAAACCGAGTGTCCCTCTCGCAATGCATCTCCTAAGCCTTCAAAATCGTATAACACTTCCCAAAGCTTTCGTTCAATTTCTACTTTAGCCATCCAGGAGAATACCACTGACTGCTTTACTCTTCCTTCCAAGACCAATTCGCCAGGGGTGGTTGACGGATTGGCAACATCATCTGAGACTTTGTCCTCCGCAGTTATGCAACTACATCAATAGAATATCTCAGACACTACATTCTTCTTAGTTCTTGCAACAAAGCACACACATTCACGAAGTATAAAAATATGCAGGGAAATAGCATAATAGGGACCAAAGGGGTCATGGCCCGCCAATTATACATAACTTTTTTCTTGCACAAACCCTAAACAGCACATCAATATCTTAGTAAAAAATACGTAATGATCTAATAAATCTCCAAATAAACACTTCAATTAATTATTTAAGGGTTTGTTTAGTAAATGCAGGGGAGGTCCATTATTATCAATGTGCGAGTCAATCAAAACAAGATAAATTTATCAAATTTTGTGCTTAGCATGTGCCAATGAGCACACCATAGAAAAACCGTTTATTTAAACAAGTAACTACCTCCTCCTGAGTTTTTTAACAAGGAGGAAAGCAAGTTTTGGATGGTAAAAATGAAACTACTTACCTAATTTTCAATTGCTTCCTTTCTTTTCAAAACTCGGGAGCACGACATAAAATAACGTCATACAATAATAATAAATCATAATTATAATAAAACAACTCAAAATGAAGAGGTACCCGATGTTGAGCTCCTCCCCCTCGGTAGCAACATTTTGTTTGACATTAATAATGTGCTTATTTCCAGCCATGGCAGCAACAATTTCATGAGGCTCAGATAAGACCTCAGTAACCGCATAATAGTACTCAAAGCCCTTAGACAGTTCACCACATGTGCTAACTGGTTTAATGAAACCATCAATCACAACTGTGTGTCCCTTGCGAAGATAATCTGGTAATGATCCGCTAAACTTCGTTCCCATTTCATGATCCAGACTTTCACAATATTTGGCCAAAAATTGGCCCAGCATGATTATGCTTACTCCTGTTACACAAATATGTATTATCACTCTACGCATTCCGTTGACAAGCTTCTTGTAAAGCCGGCGGAGTTTAGATTTGGTGCCACGTGAAACCCATGGCTTGCTAAGGAGCCGGAGGAGGTCAGGTTTGGTGGCGCGTGATTCCACGCGCCGGGAGGTGGAGAAGAAGTGGGGGTTTGAAATGCGGGGGTTGAAGTGGTCAGGAGGTGCCGAGAAGAGGGTGGAAGTTGATGTGAGGATGTGGTGGAGGTTGTTGTCGGGATGGGGGAGGGTTGGGGTTGTTATACGGTGGGAGACGGCGGCGCGTAGCATGCGCGTGAGAGATGATCTGGTGGTGCCCATTTATTTATGGGAATGGAATGCCGAGGGGTTACGAGGTTTCGACCGTTCCCTCAAACTTGAAGACCAGTGTGTTATTTAACTTATGGCGCCCTTATTTTGAAGGGCATGTGGTTTAGCGAGAAATTTATTACAGTACTTCCTTCGTATCCTTTACATGTCTGTTTTCGAGAGGTCGAATTTGTTAAATTTATTTAAACAAATTTAAATGATACAAAATAAAATGAATTAGGAAAATGGTTTTTTTATGATGTGTCTATGAGCATATGTTAAGTACTAAAATTTATAAGTTTTGGTGATTTAAATGGCTTCCACTTCTTTATAATAATGGATCCTTACAGATTTAAAAACCACACCAGTTAAAATTTATCAAACTTACATAATTTGATATTTAACATATGCTTATAGACACACAAGACAAACTCTTAGAAAAAAATCAATTGGAGCAGGAGTAACCGTAAAGATAAAAACCAGTTATAATAAAATTTAATTTGACCACTATTTTGAAATCCGAAAATGATCATCCATGTCTTTCTTTTCCTTTCCAACCAACTCTGTTTCTATTGCCTATTCTGTGTTTCATTCTGGTCAAGACACTGGTTTCTCGCTTGTCCTTTTTACTAGCTCTGCGGTACACTAACACTCTGAAAAGCCTGTACTGTCCTAGAGGCTAGACTCCTGTACTCGTAACTCATGTATATGTATCCGTTTAAAAGTTGAACTAGCTGCAACCTGTATATCACCCGAAAAAAGGACCAAGATCTCCCAAAACATACGGAGTAATTAATGTTCAAAATAACAGAGTTAATGAAATTACTCTATCGTTTAATATTTTGTTATTTTAATCTCAGTAAAAAGCTATTTCTTGTAGTATTATGTTTTTTTAACTCTAACAGAACGGTGCACGATATAGCGTTATGTGTTTTTAACTCTTTGTTTTAACATAGTGCAATTTTCTATTCTTTTAACTCTAACAAACGATGTAATATTTTATGGACCATATTTCGGATCTTAATATTCTGAGATGGATATTGTCAGTGGTGGAACTAAGATTAAATTTTAGGGGGGCTCAAATTTAGAAGCAAGTGAGATTGTAAAGGATTGATTGCAATTTGATTCTAGAGAAGGAGAGTCAGAGAGAGCAGGCTGCAGGCCTGTGAGAAGTAGGCATTGGGAGCTGGCCGCTGACAGGGAGAACGCAACTGAGGAGGTTGCCGCGGGTTCACGGCTGAGATTCTGAGTTAGGGTATTGTCAAGTGTGTGCGTATTAGTTATGAGTGTATTTGTTTGAATTTGGTTGTCTGCCAAGTTTAAAACTTCAATTGATGAGTGCCGGCAAAGTTGTGTGAGAATCACAGAAATTGTTGGATCGCAATATCAAATACTTCAGATATGGTAATTGTTCCGCGGTCCAACAAGTGAGCATAGCACTCAAGTTATTCTTCCCACGTCAAGTGTGAACAATTCCGTCAAATCTTGAAAGGACAACGGGAGTTTTTCTTAGAAATTTATTGTTAGTAAAGATTTTCGTATTTGACATAATTTTTTTACCAATTACACCCTATAAATCCGATCTCTGACCCTTTTTTTGAAGAAATGATTTTGACCCGATTAACACTTAATCGAGACATATATTGTCCGAACAGTGATTAATCCTGGACTTTTATAACACTGGATGAAACACAAAATGGAGTAATGTAATAACATATATGACTTTTATTTTAAAGAGTAAATTCTAAATGGGTCCTGTTCCTTGACAACCGCGTGTTAAATAAGGGTAATCTAACACACTGTACGGGGGCTGTTAGATCTATATTTCAAAGGCTCAGATTCAATCTGAGATTTTAATGTATCCGCTATAAAAAACCGCGGAAGGGAGTTGATAGGGAAAACTCCCTTCCGCGGTAAATAACCGCGGATAGGGAGTTTTCCCTTCCGCGGAAAATAACCGCGGATACATTAAAAACCCAAAATTGGATCTGAGCCCTTGAAATATAAATCCAATGGCCCCCGTACAGTGTGTTAGATAACCCTTATCTAACACGTGTTCTAAATAATACCAATCATTCACCCTCAAAGACAAATAAAGTACAAATTCTCCTTAAAACCAGAAGAAAAAAAGCCCAAACTTTAAAATACATCTCCAGTATTCATGCAGCTCTCAACATGTCCAGTATTCATTTAGTACTCCACGATGACAAAGGCGGGGTTTCTGAATTCAAATAAGTGGATGCTGGGGACGAGTATCTGTCACCCCGAACAGAAGCAGCAATAGATTCAAGCTCAGCCATTTCCTCAGTTGTTAACTTCACAGATAAAGCTCCGATATTTTGCATGAGATTTTCAATTTTGGTAGTCCCAGGAATAGGACACACATCTGTTCCCTGGTGATGAACCCAGGACAGTGCTAGCTGCGATGGCGTACACCCTTTCTTCAACGCAATTTCATTTACCCGATCGAACAACTTCTTATTATGCTCCAGATTTTCTGCTTGGAACCTTGGTAGATGCTGCACATAAAGGGGGGAAATTTTAAGTCAAATTAACTACATAAAAAGAAGCCAAGTCTACTATTTATAACATTTCTTTTGCTGTACTACTTTTGCCTAATGCCAACATAAATGTTCGAACAAAAATGTTAGAACTAGAATGCCACGACAATATATTGTTTTGAAACATGTCAGTCACCAAATTTTGAACATCTATTACATAAACAATTAAACAGCAGTTTAAGGCTCAAAGTACTTGTACTTCAGCAACTTTGTTTTGAAACATATGCATATTGCTTATGCTTCTTTATAAAATAGTTTCAGAAAGTTAGATGTACTTGCAAATTTACATTTTTATACCAGATTACCAGGCTGTCATGAAAAAACTACTCCCTCCGTCCCCCTGAGTAGTATACATTGGGGGACGGGGACGCGGCACGGACTTTAATGCTCCCGCAAAGTGTAGTTGTGCAATTTATTTTTAAAATTTTTCTTTTCTGAATTAAAGTTTGGATGTTATATTTTTATACAGAAAAAGAAAATCTCAAAAATAAGTTACGGAACTATATTTTATAAGAGCATTGAAATGCGTGTCGATAAGTTAAAAAAAAACGTATAGAATTAAATGGGACAGAGGGAGTAACTTAATACAAAAAAACTCAGAGCTCTGAAAATGGACAAACAGCTTTCTAATTAACTTGCACTGTCAAATGTTAGGTAATTACTGACAGCCAAGATGCTTAATAAAGAACCTACCTTCCTGAAGTCACCATTTGATAAGCTTGCGACCATATCTGAACCTCCTGACAAAAATCCTCGTCCCAGAGGACTATATGCAACAATCCCAATGCCTAACTCTCTGAAAAATAAGTTTATTAGTATCTTGATATATATATATATATTTTTAATAATATGTTGGAACATTATGTAAATAGAAAACAAACCTGCAAGTGGGAATTATATCTTCCTCCACATCCCTTGACCACAAAGACCACTCCAACTGCACGGCGGTGATCGGATGAACAGCATGAGCCCTTCTGATGGTAGATGCAGAGGCCTCAGATAGTCCTACATACTTAATCTTACCCTCTTCAACCAGTTTCTTCAATTCTCCCATCTGCCAGACAGATAAATATATTCAAAACAGAACAGAAAAATATAGAATGAAGATAATGATAATAATAAAAGATCACTATAGAAGAAACACAAATAAAAAACGAATCTATTAATTTAATTAATATGTAAAATATTGTAGACATAAGATGACACATATTTCTAGTTTATTGTAAAGCATTTTAGCATCTCTTTTATAATCTTTATGGCTCCGGCTACCAAGACTAAAAAATTTTAAGTGCAAAATATATGTTGATTTTTCTAATATTGTTTCATATCAAGGCCTTTTTGTTTTTAAGGTAAAAGCAGTAGCCATATACATTTAAGAATCCAAAGCATATATATTACTCGTGATATTAGTAATAACTTTCTGATAAATCTGTGTGTGTACCCTAATCAAAGAAATTTACATCGATTTAACAAGATTATGCTTATTGACATCAACGAACTTGTAAACTGTAATATCAAGTAGTAGTTTTAGCAAGGTTGATGCCTGGTCAAGTTGATGAACGACCAACTGGAGGCCTAGGTGCCCACTGAGTCAAACATAATAGTCAAAAGGTTTAAGATAAACATAGATCGTAAGCCTACATAGATCTGAGAAGTATTCTGCTCAACTAATTATCTTAGGCAGGGTTTTTCGAAAAGGACTTGGTTTTACTTTGTTATAAAAGATAAATACATGTTGTACACAAGGTACAGGCGAATCAAAGTAGACGCAACAATTTAAGTGAACAAGATACCACAATTTGTCATTAATGAAGCTGATAACTGCATCATGGTAATTTCTTCCATACAAGCAGTTGATATATATATATTTTTTACTTGTAATTATTGTGATGTAGACGATAATGAAAACAGTCACCAACAGGGTCCTGTCCCTAGGATATCTTCTCTTGTAATGTTTCAAGTGGTTAAGGGCTCGGTTCTGCGCTTACTAAATAATATTGGTGGAATTAGGTGGTTCCTGGGTAGTGGGCGGGTACTGTGTTGGTACTCGGAGTTTCTGGTTGCTGCTCAATGGTGGGTGTTGTATTGGCAAGCCCATTGGGAGGTGGCCTGGTTAAAGATGCTCTGCAGTGGGTATTAGTTCAGTGAGTTGCCTGTGTTTGCTGGTGCACGCTAGTTGTGACCCATAAGTGTGTGTGAGTATCTATATATCTTATAATTGACCTCACCCCATAAAAGGTTAACATTTTGTAATCGCTCAGACTGAGGAGCACTGATCTTGACATCGATACAGGAATAATATTTTCAGTAAAAAGCAGTGTAATCTAACAATTGGACAGATGAACTGAAAAAATAAATAATAAGGTAGCGACTAACATACCGTGACTTCAATTGGTACCCGAACGTCAACACGATGCTGATAGTACAAATCAATACAATCAATCTGAAGCCTCTTCAAGCTAGCCTCACAGGCTGACCGTACATATTCTGGCTCTCCCCGAACTTCTCTGATTTGGCTATCCATCCTGATCCCAAACTTGGTAGCCAGTTCAACTTTGTCTCTAACCCCATCCTTCAAAGCCTAAAATCACACAAAATCTCATTCGATCAACTAATTACCCCATTGGAATAAATATCACATTCTCCAACACAGAATTTAGCACACAAATTAATATATCAACAATCAACATACACATATTCAAAAATTTAATCTCCTAACACATACATGTCTCTCAATTATATAGATCAATTACATCCACATTCTATAAAAACATATACTCATGTTAAGTGACCAGTTATCCTAAAACCCGAACGGGTTAAAAGTCAAAACGACACTTATTCATATAAAAAGAGGTGGAGTTGAGAGACCTTAGAGAGCAGGATTTCATTGGTGTGAGGACCATAGACATCAGAAGTGTCAAGAAAAGTGATCCCACTTTCGATGGCATGGTGGATGAGATGGATCATGTCAGCATCAGGCTTAGCAGGGCCATAAAAAGCGGACATTCCCATGCAACCAAGACCCTGAGCTGAAACTTGAAGACCCTGGGAACCCAACTTCATTCTGGGGACTACTGCACCACTAGCCATTTCTAGCACTGATTCAATTCGTGTGTGAATTTCAAACGGTTGAGCTAAGCAGACCAGATTAGATTAGAGAGAGTGTTGGTTGCTGAATTTATAGCCAACAAAATGAGAGGGAGGATGAGAATGTGTTGACTGATCTGTTGTAAAAAATGCTAAAAATGAAGGGTGATCAAGGGGGGTAGGTGGCAAAGTGAAAAACAAAGTGAGTAGAGATGGTAGTGTTGAATACAGATAAGAGAACGGACAGCGTCATCCCTTACGTTGTTCGTTTTGTTAAAACTGGTCACTTGTATTTTACGAAAATTTTCAGTTTTGGGATATGTTTCCGAATTGCGGTCTGATTACGGTTAATTAACAAAATGGGATATTAAGGTTTAATAATACTCTATGATATGAAAATGTCAGTGTACGTGTCTCAGATTTCTTATTTAATAATAGGTGCCATATGAATAACACTGCCGTCCGAGAATCAATTCATTTAAGTGAAAGTGAAATTTTTGATCCGATTAATTTTATCATAAATGTTAAGATGCGTGAATATTATGTTTGTGTAGTTTGCAGTTAATAGACACCTTGTAGAAGATTAATGGAACGAATTGGAGATTTTAAAAATGGGACATAATGCTTGGGTTGGGCTCAGATGTGCTAGTTTGATCACTGCAATGTTTCTAATTTCAAACAGAGAAAAAAATAATCCAAGAATAAGATAGAAAAGAGAGGTAAGATGAAAAGTCAATAAAACAATAAACCTAGAGTTGATTTCACAACTGAAATTAAGATAAAAATTATTCAAATGTCAATGTACTAGTAAAGTAGTAATTTGAAATGGAATTATACAATAAATTTCATTTATTAACATCTATTTAAGAAACTTATGGACATGCACGAGAGGCTTCCTTTAAGAGCTGCATCTGAATTTAGAACAAATAATTCGTGTTGTCCAATTCCATCATCGCATTTATTTGTTTAGGAGAGAAATCATTAATTCAGTGAGAAACAGTGATTATACTGATATTTTTATGTACCAAAAGCATGATTCTTCTTTCCCATTTGTCCGCATATTTAGTGAGAGAAAGAAAAAATCTATTTTCCATGAAGATACATGTAAGCGGCATTCAGTTGCACATGTATGATCACTAATTCCCCGTTTCCAACTACTGCCCTCTTTTTTCTCTTCCTCTCTACAACCTACATATAACTTCCCTACAAAACCACACTGAAATAAAACAGAACCAGGAAAATCTGATGGGAGAGATAAAAAGGATCCAAGATGTTGCTTCTGAGGCCAGTGCATGTGATACCATTCCGGCTGAATTTGTCAGGCCGGAAGATGAGAGACCGGGACTCACCACGTACAAAGGAGACCTCCCTCAAGTCCCGGTCATTGATTTTTCGATCAAAGATGAAGAGAAGCTTGTGGCTCAAATCTACGATGTGAGCTGCAAGTGGGGTTTTTTTCAGATTGTGAATCATGAGATTCCTGATGATGTTGTTAGTAGACTTAAAGAAGTTGGGACAACTTTTTTTGAGTTGCCTCAAGAAGAGAAAGAGCTTTATGCAAAGCCACCTGGGGCTAAGAGTTTGGAGGGTTATGGAACCAAGTTACAGAAAGAAGTTAATGGAATTAAAGGCTGGGTTGATCATTTGTTTCACATATTATCTCCTCCATCTGCTGTTAATTATAAGTTTTGGCCTAAGAATCCAGCTTCTTACAGGTAACACCTGGATCTTATACTGAATGTTATCACCATTTAGCACCTTGCTGCACCACTACATATTTTGTGTCAAATCCCACTGATTTCTTTAAAAGGCAAAGAGAATTTTAACACTTACCCGATGTTCAGCGATAAGTGCTTTAATCGAGACTCGAACCCCGAACTTGCTGTTACTGAGAGAAGATAGACACAGATACAATATGTCAATATCTACTATGCTTCAATTAAAAGAATCAAGAAGCAGCTAACATAAAAATAGTTCAAACATAGTTTTGTAAGATTCGTACATTGCAAATACTATCCAAATTTAGAAAATATAAAACTAGCTATTGGAATCATACTTAAGAATTTTTTGGTACTTACACTGAATATGGATGGTTTTAGGGAGGCTAACGAGGAGTACACAAAGTATATGCATAAGGTGGAGGAGAGGCTGCTAAGGTATTTGTCGAGAGGGATAGGACTGGAGGAGAATGAGCTAAGGACAGCAGTTGGAGGGGATGATCTTATCTACCTCTTAAAGATCAATTATTACCCACCATGCCCACGTCCTGACCTTGCACTCGGCGTTCCGGCTCACACCGACATGTCTGTCGTGACAATACTTGTTCCTAATGATGTACAGGGGCTTCAAGTTTTTCATGAAGGCAATTGGATAGATGCACAGTATATCCCCAATGCTCTTGTCATTCACATTGGTGATCAGCTTGAGGTATTACCTAACTACAAACTGTAGCTTTGATTAGTCATCATACAATTTGCATATCTGTTAAATGGAGATTAAGCGTAGACATATATACATAAGAAGGTATGTTCTATTTCTATATGATTAGACATGTAAAATTACAACTATACATCTATACATCTACTATATTATATACAAATTAACAAGATTTGGTAAATGCAATCACGCTTTGTTTACTTGCTATGTCAAAGACAACTTGTGCAGAATTCATAATTAACTCGCAAAACTTTTTTCCCCTTCCATACTTGAAAGTCATGAGTCATTCCCTCCCCTTGTACTTAAAAGACATGTACTGAAAAGCATCTAATATACAAAAGGAGGTACTTTGGGAACATCACATTATCTGAAGCAGCAGTTATCTAATTTTCTCTTCCTGATTCCTTTCTTTCTCTGCTTATTAAATATAAGTTCTCCTGTTCAAACTTCAAAACTCTTTATCTATTTCAAATGGCGGTTTTTCAATTGTGGTACATAATTTAAGGATATCTGAATACAAATACCGTTGTTTGTAGATATTGAGCAATGGGAAGTATAAAGCAGTGCTACACAGAACAACAGTGAACAAGGAGAAAACTAGATTGTCATGGCCAGTGTTCATGGAGCCACCACCGGACATGGAAGTAGGCCCACATCCGGAGCTTGTCACCAATGAAAATCCGGCAAAGTATAAAACCAAGAAGTACGGTGATTATGTTTATTGCAAATTCAACAAGATTCCCCAATAACTAAACTTCGCAATCTACAGTGGCATATATGCATGCAGCTTGGCAGCTTGCCTCTGCACGTTTAACATAATACTATATTATATAGCTTTAGAGAACAACTTGAGTAATCTCCTTCCGAAAGGCACATACGAAAAAGAGGTCTTTTTTTCCTAGCTACTAGAAGTTAAATTTTTACTTGCTGAATACCTCAATCATCGTATACCTAGAAATGATACGACTACCTTTCTCTGATTCTTCTTTTCTGTTAAGTACTATCTTATATCTACTCAAAAAAAGGAACTTGACAGATAATCACAATAAATTATGTTTTTTTTTTTATCAAATAGAATTGGTTGGAAAAACAAGACCAAGCAATGCATGGTACTGTTGAGTCACACCTTATTGAACAGGAAGAGCCGCAAGACGAGTATACTATATATAATACTCCCTCCGTTCCGGTTTTATAGTCCTCATTTCCTATTTTCTTTGTTCCAAAAAGTTTGTCCACATTAACTTAATATGGTAAATTATATGTTAAATATGTTACTTTTTCTAAAAAACAAGTCAAAATTTTGGTAACATATACCTTATTTATTATAATTGAATAAAAGGTGGATTCTGACAGGGGGACAAGAAAAATGGAACGGAGGGAGTATAGAGAATTTGCAAGAAATGAACACAGACCTACAGATTGACCTAGTATTCTAAATGCTATATCGTTCTCAATTTGTCTATCTACCTGAACAAAAATGTTATCAGAACCCAACTACAAAGCCTTTATTTATAGCCTGTCATCAATTAGTAGTCAACTTAAAATCCTATAATTTGATATAAGCAAAAATATTATGAGCCTGTTTGTTTGCGCTTTAAGCCTGGGCTTAAAGCCATTTTCTACTTTAACCTGAAAATGTTTGTTTGTGTAATAAGCCAGATTCTGACTATAAGTTAAAAATAAGACAGAAGCTGACTTAAAGCTGGAACAGGGTAAAATATATTTTCTGCACGACTTACTTTATTCTTATGATTTTTTGATAAAAGTCAATTTCATCACTCAAATAAATAACCTATCAAATTTAAATTTATAGTTACATTTTCAATAACTCATAAGTCACCTATAATTCCTATAATATAAATTATCCAAACCAACATATTAAGCTCCACACTTATCACATTATAAGTCGCTGTAAGCCATAAGTCATTATCATAAATTTTACCCAAACGAGCTCAGAATGTTTTATACATGTACTTTGGTCCATAGTCCATTGTTTAGTCCATACTTCTGCTCCGTGTTAAAAAAAATAAAAAAATTATACTAGTCTTTTGGGCACGATAAGTTAAATCTATGTTGCACAATGATAGGCTATAATACATATTAGCCCAATTATAACCAGATCCAGGCCCACTAGTCCAGTGCGCCCATGATGAGATTTGTATTTTGTCCAATATCTAGGATGCTTTATCTGGAGTGGTCCCAAAAGACACATCAACGTCAAAGAATATTCATATTTGTTTGCGAGTACGAGGAATAATACACCTAATAGAGATTTAAATTATAGAGATTTATGAAGGAAATATTATGTATTACATCCTAGAAAGTACAGTATGGCCCAACTAAAATAAAAACAATGGCATTTCAACAAGTGGATTTTAGATATTGTATATAAATATAATTAAGGCATAAAATGAAAGATTTTTTTTTTTTAGTACTAAATCATTAGTATTATATAAAAGAATATTTATTGTTACATTATATAGTTCCATTAAAAAAAACAAGGGTATTTTAGTATCAAATACAAAATATTTTTAAATGCCTTGCATGGGTTTTATAATGCTTGTACATATAACGTGCATACAATATCTTAATTATTGGAAAATAATCATAGAAAGAGTTGCATGACATTAAGTTGGAAGATATAAAATGTATATTTAAGTGTTCAACATACAATATTAAAAAAAATTCAGCTTTTTTGTAATAATATATATCCCATTGATGCAAAGATAACTCAATAACTAGGATTTTTTTCATAGCAAACTTTCATTCTCCTTCTCTCCGATGCTCAAAGGGTCATGAATACATTTTTTCTGATGGGTGCTAGCATCTTGTAGCTTACATCTGGTTAGTTCTTTAAAATTAGTTGTAATATAAGTTGCATACAGAATTAAGATGCCACTGATCAGACTTGTTGCAAATTTTAAATAAAAAATGCTAGCTGTCTACACATTTTCTTTAACAAAATAACAATCGATTATGATACAAGTGACCTATTTATAACAAGGGAATAGGAAAAGTGTTAAAACAAGTACAAATCATAAAACAAAATGATGCTAAAAACAAATGTAACCTATAAAATTGTTAAATTTATCCTCAAATATTTGTAAGTGCAAATCATAAGGATTGAGAAGTATCCATTTAGTAAAGTAGTATAGTAATATGAAAATTCACTTTAAGGAGCTGCTCAGCCAGTATAATTTGCTATTTCTCGTTGCATTCACATCTAAAAGGTGATAACTATCTAACCCAAATATATGGAAGTATGGAACAGAAAAATATAAGAAATGGAACTCATATAGGTCACTTATACAGTCTAAGGAGCTTCATCAGTTGTTGGACTTACTTGGTCAAGCTGTACAATGAAAATGTCACGTTGCGACAGGACAAGGTATCGACATGGAGACCAATTCAAACCTTCCACTTTCTACATCTTTTGATGGATTCACTTTAACTTGGAACCTTAAAGGACTGCATTTCCCTTGTTGCAGTATGGTTTTCAGCAAAATTAACCATATCAGATAGGTGTTCCGAGTTTGTTTCCTTTGTAGCTGTGTCTTAGCATTATTCTGAGCACTGGCCCTTGCAGCAGAGTTATTTTGCACTTGTACTTCATTGTACTCCATGATTTTAACTTCTTTCTCTTTTTTAAAGGAGGAATAAACATTTTCGGCACTAATATTTCCAAATAATACTTCAGCTTGTTTATTTGTGACAAGAAGAGGAATATATTCAAAGTCATCCCAGACATACAACTGCAATAAATTGTACACGTATCAGAAACGATCAACATAACATAAAAATATATAAATCATATTAAAAGCATATCTAGTATTCACCAAACAGAGAAGAATATGCTTATAAACATTAAGTTTTCTTTAAATCATTAAGTTTAGAAGAATAAGGAAATAGTGATGTATGAACACCAGAGTATAGAGAAAACTTAATGTAGAATGAGCTAAGAATATTGGTAGTGCTATTTTCAGCAACTACATGGGAAGTCATGTGAAATGAAAAATCATGCGAAGGCAGACACTGGGGCCGTAATTTATTTGGCCTACTATCAACATACCATTACTAGACCTCGATATCTTTCGCATTCTGAACAGGTTTGAGTATCATAATTTGTTTCTTGGTATGCTAAGTTGTCTTGCATCAGAAAATCCTTTAGTAACTTAATGGTTACTACCATGTTTCGTATTTTCCTACTGCAACTAGTTTGTCGAACATATGACTTAAATTCCTCCAATAAAACTGACTATAGACAAATTTTCACTAATGTAAATACAGTTTTTTTCAGATAACAGAGTAACTATTTTAGGAAAAAACACTAGGCTCCCGATTGATTTCCACAGGTAATAATATCTATAATTTCAAAGAGAAAAAATATGCGATTGTTTTCCTTTCAAGATTAATAAGTTCAATAAGTAACTGAAATCAAATTGAAGAAAAGCATACCATAAAGGGTCTATATATCAAGCTTATTGTGTGAATGTGATTTGAGCTTTTTGGACAATAGAGTGGATTGGTCCCTTGAGCAATATTAAACCTGGTCCAATAATTGGAAGAAAAAAACCCATTTGTAACAATGTTAATAACAGTAGGACATTTTTACTGCAATAAAAACAGAGTATACTTAATCAATACCCAAGCTCTGAACTCAGAGGAGCGCCACAGTGCTGGCAGCCAGAGCAAATAAGATCATCCGCTAAACATCTATCGCCCATTGTGCATAATCTCTGCTTGATAAACCTGCGTTCCACTTCAGTTTCATTGAGGCTCTTCCACTTAACTGGGAGAAATATTTCACCAACAGATGCAGAGAACTTTGCCCTACAGGAACTAGTAATATACAGTACATCTGACAGAGAAAAACAGTGCTGAGATTGTGTGTCTTCATTAACTGCCCAGTTTATTGATGCAAGCTTCCTCTTCTGCATATTATGCGAAGGAAATCACTGAATAATGTGCAACATTGCAATGAGAAATTAAAATAAAGCCTATTAATTTGGTATGCCTGCCAATCATAATTATATATCTAGACCCCCCCCCCCCCCCCCCCCCCCCCCCCGGGGTGTAACTGAAAAAATATGTCAGCTTAACTGGATAAAATCATTTCATATACTGCCCGTTTCTAGGTAGAAGGTAGATACATCAGGTTTCTGACGTGCCCTTACCCTGACATTCACATACCTCCACCAAGGCTTGAACCCTCAACCTCTTGTCTATTACAAAGAGGGGAGGGGTATCCACTAGTCTGCAATGATAGAGATACTAAAGCAAGACCTTGGATTTTATGTTCAGGGTGTAACTACCTTTAGAGCACTATATGTATTTTATATACTGAAATCCTGGAAGGGTACAATACTGTAAATAATTTTATGTCAAGTAACCACTACTTGCGTAGAATATGTGCATCCAATGTATTTTAGCTACCACATCCTGACTATTATTACATTCTAAAATTCTCTCAATAATTAGGACACTTATATCTCTCATGCCTAATTATCAAACAGATGAGTGGATCATCTTCCTGAAAATATCTCTTCATTTAGACATCTGCTAACTGTTCATATAACTATCCCACATAAATGCTAACAAAACCACTGTTTCTTGATTCCCCAAATATAGTCAACATCTCAATCTGCCCTGTTCTGTCAGGCAGCAAAAGTTACAGTATCACATACAGCTTGGGAGGACTTGGCCATGAAATTTTAACATAGTACTGATCTAGTTCACAAGATCTTACAGCTATTGCCTATTGGAGACATAACCGCAATATTCTATCTGCTATGGTCTCACAGACACCAGGAGATCCTGAGCTATCTATTCTGCTTCATAACAAATCTTATGATTAAGGCTTTGCTACAATATAATCACCAATAAGACCAGCCCATAATGTGCAAGAAATATGGCCGTTCGTCAGCATAGCTCTGGCTTCTGGGACTATGTCTATGTTTTGTAAATATTAATAACTTGAAAAAAATCTCTAAAAATTGTCCTTTTTTATATTTTATCATTCCAACACAAGTAGGAAAAATCATTAGTTGTATAACAAGATTACTTTAGAGCTTTGTGGTCCCACATAGCTGATTGTCAGTTCAGATCGCCGCACCCATTCAACAACTTTCCTGAGCTTTTCCTTTGTTGCTATGCTGACTCGTAGCTCCTCTATTGAGCTGTCTGCTCCTACAAAAATAGTTTAAAGCAGATAATTTTTAATCATGTATATAGTTAGCTTGAAGAGATTATAGTTCTATGATCCTAACTGATATGAATATTAGCACAATCTCCTACAAGATTGTACTTGTAGTTGTACGGGTATGCACAAGCAAAAGTTTCTGATATCTCAAGTATATATAGACATCAAGAAGAGTATAAGTTAATTTAAAATGCATTAATATATAATTAATTGACAGAGATAGTTATAACATAGTTTGGTGAACAGGAGGCTATGTTCGAATGACAGAAATGGGTTGTGAATTTATTTTGTGCATCAAAATATTTATTTTAGATGGTAAGTCTTGGTCACAAAGTCGCATCAAGTAGGTACCAAGGTATGCTTAACTATGCACTATGTAGACTTAAGTGTTGTTTGGAAATTGTATGCTTAAGTATTGCAAAATCTGACTATCGTTTAAGAAAACATTCCATAATTGATAATTGGTGTTGATTAATAACACAAGTTGCGGCGTGCTTTTTCCAAGTTATACTTGCGTGCTCTTTGCATTAGTTGATTATCTTATAATTTATTCCTAACAGGAATATGCTATCATTACAAGAATAAAAAAGCTATCCTGTGTTCTTTTAATATATGCTGTACTTCCAATTGATCGTATAACGGAAAAAACACGTTGTCAAGTTTAATATGATACCACGTCATTCTATCAGTTCCTATATAAGAACTATTATTGGGTTTTATATAGAGTTTTGAGGTTATAAATGATAAAGTGTAGCCTATCGCTCGCTTATCCGTACTTAAATTGGCAATTACTAGTGCAACATCACTCACTATTAGTTGGATTGCAGAGAAAAAACTTGATCATTAACTGTTATAACATGCACTGACTTTATCGCATAGAATTTGATAAGCAATTTTTAAAGTGACCGCTTTTAATAAGAAGTAACCTAAAGATATGAAAGTTCACACATCTTATTGCAAATATTAAGTATCTACACCAAAAATGTCTTCTTTTTTTTTTTTGTAAACAGAGGGAGTATCCTAAAAGAGTTACAGCAACATGAAAGTTTTGACACATTTTAAAAGAACTAATTTCACATTCACCTATCCATATGGAAACCCTATTAAATATGACATCAACTAGCACCAAGGGTGACATAAGAATTGAGAAAAGTAGAAAGTTACCTTCAGAGAATAGCAATTTATGCGAGTTAACAAAACACCGAAAGGATGAGCATTGCACTGTTCTGGCCTCAACAAAATCCCCAAATCGTGTCACTTTGACATCTATTTGATGCAAACGTTATTATTACCAACTGAGATTGTAGCAAAAAATTAATGCATATCCATCTAGATATAGGTGTAGTCATTGTTTAAATTTATTTTAATCTGATTCCCAAATAATATATTATTTAATTAGGAATTAGCAGACACTAGGAAAGAACAGATGTGCATAACTTTATGAGGTGTTTGGCATAAAGAGACATGAAATTTTCTTGTCTAGACATTACTGTAAAAAATTGGGGATAAATTTCTATAATTCACTGTGAATTGCCAATAGGCAAAAAACTCTACTCAAATCAAAAGTTAATAATTATCTTGTCTTTCTTTTACTGTCTATTCTCTAAATTTTGCTTCCCACTATGCTCAGTCTGTTTAAACTTCGTTAGAGGATTTCCTTTCACAAGCAATTATCTGTCTGATACACTTATAACATCCCAAGACCACAACTAAATGCATATCGCATACCGGACACAACAACCCACCACAGGTCGGCCCAAAAGTGCTAGCAAATTGGTATACATTAGTTATGTGCTTGTGCTTATAAAGGATCCAAATACTCTTTATTTAACCGATGTGGTATGTTACATATACAACACATAAACTTTGGTCTTGTAACATATTACCAAAGTGGGTACACGGATCAATTTAAGAAACTATTGTCTTTAAAATGCTAACTGCAGAATCTTCTCAGATATAACCCACTATGTTTCACACTCAAGTTATAAGCTGCTACACCAAATAAATATTTTTACCTTTTAAACTCTGCTCCATAAACTTCAGACTAGAGTCTCCTCTGTAGGAAATTGAAGTCTTTTATATCTAAAGTCCTTCGAACTTTAGATCACATACGAATTGGAAGAAAAGTTTGGCAACTTAAAATGGTCTCTCGCATATCATCTATATGGCATTAACCTAGCTAAGCATCAACCAAAAAAATCTGCACTTTGTTGTTTGTAAAAACATATCTGGTACATGATGTACACACTAATATAGAGACTATACAAAGATTTTTTTAAATGGTAAAAGAAAGGACCGCATATATGAACAAAATATAAATTGTCCGATAAACTTCAATTTTTTAAATATAACTAATTCAAGTTTTAAAGGATAAAAACATAACCTAATATTTGATTCAAGATGCTCACATGTAAACTGCTGTTTATACGCTATTACAATGGTCTGCTGTAACTAAAGCAAGAAAGAAGAAATACAAAGTTGGAGCTTACTCTGTAACAAACCAACACTTCCAGCAACAATTGTTGATCCCATATTCTTTTGCCATACTGAAATAGAAAAAAATCGGCGTGTGTCATCACCCACCTGAATGTCAGTCCTTACTACTTCTCCGCCTTGTAATAATTTATACTGCACAATAAGAATAAATTCAAGTTTACTAAAACTATGACAAGAGTGATCATATTCATAGCCGACCTCTTATAAAAGAAAAAAGAAACGGTGTTAAGAATTAGGGAAAATTAGTCTTGCAATTTGAGTACTGATTAGACAATCTAAATAATCAATCCACACAATTCACATAATCTACTAAATGAATCGGATGATAGAGAAAATCAAACTGAACACATGATATCTACATTCGATTACGATCTCAAGACTTTTACTAGTAGTAACTAATCTCCCCTCAGGCTTCGATTTATTCTTGTCATATAGTCCTCTGAAAGTTCCAATCCAACACAAACTTACAATAACAGCAAGAAAGGAATAATGAGCAAAGTCTGTAAGTTTGCGTGTCTTTATTCTCCTAGTAACCAGCACTGTTAATTATTGACTTATAGTCAATTTTCTGTGAGAAATATAGATATTAATTATTAAGTATATGATCTTGCAAGGAAGAGGCATCACCGCATTACCCTAAGTACTTGATTTGCGTTGAATCTCGAAACTGTGAATAATTAGAAACAGGATTACACGCATGTAGTGATGTAGGATTAGGCAATGCACTTCGTTTGTGCTAAATTGTGCCGACTTGACCTAAAAATCAAGTTCAATACCTTTTTTATGAATGGAGACAAGACAATACCACGGGGGGAGAGAGAGAGAGAGAGAGAGAGAGAGAGAGAGAGAGAGAGAGAGACCTGAAGAGGAGTAGACTTGTGAACAAAAACAAGAAGCTGGACATATTCACCGACGTGAAAAGGAGCATTGCACAGGTCAATCAGTGGTCCGTACCATCCGATTACTGCTGCCATGGCCAAAATAACGGAAACGTTCGGCCTCTTATGTTGTTAACTTATTCCGAAAAACAATTTCATATTTATGTAAAACAATTATCATTAAAATTATTAGATATTGAATACTTTTTTATTTAATATAATAATTTTATTTCAAAAATAAATGATTTTAGATATAAAAAAATTAATAATTTTGAGAAACTCTTATTAAACTTTAATAATGAGTTATATAATATGTAAATTAATTATAAACTTATATTTATTGTTTATCTATTATATATTCAATGATACAGTATACAGTATGAATTTTGTATATTTCTGGATAATTTAGTATCCACACAGTTACTTTCCCCTGTAATTTAGACATCCTAATGCCTGTGCAGTTGAACATTTTGCTTATACTCACAGCCAGACAAGATAATGGACAAGATCATTTGCATTCTCTTGAATTTTTGACCTGATCCTGATCACCCTCCATAATAACGATAACACGGGGATCTGGTAAGAAGCACGAAACACATATCCTGTCTAAAATACTTTTTTTATAGTTTTTTAAACATTCTAATGTTATAAAACTGTAAAGTGTTTCTATAAAATTTGATAAAATATAGAAATATTATCTAAAGATTTGCTTGGTTCCCTGCAAAACCCCATTCTAGATCCGTCCCCTAAGATAACAGCATAAAATCCTCAATCCACTTTCGACAAACAGATAGTACAGGGACCGGAAGATCAAAGATAGTGTCTGCAAAAAATAATCTTCATGACACAGAATTTGTGTATTATTCTTGCTGTCTTGTCATTTCCTTTCCTTGCAAATGGAAACTGAATCTGCGAAACATTTTAAGGCTTGTCCGCTGCATCCACAGATTGTCTAAGTTGCTAACAACCAGTCCTTTTTCCTACTAGATGGTGCACTTATTATGCATTCAAACAAAGTAGGCTATGCATATCTCCATGTCCGGCACTTCTTCCATGTTTTTCCTTTCGTGTCACATTACACCATCGTAAAGAGGGGTCCAGATATTTTTGTTGAATCTCTTAGGTACAACTACAGAGAATCTTATCTGCAGTTTTGATCTTTTTGATTTGTGATTCAGATGTTATATCGAGTGGACTAATAATCCCTGTACGTTTTTCTGCGTGTTTACAATGATCAATTAGAGGAGACAAGAAAGGATTCAAAATCATCTGCGTCTTTTCTAAACTTTCTTGTCCTTTATCTTCTTCAGTTCGTACTCCCCTGCCTCAATTTTTAGCATCTAGATAGTCGTTATAATCCCATATTGATTGTGGAAGTAGCAATGTATTGGATCGATGATATGGTTCACAGGCCGTGCATTATGATGTCAGAATAAGGCTAGGTCCAGAGAAATGGATACACAAATATGGACAGAATGATGTGGATTCCACTGTCATTCTTATTTCATGATTGTTTAATAAGAATGATGGTGGAATCCACGTCATTGTGTGCATATTTCTGTATACATTTCTGCAGACATGTCATTATTTATAATGTTAAGGTCCGTGGATAAGGATTTTGAGGACATTGATTATGTCTACTTGCAGTGAAAATTATTGTTCTGGCATTTTTTAAACTTCTCCCTAAATTATCAGAAAAAGACCTGCGGATACAGAAATCATAATGCTTTTATTACCCAAGCAAATATTCAAAGTTGTGGTACATCAAATAAGTGAAAAGCACATCACAAATTCAATTACAGATTACAAGAAAGTTTTCAAGACGGAAATGTTCTTCATAACTCAAGGTTCTTCGGGATGAAGATGTTTCACTGCAAAGTTTGGTTTTCCAGGGTGTCCATTAATAACATCATCAACAAAATTCCCTGGTCTGCTAACATCCTCCCACACCTCTGGCAACTCCATAGCTTTGCCTTTTTCAGTTACCAAGTTTTCGTCTTTGCTTTTTCCCCAAACAACCGAGTAAAGGCCAGTGACAACAATTATAGCTCCAATCAAACTGAATCACACAAACTCATAGTTGTTACATTGGGAAAATTTGATAAGCATTGCAATAATTTATTAAGAATGCTAAAACTACTTACGTTCCGAGGTGAAGTAGCTCTCCTAGTACTATAGCTCCAAGAATAGCAGTGATGATCATGGAAAGAGGGCTAAAAGCTGTGACAAAGACAGGACCTCGAATCTTGTTTACAAAACCTTGAACATAATACGCAATTCCTGAGCAGACTATACCCTGTAAATGCAAGTTACGTTAAAATTTACATGTAAACAATTTATAAATGAGTTGTTATTCAACTAAACATAAACAAAAAAAATAGAGAAGTCGACTAACAGAATAAACAGCAGCAAACAATCTGGAGTCGAAACCAACAATCCAAGCACTCATATTGTTGCGTTCCATTATAAGTGCCACGATCCCACCTTCCACCGTTCCCATCACACATATCAATGCTGTCAATGACAGTTCTGCTGGATACTCCTTCAAGGTAATTGACTGATCCAACAAATACATTTGTAATCAGAATTATCATATTCGAACTCAGCACAACAAAAATTCATTATGTTTAAAAAACTGGCAGTTTAGAATAAATTCTCTTAAAATTATAGCTAGAACTGAGTTGATGAAATTAAGGAAGATTTTTATGAGACACTCACTTGAACGATGAAGAAAGCTGACCACCCGATGACACTGAAAAGAAGCATTACTGTCCCGGCAACCCAATGCTGCTGAGCACCAGCAGAAGCAGAGCTAGAGCTATGGAGGTTCACTTGGTGGGATCCAAACATATTGACAATTGGGCCTTTATACAAAGTCATCACCATTGCTCCGCAAAGTGTTATACATGTTCCAATCACCTTGGCTAGTCCATGTTTCTGCTTCAGGTTTACTCTCTCCATTCTGACAGTGTTGTCAACAGTGTCGGAATCAGGATTTAGAATGACACGGAGCTGAAGTATTTAATACAAAACTTTCACCGATTTAAGAAGGGGGTAAAGTAAATTGAATACCTGAAAGCAATAGCCATGACAAAGGTAAGAGCGGGAAGGGCATTGACCATGGCAGCCGTAAATGTTGCAGATGTATACGTCATTCCCACATAGTACAGATTTTGATCTATCACTGGCCTGCATATCATTAATTTCGTTAGAAACCATCTTAACTAAACAATAAAGAAAACTTATTGTGTAAATTCCAGCTTTTATCATAACGCAAACATAACAAAAACTCAAATTTCTCCTGTGGATCAATAATTGGATGCATACTGTGCATACTATTTTCACAAGAAAACAAACCAATTATAAAAAAATAAACTGACATGCATGCTTAATTTTACGCATAATTGAGGCGCATCAGTGTATATAAATTTAATAGGGTTAGAGCGTTACTCCAATAAGCCAAGCAGCATCACTTTGATGAAAACAGAGAGTGTCAACTTTGGCCTTATTTTCCTGCATTTTTGTGCAAGCGAACAAAACGGTGTCAGCTACACACAATCCAACACTTCAATAGTAGATTGTTACATATAACCTGCATTATAAACATCTTATACACATACAGACAGTATTATGACAGCGCTGTCACTACAAGAAAAATGGCCTTTTCCGACAAATTTTTACAAGAGATTTTTTTTTTTATTTATACGACGACATCATTCTGAAACGATACGTGCATGCAATGGTAGAGTGCGCCTATGGTCAGGCCACTGCGTGCATGTGCAAGTTTAACACAATACTAGCGGACTAGCAAAAGAGTTACTTTCTAAAAGACAACGCATGAATTATATGACTATCACTAAAAAACAGGGCAAAACTGACCGCTAGACTATGCAAATATATGTCTATGCAAACGTGCGAGTGAGTGGAAAAAAGCTAGACCTTTCAAAAACAAGCGCAAAAGGAGCAATAGCAATGGCTGCAACCAAATGCCTATAAACAACAAGAACCCAATGGCTCATGCCACTTTTAAACGAAAGCATAGTGATAATATACATCCCTGCATAACCAAACTGCAGAGAGACCATAGCCAGATATGGTCTGATCTTAATCAGCACTAGGCTCAACGCCGCGCAATTCGACTGTTCTGCCATATCTGGCTACCTAGTTAAGATCTTAAGTAATTTATGATCTAACTCTCCTTGATTAACTTGCAATTGAGAGGTTATTGCATAAGTTACAAACATTGCATGGCCTTTATATAGAGCTTAGAAAATAAAGCCAGTGATAAAGCAAGACCAAGTTTGCACAACAGTACTACTACTAGCTAGTATAATGCGCTTCCTCTTTTCTTTACACTTAGATTTTGTAAAAGCAAGCACAATGTAACATTTTAGATTCCGTTATCCATTTACAAGCCCACTTTTGCCATTATTTACGCAACAAGAATCCTCTAGACTTGATACTCCTGGCTCCTTGCCCATGTTGTTTGACACAAGTACTCAAATCTCAGGTGTGCTACAGGAATTTTCATGGAATTTATATCATATCAATGCTTGTGTGGTTTATGAACCTTTTGTTCTTAATGATTATAATAAGTAATTATGAGCTATAGTGAGAAGGAGATTTGATTATCATAATATACCCTTAAAACTAATCAAAAATATTTATCCTGGCAGAGGTTGGCATACATATTTATTCACTATAAAAATTCACTGCCAGTGATTTTAGGGAGGATTTCTGCATTCACTATCTTCAATATCACTCC
Organism: Daucus carota subsp. sativus; assembly: GCF_001625215.2. Taxonomy (NCBI): domain Eukaryota; kingdom Viridiplantae; phylum Streptophyta; class Magnoliopsida; order Apiales; family Apiaceae; genus Daucus; species Daucus carota. The sequence continues at coordinate 45,189,940 of NC_030381.2, read as the reverse complement.
CTCTGTAATAATTTTTATCATTTTGATAAAATACGTGAAAGATAGTGAGATCATAAATCATTATTTAAATAATGGTAGTGAGTTTTCTTTTAATGAATAAGGATGTATACAATATTTATTCATAGTAATTATCAGCGGACAATCGGAAAACATGGTAGGCTGAAATCTCGAATCATCTCTTGAATAAAACTTGATAACTCTTTTTAGCCCCGAAATTGTTAAAAACTTAAGTGTATTATTCAGCCGGGAAGTTCGCAAGCTCACTCATGTTTAACTCAACTCAACTCAGTCTGTTAGTTAAACGAGTCGCGTTTAGAAAGACTTTCAGTCTCATAAGCTGACTCAACTCGAAACGTGAAATCTAGTTTTTATAATAAATAATTATGAGCTATAGTGAGAGGGAGATTTGATTATCTTGAAATACCCTTAAAACTAAACAAACATCTTTATCCTGACAGAGGTTGGCATACATATTTATTCACTACTGCCATTTTAACTGATGTTTGACTTTTTAACACGTATATTGAGGTGTATAAAAATAATATATACACTCAATAAAAAAATTCAATTCTTATATCAAATAAAAGTTTAGATTCTAAACTTTTATTTGGTATAAATTTTATAAAAAATAATTATATTTAGGTGTGATTTTTTTAACACCTTAAAGTACGTGTAAAAAAGTCAAAAGCAGTTAAAATGGGACGGAGGGAGTATAAAAATTCACTGGCAGTGATTTAGGGAGGATTTGTGCATCCACTATCTTCAATATCACTCTCCCTGTAATAATTTATCATTTTGATAAAATATATAAAAAAAATAGTGAGATCATAAATTTATTATTTAAATAAAAATAATGAGTTTCTCTAATAAATAAGGGTGTGTGTCAATATTGATAATAGCTGCTGTATCAGCGAGGAATAGGAAATCAAGGTAGGCTGAAATCTTGAATCATCTTTTAAATAAATGATAATAACTCTTTTTACTCACGAATTTTTTTTAAAAAAAAATAAGTGTGTTATTGGAGCTGTAATTTGGGCAGGAAAACTTGCAAGGTCATTCAGCTCGAATTCGTTTAATTACACTCGACTCACCCTTTTAGTTAAACGAGTCGAGTTCAGAAGGTTCCGTCTTATTTAATTAAACTAATTGGCTCGACTCGACTCGTGAAATTAAACAAGTTAAGTTCGGGTAAAGATTTAGGGGTCATTTGTTAAATCTGGATGATTATTTCTGGATGAGTTAAATTTCTGATTGATGAGTTAATCTGAATGTCAGAATGAATGGTGTGTTTGTTATTTTTTTCTAACATATGGATGACTACGAATTACTGTTAAATATATTATTATTAAATAATCGGTAATATTATGTATTTTATATATTTTTATATAATTTTTAAACAAACTAATATATAATTGTTGAAATTTTAAATTAATTTATAACTCTTAATTTGATATTATAAAATTAAATTTTATTATATTATTGATGGGAAATAGAACTTAAATCATATAATGAATTTTTTTCATATATTTCAAATATTTAATTTTAAAATATTAATGTTAATTTTTTTCTTAATTGGCTCATTAACATATATTTAAAAGTGAAATTCCTAAATGTTAAAATTTTCAATATTTAAAATTTATAAAATAATTAAATATAAATATATAAAATAATTTAAAAAATTGATATAATAAAAGATAGATTAATCATATGTTTTTTATTGATTTCTTAAAAGGATAATGCGCTGGGCATGCTTCTGGATGACACCCCCTACATTTTTCAGGGTGAGTCGTCCAGGGATTTTTTTGGTATTCGTCCAGCTACAAGAAAGAATTGCCAAACAATCTTAACAAAAGAGAATGAACGGTTCAGTTGTTTTGGTTTCATTCAGCTGTTAACAAATGGCCCCTTAGGCTCTTTTAAGGGTCATACTAAACAAGTCAGCTCAACCGACTCGTTAAAATAAGATGTAGTTAAACGAGCCACTCGATTCGTAAAATTAAAAGAGTCGACTTCAGACACAGGTTTTGGCTCAAATAAATTAAACAAGTTGACGACCAACTTGAATTATCCCGGTTCGAAACTCGACTCGCTTGATCAAAATTACAGCCTTACGTGTTATACATCTTAAACTCGGAAAAAAATAAAAAAATTGCTTACATATGCGAAAACTAGTTCTTCTCCAAGAGGATTAGCATAAAGAAAATGATGTACACATAATATGTGGAAAACTTGCAAACCGAAACAGCGATGAATTTTACTATCGGCGTAGTATATGGGGCGTAACGTAGCTAGCAATAAAGGAAACATACTTTTGTCAATTTGGGAGCTTTATAATTTTGCTTGAACATGTTGACCACGCACGATCAATAAGTTGTAATTAGTGCTTATATGATGCAATTGTAGGGCATGCTTTTGGCTAATAATGGCGTAAAGATATCAACTTATTATTGATCGAGACACATTAGTGATCTGCACTTAATTTCATTGTTATTTCTTGCCATTGCTTGTGTGTAAAAATGCAAAGTAACCACGATCATGTTCCAAACGTTTGGATGTGCTATTTTTGGCTTGAGTGTTAATAATTGGATGTTTTTCATAGTAATTTTGTTGAGAGTCGAAGTTGTGATTTATTGTTTGTTACTTGTGAGGTTGATCAATCTCGTAGAAATGACGGTGGATAAAGTTTACATGGTTATACGAATACATCAGTGGTATTATATGATTACAACTTACAAGGAAGAGGATGGGAAGTAATATATTCAAATTATGGGTGCAATTATTTCCGCTATTTTCTCACAAGAATATTGTATTATAAGAACTTACATAAAAAGTACTCCCTCTGTCCCATTTAATTGTATACGTTTCTTTTCAACTGTTCGACACGCATTTCAATGCTCTTATAAAATATAGTTCCGTAACTTATTTTTGAGATTTTTTTTTCTGAATAAAAATATAACATCCAAACTTTAATTCAGAAAAAAAAAATTTAAAAATAAATTACACAACTACACTTTACAGGAGCATTAAAGTCCGTGCCGCGTCCCCGTCCCCCAATGTATACTACTCAAGGGGACGGAGGGAGTAATTAACATTTTGAAAATTTGGTGTAATTTTTTTCCACTAATTAGTAATTCTTTGTAAACATGCAATCCACTTTTTTTTATATAAAAATACTTCTTTCTTACATGAAGATCGTATTTCAAAACTCTTATAAAATCTAGTTTCATAATTTTTCTAAATTTTTTGATAAAAATTTAAATATTAAATTTTTATTAAAAAAAGAAAAAATCTAAAAGTATTATAAAATTATAATTTAGTGTGCAAGTGTAACCAAAAATTATTTGATATCGTTCGATGGAGAAAGAGTCTCAGGTAAAGTTAATAATACCTCCCGCAGTCACGCTTAATTATGGATCGATTTTAAAACATTAATATTTTTCAATTAATATTATATTTTTAAATATGAAATATAAGTAAATTCAACACCTTATATTTGTTATTTGTTTATATGTATAAATTTAATACAAATTTTAAATTTAGTTTATTATTATTTTAAAAAATTAGTATTCTGAAACCTAAAATTTAATATGTTGAGAAGTAATATTATAAAAATAAAAACTTAACACATTTGAAAACCTGAAACTTGCATATATATATTTTTATGAACTTAACATATCAAATTATAAATTTAACTTTCAACTCACTTATTATAATTAGTCGTTTACATTAAAAATTGGAATTAGTTTATTAAAGTTAACTTTTAAGCAAAGTAAAAATATTAAAATATATCTCCTAACAACGAAAGTAATCTTTTGATGCCAGCACACGAAGGCAATCATAGTATGTAAAATATCTGAAGTAAGTAATTATTGAAACAAAACTATACAGTTACATTTTGTTAATCATTAGTTTTTTAGTAATTAATATACCTTTGAACACAGGATGAAAGTATTAAATATCAATATAATAATTTTACTTTTCAAAATTATCGATGTTGCAATTTTTTTTTAAAAAAAACATGAAAAATCTCGCTGGTAACATTAATTGCAACGATTATAACATCAAATCAAAAGTACCAACTACTTTCATTCTGTGTTGCAGAATTGTATAGACCATGTTTTTTTTTTAAAAATTCACATAACTTTTAATATTATAGGCGCACACAAATAATAGAAAATTTACCAAAAATATCATTTTTTTTCTAATTTTTTATTATTTTACTATCATTTGAAATTATTTTTAAAAATACCAACCTTTTTAAGAAAATATTTGAAAAAATACTAGATGCACCAGAGTTAATTGATGGTGCAGGCTTGCAAGTATGGTTGTATCTGGTTGCAAGTATAGTTACATATAGTTGCATACAATATATTTGCAAATATTTTCAAAAATTTGATTTTATAAATATTTGAAAAATATGTAGTTTTCAAAGAATTGTTTTGAATTTGGATATTTATGAGAAAATCTCTCCAAAATATCATCAAATTCTTTTAACTTGGTAACAACTTTTCTTATAGCACAACAATGTATTCATCTAACAATGTTGAGAATCTCCTAGTATTAGTAATATGATTTAAGGACTGATATATCTTTTGTGAAATTCACTCTCAATATATATGGACAAAACAAATAAGTTGTAAACAAAATAAGAAGAAAACCTAAATTTTAGGTAAACAACAAAACCTAACTAAAGCCATGCACTATATGTCATAAAGTATTACTACCTTGTATGCACCAATGGAAGGGCCTTCTTTAGTTATACCAATTCCATTTGAACTTTGATCTACACCTACCTCAACTCTAAGTTTTAGTCACCTTTGAACTCCATAAATCAAAATATCTCAGCATAAGAATTCACATAACCAATCCTGTTAATGAACCAACATAACAATATCTCCTATTCACAACTACTATTCAAAACTCCAGACAGAGATGACAGAGATGTTCACCAAAATCAAAAGTTGGGACGTATAGAAAGTGATCCACCTTATCATCACATCCTCTCACGGCATGTATGATGTCCCAGTACACTGATAGTGGCGGATCCAGAATTAACAAACAGAACTCGAATAATATTTATAAAGTTAATAGTTTCAACAAGATTAAACTAAGATTATATATTTTAAATTTTAAATTTATTAATTAAATTTGATTAAAGAAATTTAAAAAAAAATACTTATATGTGTATATATAATTTTAGTTTTATTACTAAATTTTACTTTTTAGACATGGAGTGCTCAAACCACCTAGTCCTAACTACGCTATGAATCAGCTGCTATGCATCTCCATCGATCTTTATGTCGCAAATAAAAACATACAAACATGTAACATCACTAAAAGATTCAGATTAAGATCGAACCTCTAGTCGATATAATGAGTTACACAAAAAAGAAAATAATATGATCATGATCAAGAAAACAATAATTGTATACCAGTAATAATTAAGAAACCTCCATCCAATTATTATCTCTATGGGTCCTCAAGTCCTGTACCTCATTCATTTCTTGATCGGATATTATTTGTTCCGCACTTATGTCAGGGAAGAAACCCGTCCTACTTTCCTGATATTTGTTACACTGTTAGTGATATTTTAAAATTAAAATAACTAACACACGCACACACTGATCAGCTGCAATTAGCTAGCTTGTAGCTAGTGAACTCTTTGGCATATACAACCAAAAAGTTGAAAACACTAAAAAATTGTGGTAAAAAAAAGCTGCACTTCCATGTAACAGGAAGCGTTTGAGTGATTTGAAAACAAATCATGGTGGAATCCAACTTTAGATATATGTGTATTGTTTGACCGACTACATGGAGAGATGTGGTTGATCACATTCCAACTCCTATAAAATTGAAGGCCCTAGAGCATCTCCAACGGTACTCCTAAATCATTCCTTAAACAATAATATAAAATGTGACTCCTAGTAAGTTAATACACTAGAAAACGTGAGAACTCCAATGCTACTCTTTATACTTGGCTCCTTATTCACATTTTGTATTTATTTTATATAAATGAGAGAGAAAAGTTAACTAAAAGAGAGAGAAGATTGAAGAGAAATTAATATAATATTGAGTTAAGAGCTACTAGATGCTCTTTAAAAGAAAGGAGAGAGAGTAGGCTCCTAAATTTTTAAAGAGCATCTAAGAGCCCATTGGAGCACTAAATTTTGATTTGCTCCTAAAATTTAGACTTAGGAGCTTGTTTAGAGAGCCCCTTGGAGTTGCTCTTAGCCTGTACTTCGTTAAGACTGTAAAACTAAAGTGAGCATAATATTTGTTTAAATAGAGTATAAGATTTATTTGAGCAATCTTCCTGTAATATTTTAAGATTTTCAATGATCCGGTTCCCAGCATGCATGGTATTAGAGGTCGGGTTTGGACGCCCGTAATCCACTCTCTTCAATCCAAAAAATGGAATTTTGAGGAAGAGAGACCGTTGAAAAATAACATAAAATCCGTCTTCCTCTAGTATCTCGAGATTTGAGAGAGAGTACATTGACATACAAGTAATAAAGGGGCCGTTTGAGTTAGTTTAAAATAAGTGCTTCTTACTTAAAGTAAAGAAGTGAAGTAGAAGCTATTAAAGTGTTTGGCAAAGAAGTAGAAGTCATGAAACAAAAGCTAGTATTCCCAGTTTTTTATAAGTGTTTTTTGATTTTTTACACAAACGGTACAAAATAAGTGCTTCCAACTTATAAACTCAGAAGTCGGCTTTTAAACCGTAGCCAAACGCCTCCAAAGTAATTTTATATTGGCATTATCTTGAAGCTACAAAGCTACACAAAGCCACCCAGTGTTGTCCAAGATAATTTTCAATAAAGATTTTGGGTATTATTTTGGTCAAACCACTAATTTGATAATTTGCTATGCGCAAAAGAGAAATAATTGGTATTTTGGTCATGTAAATGCAGTGCAGGTCTTTAGGCTGAGAGGACAGCTCAAGTGGTTGCTTGTGGTTATGGTAGTCTGAGTCATGGAATTATGAGAGGATTACAATCTTCAAGTTTTACATTATTTCTGTCTGCACATCGCAACACAAAATCAGTTCTCATCCTCGTCACGTATGCAATATTTGAATTTTGCATTGCGGCTACAGAGTAATGAATGGAAATTACCATCCTGTGTGCATTCCATGAAGCATGTCACTGATAACTAATTAATATCAGAGGTTTGGAAGGATATTTTGTGCGAAAATAGTATTAATATTGTCTGTATTACATTATTAAACTCGAAAATTAAAAAATTGGTGGGTCGGTACTTGGGTCGAATTATGAGCGTATAATCAATCATCCTTTTAAAATAAAATTATTATCTTTTTTATATTCACTAACAAAAAAAAACTCAATTTTCTACAAATAACACTGGGACAACATATCAATTACTTTTTTTTTAAAACTAAAATACATTATTTCAGATTTATAACTAAAAAAACCGATTATCTAAAAAAACACATGCAAATATATAATAAAAATTATATTATTATATAAGCGGGTCATGTTCCAGAGAGAACCATTAGAGAGAGAACCATAGAACTCTTACCTTATAAGGCAGGGTTCTGCAGCAGAACTTAAGTATGAGTTAGGGTTCTGCAGCAGAACTTCACATGCAAAAAATGTCAATATCTATGTATTAGATTTTAAAATTATTTTTGAACACACACAACGATGAAAAAATATGAAAAAAACATGTATTTAGATTTAGATCCTAAAAATCTATTTAAAATTTAGGGTTTCGCAGCAGAACCACTTCTATTTTAAGGACTGGTTCTCTCTTGAGCGCGAGCCTAATCGTAATTATTAACATACAGCGTACTGTAATATTACAGAAACATTAAATGTTTGGAAGTTTGATCCGAATTTTGAACCTTTTTATATAGTCAATTATCTTTTTTAACAAAAATTAATTTTTTATATATTTTTAACTAAAAAACTCAATGATATGAATACTTAAAAATCTGAATATATTCAATTAAAATTTATGATTTTTTTAAAAAAAAAACTAATGATATGATATTCACAAATATCAATTATTACTTTTTTTTTGAATTTTATACAATGTTTGATATTCTTTAAACTTTAATATTCTTTCTTACCAATATCACAGCACCTGCTGCTTATTATGGTTGAACCAGCTGACTCGAAAAAATTCAAAAAATTAATATTTCTCCGATGAACAAATTTGGGAACTGTAATACGCCAGAAACTACGAAGGGGCAACATTGTCCCTAAATCTATCATGTATGATTCTTCAAAACTTCAAACCCCCCAACCCCCAATAAAAATGATAACAAAAATTATATATAAGTTACAAAATATAATTAGGAACAAATATTGTTCTAGTGGCTGCAGCCAGCAGAAAATAGCACCACCCATGGTAGAAAATGGACTTGCATAGTAGATCATATCCCCACGGGTGAGCAGACTGCATTATAGTTAGTATGCTACTGAAGCCCACTCGAGTTGCAACGTATTTTGCCAGTCTGGCTAGAGAGAAAGATGGTGGAAATGGAGCTTTGATATCCGTTATTCAATGTCACGCTAGAATTGCTATCCGAATGGAAAAGGATACGAGTCTGTGTGAACAAATCTCCTACCGTACCCTGCTCTTTTTTGGTAATAGTCTCTTAAAGGCCATAAACGTTACAGCTGCAGATAGAGAATACCTGCACAACAAAAAATTAGTATCGTACACGCTTCTGAACCAAGCATAATCAAATTCAAGTAAAGCAATTTAAACAACAAAAATTTAATGAGGAAAAGAAATGTATTGGAAACACCTCCACATGCCAATCTAGTGAATAGTTTATCCTATATTAGACTGACTCTTCATGCTTACATGTATACACATATCCATAGGTTACATCACATGTCTGGTTCTCGCAAATGGCAATCCAAGATGGGAGGAATAATAAATCAATAGTTAAAATTCATCTTTAAAATTATAATTACATGGGAGCTGGGGTACACTTAACATATAATTTAAGATTTATGATGAATGACCAGTAAACAATCTTTTATCATATTGGCAAGCATACGTTATTCTTTCAATAAATATCAAACAGATTATGCTTGCTTTTCTGCTCTGATCTTTATGGAAGTAGTATGCTATTGCAATAGCACAAAAAGGTACTCCCTCCGTCCCCCTGAATTGTATACATTTGGGGGACAGGGACGCGGCACGGACTTTAATGCTCCTGTAAAGTGTAGTTATGTAATTTATTTTTAAAATTTTCTTTTTCTGAATTAAAGTTTGGATGTTATATTTTTATTCAGAAAAAGAAAATCTCAAAAATAAGTTACGGAACTATATTTTATAAGAGCATTAAAATGTGTGTCGAACAGTTGAAAAAAACGTATACAATTAAATGGGACAGAGGGAGTACAGTATAAGGTAGGTAACGGAGCCTAAATGGTCATGAGGATAGAGACACTAGGGGTGAGGGTGATGCTTGTTTATTCGAAGATGTCATTATGTTTTATTCAGATATGTACCTTACTTTTTCTGAGGCCAGAATTAAAGTAATGACACGACTTGTCCAACTCTAGATAAACATGCAATTACTTAAATCTTCAGTGCAGGGAAAGTACTTCAAGCTCTAAATTTGAATAATTACAAAGATTAGAAATCAATAAATTTAATCAGTGCAATAACTTTCAGCTATCTTATTACCCATCCAATATTTAGTTTTGTATGCAGGTGTTTCAGCTAATTAAATGTATTATTCAGATATTTTAAAGCCTTGTACTTGCTAAAGTCACTTTCATGTCAACTTGAGATGTCTAATTCATCAAGTTTTTATAAACTATAAAGATTATGTCACTGCTAGATAGCTAAAAGCTTGTGATGTAAAAAATAAACTGTGTGAAGATTAAGCTGGCAGAAGATGTGCTACATAAATAACAGGAAGAAATAAACAAGCATGCTTCATGTATAATACAGCTGGCCACTGAAAACTCAATTAAATTCGATTATACATTTTCCTTTCCTTCCTAGTACTAATGATTTTAAGAAATAAGAGAAGCACCGGCCTATATAGTTTCCGGTGAAGAAGACACTGTGATAAAAGTATATTGGTCCAACAAAAATCCTGATAAGGATTCTGGCAATAAAAATAGATCTACTTGATATCAAAATACCTCAGGCAAATGGTTTTTAATCTTGCAGAAAAGCTAAACAGAGTTTGCTATTAATGAGGATTCAGGTACTTTCTTCTGAAGTAAGTACTCATTGTCGAGACATAGGATTTGCTAAACACCCCAATTTAATTGTAAAATAAACCTAAGTTTTGAAATGTGATGCTCGGGGTTGAGAGAGGAATACCAAAAGATAAAATACTCGATAGTCTAGTCAAGTAAATGAAGGGAAAACAAACATACCAGGTAATTGTATAATTGAGATGGTCCTGTGGCATTACTGAACTTCGGATCAGTGTGTTCGGATCCTTCGGGAGAGGGTATGGATTACTTGGATTAACATTATCATTTGTGTCTTCGATGTATACAGTATTCTCTGGGAGTCCACAAGCACTAGAAATTGCAGGTACGTCTACATAGAACCACTGGCAGGAACTTGGATCATTAGCTGGAACAAAAACACTAGGCTTCTCACTTCCACGTACTACGCCAACAACTTCTGTTGGGATGACATCAGGAACCTGAAACGCTCGAGATAATTTGGAAGATATATAATCAGATATCCAAGTCTATATAAACAAAGGCAACATGATATAGAGGAAATGAGGTAGAAGTAGAGACAACCTGAACATCAGGCTTATTCGACTGGAACCACCACCGTGAACTTCTGTTATCTGTACTAGTAGGTTCTATAGCTATAGGTTGTCCATCATCTACAGAATGTTTAGAAGACTTGTCTTTCCAACTGCGTGGAACCCAGCCTCTGTTAACTAGAATTGGCGCCTGGGCACTGAGATTCCAGTTACAAAATTTCATTATGTAATGCAAAACTCAACACATGTAGAAGAACACGGCAAAGATGATCCAATAAAGGGGACTGACAATCCTTTGGATCTGAGGGAAACTGATTTAAAAGCTACCTTGATGGTGGGAATATTGCAAGTCAAAAGTACATAAAATAGTGTGTATTCAACCAAGTTGGCTCTAAACATTCTGTGAAAGCTTATAGTGTTAAACAAGAAAACAGCAAAAAAAAAAAAACACTATGATATAGAAGCTATTAACAAGAAGAAATATTTTTTAGGCCACACTTACCTTCTAGGGTTGTTCGGGATAGGCATAAGTGGGGTAATGACATAGTAGCCATTTTCAGTCACCCCCGAAATGCTTCTAGAACGCGGTCCCACATAGATAGACTTTTCCTCATCAAAAACTCCTTCACATACCAGTCTCCTGAATTCTAAAGCATCCAAATTTTCCTTTGAACAAGTAATGGCGTTGCATTTTATAGGTTCACTTCCCAATTTACTTTGTCTGTACTCCAACATATTTATCTGCATATTGAATATAGTTTGCTTGAATAAGATGAAAACTAATTCAGCTAATTAGGCATGTATGTAGATGTATATGTATGGGTACATATACTCCTCCATCCCATTTTAAGTGTCCACTTTGCAAATTTCACACATATTAAGAAACAATTAATGTAATGTTTTTATCATTATCTTCACACACCTATTCACCTTGGTTTTTATAAATATTAATTACGCATAGCATTACTCCTACTTAAATACTCTGTATTTGACCTTTTTTCACTTCAAATTATACTATACATTCATATTCCCTGCATTAATGCATTAATGAATTTATGAGGGGCTTGTTGGTTGTATTTAATACTATATTGGAACTAGTAAAAAAATTGCATGGGTTAAAGAGTATGACACATATTTTGGGAATTTTTTTTTGGCAAATTGGACACTTTAAATAGGATGGAGGGAGTGGGATATAATGCTTACTCTTATTTTTTCCATAGAACAATTAAAAAGTTAATGGGATCACAATCCTTAATACAGTACCTTCTCCTGGTCTATGTTGTATACTATTATTAATTAGAAACTGTCGAAGAAAAAAAATTAAATGGTAAAAGTTTCAAAACCCTATTATCTGGAAAAGATAGCTGACATTGTGTAATGATAGTCATTTTTATAATGTTCCAACCATTCTATACACTTGCCAACTTTGGAGGATAAATGAGACCAAGCAACGATGATAGTACTTTAAACATAAGAACTAATACAATAGATAGAACCATATATTCTCGGAGAAGTGAACATATTCATACAAACAAAAGTTTAATAAAATTGTTTAAAAGCGAGACTGCTGACTAAAATTTGCATCACAAGTATGAATTAACCAGCTGTTCGTGTTTACATTCAGGAAAGAACAAGAGTTATTCAACTTCATTGGGTCTTTCGAACAAAATTTTATTCTTATAAAGAGGAAATCGCAATTCAGAACTCAAATTATATAAACAACGTAATTATATGACTGGTTATTCTTAAATATTTTTTAAAGCAATAGATGACTACCAAAAGTATCCTAATAGGGTCTGGGTATATAGTCCAATATAAAGCTAACAACACTGGAATCACCACCTAACACCACGCAACTCACAACAAATCGACCTGCTATCTCCCATCTAAAGTCAAGCACATAACTCATCCCCAGTTCAAATAAACTTAAAACGGACGAATAAGTTGACATTTAAGTGCCGACGCAGATGCAAATACCTAAACTTTATTGAGCTAACAGGGGAGAGGTAGTATTTTTACTATTTTACAGGTAAATTAGTAACTTGTAATATAGCAAAACAAAATAGTAACTTGTAATTAACACCCTGAATTACGTATATGCGATCAGTAGCCTTACACATCAGAAGAACATAAAAATTAGGGCAAAATGAGGAAAATAAACCTTGTCATTTCGTCTAAAGATCTGCCAAGTGCCGAGGCCGAAAGTAATAGCTCCGGGAACAAAAAGTAAGAATCGTGTCCATCCTGTTCCTTTCTCTTTCTCTGTTTTGTGTATATAAACAGTTCAAGTTATTATGCAGAACAAGATCAATCAAAAAATGCATACAGAGAGAGAGAGAGAGAGAGAGAGAGACCTTGGGGATTAGAGAGAGAGGAAAGGGGAGGAGCGGCAGTAGTGGAGAGATTGCGACGGAGATGACGAGCTATTAGCGAGGATGAATTGTTAGTGCCACTAGACAACCACCGCGACATGGTATGTTCGTGATGCCGGAAAATCGATGCGCTGGCAGTGTTCAGTTTTTAATTAGTTTTGTAAATGAAATGAAAATCTCGCAAGTATTATCAAGGGTTTTGACTCGGCCAGTGGGCTGACTAAGGGAGTAATTCCGGATTACTCAGGGTGGGAATTCGGAAAATCGGAAGGAATTAATAAAAATATTTTGATGAATTAGAAATATTTAATTTGATTAAATTTTAATTATAATAAATAAATTGGTAACGATCAGGTGCATGAAATTGATATGTTGGAGCCTTGTAGGTTGTAGCAACTAGCAAGTCACCTGTGTGGCTTGTGATCATATCATTGTAATTAAGATTTATTCTTCCGGGGTAATAATTAACTTATTCAACTTTTTTTTTAGTGCAACTTATTTAACTTAATTATTTATTTGTTAAATTTAAGATCATTAATGTCAATAAATGTATAGCTGAAAAAGGAAGGGGTGAAATTTAGTTTTTAAAGTTGCAAGAGCACACTCACACTAACTGTTCATTCTCCTCGTGTATAATTTTAGGCCACTTCTTAGTCATGTTGGTCGAACAGGCAGAGACATATATACATTATTCATTAGTATTATATTAGAAGAGAATAACATATCTTATTTATAATATTTTAAAATAATAATAACAAAGTTCAAAAATCACGTATTCCTTTTTTCTCCCTCATTTCTTAACATTTTTTTCGTTTGATACATATTTTAAGATGTATATAAAATATAAGCTTACAACTTTTTTTTTAAAAGAAAAATCTTATTTTGTATAAGATTTGAACATTCTAATCTTATTTAGAAGAAGAAAAATTATCAAACAATATTTCACAAGAATCTTTAAAATACGTGTCGAGTGTCCATCCTCGATATTAAGAATTAAAAGGGACGGGATAAAGTATTATTTTAGCCCTCATTTTAGCTTATATATCTGCTGGTTTAGGGTTATGAGACGGAGACAGGAGTAAGAGATGGCCAGGACTACTCAATAACACATTTTGAAGCTCAATTTCAGTGATTCTAAAACTCAAACGTCTCCACTTTATGCAAGAGTGAGCTGTGTGGTCTTGTTAAGGTATTTATATCAGAGCAGAAACAATCATATACACCTCCAAAGACAAGAGGATACAGAACGCACAACCTTTTTATGATATTTACAAAGCAACTTCACAACATATACAAAAATTCTATACGATGTACACAAAGCAAACACACACAAAAAAATAAGTCATTTCTCAGTCTTGCCGTCCAGAGAGAAATGCATTCTCTGTTTCTCCACCCTCGAAAACGAACATGAATCATCATCATCTCATTTTGTCATTTTACCCCAACTGTTTAATTAACTGAAGCCATATATATCTGACCATTCACGAAAAATAATGGGAGCAGGAGAAGACCTTAACAAGATGGCGAAGTTTGTTCGGACGAACAACAAGAGCCTGGAGAGTCTGCTAGACATGGACAAATCAGCACAGGTGAAGAAAAATATGGTCAGACAAAACAGCAGAAAGATAGTACCTGGTCAAGGCCTTGAGTTCAGCAACTTATCTTACAGTGTAGTGAAGAAGCTGAAGAAGGATGGTGTGTGGATCAACAAAGAAACATACCTTCTCAATGACATCTCTGGACAGGCCTTGAGAGGGGAAGTTATGGCCATCATGGGCCCGAGTGGAGCGGGGAAATCTACCTTTCTTGATGCTTTGGCCGGGAGGATTCATCAAGGGAGTCTTGAAGGATCTGTCAGAATTGATAGCAAGCCAGTTAGTCTTTTTCTTACTATGAAGTTCCTTTTTTTTCTTTTTTCTTTTTTTGTCAGAATACAATAGTTGCATCAAGGGAATTCTTTCATTTGAGAAAGTTTATTTTCTAACTGAAGGTCATGCAAGATGTCCCCAGAAATTTAGAAAATAAAATTTAGAAAATAAGACTTTAATGATTGAAGAGATTCTATACAATAAACATGTAGGTCTATTCGAGGTATCATGTGCATAACCTTTCTCACTTGCAGGTCTCAACAAGCTACATGAAGATGATTTCATCTTACGTTATGCAAGACGACCAGCTCTTTGCGATGCTGACAGTCTATGAGACCTTCATGTTTGCAGCTGAGGTCAGGCTTCCGCCTTCTATTTCCAGGTCTGAGAAGAAGAAAAGAGTCTATGAGCTTCTTGACCAACTTGGTTTAACGGTATATAACAAGCCTACATGACTACATTAGTATATATACCATGAACTAGATAATCATTGATTTAGCTATTTGTACGCAGAGTTCAGCACATACTTACATTGGTGATGAAGGAAGGAGAGGAGTGTCAGGTGGTGAGAGGCGCAGGGTGTCTATTGGAATCGACATAATCCACAAACCATCTTTGTTGTTCCTCGATGAACCAACTTCTGGCCTTGATTCTACAAGTGCTTTCAGTGTTGTAGAGAAAGTGAAGGACATTGCTAGAAGTGGTAGTATCGTCCTCATGACTATCCACCAGCCTTCTTTCAGGATTCAAATGCTCCTGGACCGTATCACTGTCCTAGCCAGGTACAATAATACCTTCAAATATACTCCCTCCGTCCCAATTTTTTTGTCTTGTTTGACTTTTTGTGGTCAAATTGACCAAACTTTGACTGAAACTTATTCTCATATCTAAATTATGCACCATCTGACTGATAGGGGAAGGCTTATATATATGGGAAACCCGTCTGCGCTTCCTGCTCACCTCTCAGGATTCGGAAGGCCAGTTCCTGAAAGTGAGAATAGCTTAGAGTACCTACTTGATGTGATCAAAGAATACGATGAATCAACTGTGGGGCTTGATCCTCTTGTTTTATACCAATGTGATGGCATAAAGCCTGATCAAGCAGCTAGAACTCCTGTTCAGAGAATGCCAAGAACACCCAAAACACCACGACAGAAGACCCCGGGGCCTAAACACATCAGCCTCCGTAGCCATCAATTCACTGTTGGAAACGCGACCCCCAGAGCAGAATCAGGCAGATCATTTGACTATAATGATGACGACAACGATGAAGACTTTGACAACTCCCTGGAACGCAGCAAAACTGTAAACACACCAATGCACATGCAAACCAGCGGGGTCTACAATCCACGATTAGCCTCTCAATTCTACAAAGACTTCTCGGTTTGGGTTTACCATGGAGTGAAGGGAACACCCCGTCGACAACCATCATGGACCCCGGCAAGAACTCCAGGAAGAACACCTGGAAAGACACCTGTTTCAAGTTCAAGAAGTCATCTGTCCAGCAGATACTCAACCCCTCAACAAAACCGCCCCCAATCCAAAACCCCAGTAGTTTTCAGCCCATCAGCAGCAGAGCCTTACTCTGCTTCTTATGACCAGTTTGACACCCAAATTCTTGATGAACCTGCCAACCACGGGCCTAAGTTTGCAAACCCCTGGTTCCGTGAAATCGCAGTCCTCTCCTGGCGCACAGCCCTCAACGTGGTCCGAACCCCTGAACTATTCCTCTCACGAGAGATTGTTCTTGCTGTCATGGGCCTCGTTCTCGCCTCCCTATTCAAAGACTTGCATCACCGTGACTTCCAAACCATCAATCGCCTCCTCAACTTCTACATCTTTTCAGTTTGCCTCGTGTTCTTCTCCTCCAATGATGCAGTCCCTACTTTCATCCAAGAAAGATTTATTTTCATCCGAGAAACTTCTCACAACGCCTACCGGGCTTCTTCCTATGTCATCTCTTCGCTCATAGTTTACCTCCCATTTTTCGCTATCCAGGCCTTCACATTTGCAGCAATCACCCTCTTCATACTTGATCTCCAAAGCAATCTTCTCAGATTCTGGATCATCCTTTACTCCTCGCTGATCACCACCAACGCGTATGTGATGCTTGTCAGCGCCCTTGTTCCAAGTTACATAACCGGCTATGCAGTTGTCATTGCCACCACTGCTCTTTTCTTCCTGACTTGTGGATTTTTCTTAAAGGTGACTCAGATTCCCATGGTCTGGAAATGGCTACATTACATATCTGCCATCACATATCCATTCGAGGCCTTACTGATCAACGAATTCAAAAACGACAAATGCTACAATGGTGACCCTGCAGATCTCTCACCTGGTCCTTTAGGAGAAGTGAACATCAGCAAAGCACACAGCGTCTACGGGGTATTTCAGAACTGCACATTGATAGGAGAAGATGTTCTCTTCTCCATGGGGATTACGAAAGAGAACATCTGGTATGACATTGGCATTTTGCTGGCCTGGGGTGTACTTTATCGCCTCCTTTTCTATGTTGTTCTCAGATTCTACTCTAAGAACGTTAGAAAGTGAAGACTGTAGTAAAATGTCATGTCTGTTCACTGCTAATCAAGTATTAAGTCCCAGATTTTTCGGATTATCACACCAGAAGTGATTAATGATAATAACAGATATTAGCTTTCAAAGCTTGCCTGAATGAAGCCTGTGAAACTCCTTCCACAATGTAGGGAAGGGTGCATGTAATACAAAAATTGCATTCTGCTTCAGCTTGCTTATGCCCATAGATTACACCTTCAATGACAAATAAGATGAAGAGGCCATTATGCAAGCCAACAGCAACACACAAAAAAAATAAAAAAATTGGCTACAACAATAACATGACAACAATAATCAGAATCTTCAAATGACTAAGCTCAATACGAATAAGGTGGCAACGGATAGTACCTCTGTCCACTCATTTTTATACAGTTTTTTTTTCATTACTCAGACACGTATTTTAAGACTTGCGTAAAATATAGTTTTATAATTTATTTTGAAATTTTTGTTTTTGAATTAAATTTTTATTAAGAAGAAGAAAATTAAAATTATTTATGAAACTGTATGTTATAAGGGTATTAAAATATGTGCCAGACTCTTCATCCCAAACGTATACAACTCAATGGGACGGAGGGAGTAGAATTTAGAAGTAGCATAATAACATGTTTACAAAGCACCAAGTCATCAAGCCCTTTATGCAATTTTCAGAGCAAGATATTTTCCATTTATAACTGGTAAATATAATAGATGATGAATTTTTCATAAACAATTGACACTATTTTGCTCTTCAATGATGAAATCAACATAAAACAGATCTATAAGATGAGCTTGCTCTAAATTTTACGGTAAGTAAAATTTATGTTGTGTGGTTGGGGAGAATGGAATGAGTAAAACTATTTGGAACTAATAAAGATAGAAAAGAAGTTTTCAAATAAAAATTAAATGAGTGCAAAATTATTATGATGAGATTTGATAAGAAATTGAGAATAGGAGAGAATGGAACATTCCATCTCAGATTAAAGGTGTGATCTCTAGCACTTAATGTAAGGAATGGAATGGAGGAAATGAATGAAATTTCTTAACAATTGCCCATAACGTACTTCATTTTCCCTTCCATTCCTACCGGAATCCTTCAGGAATCATTCACCCTGACCAAACACATATAATTTCTCGTGAAACATGTAAAACAGGTGTCAGATCTGCGTTTCTACAACAAACTGAAACAGGCTGATTGAATCCTGCTTTATTTTCATGAGCACTTGTCTTTATAACATCCACAACATTAGGCATATCTTCATTTACTAAATGTTTTTCATAATCCCAGATGTCTTGGACATCACTACATTGTCTAACATACACTGATTGTATTCTAAAAGGAGCAATAACAGTGAAAGTGCACAAAGATGTATTATAAGTCCAAGCATAATATGATAGAGATATATTAAGCAGTTGGCCGAACAACAGACAATATTGCCACAAGACTGGACAAGGACAGCCAGCTGCAAGATATGTTCTTTTCTTCAAGATCACGTCTACCCAGCATGCTGAATAATTTTCTTTTCAAGTGCATTTTTGTCAGCTCCAACAACTTTGTCAACCTCTTTCCCGTTCTTAATGAAGAATATGGTAGGAACACTGCTGACATTCCACAGTCTAGCCACAGCTTGCGCCTCATCAATGTCCACTTTTAAGAAACAAACTTTCTGGTATTTCCCAGCCAGGTTTACATATGTTGGAGAAAGGTAACGACAGGGCCCACACCACGTTGCAGTAAAGTATATAACCAGCAAACGGGATGCTTTGGAAGCAGCACTTGAAATAGTCTCTAGCTCCCCAGTAGTATGAATCCCGATGACTTGCCCTACAGAGTGCAAAGGTAAAGTCACAAGACTATATACATGTGCGAAAGAACCCATATCAAACACACACATGTGCGTATGAACACATATACAAAAACACACACAAAGAATTCAACGTAATACATGTGTCAGTTATCCTAAATTACACATGAGATATACTGGAATAGGCACACATTTGTGAATCCTCCAAGTAGGGCTTGATCACATATAAAAGGCTTTGGAATATTTAAACCCCTGGATTTTACATATAAAAAAACATCTACCTTCAAATTCAAAAATTATTAAAGGGATATTCTGAATGGTACCATCGTGTTATTGACTTTCTCGGTGATACCATTTCGTATTTTTTACTGACTTACAGCGCACCTAAACTCTTGACTTGTAAGTCTTATAACCTTAAAATTGTTAACATAAGATACTCCTTAACTATAATAATCTAATATTTTAAAGTAAAGATCAAAATGAATTCAGTCTGATATTCTTTCGTTTTTAAATCGACAAACAAGTTCGTATATTCATCTCCATCGTTTCATCTCCACTATCTTTTCTCTAACCTTCTTTTTTTCCACTATTCTTTCCACAATATTAATCTACAATTAAAGGGTTCTCAGTGATACCACTAATACCATTTGGACAAGTCCATATTATGGTGGAAAAGTCAAAATCACAATGATACCAATAGGAAATTTCCATTATTCAAAAAATGAACTGCGGAAAACTCAAATGACATTTTTCAGTAGTCTTCTCAAAGTACTGACAAGTCAGGGTTTGATAAGTGAAGCACGTGTAAACTAGACAATCCAAATTGCTATTTAGGATACCAGACTTATGATTCTATACAATTACACTGAAGGGGATCTTCATTTTACCTAGTAAATATATCCCTAATGTTGAGAATAAACAACAAAAGTGAAAATGAAGCACCTAATCAAGACAACACACCAAATCTGTACTAAACTCTCACACAATTGTTGTAAAATCCCACATAGATCACATTGATTAGATAAAGAATATTTGTGGCCTTTATGACATCCCAAGCCCATAACTAACATGCATACAGGACCTAACAAGTAACAACTCACCACAATTCAGTCCAAAGTAACATCCCAAACCCACAACTGACATGCATACCAGACCCAACAACCCACAACCCACCACGAGTTACTTGGGTTACTCTTTATCTAATCGATGTGGGATGTTACAATTGTATTGTTGTATTGTGCCACCCACAACAGGATTCTAATCGATGTGGGATGTTACAATTGTATTTTTGTGTTGTGTCACCCAACAGTCCACCACAGGTTAGGTTACTTTTTATCTAACCGATGTGGGATGTTACAATTATATTGCCGTGTTGTGTCAGAAGTTTACAATTATATAAAAATATTTATTAAGAGAAGAAACTGGGCCGAACATAAAACATTAGCCAATGCTGAAAAGCCCGCAGTCAAGGCCTTGAGCCTTAAGTCAAGCCCTTGAGATCTGCCTTCAAGGCCTTGAACTTCTACTGAAGCTCTCATCAGTACGGCAAATAGCCTGCGCATAAATATTAAAAAATCCTACGAGAATGCATTCGGGGTAAAACATGTAAACTGCAAATTCCAATATAGTAGATCTGCATGTGCCTTCAATTGATTATACACTTCTAGAAGAAGGTATTTAAGGCCATTTTACATTATGTAAGAGCATGTGATCTATCCATATTATCAACTTTGTGGCAGTTATAAGTCTTGTAATTCATACAATATTGCAACAATTTCTCCAAATTTATAGTGTAGGTTCATCAAAATTTTAACTTTTGCTATTTCAGTCCTAAAGATCAAGATATATGCTGCCTTATATTAGAATTAGAGTGAGAGGTACAGATAAATAGGGTGAGCCGTTACAGAAACCAGAAAACCAAACTGAGTTGGAAATCATACCATCCTTAAAAGCAGTGGCTGCTTTCGCTTCCTGCATAAAAGTAAAAACTCAGTAAGCAATAGATATATAGAGCAATAAACGGGAAAAGGCATAAGGAGTGCATAAGAATTACTTTTCAGCCATGATTATTGTTCATAATTTAAAGCTTACTGTCCTAAATTACACTTCCACATTTTCTTTTCCGTTTCTGATAAATGATTACAGTCCCCCTTTATGTTATACATATATTCTGTTTCTGGGATTAAAGCACAGAAGTGCAGTTATGAATTAAAAGTGGAAGCATGAAGAACACATGAAAATGAAGTTACTGTTACTGTTAGGGAGTGATGGGTTCTGCTATTACTGGAACGGGAGAAATTATGTAGGAAGCAAGGACTGGAGAATAGATATGTAAAATAAAAACGGTGCACATCTAAACAACTACTGTAACAAGGGAGGTATGAAGTATACTAATAGATGCCTTGCAGGGATGTGAAGTGTACATCTCCTGAAATGCTGACCACTATGTTGAGTGTGTTTTATATTCTTATCACTAACAAAATGAACTATGTAGAGGTGGTACCCTAAAAGAAGCTACAACACTTAGATCCAAAAAAGGTCGCATACCAGCAACGAACAAATAATTTCAGGAACCACAGAAAACTTAAATTGAACCGGGACCTACTATTGCCAAAGATGAGATAGTTGCAGCAAAAGTACATTCCCCAAAAATCGATACATCTATAACTAAACAGTCCAGCTGTGGAACTGCTATAGATTCACCTAATTAACTGGATAATTGCAATCAAACGAACACCAACACAAGCAACTGTTTCTATTACAATAATAGTACTGGTAAGGAACAAATTACACCCCCACTTCGAGCAGTGGTCTCTCCCAAATACTTAACGAAAAGATAACAATACTTCAGATACTTCCCCTTTTCACCCCCCCCCCCCCCCCCTCCACATATAATATCTTCTTCCAATTTCCACACTCTTCTTGTTACTAAAATGACCTTTCTAACCCTTTGGTAATTATCAAATCCACCGTGCGTTGTTTGCTCATTCCTAACTTTATTTGGGCTGTTCTCCTTGGGCCTTCTTCAGCCTACGAGAGTAAGTTATTGGACTGGCCAGCTTACTTAAATTCTTGGCAGGAACCTACAGGTTAATTTTAATCAAATATTTGGTTAACTTCAAGATTCCTACTCGGAGTGCCAGTGTAAAGGCTGATACAGACGGAATTTGAAAGGATGTTATTTTTTTAGAATGAAGCAGAGCAGAGAATCGGGGAAGAGGAGGGCGCAGAGATGGATTAGTGATTAAACTATTTTTCAAAAAAAAAAAAAAAAACCTCTGTTAACCTAGTAGTCATGCTACAAGTAGTACTAGATTTTCATTGAGTAGTAGGTACTAGCTAATTATCAATCACTGTCCTTTTTGTTAGGAATTGTGATGAGTTAGTGAGTTACTAAGTTGCCGGAACTCAATACAAGAATTGAAATTCTCTGGAGATCAATACATTTCGCACCAACATGAAAGGGCGTATAAGATGTTGCTGCTTTTGACCCTACGTCCCTACCTACCATTTAGAAAGTTTTATCTTAAAATTAAATAGTGATACAATAAAATTTATTAATATATTCTCTTGTAGTGCTTCCAAAGTGATGACATCACTATCCATCAGCTATCAACATCCAAATACAGTTCAAACCCTGGTTTACTAATATCCAAAATTTGATCCAGTAGAAATTCAAGCCTGTTCAAATAAATAGGGGGGACTAAACAAGAAGTCTTAACAAAGAACTGCCAACTGTTGTGAAGTCCTGGAAGACACTGTTATCTATGATGTTCTATTTACACATGCTACAGGGCGGAATCGGGTAATCTCGGGACAGCTATGTGGAAGCAATGAACATGCTCTCTCCTACCTCAAAGATGATTTGAACACTGAAAAACTAGCAAAGCCAGAAATGCTATAATTTCTGATCGTCGGCTTTGAACCTCTAATGCAATTGTGAAAGTCATACAAGACAGTGCTATTATGACGCCCAGGAAACTAAAAGCTCTGCCTATCAACAAAAGAGAATAGACATGAACAAAGAAAATAACAACTAATCGACCAAACTTAATAATATAACTAACATATTCCCGATAACCCAATTTCACGGATAAAGAATCAAAATGAACCAGCCTAAGATCGGAGGGGAGGATCCAGTCATCAGAAATCATACATATAAAAGAAGAACAACATGCACCATTGCAGCGGTCGATAAATATATCGTGGAGAGGAGATGTGCAATCATAGAGAGACCAAGAGGTACAACATATAAGCCTAGGCTTATTTGGTATGCATTAATACCCTGGTATCTAACCTAAACTAAAGGGGTAAGATTGACTTCGGAGTTCTGGATAGAAAACTGATCGTCACGGTATCTGAGCGTCAGCCCGATCAAAAGCTTCGCACATGTTTGCAGATATCAACCAAGGGCCAAGCCTCGCTGGAGGGATTGGACCTAGGTTGAAGCCTCAAGAAAGGTGAGGCTTCCCCAAAAAAAATAATCTTAACTTAGATATCCTAAGAAAACCATAAACAAGTTGTTGTTCGTGCTGAACACTATGTCACTCTGACTCGAGTACGAAGCATTGGACACCACACTTATCTGAGTGTTGGACTCGAAAAATATGAAAATTGGGGACAAGGGGACACAGTCCTATTTTTGTACAAGTGTACGGGAACACAACATAATTAATAAATAAGTGTGGTAAGTACTAAGTACATACCTTAACAAAAAGTAACAATCAAATTCGGATTAAACACAATTCTATAAAGAATTAGAATTTTGCAAATTAGGGATCTTCTCTGCTTTTTTTTTTATTTATGCTTCTATCTTTCTGCTCATTTTCTTTGGTTTACATTGCATATTCAACTTATATGTGGTATTGAAGTTGGTAAAAGGGTCCATGTTTCAGTCACAAAATCCGACATGGAATAAGTGTCATGTCCGAGTGTCCAAGTGTCGAAAACAAGTACGGCTACCTAAACAAAAGACTCACTAACATGCCTGAACATACACCTAGTTTGAGGGTTTCACAAAAGGGAGGTTGACCCTGAGAGGTTGGTATTAATGTTAAGAAGCCGTAATATAACCTAAATAGGATAAGTGGTTAGAATTTGACTAGTGCTAGTTTTATGGCTTTTGAAATTTTCTAAGGCCTAATTTTTGAGGCTTTGCACCTTAAGAACCACCAAAAGCATCTAGTACTGCAGTAAAAACGTACATCAAGTAATCCAAGAGGGCGGAACTACACTAGGATACAAAATGCTTTTAAAAATAATTAAAATTCATTGACACCATCAGCACCTGGGCTGCTTGCCGCCTTTGCCTCTCTTGCTCCACTCTTTTTAGCTCCTTTTCCTTTTTCAGGCGTTCATACTTCCGGCGATGCTCTTCAATCTTCTTCACATTAGGTTCGACCTGCAATACAATATATAGTTATATAGTCATTATGTTGTTAATCAATAGGAAATTATAAATAATAATAACAACAACAGCAACAACAACAATAATAATAATACATGAAACCTTAGATTACGATAACCCAACCTTTTTTAGTACTGAATTGATCTCTTCATCATAATCTAACCTCGAAGCAAAATGCAAATCATGTGCCGCCTCTTCCCAAGAGCCCAGCATCGCCATCGCCAAACCTCTAGTTTTGTGCCCTTTTGCTGAGTCAGGGTTGACCTGAAACAAAACTATTTAGATTTTATTCTACACTACAGAGGAATGATAAGCTGAGGAAGCTTAAAAATCATTTCTCCAATGAGAAAACAGGTCAGTGTAGAAATTTAAACAAACCTTTAATGCTGCCTCAGCATCACGTATTGCCGCATTTGGTTTCTTCATTTTGACGAAGATACTAGCTGCACAAAAGCATCACAGGTATGCAGTGGAGAGGGGGAGATGAGATGTTGAGTCCATATTTGGCGAGCAATATAAAAAACAAAGAGCAACCACAGAAATTACATGGCAAGATGACACTCTAGTCATAGTACATAATTACCTCTAGTAGCATAAAGTATTGCAGAATGTGGATTCAAAGTAATAGCTTCGGTTAGGTAATCTATGGCTTCATTCAGTAAACCTGTAACACATATATGAACACAGTGATTTACCAAAACCATCTAGAAACAATTCGTGTACTCTATCATCCATGAAAAACTAATAACAGCTAACATGCCTTTCTCTAATGCATCCATAGCTTTTATTTTCAATGCTTGTGCAGCATCCAAATTTTCCTCACTTACTTCGATTGAAGAATCCCCCATCTTCAATAAAACAGAGCAACTCTCAAATGTCGAAACTAAATCACAGTACATACATATTATCATTCCTGATAATCCCATGAAATGCCCTACCTTTTGTGGAGGATCGTTATCAGACTCTACGACATCAGCATCATCCAACTCGATATCAGATTCTACAACATCATCATCCCCTTTATCATCGCCAAAGATCACGTGTTTAGATTATCAGTATCTGCATAAACTTCAGAGCATATGAAAATTCAACCCATTACCCTGCACGTAAACTCGCTATAATTAGGGAATCAACTACGAAACAGTTGGATTAAGCCATAGACAAATATTTATATATACATATAATCATATATATATAGATAGATAGATAGATAGATAGATAGATATACCAAACATATCTTGCTAGCTATTTACAATCTCAAAGACTCAAATTCAGTCGAGATATTACATGAAAGTTTTCTTCCAATCATTTGATCATATAGCTGCCTTACAGAAAACAATTGCAATTAAAAGGATAGATTGCTTGATCCAATGAGGCAATTAAATTTCTGGTTCTATATCTCTACTTCGTATCACCCCAAAGAATTTCTTGCACTTAATATTAATTCAATATAATTTAAATCAAACTAAAAATTCACGATAGCACGTAAACTTTCATATTTCATATATGTGTTAGAATACGATACGATTCTGGTAAACCCTCCACCAACATATCGAGGTTTTAGGAGAATTTGTCACTTAACAATGTGTGTATATGCTATAGTGTTCTTTTTTTCCTGACACACGAAATATATGAATGTTCGTTATATGAGTTCAATTGAATGTGCATACAAGGATATAATGTGATGGAGAGAGATAGAGAGAGTTGGAACTAACTGAATTTGAAGCTGGTGGAAAAGTGGCTCCCATGCTGAAACACATACAGGAACATCATATATGTAAATGAATGAGCTGAAGAGGGAGAGAAGGGGGAGGTAGAGAAATAGAGAGAGAGGGAGGGAGGGGAGAGAGAGAGGGGGGGGGACAGAGAGAGAGGGGGGGAGAGAGAGAGGGAGAGAGAGGGGGAGAGAGAGAGACCTGTGTAGGTAGTGACTGAAGAAGGAAAGGTCAGGGTTTTCTAGAAGCGAAGGATTGAGCTTCAACTGCTCCACCAACAACTTCAGCTCTGCCACTTTACTATTCTCCATCTCAGTTTCTCCGAGTCGAGGATTTCTCAGTTTTTACAATTTATAGCACTTGATTTACTGTAATGGCCCTATTTCTAACTCGGCCGACCAGGAGGACTCGGACCCGGAAATTGTCCGAGTCTATTTTACACCAGTTTTTACTTTTAACTCGTATCAAAATCCGAAAAGATACGACAAAGAACCCATTTGATTGAGCTTGGCTTATGACTTAACGTGACTTATAACTTAACGTAACTTATTTGATAAGCCGAGAACTTAACATGTCTGTTTAGGTGAGTAAAATTCTATGTAGACCACTTTTATTGGAGACCGCGGAGACTACTTACGTTTTGCAAGTGAAATATTGCATAAAAACATTGCAAAACGTATAATTTTGCACATCATGTTGTACAAAATCATTATTTCACTTTAAAATCTTGAATATCATATAAGTTTCGCATGTATAACATTACAAAATGTTATATTCAACGAAATATATTTAGTTTGCAAGACATTGATCGACTTGTACAACATACATTATATACTTATGAAACATAGATGATCTTCAACAATTTTAATGAATACATGATATTTGTTGAACATACTTCACAAAATAATGTATTTTATAGTGTTTTGATTGCAGAAATAAGTGGTCTCCACGGTCTCCAATAAAAGTGGTCTCCGTAGAACTTTACTCCTGTTTAGGTAATTTTAGAATTATTTATGACTTGTGGGTTATTAAAAATACAATAATAAAAATAAAATTAATTTATGAGTAACTTATAACTTATAGATAGTTTTTATCAAAAAAACAAGTCACTGAAAAAAGTACCTAAAACTAACTTATGCCTTTAAGGGGTCGTTTGGTTCGTGGGTTTCTGAAATCAGGTATGAGGTTTGTCCATTCCAATCTCATACATGATGTTTGGTTGAAAAAAACAAAATCTCAAAACCATACCTTAAACCCCCAAGGTATGGGTTTTTGATACCCAAGTGGGGAGGTGGGTATGAGATGGAGGTACGAGCTATATTCATTTTTTATTTTTTTTGTCTTTCTTAAAGTAATAAAATATTAATATTTGATACAAAGTTAGATCAATGATGCAAAAATATATGACAATAATAATTTTATTAATATTTTTAATTAATATATATTAATAACTTATTTTTTTATAAAAATTGTATATATTGATTCCAGCACTCAACCAAACACATGATATCAGATATGATACCTCAAACCCATACCAGCTTAACCCGATTCCTCATTCCAACCCGATACCACTCCTCGAACCAAATGACCCCTAAGTCAGTTTATGCCTTATTTCTGACTTTAAGCCGGGTTCTGATTTATTACACAAACAGACATTTTTCGGTTTTAAGCTGAAAACAGCTTTAAGCCCCAGTATTAAGCTGGGGCAAACGGGCTCAAATTCCAAAAACTCAAAAAAGGGAAACAATCATTTTAAAAGGAACAAATATACTTTTCTTTTTATCTTTCATTTCTATTTTCTTTTGATATTTATTATTTCTTCTCTTATATCTTGTAAAATTATATTGATGCTGAGATTTTAATAATTACTAATATTTTTAATTATTAATAGTGAGATTTTGTTTCTTTGTTTCAGGGATGAGAAGGAAATAGAGTGGATCTAGAGCTTGGGACGTTTTATTTCGGACATGAAGTGTTATTGTCTAAATTTTTGGAGACATTTTCATGTCTTTCGGTTAGATAATAAGCTTTTTGAATGAAAGAAACTCCTCGGAGTAGCGGCGTTTTCTCGATACGAGCAAGTGCATTTCTGTCAAAAATATATATATATATATACTCCCTCCTGGGATATACATAATTTTCTTGACTTTTTTCACGCATTTTTAAGAGTTTTGATCGCACACTTAAAATTATCATTTTTAATATATTTTTTTGGTTGATAAAAATATTAGTCATGTACTTTTATCAACAAAAGAAAAAAATTTTAAAAATAAATTTTATGTATGCGGTCAAAATTCTTAAAAATGCGTGCAAAAAAGTTAAGCGACTATTAAATCCAAATAAAGGGAGTAATATATTAATTACAGTAATAACTCTTTAAATTAATACTCGGTAAATTAATAAAATCTCTAAAATAACAAATTTATCCGAGCCGGATTTGGCCCAATGTAAAAAAAATGGAAATATCAAAATTTCCGACTTTTTCTTGATTTTAATTTTTTCTACTTTTAACTCTCTTTTAAGTAATTAACGAAACTGACGGAGAGTGACACCTCTGAACTCTTGTTTGCCACGATAGAAGCAATTGAGAAATAGTAATTCAAAGTTTTAGAATATTTACATTTTTGTAGTTAAAAATTTCGAGTAATTATCAATAACAAGTATTTAAACTTATTAGTTTCAAAAAAAAAAGTATTTAAACTTATTGAAAAGTAAAAAAAAAAAAAATGCATTATCCACTACCCATTACCCCACTAAAGCAACTTATTACAAAAACCGCATTTTCACGCAGTCCAACCTTTTCTCCCCCTTGTTCAAACTTTGACAATCACCGCTCTCTCTCTCTTTCTCTCCCAACTTCACGTTCATAAATTCAACTTCATTCAGTCATTTACTCAAACACCTGTGTGCACAGAGAAACACACGCGCATAAATTAAAATCAATCCACTCAGATTCATGAGAAGGCTACCTTGATTGAAAGATCTAATGGTGTTCAAAGGCAGATTATTCTCATCGAAGAAATCATCAAGCACTTCGAGTCCTGATGGATCCAACAATAGCCCTAGATCGTTCGGCTCGAGTTCGAGTTCTCCCACTGGATCTGATAAAAAGAAGGTGAAATCGAAAACTGTTTCGATTGATGATTCAAATGTTTCGTCACCTAGTAGTAGTGGTGCTAGTACTAAGCAAGATAAAAAGAAAATTAATGATGTTAAATTGAGTAATAGTAGTGTTAGTGCCAGTAAAAGTAAGAGCCCTAGTTTGATTAGCAGTGGCAGTGGTAAAGGGAAGTTGGGGGTGAATCGGAATGTTAAAAATGAGGTTAAGACTGATTTGTCTTCGATTGAGAAGACGATGAGTGGGTCCGGGAAGGGGAAGAAAGGAGGGGACGGATTGAATACTGTTTCGCCGATTTTGGCTTCGTCGTTAGGGTTGAATCGGATTAAGACGAGATCGGGGCCATTGCCACAGGAGAGTTTTTTCGGGTTTGGGAGTAGTAGTGGGAGGGATGGGGGTAGTGGTTATGGTAAAGGCGGGATTGGAGTTAGTAATTTGTCTAAAGGGGGGAAGGATGTAGGGAGGGGGAAGGCGGATTTGAGGAAGAAAGATTTGGGTGCAGAGAATGTTAGTTTTGTTGGGTGGGCTGATAATGGGGGTGGCGATTCGAGAGATAGGATGTCTACTGAACGGGTGGCTTCGAGGGATCAGAGTCCTGTTCAGGCCCGTTCTCGGTTGCAAGATGCTGGAACCTCGTCGGCTGATGCAGGTATAATTCTAACTATGAGTATTATTAGTGTGTTTATGAACATTGCAATATATTACAGATAGGGATTAAGAGTGTACTATGTAAACTAAAAGGTTTTATTTTAATCAGAAGTGTGACGTGACATTGTCAACAATCCATATATGTACAGAAATGATTGCCATCAATGGGCAATGTAAATTAGTTACCTGGTTTATAGTAGAATATGCAAGTAAAGGTGAATTGTATATCCACTCGATTATATAGAGTCAACTTATCATAAGTATTTGTAATTTAGCTATGCAAATTGCTTGCATTTTTCAGCCATATATTCCTCTCCATATTTATGTACATACCTTTCTAGTGCTGATTACTATTGTTTGATACCTGCTCTTTAATTTATTAATTTCACACTAGGATAGTGGACATATTCATGCCAAGAGGTTCTGGAATTCGTTAAATTATACTAGAAATAGTGAAGAATCTGTTTCTTTTATTTGCAACTACAGTTTGGCGTCAAAATTGATATTTTGACGTGTGGTGGATATGTACGGGTTTTAAAGTTTTGAGGTAGTTTAGGTTTTTCTTAGGTCACAAAGCAAATTATTGAGCGCAGTTTTTTGGCAAGGGATTGGGTTTGGGGAAGTTGTAACGAAGACATGGTGTGTTTTCTTTCTGTTACTGGTCAATGGGGAAGAAAGGAGACCTAAGCTGTGTTATTAAGACTTTCATTGTTCTTTTGTTTTCCTATATTTGCTTCTTATTTTAATCCTGGTAGCCACTGTGTTCGTTCTTGTTTTAGAGTCTCTGCGTATGACAGCTTCTAACAAATTTCCTGTGCACAAGTTTTGTTGTTTTATTGCCTGTGGAACAGATTTTCAGCCTGATGTAGTAAGTAATGTTTTAGATATAGTGGTTTCTTCTCAGCGCCTTTCTTTCCTAAACAAAGGATGCTTCACAATGGAAGACTAATATTTAATTTGGATCATTGTTTAGTTGAGTAAAGTGTACCAAGTACAGCTACTTTTCATTGTAATACTCAATAGCCGAAGATATTTTGTGACTAATTTGTAAAAGCAAGTCCAGCACAACCGCACCAATAACTAAACAATATCAGTATATATCAATGTCTCCCTTAACCCCAGAGTACACTAGGGCAGCTCCAGTGCAGGCCCAACTCCTGCATTGGAATACATGAGAAGGATTTTGATTATAAATCAAGCTTTTCAGGAAGAAGCAAAAGTTGGCCAGTCTCAACTTGCCACTTCCGGCGACTTCTTGTTCTTTATGACATCTCATCACTCTTTTTTTCTATTGGTATAATCTTAATTATTTTACTTAATATTTTTTTATAGTTAAAAGGTTGACAGAGTTGGGCTCTGCACTAAAGATGCTCTTAAAACCAATATAAATGTATAAGAGAAGTCACATATTAATCTAGCTGAGCAAACAATTAGTAAAATCTTAAATCTCTATTGAGCAAGTCAGAGTGCTCGTGTCACAGTAGATGATGTGTGTGGTTTTTTTTTTTTTTTTTGCTTTAAGAATTTTCTCCTCCTTCAAAATTTGAATTTCTCATGCTTTTATTATTGTTCTAGTGATTCACACTGTTACCATTTGTGTTTACATTTTATTTGTTTTAGTGGTGGAGTGTGGTTCATAATACTGAACTTCGTAGCTCCTTGTGATATTTATGTTCATTAAGCTGGTGTCTGCATTCAAAATAAGATTGTTGGTGAAATAAATACCACATCTGGTTTTAACTTCTAGCAGTGGACTGATCTGTACTATATGCAGTTCCTGTCCAAGCTTGTAATATATGTGAATTTTCGTGTTGCTAACACAGCTGTCTGCATAAGGTATCAATTTTGACCTATTTGGAGTAAAGGTTCCACTTTATGTGGAAAATTACAATGTGTGCAATGTGCATTCTGTGTTTAATACCAAGTTAAAAAGGTGAAAGACAATGTGTTTGTGCAATAGTAATATAGTAAGTAAATAAAAGTTGAAAACAGCTAGAAGTTAGAATTTGACTAGAGTAACTTTTTTAGTTTTGTAATTTTACCTGAATACATATGTTAATATCATCGTCCACATGTATAACTTATTAGAATCTTCTATTTTAACGACTTATAAGTTCTTATGACAAAACAAATAAAATCAACTATAACATTATCTATAGAGAAAATAACCTTAAATTTTTAGTTCTGCTTTTAACTTACCAAAAAAGTCCAAGTCATAATAATTATTATTTTTATTTTAATGGTTTACTCAAATGGACTCAGTGTCACGATCTGCAGTGACAAGTGATATAGTTCTGGATACTAGATACCTAAATATAGTTAAGCCTTGGGTCATGTTTTTTTGCTCCAGTTGCTGAGGGAATGTAAACTTTAATTTAATGAATTAGAACTACAATTGTCAAATGGCACCGCTGGCAATAATTTGGGCCCCTGAAGATATGCTCATTTAATAATGAATTAAAGAAAATACAATGTTTTGGTATTGAGTTGAGTTAGTGAATGCTATAAGAGTGTATAAAGTGTTCTTGATAGCTCGAATTATTTAACAGGGCATATAAATTCATCAGGCCATCCTGGTGGTTTGAAGAGTGCTGATCTGCTTACTCCAGAAGCAAAGGTAATATTTTACTCCAATGTTTAATTTGTTTTAGTTTATCCTGCATATTAGTAATTATGTTACCTTGCTGATCATGTTTATTCTTAGACTCCATATGATTGTGAAAACCCAAAGGAATCTGAATCACCCCGATTTCAAGCCATACTCCGCGTTACAAGTGCACCAAGAGTGCGGTTTCCTGCAGATATTAAGAGTTTCTCTCATGAATTGAACTCTAAAGGTGTACGACCTTTTCCATTATGGAAGCCTCGGCGTTCGAATAATTTGGAGGTAGTTTTTAGTTATTTTTGTAGTTATCTTTATCGTTGTAATGTATGTGTTTTTTACTTTGCTATATAAGTATATGTTTATTGAATTGGTTGTGTCTCATTCTTCACCACTATACACTTGCAGGAGGTATTAGTCATGATTCGAGCAAAATTTGACAAAGCAAAGGAAGAAGTAGACTCTGATCTGCGTGTCTTTGCTGCACACCTAGTAGAAACTCTGGATAAGAATGCTGAAAGTCATCCAGAGTGGCAGGAAACTATTGAGGACCTACTGGTTATGGCTCGGAGCTGTGCCATGACATCGGCTGGAGAATTTTGGCTGCAGTGTGAAGGCATAGTTCAAGAGTTGGATGATAGGCGTCAAGAGCTTCCTATGGGTATCCTGAAGCAACTTCATACTCGAATGCTTTTCATTCTCACAAGGTGTACTAGATTGTTGCAGTTCCACAAGGAAAGTGGATTTGCAGAGGACGAACATGCCCTGCATCTTCGTCAATCACTGCATACTGTAGATGAGAGGATTCCTGGAGGTGCAGGAAGAGGTGGGATCGGATCTGCAAAGTCTTCGAAGGCTGCATCAAGAAAATCATACAGTCAGGAGCAACATAGTTTGAACTGGAAGAAAGACCAAGCCATGCAACCTGAAAGTTTTGTATCTCCCCCTACTCTAGAGATTGCAAAGAACTTAGACTC
The DNA here is from genome assembly GCF_001625215.2 of Daucus carota subsp. sativus. Taxonomy (NCBI): domain Eukaryota; kingdom Viridiplantae; phylum Streptophyta; class Magnoliopsida; order Apiales; family Apiaceae; genus Daucus; species Daucus carota. The sequence goes on along the minus strand of NC_030381.2, from coordinate 45,156,152 downwards.
TCCTTCAAACAGGGATAGAATGGCATCTTGGAAGAAGTTTCCATCTCCTGGAGTAAAAAGCCCTCAGAAAGCTGCTGTGTCAGAGGATGAAAAAATTGGTACAGAACCAGAGGCTTCAGAGGTTCTAAATAATAGGAAAGGTAGTTCTGATATGGATATCTCTACTCCGAAGTCTCTTGAACATCCTCCTAAAGATTTTCACGGACATCCAACAAATGTTTCCAAGCATCGGCATAAAGCTTCTTGGGGTCATTGGGGAGATCAGACAAACATTGCTGATGAAAGCATAATTTGTCGCATTTGTGAGGAGGAGGTTCCTACATTACATGTGGAAGATCACTCTAGAATATGTGCTATTGCTGATCAATGTGATCAAAAGGGTGTAAATGTTGATGTGCGCCTTGTGAGGATTAGCGAAACTCTTGAGAAACTGATGGAGTCTTTATCACAAAAGGATTTCCAACATGGATCTCCAGATGTAGCTAAAGCATCAAACTCAAGTATTACTGAGGATTGTGATCTACATTCTCCAAAACTCAGTGACTGGTCCCGTAGAGGCTCAGAAGATATGCTCGACTGTTTCCCTGAAGCTGATAATTCTGTATTCATGGAAGACCTTAAAGGTCTGCCATCCATGTCATGCAGGACACGATTTGGTCCTAAGTCTGATCAAGGAATGACTACGTCCTCTGCAGGTAGCATGACTCCTAGGTCTCCAATGACACCACAAACAAACCCGATGGACTTATTATTAGCTGGAAAAAGCTCTTATTCTGAATATGATGACCTTCCGCAGGTAGTTAAACTATATTCTACCTAGGTGGCTAGGTCCTTTTCTTGGTACATCTACTATTCTGTTGATTGAATAATTACTGTTTACTAATTCACTTGTTTATCTCTTGGTAACTGCTATATAGTTAAGGATTTCTATTTTCAAAATGTAATATCACAATTTGACAATTTTATTGGGAACTATCATGCATCCTCCATTTAACTAGTACTGGAGGTCCTATTTGATCCAGAAGGTATAGCTGTAAATGTAAAATTTGAATTAATGCAGATATAGTAATTGTTTGAGTGTTGTATAATTTTATATGATCCAATGGACATTATCTTATAGAATTGAGGTTGATAGAGTCCTTATAAGTATATAAAAGTACTATGCCTCAGTCGCTGATCCAACCATCTACCAAATTATAGATATGAACTAAAATTAACAAATTCAGAACATTATCAATCTTTTTACTTGATAATAGCCTGCTACTATTTTATTGGTAGGCTTATTCCTTTTCTGGTGATTTGTATTCTAGAATACCTATCTTTTCCAGTATAGTTAGCTTTAAACTTACTCCATCTACATATACTTGTAATGTAGTCTATTGAATAGGCTACATATAATGTGCAAATTGAATGCCATGAGCCCATGGCTAATAGTAAGTAATATGATTTACGACCCTTTGGCTACTGATTTTAACATACTTCACTTGTAAATATCACTTGCGGAAATTTTATGCTGTTAAAGTTCTTATGAGTACCAGAGCCAATAAGCTCACCAATTACCAAACCCAAAGGTCAGGACTCAGGAGAGTAGGAAACTTGACTTTTTTATCCCATGCTGTGTTGTAAGCGAATTTTTCCATTTAAACTATTTCATTTGCTAAATAGAGTCCAAGGTGCCCATTTTACACTTTTGAAATACTCTAGTTACTATTGTTTTATCGTAATGCTATTAAATTGTTTAGTACGTATATGATTGTATTATTCTTGATGACTGCGATTAAAGCTTCTTTGATCTTGTAGATGACTGAACTGGCTGATATTGCTCGATGTGCTGCAAATACACCTCTAGAAGATGATCGCTCATCACCTTACTTGCTTACTTGTCTAGAGGATTTAAGAGTTGTAATTGACCACAAAAAGTTTGATTCTCTTACTGTCGAGACGTTTGGAGCCCGTATAGAGAAGTTGATTAGGTGAGTTCCCTCATCTTCACAGTTATTTAAGTTGCCATATCAAACTGTATGAAAACCAGAACCATCAACTCCTCACCTCTGAATGACTGTAATGTGACATTGCCCTTTTGCTCAATCCTTTAACTCTTTCTTTTCTCCAATTTATTCCTAAAACTACTCAACATTGTTTTCTTTGAAACCTTACTACTCCCTCCGTCCCATCTAGTAGTTTACGTTTGGAACGGAGGGCTCGACACACATTTTAAGGCTCATATAAAGTTTAATTCCGTAACTTATTTTTGAAATTTTCTTTTTTTGAATAAAAATCTAATGTTTAAAATTTTACTCAGAGAAAGAAAATTTTTAAAATAATTTATAAAACTATACTTTATACGAGCCTTAAAATGCGTGCCGAGCCCTCCATCCCGAATGTAAACAATTGGATGGGACGTAGGGAGTAATATATATGTTTTAGTGGTAGTGCTGAAAATTTGTTGCCCCTAGCTTGCCTAATAAAAGCGGTATATAAGATACAACTGCAATTTCTTGAGCTGAAACATATTAGTTTGTGTCATCAGGGAAAAGTATTTGCAGCTTTGTGAGCTGCTCGATGATGAAAAAGTTGACATATCTTCTACAGTTATTGATGAAGATGCTCCATTAGATGACGATGTTGTAAGGAGCTTAAGAACGAGTCCTATACATTCTAGCAAGGATAGAACATCTATAGATGACTTTGAGATTATTAAACCAATTAGTCGTGGAGCATTTGGTAGGGTCTTTTTAGCAAAAAAAAGAACCACCGGAGATCTTTTTGCCATTAAGGTACCTTTTATTTTGTTTGTTCTAAATATGTTGTTTATTTTTTTGTTTGGTGCATAGGCCGGTTTACGTTTTGGTTATTAATACTCATACAGAATGCTTCCAGACAATCATTTAGACCTTGTGTAAGAGTGTATATTCATGTTTTTTAAGATGTTCTGTATTTACGCAATTCATGCAAAAAGTTGAGAGTTGAGACATTATGGTGGTAGTGATTTCCATGCACATGCAAACAAGTCTGTCCTAGTTGTTTCAGACTTCAGCTGGCTTTTAGTAGTCGAACCTACCTTGACATAGTCATTGTTCTTGGGCTTTGGTTGGACACATGCAGGTGTAGTTGTAGTCGGTCATATCTTGCATTCAATCTTTTCCGCGAACTATGAGAGCATGCACTATATTGCACAAGGACACAGTAGAGCAATCATATTAATATTCTTGATATAAATAATAAATTTCTGGGACAGTAAAATTGATTACTCATTCAGTGTTCAGAGTACTTATATAATTGAACAAGTTTAAGTAAAAAACTCAAATAGAAGATGGAAAGTGAGCAGAAAGGTATGTCTTTAATCTCCTTTTAATGAACAACTGCAATATGTAAAGAGACTATAAATCACACTAGGGATTATTGTAATAAAATAGTGAACCTCTCTTTAAAACATGTCTTTATTAATCTCTCATACTTGGATTTTGCATATATTTAATATATTTAATTATATATAATAGTTACATGTGTTGTCTAGCTGGGTGTATAGATTCTTAATTATTAATATGATAAGCCTAATTGTGTACGTGTCGTAGGCCAATATGTTTTGTCCCTATATAAGCAATCAGTCTCAATATATTATCAAAGACTTGATCCCTTCTACTGCGGGAAAACCTGTGGTGTACTATAAATGTCATCTATTTCTTTTGATGTAGCCACCTGGTGTAGTTTTATGACGTCATACCAGCTAAAGAAGTGTCATATGTCCATATTAATAATTGCTTTAGCAAAAATAATAATAATAATAACAATAATTGCTCTTTGCCTATTGAGACTTGGCTACTAGTTATTCGTGTTTTCTGACTATTGTGGTAATTTTGTTGGTTCAAATAGGAATGTATAAAATAATGTGTTCGAGGGGAAGGAGGGGGCATTGGCAATTAACACCCTGCCTTAATCATATCACCGACTTTGAGAGAGGATCATGATAGAGCTAGTACAAATTAGGTCTTTAGAGGGGAACTATTTAATTAGCATTGACTAACTGATACCCTACCTGACAGGATATCACCGACTTTATTCAAATTTGACTGGGGCATACTATGACTTTCCCTAAGTTAGTTCTAATCGACATGGACTAACTAATACCTGACAGCATATCACCATCTTTTTTCAAACTGGACTGGTATACTATGACTTCCCTAAGTAAGCTGTAATCTTAAGTGCTAGCATAAAGAGTCCTGATACTTTAAGACTGTCAATATAATGAAATAACAAATACAACTCAGGTATTCATAGAGAAAGTAGTCAATTAGCATTGACTGACCAATACCCTGCCTGACAGCATATCAATGATTTTATTCAAACTTGCCTGGCATAATATGATTTCCCTAAGTAAGCTATAATCAGCATTGAGTCATTGACTAATTAATACCCTACCTGACAGCATATTACTGACTTAATTTAAACTTGACTTGCACACTATGACTTCCCTAAGTAAGCTGTAATCTTAAGTGCTAGTATAAAGAGTCCCGATACTTTAGGATTGTTGTGTTTCACGCTTTGCAGCTTTGATCTCAAATGAAAGTAATTTCTGGGACTTCCAAATATTGCAAGATAACTTATATATGTATTTTAACCAACTTGGATATACTCCTTACCGTCTTTGTTTTGTACCTTATCAAGGGAAGATTTATTCTTCTTTGGCTTCTGTTTTTTTAGTACTAGCCTACATTCTTACTTTAAGTTTCTGACTCGTCCTTAATGTTCATGCAATCATTTTTGTATTTCACTCCATTCGACTTTTCTAATTTATCATTATTGATGTTTACTTTTGCAAATTATGCTATCGTGTCATTATTGATTCCATTACATGTAAACAATGTCTGTGTTGAAGCATTATACAATTACAAGGATTCATGGTATGTTAGACAGTACATACCATCTAGGAGGTGTCACATATTTATATGCGTTATGTAATCTTACAAAAGCACCCATAGACCCATCATAACTTGGACAAGTGGAAATGATTTTGTAAATAGTCCTGCATATTTGATTTGTTTATTCATTGAATTATATTGTTGTACTGGTCGTAATATATGTAATTTTTCAGGTTCTTAAAAAAGCTGATATGGTCCGTAAAAATGCTGTTGAGAGTATTTTGGCGGAGCGTGATATTTTGATTGCAGTTCGAAATCCTTTTGTGGTGAGTACGGAGTATTATTACAAGTTCAATTATACGTTCAAATTGTGCCTGATGTCTAAAATTAATGCCAAAATTACCAGGTTCGCTTCTTCTATTCATTTACATGTCGTGAAAACTTGTATCTCGTAATGGAATACTTAAATGGTGGAGATCTGTATTCATTATTGAGAAATCTTGGCTGTTTGGATGAGGACGTTGCTCGTGTATATATTGCAGAAGTGGTAAATATTTTGGTTTTCAGAAACTATTCTATCATGCAACTTGTTGTCGAGATGCTAATTGTTGTTTAAATTATTGACAGGTGCTTGCTTTAGAATATTTACATTCCTTGCGCATTGTTCATCGTGACCTAAAGCCGGATAATTTGTTGATTGCACACGATGGTCATCTGAAGGTAACACGTTTTATTTTCACAGTTTGGGTAATGCGTAAGGCCCTGTAATATCCTATTGGGTCCTACTCCATTACAAATCACAAAAATAGAAACCAAATATAAACCGATGCAGTTAAGGAGAAGGGGAAGGGTTTAGGGGACCGGGGATGGACCCCAAGGTGGGCCGGGGTTGGGACCGAGGTGGGGCCTAGTGGGGGCTCTTGGGCTCGTTTGGAGCCTTGTTGAGGCTCTAGTGGGGCCGGGGTTGGGCTCAGGTGAGTGATGTCATATAGGGGTAGTTTCTGTTGGTTTGTATTTAGTTTTTGTTTTAGTAGTTTTGATTTGAGCAAATAGCCATATTATATATATATATATATATATATATATATATATATATATATATATATATATATATATATTAGCTTTACATGCTGAAAGCAGAATATATAGGAATTAGGACAGTGACTCGATGTGGATAAATATCTACAGCTGCCAAAAAACTCTGATACGGTTCAATGAAATGCTGGGAACATGATACAAAATAGTGACGAAACGTGTAATTGTCAAATATAATCGGAAGAGATTCCAAAATCATATAGACAATAAAAATTTAAAAACCCAATCACTCTTTTCCTCCTGAAACTCATCTCTACCCTGATATTATCGGGAAACCCGTGCAAGGCTTGAGGAGTCAGCATCAAAGGACTTGAGTCATCAATTAGAGCATAAGAAAGCAAGTTTATATTATGCAAATATTTTTCTGAATATAGTAATTACATATTTCATTATTTTATAGTGCTTGGAATTTGGAAGGATATGTGCTTGACATATATAGTATGAACATTGATTTGTTGGTCTTAGGCATCTTAGTTCATCTAATATAAATATATTTATATATATTATTTCTACCGACACGTGTGGGATTTCTTCATTTGATTTCTTTTTGGTGGCAGTTGACAGACTTTGGGCTTTCAAAAGTCGGTCTCATCAACAGCACAGATGATTTATCAGGCCCAGCAGTTAGTGGGGCATCACTTTTAGAAGAAGTCGACTCGCAACTATCTGCATCACAGCATCAACAGGACAGGCGTGCGAAACGTTCTGCTGTTGGTACACCTGACTATCTGGCCCCTGAAATTCTTCTGGGAACTGGACATGGTTTGTCACTTTCTCATCATCTTTGGAATAAATAAGCGACTTTTTTGCATTTGCTTTGTAACTCAAGAAATCTTCCGCCAGAGTATTAACTGAAATGCATAATCTTCATCATTTACGTCATGACAAATATTATGGATTTATGTAAAATTTTATGGTAGTTTAGTCATTGATGACCTGAAACTTGGGGTGAACAACTTATGTTATCCATAGTAACAATTTCTGTTTTGATGTTTTTTCATATTTTCATTAATTTGTAGTATAATTAATATTAAGACAATAATTTTGATTTATGTATCCATGTTATCATGACAGGATTCTATATGTGTACACTTTTACGTATACCAGCTTATAATTGCATACCATGTGATGCACGAGTCTCTTATATAGATATATAATGTTATTTGTGTTATGATGTCTTAACCGGCTCAAATCATGTACCACCAATTGACTACAAATTATACCTATGTTCGGTTATACTATAAATATGAAACAGCTGCTACTCGCTCCTGAGATGACTGATACTTGAATATACTAGTTAAATTTCATAATTGCTTTTAGGTGTTGCGGCTTTGGTCTACTGTTCCTTGGTGGAGGTCATCATTTTCAAAGTCATTAACATTGTCTTCTCTTTCCCTTTTATTTTTATGGGCAGGCACAAGTGCTGATTGGTGGTCTGTTGGTGTAATTCTTTTCGAGCTGATAGTCGGTATTCCGCCTTTCAATGCAGAGCATCCTCAGGTTAGTACTTCTAAAAATTAGTCTTTCTCTTGGGCACCATTTCATCCACTTTATCCACTGCTGGCTTCCCATAGAGATTAAAAGAAAAACGGAAAGCAGAAATATAGGCTTTGTGGTTGGAATTTACCTGCCTTTTTTCACAAAAATGTTCAATTTTATATTTGTGTATGTATGTACTAATCTTTCTGAATATATATGCATGGAACAGTAGAACTGAATCATATACATTAGGTAAAAGTGGATCGTGTGCATTAATTGATAAACACAGTTGTTCTTCTCTATGAAATTCTGTTTGTCAATTGGATTTTGTGGTTCTGTCCTGTTTCGTCCCATAGTATTTACAGGGGTTTTTAAACATCCACCTTATAAGTGAAAAAACATCAAGCTTTTTTGTTTCGTTTTTATTCAACAGATAATATTTGATAACATCCTCAATCGGAACATACCTTGGCCTCAAGTTCCTGAAGAGATGAGCTCAGAAGCAGCAGATCTGGTTGATCGGTAAGAAAAGCTTTCAGCGTTTTGTTACATTCATTATCGATGTATGTTTGCCTTCTGCGAACGGTTTTAGTGTGTGTTAATGTAGTCTTTGGTTGGTAAATTGAAACGAGGCAAGACTGGTTGTTGATTATTGTAAAAATAAGTAGTGACTGAAGTGAAGGATAAATTAGGTAAGAGTAGAAATTATGTTCAGGGGGTGCATGATATATGTTTGGAGGTTTGTGAATGATGGGGCTAGGAGCTGCAACTGATGATTAATGCAAAAATTGGTGGAACTGAACTCTACGAAGTACTAACTAGTAAAATGAAATGTGATGTATTAGTATCATGGATAAATGCATCTATGTAGTATAAATTGTATTCCGTTTTTACCCGGTCACATGTCATCCAACTGAACACAGCATAACTGCATGCTTTATGATTGGTTTTTTTGTCTGATCTGTTTATTCTCCCAGTATAGAGCATGTTATTAAAAAGACACAGCTTAGTTTCCTAACTGTGACTGTATATGAATCTAATTATACCTGATTATTATCCCAAACCTTATGTGGTCATCGACGCCTATACATTTAATCTTCAACTGTACTTGGACCTGCTTTAGGTTGTTGAGAGAAGATCCTAATCAGAGGCTTGGAGCCAGGGGAGCATCAGAGGTACCTTTGTAATTTTATATGTTTCATTATACTTTTGAAAGTGTAAACCTCTTGTGTCAAAATCTCTGTACTCATTAAGTGATTATGCAGGTGAAGCAGCATCCTTTTTTTAGAGACATTAATTGGAACACACTTGCAAGGCAGAAGGTGAGACCACGTGGCCACTTAATATGTTGGACATGGATATCATTCAATATCTCAGATTGATGATGCCAATCCCTTCTTTTTCAGGCTGCATTTGTTCCTGCATCAGAGAGCCCAATGGACACTAGCTACTTCACAAGTCGCTTTACATGGAATCCTTCAGATGAGCAAGTTCATGCAGGCAGCGAGTTTGAGGATTCTACTGATAGTGGTAGCATTAGTGGTAGCAGTAGTTGCCATAGTAATCGTCATGATGATGTGGTACAGTATAGTTATAAGTGACCGAAGCTAATGTTTGCTAGCTGTTTTAAAATAAACTTATGTTTAAAAAAAAGGTTATTAACCTCAATATTGTGTTTGAATGCTGCTATACAGGGGCATGATTATTCTGGGGTTGCTGAGTTTGAATCAGGATCATCAGTCAATTATTCCTTTAGCAATTTTTCTTTCAAGGTAATTTTTATCCTAGTACAGATTTTCTGACAGTGTACTGTCCCATTAAATATATTGGTAGCACGGCATAACTATTACTGCTCCTCTGAAGTTGGTTTTTTGACAGTTATCAGTTATCTTTTATAATAATTGCCTAATATTGTGTTTATTTTGATAACAGAATCTATCTGAACTTGCATCAATCAATTACGATCTGCTTACAAAAGGATGGAAAGAAGATTCACCAACGAATCCCAATACATAAACATTTTCTTGAATTGAGATTTTGGCATTGGAATAATTTGAAGTGGGACAAATCACCAGAGTGTTGTCTGTATACCTCTGTACATGTAAGTACATTTTTTGCTGCCATGTTTACCTTCCCTAATTTTTCGCTGCTTTGCTGATTTTTATAATTATCAGAAAAAGATCTTTATACTGAATCTGTTGCATTTTTAGAATAGAAGCAGGTTGAAGACAAACTGCAAGAGTGAAATGATTCTCTCAAAAAGGAGTGACTGCATGCTGTCATCCTCCGTTTGAGCAGTGATAATAGTTTGAACATTTGAATGTATGCTGAATTAACCTGTACCATTGTGTATCTGCTTCCGGCTTCAGGCTTAAGGTTAACTTGTTCACCCTCCGGATCAATGAGAGTACCTTCCCCGGCTTTGTAAATTGGGTATTCTGTACTATTATAAGTATTATACTATTAAAGAGTTCAATTTAACATCTTTGGGCTTGATAAGCTTTTTGACAAATGCCTTATGTTTTCAAGTTGTTTTTGCATGAGACCTTTTCCATTTGGTGCAGCAGAGGCCGCCTGCAAAATTTGTTCCAAAGAATGTCTAGTTCCTAGGGAAACGAGTTCCATTTTCTAAACGAGAAATTATAAATTCCTAAGTTGAGCTAAGAAAATTGTAGTTCCTTCCTTGAGCTTTATTAATTATTGGAGTTGAAATAAACTTTATCGTTGGAAGTGTACAGATAGAAACTTGCTTCGCTCACTTGGATGAGATAGAATGAAGGGAGAATGTAACGAAATTTGTACTCTAGATTGCAGAATGCGGTGATTAAACAAAAAGTTTATAATTTTCATTGTTTCAATTATTTCAACTTAATTAGAAATCTAGCCTACGTTGGTTGAGTGAATACTCATTCCATCTTAATATTATGTTTCCCTTTAATTATTATCATAAAATGTGTAGACTAATTCATATTTAAATTTTTAATACTCTTTTTTTCCCATAAAACTCTATATCTTTTTTCAAATCTTTTGTCATCATATTTCACCAAAGTAAATACAATCTAAAAAATAAGATATGAAGCTGATACGGGGAAAAGAAAATTTAAAAGATAACCGTTGCAGGATAATGTTATGGTATTCAAAATTGAAGAAACTAACAAAAGCTGAAATTGTCTCACACATTTGTAAGCCAAAAAAAGTCTCGACGGTTGGACCACAGAAATGGGTCGTCAACTAAGTCTTGTGGTCAGTTTCTTTTCCCTTTTTCAGCTAAATTATTTATAGGTCCGTTTTGATGAAGCCCAGACCAGCACCTCCACACTGGTCGGACCACTGAAAAAAGATGAGTGAGACAGCTGCCTTCAACTACAAATGCCACTACTTTAATTGCTCCGGCACTCTTATTGGTACAGATTTCTCAAAGTATTTCAACGACTTCTAAGATTTGGAAAAGACAAAAACGCAGCTTCCAATAAAGAGAAAAGGGTGGTTGAATGCGTTAAACAAATACTCACTGGTCCATTTTACAGGAGTTCACTGCAGAGATGTTTGATATTTTGACACATTTTTATCTCTGTTAAAATTAATATATATATTTTTTAATTGTTTTTATAATAAATAAACATGTATATCATTATAGATAGGTATGATATCGATGATATGACAGTCAATATATATATATAAAGGAGAATGCGGGCGTCTCTAGGATTGTTCGATTCAGTCTTTTAAATTTTCTTGAATTTCGGAGAGAAAATATAATTATAATTCAAAAAATCAGGTCCAAGAATTCTAAAAGTGATATAATTCTTTTCTTATTTAATTCTAAAGATGATACAGTTCTTTTCTTATTTTGTATTTCTTATTAAATTCTAAAGATGATACAATATTATTTCTTATAGAATTCTAACGATGATACAATTCTTTTCTTATTTAGTAATCCTAAAAGAAATAGGATTATATTTATTCAAACTAATAATAATAGATAAAATACAATTTATATTTAAGTTATGTAAAGTAATATATACAATTCTTATTTTCGATAATATATAATATATTGAAGATATGTTTAACGGGAACACGACTGAAAATAACTTTTATGGAATTATAATATGATTTCGTATCAAAATTTATAAAAAAAGATTATTTATTAGTATTGTGTTTAAGGGGAGGACGGCCCAAATTAATTTTTACCTAAATAATAATATTTTTTTATTAGTATTATGTTTGACGGGAAAGTAGCTAAAATAATTTTTTGTCTAAATTTATAAAAAATTCATAACGCCGCCGCGAAGCGCGGCTTTTTCACTAGTTTTTGTATAAAATAAGGAACAAAAATTTTTGGAAATCCTTTTGTGATATCTGTATGACAGTTTGAAATTATTAAATTAAGAACAATTTATATGAATATATAATTTGTTAATGTTATTATCTTAATGTGTTAATTTATAAAGTTAGTTAAGTGGTCAGCTTGATACATTAAACTCATTTCAATGACCAACTAGATAATTAATCATTACCGAATCTATACTATAATATAATAAGCCAACATAGGTTTAATTTGTAGTCGTACAAAATTTTGATTTGGTCATCTCCTTTATAACTACAAGTCGGTCACATGTATACTTCTCTTACTCTTACAATATTAAAGAGTTTTATCCGTTCAAATTACAAACACTTGTGATGTAATACAAGATAAAAAAAACTCCACCATTATTCTTTTAAATATATTTTATATATTATTTATATACTATATTATAATAAACCGATATTGGTATAATTCGTAGTTGTCCAAAAAATGTAATCAGTTGGTAAATATAATCTGGTTAAAATCTAATTTATTAATACTAAAATACTAATAAGATGATGTTAAAATTTAAATATAATTAATAAATTACGAATTCTATATCACGGGTTAAAAGCTAGTTATAATAAAAAGTGACATGCACTGCCCATTTTCATATACAGCTCCACGAGTCTAAAATTTTGCCGCCTAAAAATAATTGGTGAACGTAATTGTGTACAAAATGTACATAATAATATGCGATGAATTTTAATTGGAATAAGTACTCTGTATTTACATCAAACACATTAATTAAAATATTTCAAGTCAATTGACATATCATTATATACAAATTTTATGGACGTAATTAGATACTCCTTCCGTCCCCCTCAATTGTTTACATTGGAAGGGGACACGGAGACCAAGACAATGTATAAAAAATGAGTAAAGTTAGATAAAAAGTGGGTAAAGTGGTGGGACCTATTAATATTTAATACTCCCTCCGTTTCAATTTACATGTCCACTTTGAAGAAAATTTTTTGTTTCAAATTACTTGTCCACTTCAACTTTCAATGCAAAATCATATTTTTTAAGTCAATTCTCCTCCACAAATCTCTTATTTATATTTCCCTTTTTTAGTACCATATTCGAGGTTCGATAATTTTCTCACTCAAAAGTTACATAAATTGGGGGTGTTTGGAAGTTAGAGGTTTGGGATAAAATTAAAGGTTTGGGGTGTCTTAGAGGTTTGACTATTTCAATCCGCTAATGTTAGTGTTTGGTAGTTAGCGGATTGAAATAGAGATTTGACTGAAAAAGCTAATTTTCAAAAAAAGCTAGTTTGAGGAGCTTTTTAGGTTAGAGGTTTTGATATGTGTCATGAAAAGATAATCAAACAGTTATTTACCAAAGAGTTTTACAAGAAACCGCTAGTCAAAACATCTATTTTAATTAGCTAGTCAAAACATCTGAACAACTAACCGCTAACCACTAATTCTCAAATACGGCATTTATATTCATACGCTAATTAGGGGTCAAACTCTCCACCAATTACGTTGGTATCATGTGCCTGTATGAGAATTGGGACTTACGAAGATATTACTTCTAGTCTTTATCCACTAACAATTACTCCCTCTGTTTTTTTTTATATGACGCTTTGACTTTTGGCACACATTTTTAAGTGCTTTGACTGGGTAGTTAAAAATATTATTTTTTAAAATTTCTTTTTCTGAATAATAATATATGATCAAAACTTTTATTCAGAAAAAGAAAATTTTAAAAATAATATTTTTAACTACCTGGTCAAAGCACTTAAAAGTGTGTGCCAAAAGTTAAAACGTCATATAAAAAAAACAGAGGGAGTACGTAAGATGGACGTGAAAAACATAAGCCTTACGATAGTTTGTTAACAGATTATGAAATTTCTAAAAATCAAGTAGTAAATCTTAAGAATACATGTTCAGGCTCAATGTTAAAATATACTTGAGCAGCTTAATTGCTTAAACAGCAATGACATGTAGTTGAACAAAACGAAAAAACGAAATGACGCAAGTCAAATCGTGTCTCCAAACAGTTAATCACCGCACCGCTGCATCCAACCATACCGGCACCGTCACATTTAATACGTAAAGAAGCGAGGGTACAACTCGGCACATTGTCAAAACAATCTTAAGAGTGACTATCAATTAGTACCAAACTCGAGATTTTGAGCTTGTTTGCCGTTATGTCCATGTTTTAAGTCATTTTTAATTTTAAATTAAAAAATATAATTTGTATAATAAAATAAAACCGGATTAAATTTGGAAATTGGTGGGAAACAGAGTGAATGTCAAGTTAGTAAGATGTATTTTTTATTAAACTTAATTTATTTAATAACTTTTAATACAAATCAATTTCAACATTGAAATAAATAAAAATAAAAATGACATCTTACAAGTAGAATATACTACTGGTTTGTTTACCGGAAATAGAAGGTATTACTCCCTCCGTCCCTATTTATCTGTCCATTTTGGAAGTAAAAATTTGTCCCTATTTATCTGTCCATTTATACTTTCAAAACCAATTTAATGATAGTTTTTCAAATATATCTCCATAATTTCAATTTTCAAGACTTGACTTATTTAAAACTTGGTTGAATTCATGTTTTCAAGACATAAAGTAGGGGTATTCCACCATTTTCAAGATATTAATTAGAGGTATTTAATGAAAAAGTTCATACAATCAATTATTCCTTGGTATGTGTTTTTTTTTCCAAAATGGACAGATAAAAAGGGACGGAGGGAGTAACTAATTTACTTCTCCTCCTAATCCACTACTTTACTTTAAACAAAAAAATCACTCGTACTATTAAACTTGCACCGGGAACCCCTATAATCTTAACAAGTAGAACTACAGTACGGGGAGGAAAAAGAGACGGGTAGGATAAACTTTTAGCTAATTGAGCTTTGAACATAACAAAAGCAAATGAAACATCTTAATTTCACCACCTAAAGTGGGTGGAAAAGAGTAGTCATAATTTAAAGAAAGCTAAAGGAGGAGTAATTACAGCAACCATCATCTTCCCAACAAGAAATAAATTAAAAACAGCTGGTGTGGCCCTCATTTTCAGGAAGCATAAAGATGAGGGTCATAAAAATCAACAAAATCTAAAGAGAGATTTTTAAAAGAAAAGGTTTATGCTACTTTAGGCACAGTAATTTCATGGAGCTAACTTTCAATAAGATGGTGACATGCATTGAAACAAAACAAACCCCTTAATTTGATTCCTAGTAGATATCGGGCTTTGGATTTTGATCATTGAGAACATTTGATCGACATAGCGCCTCAATCTGCCGGGTGACTTCTGACATTGTAGGCCGCTGGTCAGGGAACTGAGCTGCGCAATCTATAGCTAGCTGCAGTAGCTGGACCATTTCGTCCTCTACATTCTGGTATCTGAGGAGTTCAAGATCAAAGACTTCCGAGCTCCACTCCTCTCTAACTATTGATTGTACCCATCTTGGAAGATCAACCCCTTCCTCGTTTAAGAGTGCGTGAGTGGGGGCTTTTCCTGTGAGAAGCTCCAACAGCAACACACCAAAGCTATAAACATCAGCCTTCTGAGAGACTTTATGGGAGTCGGTTACCTCAGGGGCACGATAGCCAGCAATGCGGTTTGGAGTGGCTGAGGCTCCTACAAGGTGGGCTAGTCCAAAATCTGAGACACGGGCATCGTTGGACTTGGTAATTAGGACATTTGATGATTTAATATTCCCATGTGAGACATTAGGACCTTGAGCATGCAGATACTCGATGCCTCTGGCAGCTCCAAGAGCAATGTTCGACCTGAGTTCCCAGTTCAAAGGAGTCCTGCCAGCTCCTTTGTTTCCTGCAAATATTTGGCACGAAGTGGCAATTAACAATAGAGGTGAAGCAGAGTAAATTCTAATACCATTTGCAATTTAATTTGTATAATGATCCCATATTCTTCGTAACAGTGCAATACCCTAGTAAATTCTTTAATTAAAACTAAGACACGGCACTTGAGGAAGAAATATAGAAGTTTATGAACATTATGACCATATACTGTGCCCAATGATGACTAGAAAGACAATTTGGTACTCCTATAACAAGCACCATGAGTATCAACACAATAATGATGACTAGAAAGACAAGTTGGTATATTAAGCACCATAAGCAGAATCAACACAATATATATGTAAGGAGACAACTTGAACTTCAACAAAACTATTCTCCGCATGCCTTGTAACATCGTATCATTGGCCGGAAATGTGAGCTTTGATATAATTAGTAAAACACTGGTGCAATTATATTGAATCTATGAAAAACCCACAGTTCTAGGGACTTCTTTCAAAATGAAGCAATGCACTGTAATTTTTATAAATCACTTTAAGAACCTAAATTCATCAATAAAACACTTCACAAGATGCATCAACCATGTCTCAATTCTGCATTTCCGAACCATGTTTTATGATAATAATTTATGAAGATAAAAGGGAAGTATGATACAGAGAAGTAATTAACATCACACAAGGCAAACATTCAAATTCAATATACAAATGTCATGGCAATCTATCATGTAACTAACATGTCCAAAATGAAGCATATAAACAGATAACAATATAAGAACAAGTCTCACCATGCAGAAGTGCAGATAAACTCCCCATTGGCATATAATCATACACGAGAAGTTTCTCCTCCCTACTATAATAGTAAGCCTTAAGTGGAACCAAATTCTCATGATCCATAGCTCCAACCGCTTCAATCTTCTCCCTAAACTCTTTCTCCGATATAGTCACATCTTTCAACCTCTTCACAGCCACGACAATCCCAGCCTCCAAAACAGCCTTATAAGCCGTCCCAAATGTCCCTTTCCCCAAAACCTCAGCAGAAGCTCTCAACAAATCTTCCAAGTCAAACATCTTATCCCTCCCTACCACATTACCAAAAAACACCAACTTCTTATTTGCACCACTATTCACAGTATCCACTTTCCCCGTCCCCATCATAGCTGCAGCAGCAGCTGCAGCAACCGAAAACCCATTTCCACCACCACCACCACCAATCTCCGCCATTTTCTCATCCTCCGTCTCACGACTCTTAACATTGGCCACATTTGCAACATCAACCGAACTAGTCTTCTTACTCCTCTTCTTTCGACAACAAACATATATAAGCCCCAACAACACTAAAACCCCAACCACACTACCAATCACAATACCCGCTATAGCCCCACCCGATAAACCCCCATCATCATCCTTGTTCCCAACATCCCCACCACCATTAACACTTATATTCTTAGCATCTACACAAGAATCTTTTAAAGGACTGCCACATAATTTATTACCAATAAAAGCACTAACAGGCATTGCATCTAAACTCTTAGGAATCGACCCATTAAGCGAATTAAACGATATATTAAATTGCCCCAAATTAGGCCCAATTAAATTAAGGTCAGGAACTGACCCAACAAACCTATTCTTCTCAAGATACAAAGTTCTCAACCGGGTCATATTATTAAACCCATTTGGGATGCGACCCGAGAAATTATTCTCAGCAAGATTCAACCTTACCAGATTCTCAAGCCCAAACAAAAATTCCGGCAACTCGCCGGAAAATCTGTTCCCCTGCAAGTACAAATTCCGTAGCCCCACACACTTCCCAAGGTCACTTGGAAGTTCACCGGCGAGCGCATTAAACCTCAAACTCAACGTCCGGAGCTCCGTCAAGTTCCCGAAAATTCCGGCAGGAATCTCGCCGGATATCGAAACCCCGGGCAGCCTGAGCGCCGTAACTCTATTCTGGTCACAGTGGACCCCAGTCCACTGACAGGGGGTTTTCTGGGAGGCGTCCCAGAGCATAGTCCGGCCGGCGACGGCGGCCCTCAACGTTAAAAGTGCTGCTCTGTCTCCGGCGAGATCTGAGCTCACAAAGCCAATGGAAGCCGTTAAAACTAACAATATCAAAAACCCCACCATTGTATGTGTGTGTTTGTTGGAGTGAGAGCAGAGAGGAGAGCTGTAGTGTGTGTTTTTTAGAGAGAGAGTGGAGAGAGAAAGTGAGGTTTCATAATTTTTAGAGTGCAGTGGGAAATAAAATTGAAAATATAATGCCGTTTAAGGTGGTAATAGATACAGGGGATGTATGTATAGGTATACACAACTAAGCAGTACCCAGCAGCATTTATTGTTTTATATCTACAAAATACAGCATGCATAGTCCTTGCTTTTTTGAATTTTTCAATAATGACCCATTGGTTTTGATATTTTGTGTTATATTTTTTGGACATTATGGTTATTATCTGAAATTGTTTTTGTGTTATTATTATTATCCATTTTTATAAATATTCACTGATATTTTTTAAAATCATACTATCAGCCTGTTTGCCTGTGTTTTAAGTCATTTCAGGTTTTAACCTCAAAAGTGTTTGTTAGTATAATAGGTCAGAAGTCAGCATAAAATCAAAAATAAATCAGAAACTGACTTAAAACTAAAAGTTAGTTCGAGGTACTACTTTTTTTAGTGACATGCCATGTTTGGGAATTAACGGTTAGTTATTAGTGGATTAAATTATATGTTTTGACTTGCAGATTGAATTAGCGGTTTCTTGAAGAAGAAAAAATTGTGTGAATAGCTGTTTGATTATTTTTTATGATACATATCAAAATCTTTAAAAAATTCCTCAAAATAGTTTTTTTTAATCCAAATCTCTATTTCAATCTATTAACTATCAAACACTATCATTGACGGATTGAAATGGTCAAACCTTTAAAACACGACAAACCTCTAACTTCCAAATACGGTCTTAATTTTTTCGAACTTTTTTTTTTATAAAAATTACTCCAAAATCTCCATAAGTTACCCATATATCACTTTTTTTATTATTATATTTTTAATAACTCACAAGTTATTATTAAGTCAAAATTATTCAAATAGACATTTTAAACTCTCAATTTATTAATAAGTCACGTTAACTTATAAACCATAAATTTTCAACCGAGTGTCATCATCCACATTAATATAAACAATTATAACAAAATATTACCCTGATCATAAGTACTCCCCGTTTCTTAATACTCCTGTAGGATCTTGATTTTTATATGTAATTTTAAGTATTTATTCGTGTAACTGAAATCATAATTTTGACATGTTTTTTATTAAAAAAATATTAACTTCTAAGAAAAATAAAAAGACAAGTTTTTTCAATATCATACATTTTGAAATATATACTATAAATCAGAACATCATTGTACTAAAAACGAAGTGATAACATGTATCAAGTGGAAAAATGAAAAACACGAATATGCACCGAAAGATAAGAGTAGATTTCAAGTACACGCGGGATGCTTACGGCAATACAGCTGGAAGTTGGGAGTTTGGGAGTACCATGTTGCTGAGATAAGAGGTCAATTTTGAAAGTATTTCATGCATCTCATTTTACATCAATAAAATACTTATTTTTCTTTTCAAAACAATATTTTGAATATATCCCATTTCTGTGTTACAAAACTTTCAATTTAACTTGGGAGATCCGTCACTGTCTCATCTTTCCATCAACCAGAACCCACATCCGCCCTAACTATCTTCTCATTCCGTTTCTTCTATTTCTGAATCTTTAATTTCTATTTATTAGTTTTTTTAATAAAATCGAGATCTAATTCTTTTTTGAAGTAATCTCGTTGTCGTACCCATCCTTTTGGGTCGTTGATTGTCCCCAATTTTTATGTTTTGGTGTATTTTTTATTTGTTGTCATGCTGTGCTAAGAATGATTTCTACGATGTATTGAGAGGTTTGGGCAACCCGCTTCAAATCTGGAATGGTGGTGATTATTGCGAGAGCTCACCTCGCACAAAAAATGATTGTTCAATATATGAGACTTCTCTATCCCCAATCTTAATAGGTGTAAACTGATAGGCATGAACACTGGGCTATCACCACTTATGTGCGCAGGTCAATTGTGATTCAACTATTTTTAGGGATGTTGGTGTCGACTAGATTGTTCGAGAAACCATTGTATTATCAAGAATATTCATATTCTATCTATCAAGCTTTCTGAAAACAAAACGGCTATTTGCTTAACTCGTTTTTTTTCCACAATCAGGTAGTAGTTGTCGGTTTGAGGGTTTGTCCCGAATGTGTTCCAGTATATTATTTTCAATAAAATCTTATTGTTCGTCAAATAAAAAAACAATATTTTGAATTATTTTTTTAAAATGTTCTTGAAATATAATTTTCAAAATTTGATTAGCATACATATACTAACAATATAATTTAGTGCAATTATCAAGATGAGAAAATTAAATAGCTAACTAATATTTTCCTAAGATGCTTAATTTTTTCAAAAAAAGACGTGTAAATTAAGATGCAGGGAGTATATATTATTATATTTTGATAAATAAAAAGGACGCTTGACGTAACTTAGGAAAAGTGTTTATTACTTATAAATGAGAAATTAATTATAAGTAATTATGTATTTATGAGGTAAAACAGTAGCTATCCATTGACACGCAAAGAGGATCAAAGATTTTTGTACTCATGTAATGAGAAAAAAAATGTTTGACTGAACTTCAAAGAAGTATAAAAATTTTAAAAATAATAATAATAATAATAAATAATAATTTATTATAAACTATCTCTTAAATAATTTTAAATATTTTTGTAAAGCGATTTTTCTAAAAGGTCACTAATAACCTAAAATTCACAGCTTTTCAATATTTTCGTTAGAATCTCAAAATAAAATAAAATTACAACCTTTCGTATTATCTGTCATAAGTTTGTTTATAACTTTCTTCAATACTACTTATGCTCCCGGGCACTATAACTCATGTTTAATAAAGCAAATACAAGTGTCCACTTATGTGGAACATAAAGGCACTTATACCTTATTATTTTTTTTGACGAAATATCTTATTTAATGATGACAAATTAAGAAGAATGTCTCGAAATATTAAGCAGATCACAAAGTACTCTCGCTATGCTATTCCATTACATGACATTTGACTTTTTACACATATTCTCAGGAAGCTTGACCATATGTTTAAAGATTAAATTTTTAAAACTTTTTTGAATAAATAAAGTTATGTTATATTTTAATTCGGAAAAAATTACAAAAATATTAATTCCCGTTATATGGTCAAAACACCTAAAATTAAGTGTAAAAAATCAAAAAAACTTATATAATGGACAAAAAAAATAAGATCAAATATCTTCTGGTTATTATTTTAGTAAAACAATTTTAAAAATTTTATAGAGAGAAACCATATTCAAGAAATTTTGGTATTACTCTCTGAAATTTAAACAAACCAATCTTCTTCTTTTTTTCCAGGTAGACAAACCAATCTTTAAAAGCAAATGAGAACAAATTTCTGAAAATTTAAGAACATATTTTATATACCCCAGAAATTTTCTAAATTAAAAAGACCTAAAAAAATTGGGGGCTAGTTGGTTAAACTGCCACCACTCAGTTTCCACACATTTGTCCTTCGTTGAACTCTCTCCATACCCATTCTGTTAACTATATTCTATTCTGTTATCATCCCCTGCTCTTTTCTTTTCGCCCAATTTTGGGTTAAACCCTAACCTATACATACACATACACACACAAATTGTATACGTATATATTGTTTATCTGCGATGCAGGCCTCTTCGGTGATGCTCGGCGCGACGCCTATGGTTGCTCCGGTTCAGGTCAAACCTCTCGTGTATGTTCCACCGACTTCGAGTGTCGTTGCGTCGCGGACTTGCCAGACCAGGAGGATTACTCTGTCGAAATCGAGACGGAAGCCTGCTCGTGCTCAATTTGTTAGCAACAAGGTGGAATTATAATTATTTGGATTTAATTGTGATTTTCACGAGTATTAGTTTTGTTTTTTTTGTACTTTTGATACGGTGCAGGAGTATGTTTGGAGTTCTGATAATTGGTGGTGATTGAAGTTGTGATTTTACTTTATTGGATATGTGAATGCGGTTGAAGTTGTTATTAGAGTAGAGACGCTGTTATGTATTGCCAGGGAGTTTATGGAACTTGACGAATTAGTTAGAATGCGTTTGTAAATGAAGTGGCAGTTTTTTTCATGTTATGTCATTTACTCATTGACTGGACTATGAAATTATGTTGTAATTGATAGTGTGTGTGTGTGTGTGTATAGTTGCATATAGAAGAATTTGAAGGTATAAGAGCTTTAAGGTGAGTACTTTTGCGAGAGTGCAATGTGATGTTTATTAAAGATAAGTTTTTGATTGTTAAAGATGAGTTCTTGAATGTTAGTTTTGTATTATAAATATCTATTTGAGATACTGTTGGCTGCCTATTAAGCTCCGGACTAATGGTAGGAATTGGACGTTAACTTGCATACATGTACGTACTACGAGCTAGATGATTGTGTAATAGTGATAACTTTTATCGTACTCATTTTTTGTTTTTCTTTTGCAATTCGTTAACTGTAGAATGTGTGGAAGCCATACAGTTCAGTCCTGGTTGAAACCTCCGCACAAAAAGTATCATCTGACCAGTTGAGATGCTTCTCTTGCCTCCATCATGGCGCCAGGAGGAAATATCGTGTAAACAGATCCATGCCAACAGTTTTTGTCGACAAATCTTCTTCATTTTTGTCGAGGAGGGAACTTGACAATATTTTTGTAAGTTAGCTAATCATGGTTCCTTACTTCCTTCTCATAGTGTAAGACCCATTTTCTCATAGGGAACTTGACAATATTTTTGTCGTGAATT